>NW_006288615.1:10374108-10391834 GCF_000327345.1 Myotis davidii | reverse complement strand
GAGGTACATTGTGCTATTCAGACATTGTTCCACATGAATTAAAGGGCCCAAATCATGCCAGGAAAACATGCCCCAAACCATAACACTGCCCCCACGAGCTTGAAGGGTTGTACTCATGCATGGGGGGTGCATGCTTTCATGCTGTTTCCACTAAATTCTCACTCTGCCATCTGCATGATGCAACTGGAAATGTGATTCATCGGACCACATGACTTTTTTCCAGTGCTTGACTGTCTAATCCTTGTGTTCCTGTGCAAATTGGAGACGTTTTATCTTGGTAACTGCAGACAGCAGAGGTGTTCGAACAGGCCATATGATGCAGTGTACGGCTACAAAGGTCAGGTGGTCATAATAATCTGGCCACTCAGGGTATGTTAATCTTGCCTTCTGATGCTTTTTCGCATCTTCTCCAAACATGCCACTCTCCTCTAAAACTCAATACAGGGCTCCTTCCTATGAGTCTTTTCTTGATGAATCAGGTCTTTAGTCACCACTATCACATAAATGCATCACTTTCTGAAAGTGTTTTATGGAGCACTGCTTTCTTGAAAATATTAATCAGTGTTCTTTTGGAGGAGCAGAGAAAGAAACTGTGGTTAATTACAGTTTGGATAATTCTGCTCACTACTATTTTCAGTGAATACTTAAAGGCTCTAAGAAGTTTTTCAATAAAAATTATTTAATCTTATATTCTATCTTATTAATCTATATGCACTAATATTTATGTTACATTTGCCATATATTGCCGCTTTGTTAAACTGCAAATTTTTATAGAATAAACAAAAATGTCCTGTATTTCTGTTATAACTCTCCTTAGTACCTGGTTCAATACTGTATATGGTTTAGCTAAATTTATTTATTATATACCAGATAACAAGCTGGGTCTGGAAGTTCAAAGGTGATTTTTTGGGGTAAAGATTTATGGAATAGCAAGTAGCTTTCAATTACTAGTAAGTAGTATATTGCTGATATTTAGCATTTATTGATCTACGAATGCCTTGGATTTTGATTTCCAATCCTAACTGCAACAGTTTACTCACAATTGTTCTGTTTCTATTTAATAATCCATTCATCTTTCCCCCCCTGTTGTTATTACGCAAGTATAAAATGACTTTTACAGATATTTAAAACCACCTGGCTAGTGTGGCTCAGTTGGTTGGGCATTATACCATGCACTGAAAGGTTGACAGTTCCATTTACAGTCAGGGCACAGGCCTTGGTTGCAGCTCTATCCCTGGTAGGGGACGTGCAAGAGGCAGCCGATCGATGTTTCATTCTCACATAGATATTTCTCTCTCCCTTTCCCTCCCTCTCTCTCTAAAAATCAATTTAAAAAATATTTAAAGAAAGATATTTGAAAACAAAGGTAAAATCACTGAAACATCACATAGAAATGTATAATTTTGTTTTCTGTTTCACTCTGATTATTTAAAAGTAAAAACATAAATATAGGGCATACATACCCTTCACTTATTTCTTGGAATCTAATTTACTCTTAAATTAGATGTGGAAAATGTGTAACAGGAACTATGAAGTAGTCAACTGCGGCTTTTAAACAGTGTTCTTAGGAATCTGGTCCCAGTCCCTTTCCGCGCGCGCGAGCCCCGGGTGAGCCCCGTACCTCTGTGCTTCTCTCCTGCAGCTTCTGTGGGTCTCAGTGTGCCTTTCCTTCCTTCTAGTTGTAGAGTTTACAGTCAGCCAGGCTTCCTGTGGTTCTGGGTGAAGTCCGTATTGTTTCTCTGAGGTATTAATCAATTGTTGTGTGCGGCGTTAATTTCCCGGTGTTTATCTCTGCCGCCATCTTAGTTTCTCTCACTGCGGCTTTTAAACAGTGTTCTTAGGAATCTGAGATCCCCAAAGCAGGACTCAGGAGGAGACAGAGACAGTGGCAGGAAAAGGTGAGTGGAATATTTTGTCACGTTGCTGGCAAGGATGTGAGGGTGCTTTGTGACTATTGGAGGAGGCGAGGTTCATTGGATGGTGCATATCTGTGCTACTTTCTAACACTCAGAACATTGGTAGCTTTTGGACCCAAGAGGTGGACATTCAGAGTTCAAAAGGTCCTCCTATGACTCAAGAATCTCTAGTAATGTTCAACTCTACCAGATTACGATCCATTTGGAGTGAACAGAATTGTGGCCACACAAGGAACGGCTCTCGGTTCATTTTGTAGCCCAACAAGCACTTGTTGGATTCCTAATTGATGTCATGAATGTGTTAGGCTGAGTGGTGATGATCGTGTTTGTGGTGGTAGCTAAAAATAAACAAACTCTTCTGAGAAGAATATAATCTTTTGGGAGAGATGAAAAGTTTAATGATACATGGAAAGTTTAAAAATAGAACATGATAGAAGTATGTAAAAATGTTGTCACATGGTAGAGGAAAACAACATATCTTTGAAAAAGGTCTTGATGAATGTCTGATTTAGCTCCAATTTGTTTAGGGGGATGAAGAACTCCTACACAAAATGTTAACACAAGAAACAAACCAAATACATAAACTAGCTTGAGGAGGTACAGGAGAACAAACATTAGGTTTAAATCTTGGCAAGTGAATGCACATGTTATGTCACAGAGAAATGTGAGAAGAAACTGCTTCTGGAGCTAGATGGAAGCTTGTCTTGGAAAATACAAACTGTCGTCTTTTAATGAAGCAGAAATCTTCCCACATTTTGTGGAACAACTGTGATCTTTGGCATCGGCCTTACAGGAGAAATCATGGTGGTGTTAGGAACCTAAGTGTTGTGGTGTATTTTCCACAGAAATCACAAGGTATATCAAGATTCTTACAACCCACTAACTTCTGCTTATACACCACGAAGAAACTGATACCTCTGAGAAAAATACCCAGAATGTATTTCTTGTAAAATTCAATTCTACCATAGAAACGGAACGGTTTGGGTTTACAGATAGAATTAAAAAAAAAACAAAAAACACTTTTCCTGCATTTGAAAGTCAAGGGTTTGGAACAGGGAAGTGAAACACTGACACAAATAATGTTGAAGAACATTTTTTATACCATTGCATATGATAAAAAAAATATATGGGTCCGCCAAGAGGAGGAAACATCTTATAGCATGCGGGTCTGTCAAGATAATCTCAGATTGGAGAAGAGAATTTCAACTAAAATTGGAGGGGGTTTTGGCATAAGAAAAGCAGAAAGAGAAAATGTGCCAAATATTTCTTAGGAGGAAAATAATTAGAAACTATTATCAGGCCTCGGGCATCTATGTGTCAATTCCTAAAATAAAATCATTTACCAAAGGAAGAAAATATTTCAGAAGAATGCTACTACCTGGCTGTCCTCAAGGGTTGTCCTGCTTGCAACTCCTGCTGTTGCCTACCACGGCTGCATCCCATTGTTTATGATACCAAAGCGGGCCAGGCATGGACTGGTCCCTCCAAGCCCTTTTTGGAGAGTCTAATTTAGATTTCTGCCCATGTCCTCTGGGACATGGTGAAGTTAGTTTCATTCCTTAGTCCTGCATCTGCCTTATTATAGCATCTGACCTTTCTCAGGCAGCTTAGGCCTTGGTAAGCCTCAAGCTGAATCACTCTCATGTTTGCAATTCAAACGTCTTAGGTGGCTATGTATTCTAATAAAAACTTTAGGGGAGGTCTTAACTTCTAAGATCGTATCTGTGATTTTGTGTTTTGTGTGAAATATAACCAATTTAAAACTGAGAATAGCAGATGTTCTGTCTTTAGGGACAGTCCCTAATAAACTGCCTGAAGTAAAATCTAGGGAACAGTCTAGAGAAGATATTTCTTGGTACATCCTGGCTGGTGAAGACAGAGCCCTATGATCTGTGAAGCAGAGTGTAGGAGCTGGTGGTGACAGTGCAGAAAGAGAAGGGAGAGGAGCAGAAAAGAGAGGGTGGGGAGAATTGTCTCATTTCCTTTGTCCCCACCTTGCCGCTCTGGAGCTGACCACATGTCTAATGTCTGAATCTGTCCTTCAAGCACTGCCAGAGTCAAACTCTCTTCTGGTCCACAGTTCATCTCATTTCCACCCCATCACAGGGCAGTTTTCCCAAGGACCTATTAGTGTATTGAGATCAGATGTGTCTTTTAAAGAAAAGTGGTACATATGGGAAGGTTTGTTGAATATTTTGTGGATTCATACAGACATTCATGACGTATGTATTCTAGCCCTGAAACAGAAGGCCATATGCATATTCATCATTGCTATAGTCAAAATGTACAGGGTGGGGGCAAAAGTAGGTTTTCAATTGTTTGTATGGTAAATAATACAATAGTTAATAAATTAATACAAGAATAAACTGTTTCACCTACCCACAACTGTCAACCTACTTTTGCCCCACTCTGTATGTAAAAAGAAATCGTTAACTAAAAAATTATTATATTAAAATTTTAAATAATTTAAAAAACCATAGTTTACTAAAATGCAAACAGGCCAATATAATAGAATGGAAAACATTTTAGCCTTCTCATATTTCTCCAATTAGAAGTATTTTGCAGATATTCAGCAAAAAATGGTTTTAAAGATTAAATTAATATTCTATTTATAGGACGTGGCCACGGAAGATGCTATGAAATTGTGTGTTTATATGTTTTTATAATGGCTTGGGTTGGAGTATGCTAATGGTAATATTTACATTTATGAAATCTAATATTTTGTTTGAATATTTACTTTTTCTTCATTTTCTCTTGCTGAGACATAGAGACATGGATGAATCTGTTGATTATTATCAAAATTTGAATGGACTTTCTTTTCTAGCTGAGACTTCTAACTGATTTCTAGAAATCCAAGGTCTTACTGCCAACTCTAAAGCTTTAGTTACAGCCTCCAAAGGTCTTAACCAAAGTTTAAAATCAACTTGCATTTTATTTATTTATTTATTTATTTATTATTTATTCATTTATTTATTTACCTATTTGTATTTTTTTAACATTGCAAACATCTTTTTTTGTAGTTTTTTAAATTTTGTTTTATTGCTTAAAGTATTACAAAGAGTAGTACATATGTCTCCTTTTTTTCCCCCCTTGACTTTCCCCCGGCTTCCCCTACCCCCCAGTGTCTTGTGTCCATTGGTTATGCTTATATGCATGCATACAAGTCCTTCGGTTGATCTGAAAATTAACTTGCATTTTAAAGGAGAACAGATAAAAACAAATTAGTTTTTACATCTAAGATCTATATACAAAAGATTACTAAATCAAATGTATCCGTGAGCATATGTGTTATTTAAAAAAAGGTAAGTGAAATCTGATTCTCTGATCAAAAGAGACTATGCTATCAGAGATGTGGCAAAATAAATGGTTGTATAGAATCTGCAAAGAGAGGTAAGGAAGTGTAAGACAGCTTTGTTCTCAGACTTGTTAGGCATAAGAATCATCTGAGGATCTTATTAAAATTCCTGTTCTTCCTCAGTAGAGCTGGGTGGAACCTTAGACTCTACATTTCTAACTAGTTTTCAGGGAAGGCCTCTGCTCTTGCCCTTGCTCCACACCTCCTACCGTGGATGAGGACTGGGAGAAGTTCCATGATTTTACTTCATGCTTCTTTACCTGCTTTCTCTCCAGCACTTGGTCTACCTATCAATGTAGGCAGGTCAGAGTGAATGGGATACAGGATAAGCTGAGAGATAGTTTCTGTAAAACTTTGCTGCAGCCTGGCTGGTGTGGCTCAGTGGTTGAACATTGACTTATGAACCTGAAGGTCACGGTTCGATTCCCAGTCAGGGCACGTGCCTGGGTTGCAGGCTCGATCCCCTGTGTGGGGTGTGCATCTGAAATTAATAAAAATATATTTAAAAAAACACTTTGTTGCAGATAAATCAACTAAAGAGAAGTTACACGCTCTTTTAGATATTAGCTTGCCAAGATCACTCAGGAGCTACAAGAGAAATTATAAGATCGTTGGTAACATATGTATTACATGATATATCTATTTTTAGCTTTATGTGGTTTTGTTGATAAAGGTAGAAAAGCCAAACTTTTCCACCAAACTACATGTTTTTATCATTAACATGTCTCTTAGTAATTTGAAAACAAGGGCAATTACTATTACTTGGACTGGAAAGAAATAAAGTACATAGGATATAAAGAAATGATTTAACACCATTGTACTGGTGTCTTTCTGGCTTATCAAATTGAATGTACACATTTCTTCTGACAATTAGGTAGCTTATCATTCCCTGATTCCCTTGATGGCAAAAATTGTGCCTAATACTTGCCCTGTGCACTCTGCAGGGTCCAACACAGTTCTGGGCACACAGTACTACTCTGGACACCTTGGTCACCTGTGACCTCTTCTGCTCCTCACTCTGCATTCCACTGTTTTCTTTTGCAACCAAGATACCTCAGCACGAGGCCTGTCCTGTGTTGAAAGCTGCAGTTCAGGGTGCACATGTGGTTCCGGATTTCACTTCCTGAAGAACATGTGTTTGAGGCCACTCCACTCTTGTCCGGTTACTTTTGCTAAGAGCTTTGTCTAGTATTTGAAAAGGAGTCTGACAAGAACTGTTGTAGAATTCTCTGGGAACAAATTATGGCACTTTTAGGATTGTAAACATTTGCTAAATAATTTCCCTGCTAATTATCACGATAGAAAACAAAGATTCAGGTCTAGTCATTACATAGGCCCATTTGTTGCTCTGGCACTCAGGTATTGAACTTGATCTGTCATCTCAAATATTGGTCCTCAGGAAAGACTGCATGGGAGTCTAGGTTAATTAGTGCAAATCTAATACCCGTGAGTGAAACAACTCAAGTAAACTGGGCCAGTCATTCATGCCCTTGTTTAAACAGCAAACATTAACTAAGGGCATGTTTTGTACAAGACATTATTCTAAGAACTACAGGAGAAAAAGATACGTTAGTTTTGCTCTTTTCCCAGTGTCTTACAGTTTAGTTGAGAAGATTTCACTTGTGCATTTAATTGCACCACATGAGACTATCTGTCCTACTGGCAAGTTGTAAATGAAGATCTAGCAAAGTTAGGAGGTGGGCAAAAGTACTTCCGCATGGAGAGGATGCCCCGTGGATGCTTGGTCAATAAAAGTATCTTCATAGTAAAAAGACTTCTGGATAAGTCAGTGTGAGAAATGTTGTCTTCTGACTTGAAAATATCTCACCTGTTAGGCTTTATTTTAGATAGATAACAAACACAAGCAGGCCAAAACTGTGATTTAACATTTTAGTACCAGATGTAGGTTATAAATTGTCGAGTATACAAATAAAGTTACAGACCTGTATGCACAATATGATTCATAATTCATGTGTATATTTATGTACAACTGTATATGTTCATGCCGACTTGGGAAATTTTGAGCAAGATATCAAACTTTAAGAGTAGACACGTTTAGGGGATGGAGTTGGATGGCGGAGTGGGGAGAAAATTCATCTCTTAGATGGGCCTTGGGTGATTTTTACTTTTGAGTATTTTTCAAATGAAAATGTTGTGATTTCAATTCCAATATAGATTTTAAAAGGATCTGATACATGGCTCCGTCTTCAGGCAAAATAATAAAATAATGTGTGAGGCCTTTTCTTATCTTTGTTGTTAGATTTTCCCTTCATTTAAACTAAGTACTACAGTATGATTTCATATTGTTGCTTATATAAAATACTAGAAGCAAAATACACCAGAATAAAAGGTGTGGCTGTGTGAAACTGGAGAGATGATGGGTGATCTATTTTCTTTTCTTTATATTCCAAATTTTTTATAATATGATTTTTAAATGTTTTGAGTAACATTAATTTGTTTAAAGAATAAAACAACGTTATCTAAAATACATTAGCTTACATGCACATTTCAAGACTATTTTAAGAATAAGTTTACAATTAGGTGTGTCTTACTATAAAGCATAAATCAATGAAACAACATCATTTATACATTTTACCAACGTGAGATTTATTAACAAGTTAATGATGGTGTTACTTCCACATTAAAACCATAACCCACAAAGGGAGGACAGTTCACAAACATCTGCTAAAAGTGTCATGATGTTTTGGTTATGTTCCCCTAAAAGTGAATGGTAAAATAGGGCGGTAACATGGTCAGATCTCAACATACATCAGGAGGCAGTCATCATGTATTTTCCACTCTTAGCCACAGGACAGCTACACACAGTGGAAGGGTCAAGGGCTCTGGTTTTAAACCAGGTCCACCACAAACGTGCCAGATGGATTATCTCTTAGCATACACGGATCTCTGTTTCATTTGTAACAAATAAGCAAAAACTACAATCAATTTTTCTCTGTCCCTGGTAGAAACCCATGCCTTCCACTTAGAGTGAGGGAAGGGTCAAGGGAGAAAAGGTACTGGCATTGATTACATATCTGCTCCGTGTCAACAGGGCTGGCTTCGTGGGCCTGGAACTGCAGTCACACAGGGCCTCATGGCTGTTCAATAGGCCCAATGCTTGGTTTGCGGTACTATGTCACCATTCTACAATTCTTAGTAATTTTATCATTGATTTTGTGATTTGTAAGTGAAGTCAGATATGACAGTGGAGAAGACCAGGGGGTCTTCCTGCTGCCTCCCCACCACTTCTAAGTGGGTTTTTGGCTATTATCTCCCTTGCCCCCCTGGCTTTCTGGGCCCTAACTGGCCTCCCAGACCCTCTGGTGACAGCTGGGGGCCCTCCTCCCTCAACAGGGGCCTGGGCACAGGTGCGGGGAGGGTCTCTCCACCAGGGTGTCTAGGAGCTGGCCCAGGGTGCATTGCACAGGGGTGGACACGGAGGCGGAGGGTGGGGAGTGGCGAGGGAGCCTTTTTTCCACTCCGGATCCAGGTTAAATAGTGTGTCTGCTCTGCCTTGCATTGGGATGATGGGCTTGTAGGTAGGAGAGAGGCCTGGCTCAACACCACTGCCCCTGTGGGTTGGCCTGGCAAGCTCATCTGGCAGCTGATGAGCTTTGCATGTGCGTGTGCGCACAGGACAAGCCAGGCCCAGGCCAGCGCTTTGAGCCCCTGCACAAGTATCCAGGAGCGCAAGGCAGTGCAACATAAAATAGCAAATAGAAATGCTCTGAGAGAGACAGACACTCAAGAAAGGTGCGGCTTTACCGATATATCTTAGTAATTGTAGTGGCACTTTTTACCAACTTTTTGAACCATGGACCCTGTATTTCCGGGGCCTGCAGATGATTTAGCTGGTTCTGTGTGTGGAGATGTGCGTTCTGTTGCTGGGAAGGTTAGATGAGACAAGGGATAGTAAGCACCTAGCACAGGGTCTGGTAACATGGTTTGTTCTTAGGAAGTAAATTGTGGCCCCTCAAAATGTAAAAAGATTAGGAGAGAAATTCTGAAAGGTACATGAATTCTACCAGAATCCCTTCCAATTCACATTCCCTCTGTTTCTCTTCAGTACCAGTGGCTGTTTCTAGGGAGTGGGCTGTTTCTTTGATATTAGAGATTTTTTTTGGAGGATTCATTCATCAAGTTTTTGATATCATTATTTAGCATGTGGTGTGCAATGCAAGTAGCCATTTCTAAGAGTAGTCTGAGAAAGGATAATTGGTTACACAAAGTATTTGCAGTGCCCCATCCATCTAGTCACCTGGACAATATTAAAATGCAGGTTAAAAAGGTAGCTAGCTCATGACACCTTAGAGCTGGAAGGGGCATGGAGCCCCTTTACTTCAGCCCCAACTTTCCCAGGTGTGTGTGTGTGTGTGTGTGTGTGTGTGTGTGTGTGTGTGTGTGTGTTGGACTTCAAAGTAGACCATGGCAAAAGCTAAATGAACTTGTAAAAAATTAGTCTCTCAGCAGAAGGAGAAGCAAGCCTCAGCCTCTCGGAGGGGAAAATGCCTCGTCTGCTTTTGTGTATTAAGAATAGTAGTTTAGCCCTGGCTGGTGTTCCTCAGTGATTAGAGCAGTGATGGCGAACCTATGACATGCGTGTCAGAGATGAAACGCGAACTCATTTTTTTGGTTGATTTTTCTTTGTTAAATGGCATTTAAATATATAAGATAAATACCAAAAATATAAGTCTTTGTTTTACTATGGTTGCAAATATCAAAAAATTTCTATATCTGACACGGCACCAGAGTTAAGTTAGGGTTTTTCAAAATGCTGACACGCCGAGCTCAAAAGGTTTGCCATCACTGGATTAGAGTGTCAGCCCCACGCACGAGAGGTCACGGTTCAATTCTGGTCAAGGGCGCGTACCTTGTTTGTAGGTTAGGTCCCCAGCTGGGTTGGGGCACCTGGGGAAGGCAGCCGATTGGTGGGTCTCTCTCACCTCAATGTTTCTCTCTCCCTTCCTTTCTCCCTTCCTCTCTTCCACTCTCTCTAAAAATCAATGGGAAAAATATTCTCAGGTGAGGATTCACACACACGTACAAAAAAGAATATTAGTTATAAAAGGAGTTTACACAGCTTGTCGAGAAACGTTTTCCAGAAAATTAAGTCTGTTTTCTCTTACCTCATTTTTACCTTTGCCACTAAGCCACGAGCAGTAAAACTCAGAAATCTTTTAGCGTATTATGGCCAATAAAATAATTCATGAATGTAATGTGTTTGGTCTAGGGAACTCTATTTTTATCCATTACATGGTACATGGAATGCACTGTACTTTCTTCCAAGTAACTTTTGGAAGATATCTGGCTAAATTCTTCCACTCTCTCTAAAAATCTTTTCTGGAGACTGGTATTGTTTTGACATGGAGAGCATTGAAAACATATGGTCTTTCATGTCTCTTGCCTTATGTTTTCCTTGAAAATGTTTATATTTGCTTGTGGTAAAAATGCATTAAGTTTCATAATCCTGGACAACCTTCTGGTACACAGATTCACTTTCAAGCAGTGCAACTGGGGAAACAGAAGTTTTTACCAAAAAAGATGAGATTTTCTTACGGAGCTATGTATTTTATACAACACAGGTGCCAATTTCGATCCTTTCCCCCCACCCCTCTAATGTTCAAATTCCAAAGCAACTGCTATGATAAATTATATTTATATCGCCTCTCCAATAGCTCATATTCTTCCAGAATTGTAAGTTTGGCCAGAATTTGTCAGCCTGAAAGTGACTACAAAATCTGTGCTCATTTAACCTCTCTGTGTGGCCGCTGCCGTGTTTGGGGACCCTTCTGACTATGATGCCAAGCCTTCCCTGTGCGTACGGTGAAATGAAATGGCTTGAATCAAAGTTTTTACTTTTGTCACAAGTTGACTGTGGAAAGTACATTTTCTTCATACTGGGCATTTTTTTTGTTAGTGCTTACTTACTTCCTTTATTTCCAGAATTGGTGATCTATATTTCCCCTTAACTTTTGCCATATTTAAATCAAGGAAGTAAGAGGTAGCTTTGGCTGTGTTCATCAACAATGAAAATCTGAAGCAATTTTGAAGACATCTAAATGTACATATTTTAAACAAGGAGATAATGTTCACATATATTTAATTTTTAAATTGATTTTAGAAAGGGGGGGGGGAGAGAGAAATGTTGATCGTAACACATCAATCGTTTGCCTCCCATATATGCCCTGACTGGGGATCGAACCCGCCACCCGGATCTATGACCTGACTGGCAATTGAACCCGCCACCTTTTGGTGCATGTGATGACACTCCAACCAGCTGAACCACACCAGCCAGGGCTCAGGTATATTTAATTCAAATCTCAATTGGAGACTGCATCCTAATTGGTCAGCCTTTATATTTTGTTTTGTTAGATGCATTATAAGTTAACAGAATATACACCAGTTATTTGTTTTTATTTTTAAAAAATGTTTTAATTGAATTTAGAGAAAGAGGAAGGGAGAGGGAGAGATAGAAAGATGGGCATGGCATGTAACTGTTTGTTCTTTTTATTTTGAGGTTAGAGTAGAAAGCATGCTGCCTCCTGCACGCCCCCTACTGGGGATTGAACCAGCAACGGGGCATGTGCCCTGGCAGGGAATCAAACTGGTGACCTTTTGGTGCAATCTACGGAGCTACACTGGCCAGCCTACACCTATTATTCTTGTTAGATGCATACATTAATAGACTATACACCATTTAACCATCTGCATACTTTTACTTTGCTGACGTTTTTTCAGTTGATGGTAAGTTCAACCTAACATGGTGGTTGGTGCTAAATTTAGAGTAGCCATATCATGCTAGTGATGGATTTCATACCAGACTAGAAATCTGCGGCCCGATGACAAGATTGCAGAATGCCTTACTCTATTCAACGTTGATAGTACACACTTTTCTGTTCCAAGCCCATTGTAGTATTTATATAATGACATATTCCAGTTATGTTTTAATTTCTCAATTTATTAGAATTATGTTTCTTTTACAGAACTTCAGCATACCAAAGAAAGATATTAAGAGACAGATTCTGCCCCCAAATTTATGGCAACGCCAATTAAAATATCAGTATAACTATGATGTTTAAATGTTCATTTTATAATGAATGTAGGTTTCCAAAACACTCAGCTTTCCAGTACTTTGGACCAATTTTCAAAGAAAAATCATTTAATCTTGATTTGAGGTATTAGTTTAAGAAAAGCAAAACAGCTTGACTCTAAGCACTTTGGAATTCATTCAAAATTAAAATTGTTAAAAGAGATTCCATCTGTTTACTGTCTTGGGTTTTTCAGAGATTATCCACCTGTAATAAATTGAAAAACCAGGAAAGACTGCATCGTTAGAACGTTTTCCAGTTGTACCATTAAGTACTTTCTGAAGATCTTTTTCTCTGAAAAAGACAGGCATGGCACGCCCTATTTCTGCTTTTATTTTGTGAAGACAATAATAGCAACAAAAACACAATCATCTTAAAAGATGTACAAGTATTCCCATCTGGACAGCACATGAATTCTCTAGGTTAAGGCACTTTGGAAGGGATTTTGACTTTGTGCAAGTTACATGGGCAGCGGGATGGGAGAATCAGGCCAGTACTTATGAGTTTGAATAAACCATCTTTACACAGGTTCTAACTAGAATAGTGGTTAAGTTATTCAGAACCCGATTGAAGTGAAGTAATGAATATAAAAAGCTACAGGAGCAAAAGAGATCAGGGTGATTCCAGCTGGTTAGTTCGATTAGCATTGACGTTGCTCTGATCTTGAAGGAAGTATTTAGTAGCATCGGGATTTTCAGATTCTTCCCTCAAACTTCTGACAAGTACTATTGTGACCCAGGCAGAGAGGCTGAGAGTAAACCTGATTATCCAATTGCATTGTGAGCATTTTACTCAAGGAAGAAATATTAGAAATTGTGAAAAGTACATAAATTGGTCAGTAATAATGTGCCTCTGTCTTGGAAATTCTTGTTATTCTGGATATCTTTCTTACTAAGATCTTAATTGCCTGAAATCTATTTGACATGCTTTGTAATCTTTCCAAGGGGTCCTTGGCCATCTCATGTCAATTAAAATAGTTGTGTTTTGAATATATTTTTTGTTGTAGCAATCAGATCCAGCCAGGAGAGTAGATTTCTGAGTCTGATATCAAATGGTTTTAGTTTGGAGGTTTGTAGATTGGGAACAGTTTTGCAGTGAAAGCTACAAAGAACAGAGTCAAAATTTAACAAACTTAGGTCAAATATGTCAAAATATACTTTCAATTCCTCATCTTTGAAATTATAAAATCTTTATCATAAAAGTATTGTTGAGGAACAGTCTAAGTGCCCATCAGCAGATGAGTGGATTAAAAAACTGTGCTATATCTACACAATGGAATACTACAGTATTGTAAGAAAGAAGGAACTCCTACCATTTGCAACAGCATGGATGGACCTGTAGAGCATTATGCTAAGCAAAATAAGCCAGCCAAAGAAAGATAAATATCACATGATCTCACTTATTTGTGGTATATAATGAACAACATAAACTGATGAACAACAACAGATCCAGAGACAGAAAAATATTGGTCAGACCATCAAACTTCAGAGGGAAGGTAGGGGAGGGTGGAGGTAAGGGGGAGAGATCAACCAAAGGACTTGTATGCATGCATATAAGCCTAACCAATGGACACAGACATCAGGGAGGGGGGTGAGGGCATGATGGGGGACAGGGACAATGGGGGGGATAAGGACACATATGTAATACCTTAATCAATAAAGAAAAAAAAGTATTGTTGAGGAATCTGTCCTTTTTTCTTACTGCAAGCTGCTTTTTAGTATATCAGGATGAATAGAATTCAGTCCAAGAAGAACAACCAGTATCTTTTGAGAAAAAGCATTTCTGATCATTTAATTTTGTTCTATTTAATAAACCTTTCCCACCTGAATGTAGATATGTATGAAGAAGGTAGAGGCTGGATCCCATAACCTGTGCTTCCCTCCCTCAAATAGGTTTGGTCAAGAACTATAACTGAACCAGAAAACCAGATTATACATATAAACTGAGACTAGAATTCTTATCTCTTTGCCTAATGATCACTTGTCTCTCTAGAAGTTGTTTCTTTGTAATAGACCCAAATAAAAAGACATGCCCATAATGGACCAATATTGCACACACTTGACACATGACATCTCGTGAATCCCTAAATTAGCAAGCAACATGCTTGTGCAACTTACCACATTTTAATAATCTTTTCAACTTCTCACTAAGTGAACACCTTTTATTCTGACTTGAGCATAAGTGAAAATTACTCATTTATTGATTTTACTTGCTTCTGTATCAGATGTTATCATTCTAAGGCACTAAGTCATTGCTGAATTGAGCATTCCAGTCTTATAACCAACCATGCTCCCATTGGCTTCTTCTGTTTGTTGCTCCAGAGTTAAATATCTTGGGGAAGAGAGGTTGGAAATGGATATTTTTCTAAACAAGAGAGACATGTTGAGATATAAATACTGACACTTAGCTAGGCTTAGTTACTAGCCTTTTTTTTTTCTTTTGTTGGTGTGTCATTGACCTGTGTGAGAGATTGAAAATGCAAATGTTAAATCTACTAATGCCAGGAGTCTACTGTGTCTCTAAATTAATTAACCTAGCAAAATTTCTTGTGACAGAATCCTTTCAATTGTAAGCAACTACTACATGATACAACATTTTTCCTATCTGTCTCTCTATCCATCCATCCATTTACCCAGACTTACCTCAGCAGTCCTCTCTAGCGAATGATGATCATGAGATCAGTAGATATTGGCTAGAGAGAAGTGTACCCATCATTTGTAAAGACACAGAACTAAGCAATCAATGTGCCGAAAGGAGAGGCCACCTGGGAATTTAATGGCAGGTATACGTATCATGTCACTGGGCCTTTGGGTTTGTAATTCCACATCTAGTGACCACCTTGAAGCCAGAATCACCAAAAGGTTGGTTTCGTCATCACTGTATTTCTTATTACTTTTGAGCGGAATGCGTGTCCCGTGTTCTCTTTCTACAGTCTGTGTTTAGTTAGTTCTTTCATTCTCACGGCTTCCGTGAGCATTTACTTGTTAATTCTCAATTCAAAGGCAGAACAATTTTTCACTAAGCGGTCACTGTGCATTACACATTTCCTCAGTCAGGCTTCTCAGGGAAAGCTGGATCTCATGCTACCCTCATATTGTAGGTGAGGAATCTGAGCTCTACCTGATCCCACAGCCTGTGTTTTTAGCAGCTGTGCCCTGTTGACTTTGAGGAATGGCTCTTCCTATATATGTGTTTCTTCACTAGGAAGCTCAGCAGGCAGTGCAAACAGCGTGCCTCAAAGTAAGTGATGATCTTCCTGGAAAAATCAGCAACAACTCCAGACTTTACTCCCTTCTATGTCTGTTAGTGGAACCACCTTTCTATCCTGGTCTGAGATCCCAGTGTCCATTTTAATTGCTGATCTCTTCTTCCAATTCGACAACTTGCCTGATTCTGTCTCGGCAGTACCTCTGACATGTGTCTTTTCCCCCCATTGCCACTCATGCCACTGAACTCCAACCCTGAGTGATGAACTGCCCATCTTAGTGTTTTTTATACCTTTATTTTCCCCTTGCAATTAATTTTATTGTCCTGTTCTAAATTTAGCTTCTTAAGCATACTGCCAATCAGCCGCTAAAATCCTTGAAATATTTCCAAGTGTTGTCATTGGCTAACAAATGAAGAACAGATGCTTCCAGCTGTTCATTGCCTTCTGATTTTTTTCTTCTCCATCTCTTCCTCTTCCCATCTGTCCTTCTCTCCCACGCCTCTCTCCCTCTTTCTCTCATCATGACATCCATGGGCCTGCCTCGCTGCCTCGGTTCTTGTCATCGTAATCTATCTCCTAAAAAGCCTTCTTCACATTCAGTCTATTGAAATCTTACCTATTATGGCACTCTACTCAAATTTCATGTCTTCCACAAAGTTTTTCCTGATACTTTTACCCAGGCATCTTGCTTTTTTTGCAGCTTTCGAATCATCTCTTTTGTGGTCCATTCTTTAACTCTGTTTTAGACATTACCCCACGCCTCTCTCCCTCTTTCTCATGACATCCATGGGCCTGCCTCGCTGCCTCGGTTCTTGTCATCGTAATCTATCTCCTAAAAAGCCTTCTTCACATTCAGTCTATTGAAATCTTACCTATTATGGCACTCTACTTCAAATTTTATGTCTTCCACAAAGTTTTTCCTGATACTTTTACCCAGGCATCTTGCTTTTTTTGCAGCTTTCGAATCATCTCTTTTGTGGTCCATTCTTTAACTCTGTTTTAGACATTAGCTATTTATACTTCTATGTTCCTACTTGGCCTTAAGATGCCTGAAGTAAGATCATCTTTGGAACCCCACAGTCTGCAAATAACACCTAAATATAGCTGAAGCTCAATAAATCTGACTTTGAACTTGCCAAGAGAGATGAGGAAGGATCTCTGTATTTTGGGATTTTTGTTTCAATTTAGAAATTGCAGCCCATATGCTTCTTATCAAAAGAAGGTGGGCCCATTCAGTCTTCTTCTTCCTCCCATCGCCCTGATACCATTTCCACTGTGTCTGTAAGAACTCACGTTTGTGGCACAGAGTATGACATGGAATCTGCTTGCTTTAAGGAGGAAAGGCATCATTGTACAGGAAGATCATCTGTTACACAGGACATTGATCCTAGCCAGGACGATGCTCCTATTCCTTTCTCAATAGAAGCGCAACAGATTTGCTCATTCTCGTTCTCATTTAGAGCTCTTTTCATTCATTTTTCAGACACCATGTAGTGTCACTCAATTCTCAGAGCCAGTGTTCCGAGCCTGAACTTTCTCTGTTATACCACATTGAGTTCTGAGCTGCTTCTATGATCAGATAACAGGCGACCAGGCAGGCTGCCACGTAGCAAGTAAATGACCGTAAAGTCACTGGGAACGTGTCATGCATGTTTAAAAGCACTCAGCCGGGGCACATTTTTATTGATGAATGATAAATGCTTTGATGCACCTGTACCACCATATTGCAATTTCAAAACAAGCCTACCACACTAGTTAGGCCCTCAACTTTCAGATATAGAAATGTTTTTGTATAAAGCAGTACTTCTTTATAATGCTTAGGAGGATCCTAATTCTTGTGCTGCTGACTAACCAGGTTTAATTTATAGTTTAAGACATTTTACTCAAGCCAGGACATGCCCTAAACTACAGGGTAGGGCAAAAGTAGGTTTACAGTTGTGAGTATGTGAAATGCAGAGTTTATTCTTATTATTACTTATTGATTATGTTATTATTTTCCATACGGACAACTGTAGACTTACTTTTTCACACCCTGTATATTCTAGTGAGCAGAGTTTTAGTTCTGTTTATATCTAGCATAATAAACATCATGGAATATTATGTTCAGCATTATTTTACTCACTGAAAATGCAAGGAAATCTGAAAGAAATAATCATTTC
>NW_006288615.1:10366401-10374058 GCF_000327345.1 Myotis davidii | reverse complement strand
GCTCTCATTTTAATCATTTACTGTTTGCTGATGCTAGTAACACAGTCCTGAGATGAGTAGGCAAAATAGAGATTCAGATAGGAACTGAAGAAATACTGTAAGACAGATGCTGGCCAGTATTTATCATTAAATGGGTTTAACTTGTATTTATGAAAAATTTCTCTACTCTTAAAAAAAATTGGCACAGTGCCTTATCAGCCAGTCATGAGTCACTTTGTGGTCTAGGAGGCTTCCTGAGGGAATAGTGGGAATTCTCTCAAGTACAGATGCAGACTGGGCCATTCTCCTAGCTTTTTAGCGCTCACTACATTGTTACAGTTCTGTGCCTTCAGTTAAATAGGCTTATGGTAAAAAATATTAACCCTCACAAAATGGACAATTGGCTTAAAAAGATTTCAGGAAAGAAGCCAAGGGTTGAAAATAATATTGATAACAAGCCAAACAAATTTTCACAAACCTAAAACTTCTTGTGCATAATTAGTCAATGAAAAGGAGAAATAAGTATCATGATTTATTTTGATATATTACTGATCAGTGTTTTTTATTCTCAACAATTCCTTGCTACACTGTTTTCAAGGGCTACTACCATCCCTTGAAGTTTGGTATGATGTGGGGTGGGGCAGATGTCTGTGGTGTGGGCAAGAGTGGGAGGCTGTGAGCAGTGAGCCTGGGGACCGAGAGTCCCTGTGGATGAGAGGAGGCAGCTGCCTTAGGGATTTCAGAACTCAGACTGGAGAAGCCATGTGTTGAGGGGACTCAGCGGGTGATATTATCTGAAGATTAGATAGATGCTCATCTCTGCTAACCCTTCTCTCTAGCCTTGGTACTTTATAACTCTCCCTAACACGGCCCCAATGAATAAAGAACAAAGGGAAGAAGGAAGAGAAACCATGAATTGACTGAGTACAGATTTTGGCCACCTGTTTGAATTTAGGGCTTAAGAGAGAAATTATAGTCATTTATAGAAAATAAAGACCTTTTAAAAAATATATATATATATTATTGATTTTTTACAGAGAAGAAGAAAGAGGGATAGTTAGAAACATCAATGAGCTGCCTCCTGCACAACCCCTACTGGGGATGTGCCCGCAACCAAGGTACCTGCCCTTGACCGGAATCAAACCTGGGACCCTTCAGTCTGGCCGGCACTCTATCCACTGAGCCAAACCGGTCAGGGCAATAAGGACCTTTTTTTAAAGAATAACAACACACCTTTGCGTTTGTAGCCTGAGCATTATACCAGGCCCTTTATGCAGAGAACACTTTCAGTCCCCCTTTATTTATTTTCCTGTTTTTAGATAAGTGGTTCCCAAACTTGTGTACATATTGGTATCACTGAGGAGCTTTAAGAAACTACCAGTGCCCATGTCACATTCCTAGAGACTGTCATTTTCGTTGATCTGGAGTGTGGCTCATTCTTTGCAATGTTAAGAAAAGGCCCTAGGTGACTCATATGTGCAGCTCTCTCACAAGAACACTTGGTTGGTAATGTGTCTGTGGATTCTTCAGGTCCGGGTTGCTGAAAGCATTATACAGCACACCACTCTGCAGTCCAGTTCCCCACAGACCCCGCTGCCTCCCCCAAAGGACCACAAGCTACATGAAGGGCAGGGCCTTGCCATTTTTGTTCAGCACGACTCGCCAGCGTGCAGCACCGTGTATAGGATGTAGAAGATACAGAATAAATATTGCATGAATGAATGACACATAGGTCTTTGCCCTTGTTCCCTATTCACTAGACCCCACTCCCAGCTCCTCTCGAATGAGAAAGTGCTCTGGCTGAAAACAGATGAGTCATGAAGCACAGCTACGGAGCAGCCATGTGAGGAAACAGGTGCGCAGATGCTCCGCAGCAGAACTTCTCGACATCACCAGTTTGGAAATCAGATAACGATCAAATGCCAGGTCTGTGGTCACAGTCTTCCTCAAGTTCTGAGCGGGGAATATGTACGCTCTTTCATTTCTGGAGTTAGTGGAGACCACACTATGTCGAGTGAATAATTAGCTACATAATTATGAACGGATTTCGTAGGTTGGCTCAAATTTATGGTTTTATGTTTTAT
Organism: Myotis davidii; assembly: GCF_000327345.1. Taxonomy (NCBI): domain Eukaryota; kingdom Metazoa; phylum Chordata; class Mammalia; order Chiroptera; family Vespertilionidae; genus Myotis; species Myotis davidii. The sequence goes on along the minus strand of NW_006288615.1, from coordinate 10,371,995 downwards.
TTTAATTGGTCTGCTCACGCTATTTCATTGACATTTAGTACACCTCTAAATTATATATTCTCTGCTCAGGTGCCAGGAATTTGATTGATCTCAAGAGCAGTTTTTAATTTTAAACTTAAAATTACCAAGTGCAAAGCATAATGTGCCTCACGCTGTGCTTTTCTATACTATTTTCATCTAAATGTAGGTAGTAATAATTAGAAGATGAATGGATGTCAAAAGCTCTCTCTCCTTGAGTCTTTAAAAACCATTTTGTGCCACATGTTTTCTCTCTGATTGTATCCACAAAAGGAAATATACACTTACATTATAGAATTTGACACTGGACTTGATTCCACTCTACCTGGTTAGTACTTCCCACTAGGAACTTGGAGCACATGGCTTGTGCAGCAGCTAATTAGCTGCAAAATAAAGGTGACTGGCAACAAGAAACAGAAGCATTTTCTCCTGGCTCTTCACTCTCTAAGATGTAAATAATACATTTGTTTTAATTCCACTCCCCCTTCCAAAAAAGAAGCAAGTTGGCTTCTCTAGTTGATGTTCTCTAAAAGCAAATCTGTTTGTTATTTGTGCTGTCTCATCCATTTCCCCAATCACTCCGTGGTTCTTTGAAGGCATCAATAATAGTGTCCATTGCTTATTAAGTAGCCATCATCATAGATTTAGTAACGTGTGAAAGGAAATCCTCTTTTATTCTGTAAAATTTTATCTCTTGACATTTACTATGAAGGAAGTAAAGACATGTGGAGTAATTCCCATGAGATACTGAGCGCAACACAAAATAGAACAAGTAAAATCAATAAAAACAAAGAAGCAGCCACCACTGATCTTTTAAAAGGAGCTGCCATCTTTTCTAGGCCCCAGAAGCCTGGAGTTGGATTCATCAGAAACCTTGTCCCAGGATGCACTATGGTCATTTGAATAAGCATGGCCCGCTTTTATTTATTTGTCTTAATAATATAAAACAGCCCCGGACCCTATAACCTAATCCAAAAACTGGGATATTACATTTATCTAAAATTTATCTATACATTCTTTTCTGATCCCTGTCTTTCCCCTCACTGGTAAGTAATATTCCAAATTTTGTACTTATTATACCTTTTAAAAATAGTTTTATCACACATACATAAACCAGGAGATACCTATATAATAGTATCTAAACAATATATTGAGTTTTGCTTATTTACTTTTTTTATTCAATATTGTTACTAAGTTTATCCATGTCAGTGTAATTAATTTTTACTGTTTTGTAATATATGGTGAACATATACCAAATTTATTTATCCATTTTTCTGTGAATGGGTATTTGGAATTTCAAAGCTTTTGCTGAACTGTGATAGAGGAGCTCTCTTCTGTGAGGTCCTTGGTTTACACATCTAAATATGTCCTTGGAGGGAATTACTGGCCGTGGGGTCTACTAGTGTTCAAATCTACAAGATTTATGACTTTACAAGTTATTTTTTTTTTAAGAATGGATAGTCCATTCATGTTGGTTGTTTTTTTTTTAAATATATTTTATTGATTTTTTACAGAGAGGAAGGGAGAGAGATAGAGAGTTAGAAACATCGATGAGAGAGAGACATCGATCAGCTGCCTCCTGCACATCTCCTACTGGGGATGTGCCCGCAACCCAGGTACATGCCCTTGACCAGAATCGAACCTGGGACCTTTCACTCCGCAGGCCGACGCTCTATCCACTGAGCCAAGCCGGTTTCGGCTACAAGTTATTTTTATAAAACAGGTGAGACAGTTTCACTCACTAATATTGGTATTGTCAGATTTCTTCATTTTTCCCCCATAAATTTTGAAAACGATATAGTATTGTAATCTTACATATATTGTCAAGATTTTTTCATGAGCGAGCTTTAGCAAATTTATCTCTTCATTGGACAAACATTTCTTTTGTATGAAATACTTATTCCTGTATCTTCCTCATTTTTCTATTTTTTTATCTTATTGATTGTATGACTTTTAATATATTTCTGATACTATCACTTTCTGTTATATGTGTTGTGTCTTTTTCCATTTTGTGACTAATTTTGTCATTTTCTTTAAATGTCTTATTTTTTATGGTCAACTGTATCAATATATTTCCTTATAAATTAAGCAACTTTATACACAAACATGCACATACACATCTGAAAGATGGTATTTGACATATATTTATAAAAAATGTGTGTATATATAGATATTTCCAAATATCATTATTTTAATGATGATAAGTCTCATGATTTAAAAAACAAATTACTTGTGGGTAGGAGATACAAAGTAATTTATACACATTGGTTGCAAGTCATTTTCTGTATTGAGAATTGTTAAAAGAAAAATTGCATCTTCGTGTTGAATAAATAGTGCTCTCTACATCAATTTATTACATGGACATCTCCAATTTTTAAAAAATCAATTGATACTTTAATACTTTTTTTACTTACCCCAGGCCATTTTTATATGTTATATTTAATGAGAATGTATATTCTCTCTCCTGATATTTATTTCATATATATTTATAGGCAGATAAGGAATGAAGACTCCAAAATTAAGAAGCTATCCCACAGTATCTTTTGAGTTATAAGACAAATGCCATTGGATAAAATTATAGCTAACCCTTGCTGAGTACTTGCTAAGTACCAGGCTCTGTTCTCCGCACCTCACCTAAATACATACAGTTCTCACAACCACCCTCTGAGGGAAGCACCGCTATTCCCACTTACACATAACACTGCGACCGGCCAAGCAACTTGCCCCAGTTATCCTGAAAACAGCGGAGCTCGAATCTGAACTCCAGCCATCAGACACTTTTGAAAACACTTTTGAACATGCTATGCTGTTCAAAACACCCTGGGGCAGCAGGTGCAAGCCTGCAGGGAAAACCAGGGCGTGTGGCCACCTACCCATGCCGCAGACAGAAAACTTCTCCCAAGGATTTTTACCGCTTTGGAAATACTGGACATAATCTGTTGCTTGTGAGTTTTCACATCCTTTACTATGTGAACATTTACAACATGTCCCTCTCCATTAGCCTCGAGAGGTCACTTCCATATTAAGGCGTCAGCGCAGAGCGAGAGCCAGCCCCGGGGCTTCGCCAAGGTGGGCCCTAAAAATTCCTTGTTCTGTCTTCTCCGTGATGGCCAGGGCCTCAGCCAGCACAGCAGCTGTGCGAATCGATACCTGTGTGTGTCAAACACGGGTGGTTGCACTGTGCTCCCCTTTAGATAGGAACAAGCATGTCCAAGCCTTCACTCCATACAAGAGGGGGTACAGAAAAATGAGGTGTGTGAAGTACAGCTCACAAGTGAGAGCTGTGAAGCCGAGACCATGTCTCATCTGGCTTTTCTGCTGATTTCTGATCTTAAAAATTGCTGCTTAAAGAAGACATCGCTGATGGAGAACAAATCAACATTAGTCTTCTTAAAGCTCTGAAAAGTAGTGAATAAATAGCCTTGATTTACTGCTATCTTTGTTTAAAGAAAATGTGAAGTGTGTTTTTGTTTGTTTGTTTTGGGGGGTGCACACACTTGTGTGTGTTTTCTTCTTTATTATGATGTTTTGACATCTTTAAAAAAAATCTTTCCGGCTGAGGGAGAACTGCCCCTCCTGGAGCTAGCTGAGAGCAAAGGCCCAGGCAGAATGCGCCTTTGATGTGCGAACCAGCCAGTCCAGAGCCATGCCTCCAGGATCTGCCTGTACCACCCGGGAGCAATATTCCTGCGCCCTACTCAGCCCTGGACCAGGCACCAGGCAACTAGAGACACATCCTTGTAGCCCAGAGCCGCCTACATTAGTCACACCAGCTAATCCTAATTGCCCGGCGTCCTGGTTTTCCCACAGGAAACCCAATGAAGGAGAGGCCTACACCCTGCCCTGGCTCCTGTCTTCTGCCTCCGGACCAGCCGGGTGTTTGTCCACGTGACCCAGGTAGTGTGTCTCCAGTCTCTAGGACCCGTGAGTATAATACACTTCGTTTTCCTGAGTTTCTCCTCTGCCTCTTCTTGTGGCTGCACCTGACTGACCATCTCATACACCTGTACACCATAGGCCAGAAATTTGAAAACAGAAAAACTTAAAAATCAGGTGACAGAGGGGAACCAACAGAGGGTTCTGGGGTGGGGAGTCGCTCTGCTACAAGCGAGGGCAGGATGTCCTCCTTGGCTATTTGCTGACCAGGCTGTCAGCAGCCAACCTGCCCCCGACTCACACCTGGTCTGCATGAGGCCACATGTGCTGTCCGTGGATGACGGACAGATGGGCGCAGTCCACAGAGAAAACGGCAGTGCCTCACAGCGACGCTTTTCTATTAGGATCGGTCCTGGCTCAGGGGCTATTCATTTCCTGAGAAGCACTACAAGTGCAAAGGGAAACTTGACAACTCGCTTTTTCTTTTATTTCATCGGTTTCTTGGTTGTGTATTTTGATTAAGTGCTTTTATTGATTCAACAATATTATCCTCATTGAGTAAAGCATCTATCTACACATATGAGAAGGCTCCGATCATTATCTTATAACGAGCCATGAGTGATTCTTTGGCAGTCGCTTACTGGCTTGATGTAGAAGCCAGGACATTTGGCTTAACACGTGACTTCATTTCTCTTCACACATCCAGAAACAGAAGCTCCGAAACTGAGCCACGGTTATTAATCATGGGGATTTCAGGCTGCTGCACATAACAAGTGCTTCTTAAGTGCCCTTTGGAGGAACAATAGAGGGAGTCATTGATTAGTCTTAAATTATTTTCTGAATATTGGCATACTTGGAATTTAAATGGAAAAAGAACCTGGCTTTTCCATGGTAGAATGACAGTTATAGGTCATGTTATCTTAAAGCTAATTTTATTGAATTGCTGAGTCTTACTAATAAGTAATGCATTTTATTATTTTTATTATATATATATATATTATTGATTTCAGAGAGGAAGGGTGAGGGAGAGATAGAAACATTAATGAATCAATGATGAGAGGGAATCATTGATCTGCTGCCTCTTGAATGCCCTCCACCGGGGTTCGAGCCCGCAACCCAGCCATGTGCCCCTACCAGGAATTGAATTGTGTCCTGGTAGGGGCACATGCTGATCAGGCCGTAATATATTTTAACATGTTATGAATAATGTTAAAGAAATAATTTTTGAAGGAGTAACCCAATCCCACATTTCAAATGGAGCCTTGGCTACCCAGGATAGCATTCTAAAACGTTCATGTTGGTTGTAAGCCATAAATTTACTTGGTTATTCACTTGAGGTATTCAAGAAATTATTTAGAGACTCTCTTTCTGGGTGTGGGTTTTGTTTGCTTATTTTGTGTGCATGTGTCTAATTCAAATTAACTTTTATTGATTTAATAAAGGCATATTTTTGAATTTTAAGAACTATGCAAGTTAGGCAAAAAACACACTCAAGCAAACCACATGTATTAACTCCTTGAGATCACTGTAAAGCTCAGACATAGAATTAATTTCTCAAAACACTAAAGATAGAATTCCCTATAGCTTATGTCAGCCATCAAAATACAGCGATATACAGTGGGGCCTTGACTTATGAGCGTCCTGACTAAGGAGTTTTTTGAGATACCAGCTGTCTCTCGGAGGTTTTTTGCATTGAGTTG
>NW_006288615.1:10363710-10365284 GCF_000327345.1 Myotis davidii | reverse complement strand
ATAACCCTCAACTCATTAATTACATGGCCACTTTGTTTTAATGCTCGCCTCGCTTTTTTGAGGTTTCACTTGTATTGTAGTCGCCATTTATTACTATCTCCTTCTACTTTATGTTTCCTCATACATCTCATGTCTTACCAAGGATAGGGATGATAATGTCTTAAGAAACGTTTTTATTATACCTTTCAGGTAAATCTCAGTAGTTGGTCCTTCATCTCTCTTCTTACATGGTATAAGAAATGTAATAATGCTCCCTGAAGTTGGAAAGCAGGTGGGAAGAAGGTGTCCTATTCACTTATTAAGTTGTTTTCTACAGTGTGTTGACTCATTTAAAATACATCTTAGGCGGCCAGTGTGTGTGAGGGGTGGAGACCAGGGCATATATGGGAACCCCCTGTACCTTCTGCTAAATTTTGCTGTGAAACTTAAACTGCACTAGAAAATTAAGCACATTTAGCCTGGGCAGCATGGCTAAGTGGTTGAACCGGCACATGCTCAGGTTGCAGGTTCAGTCCCTGGTGGGGGACAAGGATATTTAGCATCATATGTCATTGGGAATTGGAAATTTAAAACAATAATGAGATACCACCACACACATATGAGAATGGCCAAAATCCTAAACACTGACAACACCAAATCCTGGGAAGGATGTGGTACAACATGAACTCTCATTCATTGTTGGAAGAAATGCAAAATGGTACACAGCCATTGGGAAGACAGTTTGACAATTGCTTATAAAACTAAACACTCTTACATAATCTAGCAACTGAAAACATATGTCCATACAAAAGCCTATACAGGGATCTTGACAGTAGCTTTATTTATAATGGCCCAAACCTGGAAGCAACCAAGATGTCCTTCAGTAAGGGAATAGATAAATAAATTGTGGTACCTCCAGACAACTGAATATTCTTCAGTGCTAAAAAGAAACGAGCTATCCAGCCATGAAAGGACATGGAGGCCCCTTACATTCATATTACTAAGTTAAAGAAAAACTGAAAAGGGTACATACTGTTTGATTCCAACTATATGGCAATTTGGAAAAGACAAAACTAGAGAGACAGTAACAAGATCAGTGATTGCCAGGGGTTAGGCAGGGGTGGGCAAACTTTTTGACTCGAGGGGCACAATGGGTTCTTAAACTGGACTGGAGGGCCGGAACAAAATCATGGATGGAGTGTTTGTGTGAACTAATATAAATTCAAAGTAAACATCATTACATAAAAGGGTACGGTCTTTTTTTTTTTTAGTTTTATTCATTTCAAACGGGCCGGATCCGGCCCACGGGCCGTAGTTTGCCCACGGCTGGGTTAGGGGGATGGAGGAACAAATGGGCATAATACAGAGGGTTTCTAAGGCAGTAAAACTATTCCGTGTGATACTACAATGGTGGATACACGCCCTTACACATTTGTCAAAACCCATAGAATGTTTAACACCAAGAGTGAACCCTAATATAAGTTAAGGATTTTGAGTCGAAATGTGTCAGTGCAGGTTTATCGATTTTAACAAATGTACCACTGTGGTGCTGGATGTTGAAGTGGGAGAGGTTGTGTGTGTGTGTGCGGGGGGGT
>NW_006288615.1:10352522-10359283 GCF_000327345.1 Myotis davidii | reverse complement strand
AGGGAAGGAAGTGAAGTTTAGAGCAGAAATAAATGACATAGAGACTAAAAAAATAAAATAAAATTGCCCTGGCCGGCTTGGCTCAGTGAATAGAGCATCAGCCTGCGGACTGAAGGGTCCCAGGTTGATTCCAGTCAGGGCACATGCCTGGGTTGTGGGCTTGATCCCCAATGTGGGACATGCAGGAGGCAACCGATCAATGATTCTCTCTCATCATTGATGTTTCTCTCTCTCTCTCCCTCCCCCTTCCTTTCTGAAATCAGTAAAAATATATTTTAAAAAATTAAGCATATTTAAATGGCTGAGGACATTTAAAGAATAGGACTGATATTTTATCTCAGGATACCAGTTTGGTGGTGAGCTGCTGTACATCTCCCTCTACAGCCACAGCCTTCTGTGAAGGCTGTCAGCATGTCCTCAAGTTAGTGGTAATTGGAAGAGAGTGAAAAACTTGAGGTGGTGGTAGCAGTGAATATGGTGAGGGCTCAAAAGAATGATGAGGGCCTGGTGAGTGTGCCTGTCAGAGAAGCTGCCGTCAGGTGGGTGGCTCCAATTGCACTTGGGGGCCTGGGACAATCGTTGGTATAAAAGCTGACATCTGCTTCCATACCTGCCCCAAACGCTCTATTTTCCTTTGCTTTGTGATGCCTCTTTTTGGGGTAGCTAGGAGATGACATACTGAAGAAACCAGTGTTAGGCACATCATAGATAGTTTACAGTTGTAATTGAAGGGAGAACAAATGGAAGACACAAACCTGACATGAGGAAGATAAGGATAAAGGTGTGAGATAAAAACATTTATATTACATAAAACATTACATAAAAAACATTTCATTACTTTTCAATATTTTGAAAGCACCATAGCAATTTTATAAGGAGCGCATAAAAGTGAGCAAATTTTAAGCTAATGCTTATGGATATATGACGAAATAAAGAATATTAAGGGAAATAGAAAGTTTTTTTTAAAAAAAATTATAAACTGACATAAGGAAATCTCATAGTTCAGTCAACTAGAAGGGAGATAAAATAGTGTCCAGGCATTTCTTAATTGGAAATATCTTTCTCTTAGCCCCAAAGAAACTCTCCATCTGTTCTAGCATCTGCTTACTGTGGTTCAAGAGTTTCTCCAATTTAACAAGTAGGTGTGACAGTTGTGACATCTGGGAATTTTTATAAGGACAGGCAAGAAAGAGTTGAGGTGTCTGGTAACCAGTTTCATAAGTTCTTCCAGGATTCCTTATATACACACAGAATTAAAATAGTTGACCACATGGCACATTTATACCTCATTTTTTTAAAAAAGAAGCTTTGAATGATGAAATATTGGAATTGTACTTGTTTTCTTCTAACCTATTTATCACACGAAGAGAGGAGAGAGGATTGCCCAATCACAGGACACGGTAGGATTTAGGAGACGTGCCTTCCAGGTCTGTGTGTGGGACTCATTTCCCTGTGGCTTTTGGACAGTTGCCCCATTTCTCTTAATTCCATTTGTCCGCAGATAAAAGTGCAAATTTAAATATTTGCCTATTCCATATACACTGGAATGTTGAGGAAGAAAATACACTAGAAATATGGTTGTTATCCTCTGTTTGTGTCCCTACATAATTCCTTTGTTGAAATCCTTATACCTGATGTGATGGTAGGTGGGGCTTTGGTAGGTGCTTAAACCATGAGGGTGGAGCCCTCATGAATGGGATTAGTGCCTTTTACAAGTTGCTCCAGAGAGATCTCTAGCCCTTCCAGGATGTTAGGACACTATGAGAAGACACAAGCTGTGAGGAAGATGGCCTTCACCAGCATGCACCCATGCTAGTATCTTGATGTTGGAGTTCCCAGCCTCCAGACTATCTATATTAATAATAAAAGTGTAATGTGCTAATTAGACCAGACAGCTGAACGACCTTCCGGATGTCCTTCCGGATGAAGCCAAGGCAGCGGGGGCTGAGGTAGAGGTGGTTAGGGGTTATCAGGCAGGCAGGTGTGCGGTAAGGAGCCAGCAGCTCCAGATTTTGAGAGGGATGTCCAACTGCTGGTTTAGGCAGGGATCGGGCCTAAACCAGCAGTCAGACATCCCCAAGGGCTCCCAGATTGTGAGAGGGTGCAGGCCGGGCTGAGGGACCCTCCCCTGCCATATACACACACATGTATGAATTTCTGCACTGGGCCTCTAGTAATAAATAAGTTACTGAGTCAGCAGTATTTTGTTATAGCAGCCTGAATGGACTAAGACAGAAGTCTGCAAATGCAAATGAAAAGTGTTACTGTTGAAATTTTGCTCATCTCTTGTGCTCACTTTGGAAACTGGATTCTGAAGCTTTGTAATTTCTTGCTTTCATTTGAGGACAAGCACCATGATCTTAAAAAGTTCAGAGGTTCTGAATATGGTTTAAATATGCAAACATTTCTTCCCATCTTTTAAAAACATTCTTAATGTTTATGTAAACTTATTAAATTATTCTTGCTTTGTCTTTACAGCTATACAGTATCTCCAGTATTTTATTGTGCTTTTCAATAAGTGCCAGGCACCCTTTAAAGCAAAAAGTTTTGTGCAATCATTATCTTTCTTTCAATCCAGTCTTTCACATTTGGAAATTGAAAAGTTGTAAGAGTGTGACTTTAATGGGTAGTCTCCCATGTGCCCAAAGCAAAAGTTTATTGCCCCTCTGACTCCAAATATATCCCCGTTCTACTTTTGTTTGACGTCTCATGTATAGGTCATTCCGACGTGGTCATCAGAGGTGATTCAGGGTGACCAGAGAGTTCTATGTTCCTGGATAGTCAACTAGTCTTCAGATCATGACCAGAACTCAGTCATTCTATATAAAAGGGGACTTTTCTGTCCAGATTACCTTTTTTTTTTATTTGTTTGGAATTCTCTGAACTTTAAGAATGAGCTGAGGTATGGGAAAGTCAAGAAAATCGGGAATTCTGAAGCCAACTTGCTTCATATAATATAAGGTGAACAATAGTTAAGGGTTAGGTTAACATTTCCTGTCATTACTAGGCCAAAGTCCAAGTGCTCTTTTACTTATCCCCCAAGAAGTAAAGCATATGAGAGGCTTTTAGCTCTTACATGATTGTCCATAATTTGTTGACTTGCTAGAATCTTGCGTGTGTTATTCTGTTATTTTTAAATCTATAATGTCAAGGATATTAACAGAGTCAAAAATTAAGAAAACACATGTACATTACTACAAAACATATGAAGAGCTGCTTAACTTTAATTAGGAAAAGAAGACCACAGTGACATACCATTTTATACATAGTAGACTAGAAAACATTAAGCAGCCACCATTCCAAGTGTTGGTGAAAATGTGGATCAGCTGGGTTTCTTATTTATTACTGACAGGAATACACGTGGATTCAATGACTTTAAAAAAATATTTAGCATGATCTTGTAAATTAGAACATTTGTATACCATTTGATTGAGCAATTCCATTCCCTTAGATATATATAGTCATGCATGTCAGGAAGCATGAACATGTATTCATAATAGTCACACAGTGGAGACAACCCAATCGTGGCCCCTGAATGAATCTGTGATAGTGTCATGAGCCAGGATAATGTTTCTGTACAACTGATGTGTTTCCAAAAGAAAAGACTAACTGAAGAAAGGACCATGGGCATCTCACACAGCACCTAACACATAGCATGTGTACATAATCACTTGCTGAATTGATGAAGGGTAAAAATGATTGATTGGGGGGCACTATGTGACTCTTTAAGTATTGCTGAATATTTAAGCAGCCTTTCCTGACTAACCTGCTTCCCTCTGATGACACACCAATTATTTTCTCTTAATAATTCACTATTATATTTGTTTGACTTATAAAGTGTTTGTTCCCTGCCCATTTTGTAACTAGAACCAGTTTATAAACTTCTGGAGGCCAGGATCACATGTCCTCTTCTTACAGAACTACATGGAGTGGGTAATCCTTAACTGCTTAGGACTTATTAGTGAAACTAAAAGTCCACTCACATTTTCCTCTTTTTTTTAAAAAAAAAAATCCATTTTGAAAAAACAAATCATGGTCAAAAGCAGAATCTTCCAACCAGATGAAGTTTTTTTTGACTTCAAGTAGATACTTGAAAGAACTTAGATAATTATTCTTGTGTGTAGGAATATATTTGTGACAAATGCAGGGACATTTTTATGTGGTAATTCTAGGATGTAATGAAATTCTTAGCACACAAGGCATCAATGAGAGAAAAACACTGTATATCTGATATTCATCCAATTAAAAACATGCTAAACAATGTGCTATGCTCATTATCTTGCTAAGAAAAATGGAATTCAAAAGCTGTTAATATTTCAGTTCTAAGAGGTTATTTTTTTGTTATTGTTTAATCAAATACTAATCAGGAGAGTTGCACTTTATAATGGGAGAGCCAATTTATCTGACACCTCAACTACATAGGCAGTTAGCCTTAGATGATTATTCTTAGAACTCTGATAGCCTATTTCCAATTAAACTGTGCTTCCTGTGTTAGAGTGGTTACAAGAGGCACAAATCTAAAGAGAAAAAGAAAATGTGCTTCACCACCTTTCCCTTTCTACCCAGTACATCACTAATTTAAACCTTCTAATATGCTAATTGGTTCATATGTATCTGATGAGAATCTTTTCATAGAAATCCCAAACCAAAATAATGCAACCAAAAAAGGAAGTTGATTGTTTTATTCGTTGAGCACTCTGTATCTGATATGACCAGGATTTATTGCTAGGTCTGCTTCCTCTGGCTTGCCTCTATTTGAAGGCAGACTTTCATAGTGCTGTTTACACATCTCATCTAATGGGAAAGAACTTCTTTCCTTAAAGACGTTCTTTAAAGCAACAACTTGGTTTTCATAGGTTGATGTTGAACCATGGATCTGTTACCTAGTGGGATCTTTTTCTTATTTTCAGCTATAATGACATATTTGGTCATAGGGACCTGCCACAACAAGTGCTAGTGAACATAAAACACGGTGCCAGGTGCTATATAAGCCACCAGAAAAGTATTTCCTATATTATCCTTATATTCTTATATCAATCACTGTGCCCAGGGAAACAGAATTAGTGTAGACCTGTGACATCTGTCTACCCTGCAGACATGGGAGTGGGGGTGTCAGTAATCTCCAAACCCAAAGGCTGCAACTAGGAAGTGTAAATACTTGGACAAATTTAAGCTACTGTTACCGAGGGTACCTCTATGCTAAATTGTCTAATTAGCCACTGTGTTATATCTCTCAAGTCAGTTCTACATCTTCTTATGGCATCTTTATTAAATTTAGGCTGTATATATTTTCTCTGAAAAGAGATATGAAGAGTGCCTGGCAAGATAGAACCATTTTTTGCGTCTTGGTTGGTGAATAAAACTGTAAGCCACTTTTCTGTTAGGTAACTATGAGGGGACGATTTTAAGTATATTTTCCTTATTCTGAGAGGAGTTTCTTTTTTAAAAATAATTTATCTTTAGTATTGGAAGTATTACAGATGTCCCCCTTTTCCCCCTCCTAACCTCCTCCTTCTGCACCTGTCTCCTGCCCTTCCCCTAGATACCCTTTAATACAGTTCCTCGTGTTGTGGTGACCCCCAACCATAAAATTATTTTGGTTGCTACTTCATCATAAGTGTAATTTTGCTACTGTTATGAATCGTAATGTAAATATCTGATATGCAGGATGTATTTTCAGGGGTGGCGACCCACAGGTTGAGAACCGCTGCCCTAGACCTTCACCCCACTATTGTCTGTGTCCATGGGTTATGCATAATATGCATATAAGTTCTTCGGTAAATCTCTTCCTGTCCCACTCGTCCCCAGGAGTTTCTTGAAGATCCCTTATGCAAATGGAAGAAGTGGGAACCTTTGACCCAGTCTGTGGCTGGAAGATCTCCCTGTCACAATAGGCATGTGGGAACAGGGGCCTAGATTGAACGTTTAAAAGGGGACCTGTGACGTTGGAAGCTCACGGGTGATGTACCTCTGCAGCTTGTGCTGCATCACCACGCAGGGTAAAAGGTTCAGATGAATTCACTGGACTAGAGCAGTTAAGTGCAGTGAATTTGTACAGCAGTGGCAGCAGAAATGATAATTGAATGTTGGGGCCAACATGAAGCTGTCAGAGAGCTGAGTGCCTTCCCTCTCTTCCTCGTTCTTTTAGTCTTTCTTTCTTCCTGCCCCCTTTTCCCCAGCCCTGCTTCCTTCCCTTCCTGTGTTAATGCTCCTCCTTGGCTTGCATAAGTGTCTACCGTTCTTGACAACTTGGTTAAAGGGAGAGGTTTCCAGAGGTAGCTGTTGGGCTTACTTTTAAATTGGTCCTATGAAGGATTAATTTTAATAGTGAAAAGATTTGTGATCTTAATTATGCCTCAGGCCGGTGATGCAGGCCCCATTGACTAGATTCATTGAAAAAAGGACCACAAAACTTTGGAGTTATTCCTAAGAATTCTGCTTTTCTTTCTCCTACTTTCTAGTCTCCAAACGTGATCAGGCATAAAATTATCTTTAAAATAAATTGTCCTCACACCATCAAATGCGGGCGTGGATGGTAATAACATATCTAAAGAAAGAATCAAACAGATTCTCAGCAGAGAAAACGAGGGCCCGACAATCAAGTTGGCGCTTCCTATCCCTGCAGAGAGAGTGCTGGCTCAGGGACCTGTCAGACATCTTGGCAGGGGTGCATCTGAGCTCAGTCAAGTTCCCTCAGCCAGATGCCATGAGCAATCACATCAAATAATTAACTTTGTTTTAAAATTCCATGTTCATGAGGC
>NW_006288615.1:10341664-10352483 GCF_000327345.1 Myotis davidii | reverse complement strand
GAAAGAATTCACTGAATAAAGTATTTATTCAACTGAAATCCTTGGTGACAGAAGATGGCAACATCAAACTGAGCTTTGAAAAGACCAATTTCAAAATGAATAGGTTACTCACAGGAAAATGTAAAAACATATGGAGACAATATCTTTTTCAGTTCCAACTAAAATGGATGCTTGAAGGATGTCCGCTCTCAAAGACAGTAAAGACAGCACCCAGTTTTTTTGTTTTTTGGTTTTTTTTTACTTTGTTCTTCACTGTTGGAGAGAAGTGCTATGTGAGATGCTAGTGATACAACAATGAGCGAGATAGTCATGTCTTCTGTCTTAACCAAAATTCTACGAGAGGAAAATTGATTACATAATGGTAGTTAAATAATTAATTATAATTTTTAGTAGCAGAGGTGAGAGTGGAGTGAAGTGCCTATCCTAGTCTGAGGGATCAGCTGTGGTTTCCTTGAGACATAACAAGGGATTTGGGATACGAAGTCTGAGTAAGGAGGAGCATTGGTAGCAACAGAAGACAGCAGGCAAGATTTCTGGATTGTATCAGTCAAGGTTCTTGGCTATAAGCAATAGAAGCTAACCAACTAGCTAGCAGCTTAAAAAACGATTGAAATAAAAAATATTGGACATATCACAGGATCAATTGGGAGACTGGGGAATAGGATCGGAGAAACAACCTGTATTGATCATTTCAGTTCTGTGAAAAGTCCTCTTGGCAAAACAGATGCCCTGCCTTCAGCAGAGCCTCAACCATACGTTCCAAACTCTACTGCCTACATGTAAGCCTGGTGTGGGGTGGAGCTCTGCGCAAGGAAAGAGGGAATAGGGAAAGCTGTCGATGAACTCCATGCTGCCTGCCTTGCTGTAAGGACACTCAAATTCAACAAAAACAAACAACAACAAAACCAAAAAGAACACCCGTGTTAGCTAAACTAATGCTTCCGTGGACTGGGTTTTGTTGGTTTGCTGCTCCTTCTTCAATATCCCTCACTTCACCTTAAGTGACTTTTCAAAATATGCACCCAAGTCATACAAAGCCCTTTCACAGTGGGAATTCTAGGCTGCAGCGTGTGATGTCTAACAGACAAGGTGAAGGAGAGAATTGGATAAATACTTCACCAAAGATCTCAGGGCTCCTAGGCAGGAAAACTGGCTAAGCCATTACTAAAATCACAACAGTTCAATTTCAGTCCAAATTTGAAAACCAACTATCTGTTTTATAATTGCAATAACAGCCTGTGTTCCCATTCTGCACTTAGTTTACCATGTGGTAGTGGGAGGCTCTTTGGTCTTCTACTCTAGGACAATGTGTGAGGTTCTGACCCAGTCGCAGCTGATGGAGAGCCTTAGAGTTTTAGATGCACATGGTAATGACCTGCCATGACCCAGTCGCAGCTGATGGAGAGCCTTAGAGTAAAAGCAGAGGTATTTAGATGCACATGGTAATGACCTGCCGTTTTGGCAGATTTCTTCTTATGCTAATTGTAACATTGCCCTTGTTTGAGCCACTTCAGAGCCAAAATATATCTTCTGTTTCACATAACTGTGAATCAAAGCAATCACCTCTTGGTGGGAAAGGGAACAAATTAGCTTGTTCTATTTTTTCTCATGTATTAGTTTTTCAGTTAGGGAATTTATAGTATCTCGGTGTGTGGCATTTTCAGAGAACGTTTTAACTGAATCAAGTATTAATGCACTTAAAAGCTAAGCATTGATGATGTGCAATGAACACTCTGCTAAATGTTAATACAATTTATCCTTTTAAAAATGTATAAACATGACATATTGCATGCACTTAGTGCTAATCTATTTTAGACATTCATTTGGTTTGACCTATGACCATGATATATTATGTTCCTTGAGATATTTATCTTGTCATTTGGAAAGAAGATTACAATTAATGCGACACACATGACTTTAAATTACTATCTCAACTAGAGACATGTGAGTAATGAATTAGCCACAGCTTTGAACCCTCTGCTTATAATTTAAATTACCAGCCTTTAGCTGGTGCCTCATTGTAATCCATTAAATAAGTCACAGAATCAAAGAACCGCATATTGGTTTTGATGCTGACCTATAGCTGATGTTTTCTCATATAATTTGACCTTAGATTAGTGTATCCAAAATCATGTAATAAAAATGAGAGGGAGAATTTATGTATTTATGTTAATACTAGAATAAAATCATAGCCAGAATTCATCTCAACTAGACATAAAAAATTATCTTTTTGCTGCATTCCATTTTTAAGGAGAAAAAACATGATGTTGAAAAAGTGAGCTCACACAAAGGATTTGGTTCACAGGGCATTTTTCAGGAGGTAGCCCCATAAGAAAAAAATCCAGTTTGTTATGCTTTCCACACCTCCTTCTCAGCACTGACTTTGCCAGACTGGGACTTCTAGAAAGACACAGAATGAAACACTAAATATTTTGAATGATAGCTGTGGCAATACATGATAGCCATTTATTATGAATAATGGCAGATTACTTTTGTTCACTATCCTCTATTTACTGTTACTAAATGGGTACAGAATTTATTCAGCTCTTACTATATGCTAGGCACTGTATGTACTATAGCACATTTTCTGTATAAACTCATGTTTTGTGTATTCTCTTGCATATATAATATATATATTATAATTACATGTAACATATACTTAAATATTATATATATAATTTAATAAAGGAAAAAATACACTTCTCTTCAATAAGATAAGTTTTTAAGAGCAGAGATTGTCTTAAACCTTAGTATTTTTCCCCATGTGCCTGGCAAAATGCTGTCACATAACTGTCAGTAAAGACCTGTTGCATGAAAATGAGGATGTCCTTGTGTGACTTCACATTTTGTAGTGAATGAGAAGTCAGTTCCACGAGGCTGTTAGAACTACGAATAACCTTAGCCCGTGGCAATACAGCAATTGTTTGAGAAGCATAGCTTTCTGTCACATGTATAAAGTGCTGTAGATTTACTAGATTCAATCCATCAACAAGTTAAATGTCTGATATTAGACTGGAGTGGGGGATAAACGAACTTCTACACATTTAGAGTCTAACTGAAGAGCCCAGAGTAGTATATATTAACACAAGAGCTGTTAAATGCTAAATCATATGCTACTGCCTAGAACATGAGTCCAGAGAAAAAGGTATTAGAAAAGGCACAAAATAACAGTAGTTTTCTAACGACGCCTTTGCATCAGACAGATATGGTGTGGATCTGGACTCTGCCAATTTTATACTGTGCATTTTGAGGGAAGTTATTTAACTGTTTTAACTGCTCTGAGCTCATTGCATCTCTAAAATGAAGTACTACCTCCCAATGGAATTGTGACAACTAAATAAGTTCATCTATTTTAAACACTTAGGACATCACCTTTCAAAAGTAAAACTCATTTGGGTTAGTCAAAACAGGCTTCAGCTCTTACTATATGCTATGCACTGTATGTGCTATAGCACATTTTATGTATATTATATATGCATGAGAATACACAAAAGTAATCTGCCATGATTCATAATAAATGGCTATCATTTATTACCACCGCTATCATTAAAAAAACATTTAGTGTTTCTATTCTGTGTCTTTCTAGAAGCCCCAGTCTGGCCAAGTATCAAGGTGAAGTGATGCTTTAGGAAGACCTTAAAGTGTTAGGCTTTGGGAAAGAGGGAGAGATGGAGGGCAACCCAGGCAGAGGAGCAGCATAAGCAAGAGAAGTTAGAAAAGGGAACAGCGCATATGAGCGAGTGCGGGAGTCCTTTAGAACAGACTGGAAGACGTTGGCAGCAGAGGGGAATTAAATGTGTTCAGGAAAACGGGTTCCAGAAGCCGGGAGCCATGCTCGCATGCAGAGGTGTTTCAAAGGGAAATGACGTACATATGGAGGATCCTTAGCACTCTGTCTGCGTAGCCCTCTGAACATATCACTGTGACTGAATACCCCTTTATATTTGCTTTTTTCTCCCAGCACTTGGCATGTAGTGTCGTATATTATGGGCAACAAAGATATTGGTTTTATATAAAGAAGTGAGTTGTGTGCTGATAGTCCTTCATTTTGCTTTTTGTTGCACAGGTCTGATGTATAAACATACATCAGACAAAGTAATTACCTCAAAGTAATCTGCCATGATTCATAATATATAGCTATCCCTCTGTAAAAAAGGAAGAGTATATATGTATTATGATGACCAATAAGTGCTTAAGAAACTTAGAATTAAAGGTCTATGAAAGTATAACATGAATTAGATTCTATATAGAATATGTATTTATAAACGTTGTTCTCCATTGTGGTGCTAAAATGTTTGGAATGACTTAGTGTTTTCTCTTAAGAAAGTACTTCAAAATGTCAGGTTTAACCATAGAATTAATTACAAGACCTATTGATCTACCTCAAAACTTTTTTCCAAGTTTTAAAATAAGAAAATGTATATCTTTTGGCAATTTAAGTGTTAGTCTATAGAACTTATTGTATAGTTTAATAAATTAAGGCCATGATGAACTATAGAATGACTCAAGAAGACACATTGTGAAACAAAAAAGAGGGTGTTTTCTACAATACCAGAGTTAATTTTAAGTGGAATTAGCTACCTGCTAGCTAGCTTGATTTTTCCAATGCCCAAAGAGCTGGGAATAATTCATTTATTATTGAGCTTGGCTATTGTATCCTAAGGAAAATATCTTTGAAAAAATAAATTGCTCTCTGTCCTTTATTTGAGGAGTTTATAGGATTTTCCTGGATGTCTTATTAAAGCTGTCTGATTCTTGTGTAGATTTTCTCCAACATCACATTTGGTTTGCAGAATGGTGGCTCACAGGAAAATGGCTGCCTGAGCGTGGCAGAGGCATAATTATGATATCATTAGGAATATTTAAATATAAATAACATCCTATATTTCTCCTTGTCGCTTGTCTGGGTTGTGACAGGAGGAGCCATTTTTGATGGGATTCCTGTGGCCCCATAGATTTTTATCCTGTTACCCAATTTTCTGCTGCACTGCTCGCCTTCTGTCAGACTGACTACCAGCCAGCTCACGTTCTCCCGAGAGGAGGAGCAAAGCTTTGTGTGGTAGTGGACAGAAGAAGGAGAACAAAAACGGACTTTTCCCTCCGTGTGCTACACCCTCTCTTTCTAATGGGAAGTTCCGTTGTCTGAGGGGTTGAGGGAAGAGGGCACCAGGGAATAGGGGAGACTTCACGTTTTTCTTTCATTGGCAAGATACTGTTGCAGAGCAGACTCGAATATCAAGCTGAGCCGCGTACAGATCAGCAGACAATTTTCCAGGCTGCTCAGAGTCACAAGAGTTGCTGAAATGCTGCCAAACTGGTTTGTGCTGAGTATTCCCCAGCCTTTCAAATACTGGCTTGCAGTGGTGTGAAACGAAAGGCTACTTTCCAACCGTGGTGTAAGGGGAAAAGGAGATGCAGCAGTGAATGCTACCGTATTTGGGGGTTTTCCTGTGACATTGGCTTATGGTTCAGGGCGTAGAGCTGAGCGCAGACAGATAAGAGAGGAGATTTGATGGAATGTTAAAGAACTCGGGAGAGTGTAAAACGGAGTGAGATGGCAAAGCTCAGACCCCATCTAAAGGCTATCAAAATACCAAACTGCAAAAAACAAACCAAGCCAAAAATACTCCTCAGTCCACACATATTTTTAAGCTACTGTGGCCTATGGCCTTTTGAATGCGATCTCTGGATTAGAGAGGTCCTGAGGCAAAGCAGATTTTATAACTATGGCCACTTATTGTTAAGATGAAGCCTTATTGTGCCTCAGAAACCGCATTCTGTCCTTTATTTCTATCATGTAAACTTTATAATAATCTTTGAAAAATTGATTCATTACATGCATACAAAGATAAAGTTCAGCAAGTATTTTCCTTCTTATTTACATTATAAGTAAGCCATGTGGGTTTTTATTAGACACTTGGAAATACATTTAGCATCACAGGGGTCAATTTTCATTCCTGTAAGTACAAATGAATTATATAAACTTGAAAATGTTGAACTGTCTAAGAAATACTGCTATAGCTATTAAAACGTAAAGATCCATTTGGAATTTAGTGTAATGTCTTACTATAACACATAACCATAAGAGCATGAGTATTTAAGATACCAGGAGCAAAAGTAAAAGTCATTCATCCTTCCCACTTTTCTGGGGAGTCTGTACTTCACAATCGTTATTGTACAACCTTATGGATTAGGGACTTTAGTTTTTACTCTTAGTCATATAGGAAATTAAAAAAAAAACCCACACAAAACCAACAATCTACCTTCTGGCATCAAAGGGAGTTTGACACATGATAGTTATAGATTAAACCGTTCTCTCCCCACACACATAAGTACCACCAACAAAATTGTTTTATATTTTTTTGAACTAATACTTACATGGTATACATCCTCTACCAACGCTACAATTTCAAGTAAGTAGTTGGTCTTGAAAGAGATTAGATAATTTTAAAACTGTTTGCATGTGGTTGAAAGTCACACACATAGCCTTACTTATGTTCACATATTCCATTTGTATAATAGCCTCTATCTTCTGTTGATTTTCTTCTCATGTTCTAGAGAGTAGGATTTTTAAAACGTATTTTTATTGATTTCAGAGAGGAAGGGAGAGAGAGAAATAGAAACATCAATGAAGAGAATCATTGATTGGCTGTCTCCTGACACCCCCTACTAGGGATCGAGCCTGAAACCCAAGCATGTGCCCTGACCAGGAATCAAAGTGTGACCTCCTAGGTCATAAGTCGAGGCTCAGCCACTGAGCCATGCCAGCAGGGCAGGCCAAGAGTAGGATTTTTATTCTTTTTTTGAACTGTGTACCTAATATGTCTACAAGAAATTAAAATATCTACATAAAAGAGGGGGTAGTGATGCCTATCAAAGTTCTGGGCTTTGGGAGTGCTTAATAAATGCTTGAGTGAACGTATTTACCACTTTAATAAAGGAGTCAGATCATTAAAAGTCATTTTATCGTGTTTGTGGGTGCAAATACAGTATTCTTGATTGTATTTTGAAACATTTTTGAGCCCATTTAATTAAATTACATTTTAATTTATAATCATTTAGAGTCTTTGATGGGTTCAATGTATATGAACTAATATTTTGAAAGGAAGTTAAACACCTGAAACCTTACTTATTTTCATTTTGACTCACATTAATGTGTCTAGTCAATCATGTATCATTTTTTCCCTCTGTCATAAGAGACATGAATATGTGACAAATTAAGAAAAAGACAGCAGGAGTGGTTGTTAGTATGGTAATGTCCATACTAGCTTTTAACAAAGCTAAAAACAAGTAAGGGAGTACATCTGCAGTGGAAGAAGCTAAAATCCAGCTATTTTAAAAAATGGTCGTATCTGTTGCTATCAAATCTATGATAACTTAAGGTCCTAAATTTTATTTTAGTATGAAATTAAATAAATGCACATATTTTACTTTCTTTCTTTATAAAGCATTTTGCTTATTGACCATATATGGTTAATTAAAAACTAAAACGTTATCCAGGTGAGTAAGAGGAATTAAATAGTATATCTTGAGTAGGTAACCAGATTGAATTACTTGGATACTCTAAATTGTGCTAAAAGCTTGTGGACAAACAGAGAGCAGCAACAACAAAAACGAAGCTATAAGTTTCAACTTGTATTTTCCTGTATCTTTTAAGGAACAGAGAACCATTTACCAGTAGTTTTTTACTTTATTCACAGGGGAAAATTTATCCGGGGTTTTATCATTTATTAATGAATCAAGGTTGTAATACATGCTCCCAACTGCACTGTGCCAGGAGTCAAGATCTCTTGGGGAAGTTTCTCCTGCTCTTCACCAGAATGAATTTAAAAGTAGAGAAACAGCAACAACACACACACACATACACACACACACACACACACATATTTTTTTTTTTTTTAAATAGAGTTGAGGCCAAGGAGGATCTCCCTAACGAACTTCTGGCCCCTTTGTGTCCTGCTAGTCCCATTACTCTTAGGCTGCATCATTTTTCAATTCATGGCTTTCTAGCGTTTTAATGGTGGTTTTGCTGGCCCATATGGAGGACATTGATTATCTGTTGTCCCAATAACAGTATGAAATATAGTTTGTGGTTGCTTTTTGAGCTAAAAAAAAAAACACTCATTACAGCTTTCCAGTCCTCCATGTGTTGCCAAAAATGTTGTTGGTCAGGTCTGAAGGTATCTTTTGGATCTGTGGCTATTTTTTAGATTTTCATATCAGCATATTTTGTAAATGCAGCAAAATTTGTTGCAAGAGTTGGATTTAAAGGAAGCAGTGTTCTTACTTTAGGAAAGGCAGACAGAAAAACAAACAAACCAACCTTTTAGGGTGAGAAATTCTTACAGATTTCTAAAAAAATGCATGTGTACAGTTCTTTTTATCTACTGAGGAATGTAAAGGGATAGGACCCATTGCTATTCTAAAGGTAAACTTTCTCAATGAATCAATCACAAATTGTAAAGGAAAAAAGTTGAAAATATTCACTGAAAATATTGTCTGCTGACCAGCAGCCTTACCATCCCCTGGATGTCTGAAATGGTAAGCCTCAGGCCTGACTCCTGACCTCCTAAATCGGAATCTGCATATGGACATGGCGCCAGGGGAGTGGTGTACACATTCTACTCACAGAAGCACAGGTTGGTGTCTATGCAGTGAACCCAATAATTGCAAACTTATCACACATGATGTTTTTATCAAGCATTGAGGTTTACAGAGGCAAACTGCTTTGTAAGTACAGCCTGAATTATTTCTGTTTCAATCTGCAACACAAGTAAATTAACCTCTCCAATAAGGCCAATTTCATGTTTGATTGCTATTGTAAGCTTACAGATAGATAAGCTCAGAAGGGAAAAAGAAAAACTAAATCAAACCACAAAGGTCACATTTGAAAAACCAAAAATATCTACAAACATGTTGTAAAATGTCCATGTATATTTAGATGTATGAATCTTCAAAACCCTGCCTTTTTTAATTACTCGAGTTGTTGACAAGATAGTTACTTTTGACTTATTTGGGTGTGAATATGCCACTGGGGAAGGAAACATGTTTTCTTCTTCTCAAAATTCAAAACTGGCTGAATGAATTAAACTCAAACTTATGAAAATAATTCACCTTTGGGCTGAGCCTTTCTCATCACAGTGGCAACCAGAATTCAAGAGCAACTTGAGTGACATTCATGAACATCTATAGTCATAGGTTTTCTAAGGGACATTTTCCTCTTTAGCATTCACAGTTGATCATTATGTTGAGAATTGATGACAAAAGTGATTACTCATACATTTGCTCCATTACTTGGATACCTATTGATCTGAAGGGACAGCAGTACTTGTTTCCTTTGACACTCTTCCCTGTTTTCTGCGTCCACCTTCTCTCTCTCTCTCACCTGTTCTGTGCGTGATTTTGTTTCAGACTATAAAAAGATTCAAAAGAGCCCTGGCTGGTTTGGCTCAGTGGATATATTGTCAGCCTGGAGACTGAAAGGTCCTGGGTTTGATTCCAGTCAAGGGCACATGCCCAGGTTGGGGGCTCAATCCTTTCAAAGATTCTCTCTTATCATTGATGTTTCTACCTTTCTCTCCCTCTCTAAAATCAATACAATACATTTTTTTTTAAAAAAGAAACAAGAAGACATGATTCTCATCTTCCAGAATCTTCCAAGTTCCTAATATTTTCCTGAGATAAAACACCATCTCCATGTCTTACCTTAGTATTTTTTTTTTGCCGTCATTATGTATTCAAGGCCAATGACTTATTTTTCACTCTAGTTTGTTTGTTTTCCTTCCATATCACCTGTTTTTTTTATAAATAGATTGGTTACTATGGAAACATCAGTGTCTGGGTGTGGTGACCACGGCACTGCCTGTACAATTCTTCAAATTTGAGTACTTGAAACCAAGATCACACATCACCCCACTAACTCTCTTCATGCTTTGTTTCTAGACACACTTCACTTTCAGGTGCTCCCATCCTTTACAAACAGCTTTCACATGGTTCAGTGCATCTGCATTCTAACTAGACATACTTACTAAAAAATATGTTAACTACAAATGTTTTGCATTCAGCAAAAATTCTATTTTTTTTAACACCTTGCAAAAATGAACAAGGTCTAGTGGAAAGGTACGCTTGTTTGGTACTAAAATAGAGGAGTAGCATCCAACTCTATAACAAAATCTACCCAACTCCATAAATTTTGAGAAAAAAAAAATCCCGACAATTATACAAAATTACTTTTTTTAAGTCTAGTGTTCGGACTATGGTAGATTGCCTGTAGAGTAAGGGTAGGATTTCCTCCACCCCTTTCTCTCCTGTCATAGAGTTGAGTGGTTCTAACTTAGGTTCTAGTGGTGGGGCCCACAAATTAATTGACAGCAGAAAGATTAATTGGGAGAAAAGTTTATTTTACTGTGGGAGTTCTGAGCAGCGAGTAAATAGCAAAATAACCAGAGGTAAGGGTTCACATATCAGCCTAACAACACAGGGTGTGGCTGTGGTTTAGGGTTTCAGTGTGAAAGTGATGCCATGTAAGAACCTGGTTATTATCTAACAAAGAAGGAAGAAAGAGAAGACCAGAGAGATATATGCTCAGGAAGGGCTGGGTGACATGGGAAGGTGCTTACCTCTCTGCCAGCCATACCTGGGGACAAATTAGTGGCCAGAATGGGCGTGGCCACTGTAAGTTTGGGAAGCCTAAATAGTTAAACTTCCAAAGAAAGTTCCTTCCTTCCCTCCTCTCTCTCACAAGCACTGGGCCCTCTTGGGACTCCTGCTAAGGGGATGCGGCTCCCCTGCACCGACGTGGCACACGGCCATGCCGGAC
>NW_006288615.1:10296738-10341302 GCF_000327345.1 Myotis davidii | reverse complement strand
AGGGAGCAGAAGCTCTGGACTCTGCTGTTGGCTTTGCTGAACCCCCAGCTGCCCCTCTTTCAAGGCTTGGGGAAATGGGGCATTGGAAACTGAGGAAAATAACTCCACCCCAATAAAATGTCCTACCACCTCTCATTCTCCTGTGGGGGCTTCTGAAAATTCTTATTTCAGCAGTGCCCCAAGAACCCCACTCCCAGGAACAGCGGAGGAATCCCCCTGGTGTACTCTTCCGGCAGCAGAAGTTGGGGTGTTTTATGGGATAGCCTCTTCCTGGAAGGAGCTGGAAGCTCCCAGAAAGGCGTTAATGACAGCTCTATTTTTAGGAGGCTCCACTTTCAGCAGATAAGGAAAGTTCACAGAAGATTTCTTTCTGTTGATCACTTCAAAGGCTGTCCCCAACCTTCTCATTGCACTAGTGTTTAAGAAGCTACGTTTTGGAATACTGTGCTGCGGTAAGAAAGAAGGAACTCTTGCCTTTTGCAACAGCATGGATGGAACTGGAGAGCATTATGCTAAGTGAAATAAGCCAGTCAGAGAAAGATAAATACCATATGATCTCACTCATTGGGACAAACCAATGGACATGGACAACAGGGGGATGGGAGCATGAGTGTGTGTGCGGGGGGAGGTTGAGGGTCGGCTAATGGGGGAGATAAGGACACATTTGTAATACCTTAACTAATAAAGAATTAAATTAAAAAAAGAAGCTACGTTTTGCATTTGTATTATGCATTAGTCCTCGCTTTATTTAAATAAAGGTAGAAACTGTGTCTTAGCACATACTTAGAAATAAGGTGTCTGTCTTAAAAGAGAAATTTGAGATTTATCCTCTGTGCTCTACTATGAAATATTAGAGCTGACTAGAGTGACTGGCATCGCCTCTTTGTTAAAGTGATGGCATAAAAGTATACATCAGATAATCATTGACCCAACCTGCTACATTCTTCACCTTATGAAAGATGCTTTAAAAAGAAAGGTTTAAGGAATGATCAGGGAATCATATGAGCACAGATGGAGAAATAGGGAAGATGGTAGGAGCACTTATGTTTGGTTTCCATCTACTAGCTCCAAGGTATCTGGATTTTGTTATTGTTCCTGATCCTTAGTGGTTTCTTCTAATGTCTCCAATTTCTGGCTTATTTCCCTGGCCCCTTACTGTTTACATTTCCATCAGATTGTAACTCCTTAAAGGAAAGGCATGGGCACTAGTCATCTTTTTCTTCAGTGTCTTAGACCAAATATTGGAGGAACCAAATTTTCATTTATACTGCCAGAAATCACCAGTGATAGAAAAAATTAGGGATCAGTGGATGCTTTGAATTCTGTATTAATAAATGCACTTCTACATTGGAAGCAGTCTTAGCAGAAGTTTCCATGAAAGTAAGTCCATGTTCTTATGCAAGAGCTTCACCTTTTTTTAATTTCTCTTCTAGATTCTAAATCATGTTTATTTCCAATAGGCATAACGACTATGTTGGAACTGGAGTGCTGGCGGGCACCTTCTAACCTGGTTGTCAAGTGGTTGTGCATATCTCTCCTTGTAATATCACACCAGGAAAGCCCCCATGTAATATGACCCTGTGCTGGGACAAAAGGACTTTTGCCCTGTGGTATCCTACACCAAGTTTTAATTTTTTCCTATCAGTAGTTATCATTCAAGCACCAAATTCGACACCAATAGTAAGGTCATGCACTAGCTGGAAGCTCTTGTCTGTAAACTGTAGCTATAACCATGATTTACCAAGACGTGTGTCAATTTATTTAACACTTTTGCTCAGGGTGGTTAAATACATTCTTCACCAGGAGAACTATAAATAGATAGCTCTACTTATAGCTATGTCCAGTATTACTTTGATTTTATGTAGATTGTTTGAAGCCCCCCCCCCCCAAGTTATATTACTATAGTATTGAGTGTTTTTAAGATAGCTAATCTCAATGTACAAGGCAAAATTATAGCTCACTCCACTCACTCTCCCAAAAACTTACTTTTAAAAACAAATTAAGTGTGGCTAAAGATTTTAAAATACTAATAAGGAAGCTCATGTATGGGGTCCATTCTCCTTTGTTTTGTAGGTCCCCAGCCTTGCGTACTGTGGGAGCTAACATTAAACAACCAATCAAAACATGTTGAGTCGTCGGTTGTACTAGTTCACTGATGGCAACAGAATAATCTGGCCACCTATGCTGCTACTGCAGAAAGGCCATGCACCTCAACTCTGTTAAGGAAACTACATTTGGAAAGCTTCTCTACTGAGCATTGAAAATTTGGCCAAGTCATTTAGCTTCTCTGAGGTTTAGTTTTTCTCAAATGTAAAATGGAGATAATATCTTCCCTTTTTGAAGCTTTTGGAAGAAATAGACAAGAAATATATGCAAGGTACCCTGCCTAGGGCTTGGTATTCAATAAATGGTGAGTGCTTGCTGTAGTTAGTGATTATGGTTATAATAGTAATTTTAAAAATATTAATAGTACTATTCCATGGAGAAGCCTGGAAAAAAAAATGCTGCCATAGCCACAGCTTTTCCGGTGACCCCGGATCCCTGCCAATCAGGAGGGCAGCTGCATTGTATAGGTTCTCCCCCATGTATTGGAAAAGAGCACATAAGAGGGAAGGATATCATTTGCCCATGTTCCATGTCACAGGCATGATCAGAGAACTGTTCATCCAAGAGGAGTGATTTCAGAATTCAGTTTGTTGTAAGATCATAGCCAAATATTTTATTCTCTCCTCCCTTTTTCTAATTCTTTATAATATTTTCTAATACCAGTTATAGCTGAGTATTTTATCTTTCTTGTTGCAACTGTAAATGAGAACGTCTTCTTTGTTTCTTTTTCTGATATTTCATTGTTAGTATAGAGGAATGCAGTGAATTTTTATATATTGATTTTGCATCCTGCAACTTTATTTATTGCTTCTTGTTTCTAATGTTCTTTCAGTGGAGTCATTAGGGTTCTCTACATATAGCATCATGTCATCTGCAAATAGTGGCAATTTTACTTCCTCATTACTTTGTAGGTTTCTTTATTATCATCTTATTGTATTGATTTATTTACCCCAAGTATTAGAACTTATAACTGTTACTACATAAGTGTTACATAAGAAATTAAGAGTGGGTGTTACCAGAGAAGGTGTTCTTGCAACCCTTCCTCAAGATAAAATTCAAGAGAGAAGGAGCCACAGATGAAAAATGAGGGGCTTACTGAAAACAAAGTGGAGGGAAAGGAGAGGAAGGAGCTTGACGCATCAAGGGAGCACACATTCGTGAAGAATATGACTCCCGAGCTGCTGCCCTGGTCTGGCTTATAGATGGCTTGGTTCTTCACGCAGGCGCAGAGTAGATTTCTTTGCTTTCCAGCTTCCTGCTGTGAGCTGGTATTGAGACCGACCTGCTCCTGTCTTTGCTCTTTGGGGAGTACCTCAAGAGAAACTTTAAACTTATATAGGAGAGGCTCAAAAAAGAAACCCAATCATTGAGCAGCACTGCCATCCATTTCAGAGAGGCTCGGCCTGTCTCAGAGAGACTCAGTTCAGGTTTTCTGCCTCCGCCACTTATGGGCTGTTTGACCCAGAGCGGGTTTCTTAACCTCTCCAAACGTCAGCCTTCCTATGTGTGAGTCACTGGATGCTTAATGAGGCATACATGCGAATGCATTGGCTCAGTATCTGGCATACTGTATGTAACCAGTAAATGTTAGTTATTATTAATAGTAATTTTGTCATCATTCATCTCTACCCTTATTTGATCCAGAATTTAGAACCCGACAAAATTTTCCAAATGCACTGGTCAATATTAGAAGAAACCTGTTCCTGAATAGATCTGCCTAATAGGCATCATGGTAGCCGAACAAAAACCAAGTAAAAATAATTAGATAAGTGCAAGGCAAGGTGCGAGAGAAAACACCATCTGCCAGCTCTCCGTGAGTCATTCAGCAGTGAGTTGGAAGATAATGAAGGCCATTGCATTCTGGTCATGGATGGGTCCTTCTGCTGGGCTGGTGTTATCACCTTTCTCCGAATAAAAATAGTCCATGCATCCTTTACTGCAGCTCAGTGAACACAGATTATCTGAATAAAAATTAAAGGATGCACAACCAAGCCTTTGGGGAGATTTGCCACAATTGATTTTGTCCCTGGTGTACCCATGGATTTCAGTACAATCAACAGTTTAATCTGAACATCAAGGCATTCGTTTTTTGGCTGTTGATAGTCAGTTTTATACTATTTTCCTCCCAGGACTGTTCTTAAGATATCCTGGTCAGTGTTCAGGTGTGAAGAGGTGTGGTGGGTTGTGGGCAGTATCGCACACACCACAAAGGCTCTACTTGAGTGTTGGCTACCTACTTAACTGTGAGAACGTTGGGTGTTCCCCAGCCTTGTTTTCTGTTCAACCAAATGGTGATATTCATCATGCTTGTAAGGTTTAAATGAGATTCTATGAGACATGAGTAAAATATTCTTTCAAAAATGCTTTGTAACTATTAAAGTAGTTGCTTTTGAAGAACAGTTTTACATTGTGATTTTTTGAGACAAACTGATTACAAGTTCCTAGCCATGCGAAATAACTTAAATTGGGGCACTTTACTTGAATTTTTGGTGGCTCGGTATTCTTGTATACTAACCTCATACAGCTGTAAGGGTACAGTGAGATGATGTGGTCAGACTTGCGGAGTACAGTGTGCTCATTCGGCTGTTCTCCTTATGATTTTAATATGAGATCGAGTAGGAGCCATTTCTTTGTGTTTTGCATTGTTAAAAGCAGTACTTTGGGGGCAGTTCTGGAATATTTTAATTTTTCAATGATATAGACACAACTACTAACTTATGGCTGGCATTCTGGAGTGAAAAATAATAGAGAAGAGGCCCTTGAAAAGAGGAGAGTAGGGGAGTAGTTCTGAGTTTTGTTTTATTTTCACAGATGTGTCTATCATCAAACTGATTTTAACTTTTAAAAAGCAAAGGTTATGAGAAGGATATAATATAATACAGTGGAAAATGCACAGGTGAGGAGGTTAAAGCCTGAGGTGTTGGCCCCCACCCCTGCCACAAACAACTGGCTACGGACATTGAATAAAAAATTTAATATCACTTGCCCCCAGAGAGATGAGCGGGCAAGATCAGAGCTTCTCAAGCTAGGGCATGCGTGAGAATCACCGGGAGTGCTTTTGAAAAATAATGTATCTGGCTCCATCAGGTCCACCTCAAGTCAACTTAATTGCAATCTCTCGGGGGAAGAACCAGGCTCCAAGCTCATCAGGAGTTTGGGATACACAGTGAGGCTCTTGGCCCACCCGCCTGGGTGATCCCTAGGGTCTCTTCCAACTCCGAAATCTCGTACATCTGTACATCTCTCTTTACATGAGGCGTGCTTCTTAAAAAGAAAACAGATAAAGAGCAGTCGCTAGAAAGGATTAAGGAATTGATTTAATCTCTTAGTTTCTGAAAGAAAGCAACCTATTTTCTGAACCTCACTGTAAACCATAAACCTCCTTATGAGAGATGATTATGCTTCAACCGTACAGGCTATCCATTGAACTCAGCTGTCCCCTTTTCAATTTCCCTGTTCTTTATGTGAAAAGTTCTACTCTATAGAAGCTTGCTTCTAATACAGGCGAAATACTTAGTGCAACACTTAATCACATATAAGGCCTCACCTCTGCACACAGGCTATCAGGAGAGGCAGAAAGTGGGAAACTTTCCACAGAGGGATTTTCTCACCCACTGATCTCAGCAGAGAGCATCAGCTTGGAAAGAACGGTTTTGTAATAGAAATATTCAGTCAAAACCCCCACAAATGCCAGCGATTTCCATTTACATCATTAAAAAGAAGGAAGGAGCATATGGCTTAGATCAGGACAGGGAGCGTTAGCTATGAGGGTGCATTTGCAAGAGACATTAATTAGGACTGAGAGCACCTCAAGTACTTGGGAGATGAATTTGTTTAATAAGCTTCACGGCTTGCAGATACCGCTCCCTCTTCCTTTGCCATGTTTCCAAATAAAGCAGCTTTATCTGTGCAGAAGCGAGCACACTTGAGAAGTCACGTGATTTTTGTGCTTCACGCAGTTCATGTTTGAAAGCAAGTTGACAGGACGTGCGCATGAGTAAGCTATCTCTCATGGTGACATCCATCCCAAATCGGGATCTGATTTTCAGCTCGATGCACTCACGGCTTTGCCTTTAAAGAGATCTCCATTCATGGGTCTGCCACGACTGAATGCTAACTTCTGTCTCTGTTCCTGGAGGTGCTCTGCCCTGGGGTGTACTTGGGTGGAGGAACTGCCTGCAGCCTGTCTTGTGTTTGCATCGGCTCCTGCTGCTTCCCTTGACCAGGTGGCTGATAACAGCTCTTGAGCTTTGTGGAGCTGAGGAAAGCCATGTGTCTGGACTACGTATCTGGAAGTTGGTTTTTGGCTTTCTCATAATGTTAATAGCCATCCATACATTTCAAAACACCAGCACGAGGTCTTGGATACATGGAATTCTCTGGTG
Source organism: Myotis davidii (assembly GCF_000327345.1). NCBI lineage: Eukaryota > Metazoa > Chordata > Mammalia > Chiroptera > Vespertilionidae > Myotis > Myotis davidii. The sequence goes on along the minus strand of NW_006288615.1, from coordinate 10,334,811 downwards.
AATACGGGCCAGGGGCAGCTGACTTGTGTGTATGTGGAACCCTCAAAAGCATATATCGTATCACTTTCTTAAGCTGCGAGTGTTGTAATGATTCTCTTGAGACAAAATAAACATTTCCTGTGAGGTCTCCACTTGCTTAATTGCTGGCCTTGAGTTTTAGATTTCCTGTTACCCTAAGTGAACTCATTTTAATAAAAGTTAAAAAAAAAAAAACCCATCAGCTGTTTTATTGGTTCTTGGTGAAGAAGGCAAAGATCAAATGGAAATTGAGGAAAAACTTGTTTTCTCATTAAGGCCACATTAGTGGGGTGAAATAGGACGGTGGGGAGGGTAGTGATTAAAAGTGAGGATTCCAGAGCCAGACATCCTGGCTTTAAGTCCTCGCTCTGCCACTGGCTTGCTGGAACCCCCCAGCAGGCTGCTGAACTCTGTGTGCCTCGTGTATGAAATGGGGATGACAGTTTGAATGTGTTAATGCTTGTAAAGGGATTAGCATAGTTTCTGCACATCAACAACACTCGATAAATGTTCCTGTCCATTGGGCAAAGCTTCATGTTGGTAATATCCAGAAAGTATCTACCTTCAGAACCAGGTTGATTCTGTAAGCTAAATTTAAGATGCTCCTTCTGCTCTTTAGGTAGTGCCACGTGCTTTTGGGACACTAGATAAGGAGTGTAAACCCCAAATGCCTAGTCGTTCTTGTTTATAAAGTATAATTTAACGCTGCTGATAGGTATATTGGGAGAAAAATATGAGCATTCTTATAAACACTCTCAGCTCTATTGGAAGAGTGTACAGCAGGACCAGAAACTGATATGTATAATAACTTGTGAGTCAAAACTTTTCCAAAAAGATAACAGTAATGCCATGGTATGAGACATTTTCTAATGGGCGATTTTTAGCATCTGGATCTCTGACTCTCAATAAGAGAAAATGTTACTGAAATATAACTGATTCCCAGGTGGTGTACTCAAGTATTTGGTTTTGGCCAGTCATTTCTTGAAAACAAAACAGAAGCTCTTTTCTACCTTGTTTCTCATTTGCCCCACCTTGTTCTAGAAAGGATTTAAGACCACTGAAAAGGCACTTGTTAAATGTGTTCAGAAAGTAGGAATTACATACTCTGTCATCTGTGGCTTTCAGTATTACTGCTTGATAGAAATAAGTCAGTATTTTTCTTCCTGGTTTCATTTGAACACATATCTTTGACTGCCATATGTGTTATTCATTAAAATCCAATAGAAACCAAGGAATAAACTTTCTCTCTTAAGCAAAAGCCACTTGTTAGAGGGTGCAGAATTAAATATGCATGTTTTAATTATTAGATTGTGAACTAACTATAAGTTGACAGCAAGTGGTCATGTTATCATGGTCCTTGACATCTCATGGGAGGCTCTTCTTTCTGCCCCACCCAGTCTTCAGTGCCTCTAATGTCTCTGTGGTTATTTTTTTCATAGTTATTTTACTGGATCCTAAGATAAGGGAGGAACATGGGGTCTAAGTGATTTGTTTCCCTTGCTGTCTAGTGGGACATTAGTAAAAATTGGTGATGGTCAACATTTCTTTTATACAGCATACAATAAATTTAAAGACAATTGAAGGAATACAGGAAAGTTGGGCTATAGGGCTACCATTCAACTAACTGTGGGAATACAAGAAAGTCACTTTATTTCCTTCAAACTAGCTCTTCATTTATGAAGTGGAGAGGATGACCTAGTTCTAAACCCTGTTTTCTAACTAATGTGCAGTGATCATATGATGCTAGGAATCGGCATAATTATGGAGGCTCTAATATAGTTACATTAGTTTTAATGGACAATTATTTGTAATTGTGATTACTTTGTCCATATATCACAAAACCAAACTGGAAAGGTTGTATGATATTCAGATACCTAGCACAGCTCAAACCACGGCTTCTTATTTTGTTTAGTACTCTCATTATGTGTCCCTTGACTTCTACTATTTTATTTACTCTTGAAATTAGGTTTATTTATGTATTTATTTGTTTATTGCACAGAATGGGGATATATAATTAATTGAGAAGAAATATATTCTTGTCAGGCAAGTTGCTAAAAATTAGTATGCATTAATTCAAGACATATTTATTCAGTAATCTAGTAAATAGGAATAAAACAATGAATAACACATGGGGTTTGCCTCAAGAAACTTATGGTCTTGGGAGTACAGAAACATAAATTGGTAATTATAAAACTGTGCAGTACAGAGTATGGTTAGGGAAAGTGCCGAGTGCAAATGAGCACACGTGGGGCACCTAGTCCAACCCGGGGAAATCCCTGCAGACGCCCCAGAAGACATGGCATGTGAGTGCATGGCTGGAGTTAGAATACGGGATCATTTCAGGGAGAGAAAAGCAGCAGGTGCAAGAGTCTGGAGGTGAGGAAGAGCAGCGAATGTATAGGAACTGAAGGTAACTTACAATACATGTTTCAGGAGGGGAGTGGGAGGCAGAGGGCAACAGGGAGAGAGAAGGCTAGAGAGGGATACAAAAGGTTTGGGTTGGGTCCTGCGGACCAAAACCATTGGAGGGTTTTCCAAGGAGGACTGACATATAATATTAACGTTAACAACACACAAACACTCACTTCAGTGTGGCAGGTGTTTGGAGGCAGAACTAGGGACAAGGAGCTCAGTCAGAGCCCTGTACCAATAAGGTAGACTGGAGGTGAGGGTGCCTAAAGTAAAACAGAGGCAATAGGGGAAAAGAAAAGATGGATTCAAGGACAATTATGGAGATAGAATCACAGGACTTGATGATTCATTCATTAAAAATATTTGTTGGATTTCTGTCTCTGGCTGTTATAAGAGTCACTGGTATGAGATAAACCCTGCCGCTGTAAATAACCACAAAACCTGGACAAAATATGTAAAACAATATTAGGAAGCATTGATAGCACCTCAGTGCTGGGCTACAATCCCTGGGAAAGGAGAAACAGGAGCGTTAAGCTTCAGGTTCACACAGGCTTTCTCTCAAAGAACATAGTTAAACGTAGTTAAAGTGGCCCTATTACCCAAAGCAATATGCAGATTTAATGCAATCCCCATAAAAATTCCAATGTCAGTTTTTCAAGAAATAGAACAATAAATCCTGACATTATTCTTTAAACAAGAAGAATCCTTTACAGTGTTTAATAAAATCTCATTTAACCTCTGAGTCTGAATTGTAATAATTGATACTTTGGTCAGTAAGAATATTTCTAAAACTTTTAAAGAAGGACTTCTATGCAAATAGGCCTTCTTCTGTTAATGGATGTTGTGAACAAAGCATAAATCCTCTTAGAAGTCTATTTTTGATTTTTTTTTTGTCAAGAGGAAACACATTTTTTTTCATTCAAATTTAAAATAAGAAATATTAACTTAAGATGGTCCTGATTAAATTTTCAAGAATAAAGTAATATAAAATTAGAATATTTCTGAGAACTTGTGCCATCATATTTCAAGAAAAATAGAAGGAAAATTTGAAGTGCATATTTATGCCAATTAAATGAATTGTGACAAAAACATTATGCCCATTGAATGTATTAGAACTGAATTTATAAGCTTTCTTCTGACAAGACTACAACACTGAAATATTTTATCAACTATAGTTTGCTTTGAAAAGTAAAAAAAAAAGTTTATCTGCTAGAAATATGTATTTTCCCAGAATTCCGAACTAATATTTAAGAATTCAAATTTTCACGCTAATTTAGGATTTTTTCCTAAATTTTAATGCTTTCGGCAGACTCAGATTATTATTCATCTTGTCATCTTTTGCATTAAACATATCTAGTTAACCTAAAATGTCTCTTTATTCATGAATGAATAGAGATCATAAAAGAAAGCTATTTCAACAAGTCATTAGGACTAATTATTGTTTTATTATACTGCTAATGCTCAAAGTGATCATATGACACTTATGCTATCTTGGTTCTGATCAACTTTAGAATTTAGTGGGAACAATGACACTCTTTTCATGTTGCTTGAGGGAGTATATTGGTGGTTCAAGGATATCCTGCTGTGCTCTTCAAACCCAAGGGGAAAGATTATTCTTAACAGGATAGGAAACCAGACACCAATCTGTGTTTAAGTAGCATTTTTAAGAGTCTAGAAACATCTTGATATATATCATTTGGTATGTGGTTTATATTTAGTGAAGTCATATTCTAAAGATAAATGATTTTTTACTTGGTACTTAAAGTCAAATTTTCACTTCAATAAGCTAAAAGTAGTTTACAGAGATGAGCAATATCATATTGTGCATTTTGATACTCCTTCTGAAGAAACTTATGTAATTGACCTGGTATAATGTAGTATTTGGATTTCAGGTTAGAATTCCATTCTTTTCTTTAAGTGGATGAAGGCAGCAGAGAAACACAAATATTTTTCATGTTCTTCCCAGTAGGTGTCCATCATCTGAACTGTGGCTATTTCCCAGCTTCGGATGGCCTGGAATAATGGCCCTGCCTCCCTGTAAGTCAAACAAAAAGGACTTGTATGCATGCATATAAGCATAACCAATGGACATAAGATACTGGGGGGCAGGGGAGACCAGGGGATTGTCAAGGGCGGGGGGAAAAAAGGACACATATGTAATACCCTTTGTAATACTTTAAGCAATAAAACAATAAAAAATAAAATAAATAAAAAAGAGAAAAAAGAAAAAAAAAAGACTGACTACTCTAAGGAGAGCTTCATCCCTGGCCTTCTCTCCCTTCCCCTAGTTTCTTATCCAGTTCTTGAATACTACTGGGCACTTTGTCTCAGATTTACAGGCCTCAGTGCAGCCATCTCTCAGGCATTGTAGATGTCTAGTTTCCATACCAGGATTAGCTCTGGTTTGGGGAGTAAGGAGTCTTTATGTCACTTTACCTGCCATTGGGAGGGTGCTTTATATCGGCCTCCTAGATTATAATTTCCCCCTGTTGCTTAGGATTGGGGGTACCTGAGTGTTTTCACTTTACATGTCAATTTCCATGGGTGTCTGAATTTTCCTGGAGTTTGTTGCAAGACACATTACAGAAAATTGACAGCTCTTTAAGATGCTTCTGTGTACATGAAAGTAACTGCATAACCCTTTTAGGTATTGGTGGGTTCAAGAGAATGAGCCTACCAAGTAGTCATTCAGTAAGGCATCATCAGTGATAAAGGAATCAGAAACTTGTTCTTGTATTTTAAAGCCAAACCTGCTTTTAATTCGAAGACAGCTGCTGACCTAATTGATAGCCTTGCTTGTAATAGTTAATTTTATGTGTCAACTTGTTTGGACCATGGTATCCAAGTATTTGGTCAAACATTCTGAATGTTTCCGTGAACCTGTTTTCTAGGTAAGATTAATATTTAAATCTGTGGGTTTTGAGTAAAGCAGATTACTCTCCCTAATGTTGATGGGTCTCTTCCAATCAGTTGAATGCCTTAAATGAACAAAGATTGACCCCTCCAAGCCAGAAGGAATTCTAACAGACAACTGTCTGTGGACTTGAATCGCCAGTCTTCCCTGAGTCTGCAGCCGGCTGGCTTACTCCATCACATTTAGGACTTGCCAAGCCTCCACAATCGCATAAATCGATTCTTTAAGTGTTTCTCTCTATATATGCATGTATCCTGTTGGTTCTGTTTCTCTGGAGAACCCTGACCCATTGCTTAAACATACAATCAAAATAATGCATGACACACGTTAGAACCCCAGTTATTAAATGAATCATGAATAAAAATATATACTAGGAAGTTTATTGGGAAAAATCATTTTATAATGAAATTATGAGGGGATGAAGAATGGTTCCTCTTACCTTTGAATCCCAAATAAATTGAAACTAGGTTAAGATGCAAGTTTCCTTGCACCTCTTTAAACTGAAGTTTTAAAAATGATGTGCATGGTAAAGAAACAGAAGGTCTTCATTCTAGTGCTGGCGTTGCTTATCATTAGCTTTGTGACCCTTGTTCTAGCTAGGTCTCCAGTTGTTTCTATGACTATAAAATGACAGATGTGGGTTAGTGGATCTTTCAAGTCTCTTTGGTTGTAAAATGTCTTCATTGTGTAATTCCATTTGAGGATTATTTCAATATAGTTATTTTGATTGTATCGCTAATCCCTAGGGATTCCACTAATTAGCTCCCAGTGCAATGAAATCATAGAATATAACAAATCCTGATAGCTATATGGTAATGGGGAAATGAAGTCATTGTGTGCATGAAGGTGTTTCCATTCTCCAGTAGAGGCTGCAGAGAAAACTTCACTGTATTTATAGTTGATAAATGAATGTTAAAATCCCCTTCACATTTTTCTTTGAGAACACAGAAAAGAAGGACTCATAATTAACTTGTATCATGAATAGAAGTTCTTTAATTGACATTCATTCTTTGCTTGTATCGGGACTTGGTTGATTGCCAACAACTTAATGTCTTGAAAAACTACAGGTCATTTATAGCCCAGCATTGATAGTACTGTCTACGAATCTGATTTAATCTTTGTATTTTGTCACCAGTTTGGCAGTATGACACAAGCTCCAAATAATAAAACTTTAATGACCTGAACAATATTTTATGTTTCAACTCTCAGTATATTTGTTTTATAGAATATTCTGTGAATTTTCCCTGTCATATTCATTGAATGGAGATATTCATCTGAGCTGAAGAATAGAAGATCATTGCAATTGTGAATCTTGTCAAAGGACCTATGAAAATGTATTCATTTTGGATAAGGCATGAGTTACAAAGTGCCTGCTTTTATTAAATATGGGAAAAATTAAATATCAGCAATATCACCATTAAATGGAATTTCCGTTAAGATTATGTTTTCTAAAATGAAGTTTCTTTTTGTTGGTGAAAACTCAATACTTGATGTCAGAAAATATAGACAAAAGAAGAACATTTAAAATAATAAGAATCCTACCCATCCAACAACTATGCTTAAGGCATTGGTGTTTATTCTTTCATATGGGTTTTTATGCACACTGGTAGACAACCTCCCCTCCAACCCCTGCACCCCACCCAAATAACAGACACAAATATACAATAAACACCTGTCTTCAAAATTAACAGTCTGTGGTTTCAAAGAGAAGCCATGTTTTTCTCGAATATTAAAAATTATGACACTTCCAATCTGCCATGTGCCCATAGTTATGGAATCCTGATCTTTCCTTGCTCCCCAGTGTTTTATGTGATGTGTCCAAGAATTCCAAGCTTTTGACGTAAGCCAGAGGACTCACCTTGGTGCACAGCCTGGGCAATCTTGAGCACGAGCCATGTGCCTCACTGTTTCCACTCCCCACTGCACTTCCGTGGTGTACAGGAGAGAAGGTGGCTTTCCTGGACATTAAGCTCAGTTATGGACACGCCTCTCCCAAACTGGTAAACTCCACCGTTAGAGCTCTCAGTAATCAGTTTTTGGCTCACCTGTGTTTATTTTTTCTCAAGATCCTCTCCCAGGTACCCTCAGGTGACTGGATCAGGCACTAGCTTTATACTATTCTCTACCTGACTTCACCCATCAAAAACACATAAGAGATGGCCCCACCATGGCAAATATACCCAATTATCATTCATTCCTCTACACATTGACTAGGTACTTGTCTTGCAATAACCTCCCTGCTAGGGAACATCTGTCGCATAATAACACCTCTTGTTTCCATGTTTTCCATGTTATAAATGATGGTGAAGAAAGGTCTTATGAGTAGGTGGTCACATGGCTCCTTAATTATTGTCTTGGGACAAATACCAGAAAAAAAAAAAGCTTTTAAAATATACTGCTAACTTGCTTCCAGAGACACTAACCAGTCTATACCAGAGTCAATGACTCATGTAGGAGAAACATAAATTTTCTTAGTGCTATCCAAAAAGAAAGGAAATTAGCTTATTAATGTTTTGTAACTAGTCCAATGGTTCTCATGAGCCTCCACTCCCTGGGGGAGGGGTTTGGTGGAGATTGTGGAAATAACTTAAACTTGTCAATGATTGTATGTCAGATAGTTCAAGTTTAAACAGACTTACTCTTTAAGTAGCTCAATATCAAGAAAATGCTTAGACTTTAAGATATACTGTCCTGCCTTCGCCAGGTGGCTCAGTTGGTGGAGAATTATCCCATGCACCCGTCAGGGCACATACCTAGGTAGTGGATTCGATCCCTGATCGGGGCACGCACTAGAAGCAATCAATAAATGTTTCTCTCTCGATCCAATGCCCAGTTGGGGGGAGTGCAGGAGGCAACCAATGGACGTTTCTCTCACACATCAATGTTTCTCTTTTTCCCTCCCCCTTTCACTTTCTAAAATCAATAAAAACATATCCTCTGAAATTAGAAGAAAGGGAATCCTCCAAACCTCTACTACTGACCTGCACCATGAAGCATCAAGGTCATCACATTGCGTACTTTGCCCCTCTCATCCTTTGCACTCCTCAGCAGGTTAAATGAGTTCACAAAGACAGTGAAGAAGCCAGTGATTTGGGGGGTGGTGTGTTTTGAAGACATCTGTAAGAAATATAGAAGTTTACAATCACTCAGTTTTGAGTTCATCAGAAAAGAAAAAGACCCAGCTGCTTTATTCTTATTCCCCTTCAGTGCTCTAGATGTTTTGGGACATAAAGGGAGCAGGCAGCCTGAGCTAGAAAAAAATGATGAATGCCAAGGAATGCCTTCTTCCCGAAGAAAACCAGAATTAGCTGTGTCATCTTTGGGTGCCATCAGTTACAGGCAAATGGTTAAGGTTTTAACTCATCTTTTCAGGATCTATAGGATTTCTATCATTTTTTTTCATCTAAAATAGTTTACACTAATTCTTAGAACATTGAATTTTATAAAAAAGACTATAATTGAAAACATGATATGATTTCTTCGTATAAAGTTATGTTCTATGCTTTCAGCACCTTAAGTCATTTTTAATAAAAAGAATTGTGTTATAAATTTTAACTCGTGGCAGTAAATTAGCAAAAACTGAGTTTATTTGCTACTAACATAACCACCCACATTTAGCACAGATGTTCAGCCAAAGATTTAGGAACTGTTTTGGAAGCTCTCATTAGCAGTGATGAATTAGCAGAGTGTTCATGGATAATATTAAACTGTTCCAGCACATATTTTCTGTGTTGATCATTTTATAGTGGTCTCTTAAATAGCAACAGCTGGCTTGCTTGTCCTTTGGGAAGTTCTTATACATGTCAGTAGCACCAAAGCCCAATATTGTCATGGTTCTAAGTATCAGAGACATTGCCCGATTATAAGGCAGTCCGAGCAGACACAACCAAGATTCCAACCCAGCCTCATTTCAGCTGCAAGGTCTGCTTGTTTCTGAAGTAGGTCGTGGGGCTGGTATAAACCAGAGTGGTTTTCCCTAAGGGATCTAATTTTTTTAAGGGATGTCTATCTCCTGGTCTAAAGAATCTCTAATTCAAAGCCAATCCCCTCCATGCATGCCTCCTTCTTCATTAGACCTAATTCATTCCTTCAGGAACCCAAAGGATTCAAGAGAGGCTAAAACTAGATTCTAAATCTTCAGAGAGCTACAGGACACTTCAACAACTTTCTGAATTTGTAAATACTCAGGGAAGGGAGGGGGTGGTGGTGATTTTAAAAATCAAGTATATTGCTATTATGCGTGCCAGGGGGATCATAGTCCAGAAAAGCAAATCATAAACAGTTGAACCTGAAAGATTCAGAATGAACAGGTAAGAGGTTTGACATATTGGAAAGGGAAAGAACTACTGTTGAGAATGTATGTTTTGGCTGATCCTGGGAGTCTTGAATGTCAAGCTAAAGTTGAACTGTCTTATATGAGAAGAACAATTGAAGCTAATGATCAAGAACTATGAAAATGGTGTTAACACTGATTGAACTTTACACCGGGTTGGTGAGAGCTGGATAAACTTAGGGGCAAGGAATCAAGTCCAGGAGGGCCTCACAAAATCATCCACGTGATGTGGGCCTGAGCGTGGCAGAGATGAAAAAAAAATGCAGGAACCATTCTGAAGATTAACTGCTAGTGACAACTAATTGTTTATAGAATAACAATGAGGATGGATTTAAATTCTACCATGACATTTTGAGCAAGGGAAACTAAGATAGCAAAAATGCTACTGAAAAATATAGACTATGCTGGAGGGTTCTTGCTTTGCGGGAAATGGTGATTTTAAGTAAATAATCCTGGGAAGGGTTCTACATAAAGATGTCAGATACTAAGATAATGGGTTAACTTTCTGATGATTTGCCAAGGTGCCCTCTGAGACGGCACAGGCTGGGAAAGGAGAGGGGTGTCAGTATGTGATGCACGGAAGACCCTGGGACTCTGATTGTAGGCACTAAGCTGGGATGTGGATGCAGAATCAGGGGGAGGAAATACTGGAAAGCTGATGCCTGCTTCATGATGTGGCAGGGGAAACCCTGGCATAGAATATTTGGATTAAAGGGTTATACAGGGTCATCAGTCAAAGTCAGGGAACACAAGCCAATGTGAGCATTTCAGAGGGAATTTCATACTGGACAGTGTACATGGGTGATGTAAGGGTCAAGGAGCCCAACAGGAGATGGTGAGCAAACACAGAGACTGACCACAGCAAAAAACTACCAGGCCCTTGGGCTAGAGGGACATGGGAAGGTGGTGTTACCTGAGCCTGTGCAGGTAGCTGGGACTGTGCAGTGGAAGCTGGAACCCAGAGTGAGGGGCTGTTTGGTGGGAGCTGGAATCAGAGAGGAGACTCAGTCGATGCCAGCAATGTCACTGGAGACAGTGAGGAGGAGAAAAATACCCTGACCCCACTCCTTAGTCTGCCCTCCAGTCTTCCATCACTTCCTCCCATTGGCCTAGCCCTGTGGTCGGCAAACCACGCTCTCGAGCCACCTGCGGCTCTTTGGCCCCTTGAGCGTGGCTCTTCCACAAAATACCACATGCGGGTGCGCAAGTGAAATTGAAACTTCGTGGCCCATGTGCAGAAGTCAGTTTTGGGCCTGGGCCAGTCTATTTTAAAGAAGTGGCATTAGGAGAAGTGGGGGGTGTCCGTCAGTGGGGAGACAGGGGACTAGGTGCAGGCGGGCCACGAGATACGGAGCGCAGGGGAGGTACATTCGCTGGGGTCGACGCCTTCCAACTCTCCCATCCACACTCATCTATCTGAAACAAGTATACAAGACGAGTGTGGATGGGAGAGTTGGAAGGGGTCAACCTCAGCGAACATACCTTAATCAGATTGAGGACGTTTTTAGCAAAGGCCAGCTTAGGAGTACCCTAATTAAGTTAATAACAATGTACCTACCTATATAGTTTAAGTTGAAAAAATTTGGCTCTCAAAAGAAATTTCAATCGTCGTACTGTTGATATTTGTCTCTGTTGACTAATGAGTTTGCCGACCACTGGGCTAGCCCATCTACATGCTAGAGGCCAAGGAGCCTAGGAAATATGGTTTCCTACAACACAGAGCAGAGCAAAGGCAGGGCTGAAGCAGATCTGAGCAAAAAGAGGCACAGATAGCCAGCTTACCTTAAATAGTATTTTAAAGTTTTGAGGGCTCCCTCCCAAGAGACATTTGGAACATAAATATAGATTAAACTGTTGTATTTCTCCTCTGACACTAATCCAAAAGAAGTGCAAATGCTATTGAAAGAAGAGAATTTAAGGGTCATCTAAAATAAGGTACGTGAGAATCCAGCTGCCGGACTAACCCGCAGTCCATCTTCCTCCTCTGTTTATTTACCTTGTTGACATCATGTGCTTCTTATCTGGTTAGTACCAAGCCGAGCATCTGCAAAAAAAACACACAAAAAGGATATTTCTGCCATTTTAAAAAGAACAGATGAGCCCTAACCGGTTTGGCTCAGTGGATAGAGCATCGGCCTGCAGACTGAAGGGTCCCAGGTTCAATTCCGGGCAAGGGCATGTACCTTGGTTGTGGGCACATCCCCAATAGGGGGTGTGCAGGAAGCAGCTGATCGATGTTTCTAACTCTCTATTCCCTCTCCCTTTTTCTCTGTAAAAAAATCAATAAAACATAAAAAAAGAACAGATGAAAATTTTGCATAATACAAAAATGGTTTCTAAAACATAATTGTGTCCTCCTTTTTTAGTAATTACAACTGAACTTTACTTTCTATCCTGAAAATGATTTATAATCTCCTTATGAGAGGACTGAAAAAGAGCCATATTTTTAGGTGCTTTGCCTGTGAGTGTCTGTGGGTTTCTTGGAAGGTTATTTATTTTATCAGGGACTATGCTTGCTTAGAAATAACAGAATAGAAAGAGAAAGGGAGATACAAATGGGAGAACCATGGTACACTCCTCCTCCAATGGAATCGATGTTCTCTGTGGTATTTGCTCCAATTCCCTTTTTGTAGCACTCTGGGGCTGAGACCTGTTTGGTTGAAAAAAAAATTAACGTTTGTTGAGTATCCACCAATAGCAGATATGCTGGTGGCAGGAGGAAGTGGGTAAGTGAGGCTCTTGAAAGGCCCTGTTTGGACAACAGTGGGGGAAGAGAGTTGTCTGGTGTCCACATGGGAGGCAGGAGAGATTAGTGGTCAAATACATGGAGTCAGTTTAACCCGGCTTCTTAATTTGTGAAATTGAATAATCTCAGGTTAGGGTTTTTGAATTTATGCAATCTAGTTTTGACCAAAATAACATCACACTTCAACAGTTCTGCATAAATTGACAGCAAATTGCATAATGTTGTTTTTTAAATTACGACAGCCCGGCTGATGCGGTTCAGTGTTTGGGCATGACCCATGACCAGGAGGTTAGGGTTCCATTCCTGATCAGGGCACATGGCTGGGTTGTGGGCTCGATCCCCAGCAGGAGGGGGTGCAGGAGGCAGCCGATCGATGGTTCTCTCTCATTATTGATGTTTCTATCTCTCCCTCTCCCTTCCTCTCTCTGAAATCAATAAGAATATATTTTAAAAATCAGTACAGAATAAGAATGCTTAAGGAGAATGTAAGACAGCAGTGCACATGTGGCTACAATGCATCAGACCAATGATCCACAGAGAATGGACTCACATTCCCCAAAGCAGCCAATGTCATATGTTTTGCTAGAAAAAGAAACCCAATGACAAACGAGGTCATGTCTTTACAAATGGGGCAGAGTGTTTCCTTTAGAAATATCCTCTGCTTCTAGCTTTGTCAAACCTAGAATGTTTTACCTCAGTTCTGGTATAAACAGAATAACCCATTTTTCTTATCTCTGCCAGTAGTCCTGCCATTGAGAAGGTAGTGTTGGTGGGTAGAAATATTTCTTGGAATTGCTCAATGGCCAAGTCTGTAGACACAACTGGAATCAATTGTGAAGTGGATACGTGGCTAATCCATTTACAATATGGACATGAGATTTGACTGCAATTTCCCTGTTTAAAGGCACTTAAAACAATCTCAAGTAACCTGAAATAATTGATTTGTTTTCTAATCACACAGTTCTTTTGTCTGGCTAAAATAATATACTGTATAGTTAGCAGGCCACATTAATCAACTCATCCCCTCTTAGTACCACCAACACTGAGGGGCATGTCGGGCACATCACATTCGTTTTTTCAGGCTGAAGTCTGTTTGAGTCATATATTGTTTCAGACCTGGAGTCCAATTATTTATCTTTGACAGTCACACGAAGGGTTGATGAAGAAGAGCATGGCTTTCTCTAATTAAGAATTGTGGGGTTTTTTAAAAAAATACTTTTATTTATTTTTATTGATTTCAGAGAGAAAGGGAGGAGAGAGAGAGAGAGAGAGAGAGAGAGAGAGAGAGAGAGAGAGAGAAACATCAATGATGAGAGAGAATCATTGCCAGCTGCTTCCTGCATGCCCCCCACTGGGGATCAAGCAGCAACCTGGGCATGTGCCCTTGACCAGAATCAAACCCAGACCCTTCAGTCTTCAGGTCAACACTCTATCCACTGAGCCAAACTGGCTAGGGCAAGAATTGTTTTAATATATTTTGTTTTACCTTAATCTTTTATGAATGTGCCCTGCACATAAATAAATCATTTTATGTAGTTATTTGTATTTAAGGCTCATTCCAGTTCTGCCTCTGTGCAAGGAAGTATGCCTCTTCCTTTTAAAAAAAAAACCTAGCTAGTGAAGCTCCAAGAGTGTTACCTGTTTAAATACTCAAGGGTTTAGCAAAGAAAGTCGTGTGAGTGAATTTGGGAAATAAATGTTAGCTTTGGGGTAAGAAAACCGAATTTGAATATTAGCTTTCTTACCGATTGGTTAGCTGGATAAGAGCAAGTAATTTAAGTTCTGAATCTCATTTTCTTTTGCAACTTGGGTTTAGTAGTTCCTATCATATGTTCATTAATTTTATTCTTTTATTTATTCAATATTATACTTTGCTAGATTCTGTGGCATGAAGAGTGAATAATAGCTAAGTCCCCATAGTACAGGGATTTACTCATAAGTAGGAGTATGTGTAAAAAGTAATTAGGGCACCATTGTGAGTGCTATCATGATTGAAATAGGGCCAAAATGCCAGGAGGTTGAAGAGGAATATGAATTTATTTTGTTGCTTTGGGGGAAGGTTTCAAAAATAAGGTAACATTTAATCTAGCTTAAAGAACCAAGAAAAGGATGAACAGACATGGAGATATGAAAGGGCATGGATTATTTAGAGAATTGTGAAAATCGTGAATTGTTACAGAATATGAGACATGGAATGATAGGAAACAGACATTTCTTTGCCACAGAAGTCTAACAATCATACCGCAGAGTCCCACATCACTTTATGGTTATCTGTCCTTTTAAAGAAATCCCAGTGGGTTATTCAAATATTTTTCCTTTAAAAATGTTCCTCTTTTTCTTGTTTTTCATGCTTAAATGTTCAGTGAGCTTTTAAAAAAATATTATTATGAATTCAACCAAACTTCCAAATATAGGGAGATGGCTCACTAATTTTTATTTTTCAAAATCTTCTTTTGGAATTATTTTAGGGTAGGGAGTTGTACTGGCCATATTATCTTTTTTCTTTTTAACATGATGGTCTGAACTGCAAAGATATCTGTATTGACCAACAGTACTGTGATTTCAATATCGAGTCCTCATAATATTCCTAGGTGGCATCTGTCAGCCCATTCTGTGAACATTCAAGTGGCAAAAATTGTTCATAACTGTATAACCCAAGGAAGTTCTGTGTAGGATGCAAAATTTTATCTAGGTCTTAAATGTGAAATAGAAAGTGAGTGGGCATTCCAGGCAGAGGAAACATCACAAATAAGTTACAGAGGCAAAGAAACTCAGAGCAGGGAACATGAAAGAGGAAAAAAAGGGAATATAGAGTCATAGAACAAGAAACCATGATTGCCTACTTGGATTTGGGCTTTATCTAACAGATCGTCTGGCATAACCAAAGATTTACATGATAAAAATGTGACTAGAGTTTGTCTCTAGGAAAATGAATAATAAATCAGACTATGGAGGGAAGATTGGAGAAAGGGAATCCAGCTTGAATATTGAGAAAATAAACACATGGTAAGAAAGGAAGGGTTGAATTGTGATTGCAATATTGAAACAAAGAGAACAAATTAGAGATATATTTGGAAGTAGACCCAATTACTAAGCAAATCATGGGTGGGAGGGCTAAAACGATTTCAAGCTTTGGAGCTGAGGTGATGCTAGTCCCATTAATAGAAAGTGAGAGCACAGAAGGAGAGAGGAAGAGAATGTTCCAGGATGAGTAATGTGATGAGTTAATTAGGTACACATATGTAGTGTAAGTGGAGATAATAGACTACTTATAAAATCAGACCTGTGGGTCAAAGGAAATAAAACCCTTGCAATTGGCTGACATTTATGTCTGCTTCTCTTCTGTTCTTTTGCTATAATAGACCAAAGTGAAAGGAAGATGATTTGACATTAGATGACGGGTATACAATGCAATATACAGATCACGTATCATAAAAATGTACAATTGAAACCTATATGATCCTATTAAGCAATGTCACCCCAATAAATTTATTTTCTTAAAGGGTGAATTATGATTACAAAGCTATCCTTCCAAGTTTA
This sequence comes from Myotis davidii, assembly GCF_000327345.1. Classification (NCBI taxonomy): domain Eukaryota; kingdom Metazoa; phylum Chordata; class Mammalia; order Chiroptera; family Vespertilionidae; genus Myotis; species Myotis davidii. The sequence continues at coordinate 10,318,848 of NW_006288615.1, read as the reverse complement.
TTGGGAACTAAATGGAATATTGTTGTAATCTAATTATATAACACCCTCATCTCAGTGTAGCCTCTTTTTACCATCATCTGTATTCTCTAACCCAGGTCTCTAACTCAGCAGTCTCATTTAGATTCTCAGCAAAATAATCTGCTTCCCCCCTTTACTTCTGTATGACAGCTGGAAAAGGTTATTAGTTCTGAACCCAGATAGCTTCTGTGTAATTCTTTCCCTTTCTAAACTCCCATAATTAATCTTTTGCAGTCTGACAATAATTCTACTGTCTTCATTTCACAGACCTACACTCATATGGCTTTGCAACACTTCAGATAACATATTACTAGGTTAAAAAGGAATGGAGATACTCCTTCAGGCATCTCCAGTTTCACCCTGTGCTGTCAGGTCAACATTCTCAACACAACTAAGCAGGGACAGATGGTGCCCATTCCCTCAGTGACACAATCATCCAGCAATGTCAAAGGCATTTACATCCTGGAGACAGAGATGCTTTATGACTAAAAGTTTCCTACCATGTGTACTCCAGGATACAGAAACGAACAATTCATGTTCAATTATGTAAAACTTTAATTATATGAATCACTTAGAAATAAACTGGGTTACTTTATTTTCTTATCAATTCTCCAAAGATGCTTGACTTAAAGGTGTTTACACTAATGATTATGTAAAATTTAAAATTGGACACAGTATTCTATAGTGAATTCTATGCATTTTAAACCACTGTAGTAAATTTGAAAATGGAAAAGTAAAAGGTTGTTTAGGAAAATGTCCATTAATTTGGATAATATAAACTATATCTTGTGTTTCCACAATCTCGTTTTTTTACCCTTTATTTACATACTAGAGGCCTGGTGCACAACATTCGTGCACTGGGTGTGTGGGAGTCCCTCAGCCTGACCTGCACCCTCTCCAATCTGGGAGCCCTCAGGGGAGCCCTCTCCAATCCGGGAGTTTCTGTCTGTCTTTGTAATCATATGAGCGAATTGTCTGAGACCCCAACTCGGTTTTGTTTGTTGCTCACAGATGACGATTCATAACAGTAGCAACATTACAGTTATGAAGTAGCAACGAAAATAATTTTAGGGTTGGGTCACAACATGAGGAACTGTATTTAAAGGGTCGTGACATTAGGAAGGTTGAGAACCACTGCTCTAGTGTAGGACAGGTTGAGAACCACTGGTCTAGGCCAGTGGTCGGCAAAGTCATTAGTCAACAGAGCCAAATATCAACAGTACAACGATTGAAGTTTCTTTTGAGAGCCAAATTTTTTAAACTTAAACTATATAAGTTGGTAAATTATTATTAACTTAATTAGGGTACTCCTAAGCTGGCCTTTGCTAAAAACGTCCTCAATCAGATTGAGGTACGTTAGTTGAGGTCAACCCCTTGCAACTCTCCCATCCACACTCGTCTTGTATACTTGTTTCCGATAGATGAGTGTGGATGGGAGAGTTGGAAGGGGTCAACTTCAGCTAATGTACCTCAAAAGAATGTACCTCCCCTGTGCTGCATATCCCGCAGCCCTCCTGTGCCTCATCTCCCATTGCCCAACTGACTGACACCCCCCACTTCTTCTAATGCCACTTCTTCAAAATAGACTCGCCCAGGCCGAAAACCAACTTCTGCGCATGGGCCACGAAGTTTCAATCGCACTGTATGTGCACACCCGCATGTGGTATTTTGTGGAAGAGCCACACTCAAAGAGCCGCATGTGACTCATGAGCCGCGGTTTGCCAACCACTAGATCTGTCTGCCACCAGAACTACAATTCCCAGCATTCCTAGTGCTCCCCGCACTCTGGGCTTCTGTTTCGGGTCCTGGGGCTGCCACCAGAACTACTATTCCCTGGTGCTCCCCATGCTATTGGTTTTCCCTTCCTGCTCTTTCTCCATCCCATGGCCTCCCACTCTGCCAAGTCCTCCAAGCCACCAGTTCTCCCTCTCTGCTCTCCGTCTGGTGGCTTGGGGAGCCAAGTTCCCCAAGCCACTCCACTCTCCACCGGCTTGCCCTCTTTGCTCTCCGCCTGGCGCCTGTGTGCAAATTAACCCGCCATCTTTGTTGGGTTAAGTTGCATACTCACTCCTGATTGGCTGGTGAGTGTAGTAGAGGGATGATCAATTTACATGTTTCTCTTTTATTATATAGGACTAGAGGCCCAGTGCACAACAATTTGTGCACTCGGGGAAGGGGGGAGGATCCTTCAGGCTGGCCTGTGCCCTCTTGCAGACTAGGACCCCTTGGGGGATGTCCGGCTTCTTTGTTCCCGCCTCCCTCAGCCCCCGGCCCAGGTTGATCGTTCCCACCTCCCTCAGCTGCCCGGCTGGGTTGTTTTGATCCCACGTTTGCCGCCCAGCTTGTTTTCAGCTGCCTGGCTTGCTATGCTCCCAGCCAATATATGTAAATTAACCGCCATCTTGGCTGGCAGTTAATTTGCATATCTCACTGATTAGCCAATGGAAGGGTAGTGAAGTTACGGTTAATTACCATGTTTCTCTATTATTAGATAGGATTACTGCATTGAATTTATCTTATTGTTTCTATAAAGATGGCCTTAAGGTATCTGCTTAAATAACTTACAAGTTTGATAATAAAGACATTTCTTCTCTATGTTAAAGATAACTAGTATTAGTTTTTAAACTATAAAACTCTTACAAAATCTAGTGACTTGAATTTTAGTGCCAATTCTATCATTAACTATTTGCATAGTCTTTGCCAACTGTATTATTTTCTCTGATTCCTCATATATAAAGGGCAAGGATTATTTAAGGGAAATCTCTTCCATTTTTGAAATTCTGTTGTTGAATGATTTGTTCAGATGAAAATAGTAAGTAGATAGTCATATATGTAAATTATAGTTTAGTGAGATTACAAATTTATTTTTTCTCATTAAACTTATATTATTTCTTACCTAAAAAGATAAAGTAAAAAGCCTATAATAGTGGTCCTCAAACATTTTAGACAGGAGGCCAGTTCACTGTCCCTCAGACCATTGGAGGGCCAGACTATAGTTTAAAAAAAACTATGAACAAATTCCTATGCACACTGCACATATCTTATTTTGAAGTAAAAAAACAAAACGGGAACAAATACAATATTTGTATTTGTATGTGGCCCATGGGCCGTAGTTTGAGGACCCCTGGCCTATAACATTGGAAATGAAAATATTTTTATTTTTAAAATACCAGACCTAGGAACACATCTTCATGTATTCTATATTTCTACTTCTTGACATTTCTACCCACTGGAATAGTATCCTTTGAAAGTATCAAACTCAGTAGTTGAACTACAATTATGTTGAAGGAAGCACATATGCATTATGTGTATATGTTCAGTTATCCTTTGTTTGTTGATTTCAACATCATAAGTATGTTTAAAGTATTAAGGGGTGAAGAGGAACAAAGCAGTAGCTCTTTAAACCCACAGACACCAAAGGAAGTTAGGTGAAAGTGAGCATTTTGGTCAACAGCACACTCATGTTCCACTGTGTGGAAAATTACCATTTCTCCATTCTCTTTGAGCCCCTCTACCATTCTATCTTTGCTGTCTAACATCATAAAAACTCACCAACTCATTTTAATGGTATTAGATCAGGGTGACCTAATAAAATATTTAAAGTCAAAACTTAGAACACAAGTCTGAGTTATGTCATGAATGCTTTTATTTGATAAAATCAGAGGTCATTGAATTATAAAAACATTGAAAATAAAATATTTTTGAAAAAATTTTATAAATGTCTAGTTGCCTGATTTTCTTTTTTTTTTCATTTTTAAGGTAGAACTTTCATGTCATTAAATTCACAATTTTTAGTGTAAAATCCTAGAAGTTTTGACACACTTATACAGTTGTTTAACCACTACCAAAATCAAGATATAAAATATCCCTAACCAGTTTGGCTCAGTGGATAGAGCATCGGCCTGCAGACTGAAGGGTCCCAGGTTCGATTCCAGTCAATGGCATGTACCTGGGTTGCGGGCACATCCCCAGTAGGGAATGTGCAGGAGGCAGCTGATTGATGTTTCCCTCTCTTCAATGTTTCTAACTCTCTATCCCTCTCCCTTCCTTTCTGTAAAAAAATCAATAAAATACATTTTTTAAAAAAGATATAAAATAGTGCCATCATCCCGCACATATCTAGTTTTTATATTCTCCATTTTATTAATTACCACTATAAGCTGTATAATTTCCTTTCTTCTGCTTTTCTGGACTTGACATTATTTTTTCACCAGCGTTTTAAAATGGAAATCACATTTTTGACTTGAAATCTTTCTTCTTTTTTGATGTAGGTGTTTACAGTATAAATTTCCTTCCAAACACTTATTTTTATACCAGAAGTTTTTATATATTATATCTTCATTTATATTCATCTCAAAGTATTTTCTAATTTTCCTTGTGATTTATTCTTTGACCCATTGGTTATTTAATACTATGTTGTCTATTTTACATGTTTGTGAATCTTTATAGATGAATTTGGAGAGAATTGACATCTTAACAATATTGAGCTTTTCAGTATGTTAAAATGATATATCTCTCCATTTATTTATGTCTCCTTTTATTTCTTTCATTAGTGTTTTATAGTTTTCAATGGATAGGTCTTGCACACCTTTCATAAGATTTTTATTAAAGTACTTCATATTTTTGGAATTATTATAAATTGTATTTTATTTCAATTTTCAATTGTTCATATATAAACTTACGATTGATTTTGAACATTTGGTCTATATCCTGCAACTTTGCCAAATCTACTTAATCATTTTAATAGTTTTGTCATAATTTCTTTGAGATATCTATGTAACAATCATATCATATGTAAAAAAAGATAGTTTTATTTTTTCTTTCAATTCTGGGGACCTTTTCTTACTTTTTATTCCTTATTGCACTGGCTAAAACCTACAGTATAATTTTGAATAGAAGTTGTGAGAGGGGACATCTTTGCTTTGTTCTGTATCGTATGGGAAAAAACATTTAGTTTCTCCCTATGATGTATAATATTGGTTATATAATCTTTCTAGATATTCTTTATCAGATTGATGAAGTTTCCTTCTATTATTAATTTGCAGAAAGTTTTTGTCATGAAGAGATGACAAATTTTGTCACAGACTTTTTCTGCATCTGTTTTCTCTTTAGTCTATAGATACGGTGAATTTCATTGATTTATTTTTGGTTTGAATTAGTTTTGCATTTTTGAGATGTAATGCTTCACTTCATCATGATATGTATTATCCCTTTTAGGTATTCTTGGATTAGATTGATTATTGTTGCAGATTATTGTGTCTGTATTTATGAAAGACATTGACCTGTAGTTCTCTAGTAATGTCTTTTCCAGTTTTGATGTCAGAGTAATTTAACGTCATAGAATTAATTTTAATTTTCTGAAAAATATTTTTATAGAGTTGGTATAATCTTTTACATTTTTGATAGAATTCATTAATGAAACCATCTAAGCCTGCAGGGTTTTTTTTGTTTGTTTTTTTGTAGGGGAGATTTTTTTTTTTCATGTGTACAACACAGCAGTTAGATAATCACATACTTTACAAAGTTTTCTCTCTGATAATTCAAGTGCCCACCTGGAACCATATGGAGACTTCTTTTAAACTACAAGTTTATTTAATATATATAGAATCATTCAGGTTAATATTTATTTTTTTGTGTTTTTTTATTGTATCATTAAAAGAATTTATCCATTTTTTTTCCTTTTTTATTTTGTACATATTTTTATTGATTTCAGAGAGGAAGGAAGAGGAATGAGAGATAGAAACATCAACAATGAGAGAGAATCACTGCTTGACTGCCTCCTGCAGGTCCCTCACTGGGTGGGATTTATCCATTTCATTTACTAAAATTCATTGGAATAAAATTTTCATTATTCATATAATCCCATTAATAATTTGGAATCTATAGAGGTGCTCCCTCTCTTATTCCTGCAACTGGTAATATGTGTCTTCTCTAGTTTTCCCTGACAGTCTGGCTAGAAGTTTATCAATTTGCTAGATCTTGTAAAAAAACAACAACTACCTTTTGGGGTCATTGAAGAGCATGCTCGAGGTGTTGGAGAGGAAGAGAAGGGCCTCGCTGAAAATTTGCCTAATTCTATGCACAGGACATCACTGGCAATGTGGGAGGAATGCCCTGAAAGAGAAGCTTCTGTTCACATTTTACCCAAATGGAGTCAATAATTTTAGCTTTCAGATTTAATATGGAGAAAAATATTGCACCTTATAGCCCACAGGCAAAGAGGGTTCTATCTTCTCCAAAAAAAAAAAAAAAAGAAAGAAAAGAAAGAAAGAAAGAAAAGAAAAACAACAACAGCATCATACTATAATCTCTTTGAGAAGATGATTTGCTTAAAACAAACAATGAAGCCAATCACCTAAGGCCTTCTGTAAATCTAAGAGCAAACAATAACTCCACGAGGGAAATGTTGATTGTTATTTTAGAATTCCTCAAAGTCAGTGCGATCCTAGTGTTCAGGGAACGGTACTCTCTTGATAACTGTTTATTCTCTAAAAGAATTATCATACAAAGTACTTGCCGTACTGAAAATTAGAGAACGTAACCATAACTTATTATGAGATAATTTACAATTGAACCATAATAATAGAAGGAATATTGCAATCATATTTGTAAAACACATGCAAATTAATTATTTTAAAAGAGGGGTGAATAGAGTCCCATTCCTCTCAGGATAGCATCTTCTTTGCTCAGTCCCAAACTGAAGGGGCTATCTTTTCTGATTCTTGTCCAGAAGTTTGGGGAAGATACTACATAGTCCAGGGGTTGGGGTGGAGAGTAGCACCCAGAATCATCCATACTCTCCATGTGCAATAAAGTAGTAATTTCTCCCTCAGAATAAACCCATATCACATTGAAAATAAGTAGCCCCTTGGCTTCATGGTCTGAGGGCTCCACCTTGGAAGAGGACTGAAAGCTAAGTTTGGACCGTAGTACAGTTGTTAGAGCAGACAATTTAATTTCCTGGTGGAAATAGTTGTAGCATTTGGGCCAGGTGATCATGGCCACGTATCTAAAGGAGATGCAGATTGTAACTCTGAGGCCAGGGAGACCCATGGAAGAAACGGTCAGCGAGCTGAGTGTTTCCATGAGCAGCTTCCTATCTCACTCGTCAGTGTTGCTGCCCCTTTCCTACTTTTGGTGCAGGGTGAGTTCCCATGAATCTGTGTGAGCCTGAGACTAAAAAAGAAGTTATAACAAAATCAAACAATACCCCCCTGGTTCTTTCTGGTGGGATACAGACTTCAGAAGCTCTGAGATTATATGGAGCCTAGCTGCCCTGCGGCCACCATCCTGCAGAGGTCATTTGGGATGATATGTAGACATAGAGATGTCCAAGGAGAACCAGTTCTTCCCGCCCCTGACTGTTTGAGTCCTTTCAGCATCAGTCCAGACCTGTGAGTGAGTCTCCAGGTGTTATAACCCCCAGACTTTAGTCTTAAAGAGGCCCAGGCATAGGGAGGCAGAGGCAGATGGTCCCTAGCCTGCCTGGTTCTAATTCCTAACCCACAGACTTCATAAGCATAATAAATAGCTACTTATGTCACTACATTTTGGTGTAACTTGTTACATAGTACTAGGTAACTAATACTGGCATCTGACCTGCTGGCAGCCAAATTATAGAAAGAGGAGGTGATTTACTCTAAGAACTGTTGATAGAGACAATTAGATTTTTTCTTTCTGGAATTTTGACTTGAGATACAGTGATTTCAAGTAAGTTGTTAGTTGGGACAGGAGCATAAAGACACAAAGTCTGTGGCCAGGTTGTGAAGACAAATAAGAGTGTGTGTAGTATGCAGAGTGGAGGATGAGACACTTAGGTGGTAATGACAAAAGACAGAGTAAAGTTAAATAACTATAATAAGAACGTAAATGTCTGAAAGTGAGGGTTCTGGAGTGAGACTCCATGTTCAAATCTTGGCTCTGTGACCTTGGGAGGTTGCCTAAATTTCTATGCTTTAGTGTCCTCCTCTTATGTACAAATTAATGTAAAGCATTTGTAACAATGTCTAATACATAGTACATGTTCGGTATTATAACTGATATCCATGCAGCCCTTCTGCTGGGGTGCAAAGAGTTGAGTGGAAAGAGCCACCCTGGAAAACTGAGATATTTCTAGTTCCCATCGTTTTTAGGGGCTCTGTAGGCTCAGCTTCCCTGGCTCCTGAGTTCCCACGAGACCTGGCTGGTTGTCTGAGAGTCTTGCCTTCCTTACCCCCGACATCTAGTCTTACTCTAAAGCACCATTAATTAAGAGAGCCCTTCTTTGCAACCAAAGATGTTATGGCTCATAGCAAGGCTCTCAGGGTATTTATAGTAAAATGTGTGTGTGTGAGAGTGTGTGTGTGTGAGAGAGAGAGAGAGAGAGAGAGAGAGAGAGAGTGTGAGTGTGTGCGAGAGAGAGAGAGAGAGAGTGTGAGTGTGTGCGAGAGAGAGAGAGAGAGAGTGTGAGTGTGTGCGAGAGAGAGAGAGAGAGAGTGTGAGTGTGTGCGAGAGAGAGAGAGAGAGAGTGTGAGTGTGTGCGAGAGAGAGAGAGAGAGAGTGTGAGTGTGTGCGAGAGAGAGAGAGAGAGAGTGTGAGTGTGTGCGAGAGAGAGAGAGAGAGAGTGTGAGTGTGTGCGAGAGAGAGAGAGAGAGAGTGTGAGTGTGTGCGAGAGAGAGAGAGAGAGAGTGTGTGTGTGTGAGTGTTTGTGAGTGTGTGTGTGTATGTGTGTGTGTGTGTGTGTGTATCTGATAGCGACCAGATAGATGAATAGACAGATCTCCCTGTTTACATGACTGAGATCCCCTTTCTCTTTTGAAAACCTATGTGAATTTGAAATATTTAAAACTTCTTTTAAAAAATATATTTTATTTATTTTTTTTACAGAGAGGAAAGGAGAAGGATAGAGAGTTAGAAACATTATGAGAGAGAAACAATCAGCTGCCTCCTGCACACCCCCGACAGGGGATGTGCCCGCAACCAAGGTACATGCTCTTGACTGGAATCGAACCTGGGATCCATCAGTCTACAGGCCGATGCTCTATCCACTGAGCCAAACCGGTCAGGACTAAAACTCCTTTTTAATATGGTGTTTAATGCCTCTGTGATCACTGAACTCTAAGCTCCATAGGGACGATGGCTGTCTTTTGCTCACGGCTGGATGACCAGAAGCTAGCTGCAGGGAGAGTTCCCTGGTTCCCCTAATGTCTGTCCTGCAGAGCTGACATGCCGGGGACTTTTGATTCCATGCATCTCCCGGAAATGCTTAGGAAATTGGAGGAGCGTTGGGTGTTGGTTCTTTGACCTGGTAAGCAAGCAGGCCTAGAGCCAGCCTCTCCAGAGCAGTCCCGAGACAGCGAGTTTACATAAAAAGTTGGGAATCACAAAATTGAGCATTTCTAAGGATCTGACAGTCTCCTCTCCCCAGGGGGCATCCCCTGGGCTCTAAGCTTGTGCTAACATGGGGAGTCTCCCACTATGTCCCCAGCCCCCGGGAGGCGGTTTGTTCTCTGCCTGTACCTTTTTTGCTCTTGGCGTCTTTCTTTCTGTCATTGTCTGCCCTGTGACAGCCTTGCACTAGGGTGGATGTGGACAGAGAAAACAAACAGTATATGTTTGTGAACTCACCAACTGCTAAGGAGGTTTCTTTAAAACAAAATCAGAGTGCTGCAGACATTGCAGCTGAGGTTGGGTAAACTCACCTTTCCGTTCTGCTCCCTTTATCCATTTTCTTATAGTTGCAAACATTCCTCATATAGCGGAAAGCATCCTCCAGATTTCCCCATGCGTAAAGAATACAGCTAACCACAAACAAAACACCAGAATTAGCGTGTAGCTGAGAAGTTCCATCTTGGAGCTTAGCTAAGTAGATCCAGTGAAGTGCTCTGTGTCTACTCCCAGCCTTGTTCCTGGGCAGGAGAGATGTAACCTGGCCACCTACTGCCTACTCATTTGATTTTCTTATTTATGCTACCCGTAACTGGAGGACATTTTGGTCAAATCTCTGTGCTTTTCTCTTGGGTTCAAAAGGAGAGATTGCCGAATGTGGAATCTAATGCAAACCTGACTTTACTTTAGGAAAACCCTCTACTTGTAAGTGAGAACCCTGGCTCCTTTCATGGGGAGAAGCAGCCACAGAGAATGAGGAGCAGCTTGTGCTGGGACCTAGGGAAATCCTTTGGCTTGCTCCTCTGGGCCTCAGTTTTCTCTTCTGTTTAGTGTTTCATTTAGCCCCTTATTTTTATACTTTTATTAAAATATTTACACAGAAAAGTAGAAAAATGGTGCAGTGGCCATCCATCCATACATCATCTGGGTTTAATAATTTCTACCATTTTGCCATATTTGCTTCATCAGTGCATCTATATCTTTTAATTTTGCCAAGTCATTATATTTTATAGAAATCAGGACATTTCATCCTTCTCATCATACTTTGTAATCTCTCTTAAAGAAACATGTTACAAAATATTATGCTCAAAATATGGCATTGATGCGATGATTCTGTGAAGTTTATTTATTGATTTATTCAGCCACTAATTTATGCATCAAATATTCAGTGACCACTGGGGAATCACAGGTAACCCCTTAAGTAGCCGACCTTAAGCAAGCTCATAGGAGCAGAATTCTAGACTAATACAGAGAAATGTTGCAAAATGGACAGTATTGTATACATGGGAACCCATCAGGGAAGGAATGTATCTTCTGATTCATATAATTTTGGCCCTTCCCCCCCGCCCTCCCCTCGCCCCCACACACACATTCCTTGAGGAAGGAGAGAGGAGGGCTGGTCCTGGCTTCATCCACTACTATAAAAACACTCTCTGTAGTCAAGCTTATTGTCCCCACTCCCCATTTTTAATCTAATTCAGGGGAAGTGAAGAATGTTATGAACTTCTTTACTTCTGAACCCTCCTCTGTATTAGTCAGGGTTCTCCAGAGAAACAGAACTAATAGGGAAGATGTGTGTGTGTGCACGTGTGTTTGTGTGTGTGTGTGTGCGCGCGCGCATGCATATAAAATAATTGGCTCATGCACTTATGGGGGCCAAGAAGTCCCATGCTCTTCAGTCCAAAGACCTGAGAATTTGAAGAGCTGATGGTAGAAATTCCAATTCAAGTACAAAGGCAGGAGAAGACTGATATCCCAACTTGACCACAAGGCAGAGAATGAATTCCTCCTTTCTCGGCCTTTAGTTCTATTCAGGCCTGCAACAGATCAGACGAGCCCCCCCTCCCCCCCCCCACACACACACTGGGGAGGGCATTCTACTTAACTCAGGATACTGATTCAAATGCTAATCTCATTCAGAAACACCCTTACCATCAAACACACAGGAATACTGGCCCAGTCAAGTTGACACTTGAAATTAACAATCACATCCACTTTCCTCCTCTCCTCCTCTACCTCCTTCTTCATCACTACCTTAGACTGGGGTTCCCTAGAAGCAGGACCTCAGATGAGGATTTGTAGAAAAGTGGTTTACTAAGAAATGCCCTCAAGAAAAAAACAGAAGGGGAGCGGACAGTGCGACTGGGAAGGTGAGGAGTCCAAATGCAGATACAATAGTAGGCAAGGTTCCAGTGGTTCCAGGGCGGTGGACTTTGTCTCAATCCCATGAAGACGCTCCGGAGGCATGTGGTCCACACCTCAGATTGCCTGGGTCTTGGAAATTAGGGTCTTTATACCCACCCAAGGTCATGGCCTTGGGCTGTGCATGGAGGAGATAAATCTCCTGGTACTTTTTGTTCTCTGTCCAGCAGGAAAAGTAGGCTTTTCCAGCCTAAGGGTAGCCCTCTGATGATGAGGTGCCGCGGGTGTGACTTTTGGAAGTGAAAGCTCCATATTCAGGAAAATCTAATGGGACTTGAGGGAGTGGCACAGGTATGTGCCACAATTGTGACCAGAATTCTTAGCAATGATCACGGTAACTCAGTGTCGTCAAGGGCTCATGTCCGAGATATCAGACTGTGTGCTTTCCAGAAATAATATTATTCAGTCTTCACAACAAATGTAAGGTAGTCAGTATAATCTTCATTCTATAGGTGAGAAGACTGAGGCTCAGGGTGAGTAAATGAACTGTAGGAACAGCAAGGGATGGACACCATTCTCCTCTCCCCAAACGCTATATGTCCTTTGCTTCATATCCTTGCCCACCACCCAAAATTATCCAGGGAAAATATTATTATTAGCCATGCAAGATAATGAATAGAATGCCAAATTTCCATTTATGGAAGAGAAAAATCCGTTTCATTTTTTATAGTTATACTCTCGTGTATCTTATTAACTGTCCGAGGCATAATTCTGAATCAATTAAAAGTAAACTACTGATGAAGAATAAGTAGGTCTAAGCTCCAAACAAGCATGGCTTCAATGTCTTTGAAAGTTTATTTTTTTAAAGCTACTTACAAGGTACTTGGCTAAAGGAGTGTTTTTGCACCCATATTTACACTCTGGGTTTCAGAAATTTGTTGAATATAAAAGAAGTCTTTAGATGACAGATGTAGTGTAATTTTTCAGTAATAAGACAGCATTTTCAAATTTAGCCATTCACTACTAAGTGTAAAGAACATGGGGGGGAGGGGGGGTGGGAGGTGAGGAATTGTGTTTAAGTCATAAATGCTGGGAACTTCCTGTGCTGGTGAGTCATATAACTTCACTTCCTGAAGGCCCTCAAAGGGACAGCTGTGTGTATTTCAAACAAAAATAAATAGGTTTGTATACTTACTACTCCAGGGTAGCAATTACTGTGCCTCCTTCATTAAAAATGCCTATATGTGAAGATATAATTAGCAGATTTAAGAAACTTTATGTTCCTAACCTTTTCTGTAGTTATAGTTTTGTAAAAGAAATACTCTCAAAACACAACTTACTCCTCTCTCCTATATGTTAATTTCGAATGTGTCTTAGCAAGGGTTGTAATTCAACCAAATTACAGCATTGCTCTAGAATGGATTTCCGGTTGTTTTCATTAGTGATTTCCTCACCCAGCGTCATTCAATTAATATTTTCAGTTGATAGAACTTCTCAAAGAATAGAACAATTGCAAAATTGACATCTCCCACATTAGAGCTTCTCAATTATAGCTGTAGAGAGAAATTAGAAGTTTGATAAATTTGCACAAATCCACAATATCGAATATGTTAAAAAGTTACTCTGAGAATTCTTTCTTATTAATTTTCACCTTGTATTTTAACATGTTTGGTTTCTTTTTCGAGTTTTGCGTTAGTTTACATAGAGGATTGCACTTTAAGGAATGCTTTAGGGAATGCAAGTGCGTACATAGTTAAAGTTACCCTGCCATGGTGCTGAGATGAATTCATATGGTAATTAGGGGAAAGAGAGCTTGAGGCTCTAACTGGCCTTCTTCTAACCACCTTCATTATGAAAAACAGAGCTAAAGTAGGTTATCATCTTTGTTTCGTGAATATGTGTGTGTGTTTTTAATCCTGACCTGAGGATATTTTTTCCATTGATTTTTAGAGAGAGAAAGAGAAACATGAATGTGAGAGAGACATATTAATTGATTGTATCCTGCTCCTGCACACACCCTGGGGACATGGATCAAACCTGCAATCCAGGTACATGCCCCTGACCTGGAATCAAACCCTTGACCCTTGGGTGTATGGGCCAACACTCTACCAGTGAGAAACACTGGCCAGGGTGTGAACATGTTTTTAATATAAAAAGAAAGTAAGCCTTCTAGAAATCTCAATAATGCAGATTCATAGAAGAGTAGCCCTTTCAACATAAGACCCTTGAACTTTTTGACATGTTTGTTTGTTTTGGTCTCTGATGAGTGGTGTTTCCTGTTTTCACATAGTGGTATCATATGTATGTGATTTTGCAAGGAACCCATCCGCTCCCCCCACACACACACAGTTCTTTGTATCCAGTGTCCAACCCCAGGGAATCTCTCTTCCTAGAACCACCCTTTTCTTTCCTCCACTCCCAATCACCCAGCTGAATCTCCTCAGGGAGTGAAGGCAATGATTTCAAGATTCTCTGAGACAAGGAATTAAAAAACCTGTTTACTAGCTAGACATCTGAAATGGGTAAGCATGTGAAAAAAATTAGTCAGTTATTTATCATATACTATATCTTTTGTCTCCACCCACAGTACTTTACTGTGAGGGCTTTACCTTCCACGCATCATATCCATACCAGTCCCTCAATCATTTCCCCTCTTCCTTACTGGTCTGGGAGTCACCTGGATGGAGCTGAACGAGACAGAGTTCTGGCTGATCCCCAAAGCCGTACCACACAGGATGGCCCGGTGCCCACATCCCTTGATCTGTACAAATGCCACATGTGCAGCAAAACCACAGCTATCAGGAGGGCATAGTTAATACTGTAGTAATTCTATATATGGTCCCTCACCACCTCAGCAAAGAGAAGTCAGTTTTTGACAAAAAACTATATAAATCCTTCCTGTTTTCTAATCCATGGATTTCCTCACAGTAATACTCCAACATTTTTACTGAGTTAAAAATCCCTTTTCTTTAAGAATAAGGATTGAAATTTTAAAACATTTTCAGTTGAAAATCTTGGGATAAAAATTATAGTAATGAGAAAAAGGAGTAAAAAGGTGAAACATGTGCAAAACAGATGTTACACTCATAATTTCATGCCAGAACAAATTACAGATCAGAACCTCACTTTGTGATTTAGGTGATGTACACTCTCTACAGATATGTATAGGCTGAAAAACATTCTCCATGCAAAACCGGACATTTTAAAAATTCTGGGCACCTACTTTCTAAATGCAACCAGGCTTAATTATTAAAGCAAAATATCTTCCTTTTTTGTGGAGATTGTCTATAAACCTTGATGTTAGCACTACATGGGAATAAAAAGAACTGTAAGGTCCATGAATGAAATGGAAAACTATGAATAGAAAACTTGGAAACATTTTCATAAGGAACAGTGAAATACAAAATATAATAATAAATAAATAATAATACAAGAGTAGACTTTCCATTTCACATACTCACAACTGTAAACTTACTTTTGCCCACCCCTTGATGCCTTTAGTGTTTGGTGATGTAAAATGTATTAAAATGCATAGGTTAAGTTTAAGGCACTTTGTTAGAACACCGGTGGTTCTTACAGTAATAAAAATATAAAAGAAACAGTTTGGATGGAGAGATGCAGCCTTTAAACCCCAGTTTCAAATTGACAGAGACTCCCTCCCTAGTGTAGATATCCATAGGTCTTTAAAAAATGTGACATAAGCATCTCCACCTCAAGGGGATTTCAATGTAATATGATACATTTAAATTAATATCCTATTGATTTCAAGTATTCTTCATAACCATCCTCATTAAACAAGAGTAGGGTGCCTTAATTTGGGGTCTAAGAGTATTCCCAAGGATCTATAGATGGGTCTTGAGGGTCCCTGACTCCTCTAAAATTGTATATCATGCATATTTATTTGTATTTTTTTAGAAGAAAGTATGTATCATACATTCTCATGTGGGTTCATGACTTTTCAAACATTAAGAAAGTGTGTTGGAGGAGACAGAGCTCCAACAGGAGGAGATAAATGGATTTATCTTAAATAAAAACGAACCCACACAACCCGCAAAGCTTTGCAAGTAGCCAAAGTGTAAAACAAATTAAGTGCTGTGTTTATGCCTTCAAACAAGTCAATACAACAACTCCAGTAACACAGTTTTTATTTGGATGGATATGTTAGAAGTTCAAGCTACTTGTCATCAGACACCCTCTCTTTACAACTGGGACAATTTAAAGAGGCATGGGAACCAAGAGTAAGTTGCACTGTGTTGTACATCATTGGCAATTACTCCAGAAAGAGCTGGAAGTGACAGGAAATGAGAAATAAATATGTGCTCAACCTGATGATCAAGGGACACTGAAATGAATAAAATGAAGGAATCAGATTAAGTACCAGGTTCTGGGTTGCAGAGTACCTAACTAAATTAAATGCAATTCAATTCAGATATCATTAACATGAACTATTAATATTAATTATTTACCTATTAGCATAGGTCCCTGGTGAGAAAAATGAAAACTTGAAACATGGCCATGTTATAATTTTTCTTGTTTCAACAACAAAGATAGCTTGAAAAAATAAGTTAAGAACTTAAAATTTGGGCTTTGTAACCCAGTGATGAGGATGTGAGCAAGCAACAACCATAGCGGGGTGGATTTGCATTATGTTAATTTAGCTACATTGGAAATAACTTCCCCGGAAATCCTTGCCTACCTACTTCCAGGTTAATGTGAGAGGCAGTTGACATTCTACGTAAGATGTGGTCGGTGGAAGTGAAGGAAAGGCAGGGATATTGTATATCAATGCATATTTATTTCTATTTTTTAGAGGAAAGTGCATATTACACATTCTCATGTGGATTCATGACTTTTCAAACATTAAGAAACTGTGTTGGAGGAAACAGCTCCAACAGTAGGAGACAAGTAGATTTATCTGAAATAAAAATGAACCATACAACCCACAAAGCTCTGTTCTTTTCTGTTTGGAAGGTAGTTCAGAGCTCCGTGCTCTGCCGGCAACTGTTGCATGTTGCTGCTCTTTGCTGGCTCACCTGTGGGTGTGGGGCTGTGGTGGCCTGCAGCTCCCGCCAGATCTTCATCTGCAGGACACCCACACCATCAAAACTGGAGGCTGTGAGCGACTGACTTTGGTTCCAGTATATCCTTGCTCTCTCCAATTCAGGCCCATCTTTCTTTCCTTCCTGCCATCTTCAGGCCTAGCACCAGATACAGAAGCAAAGATTGTATCATCAGCTCCCACATTTGCGTAAGGTCAAACCTCCATTATAAAACTATTGTTTGTGTCATTCATAATGGTTCTGCTTTTCTAGTTGATGTTATATACCCTTATGTACCCATATAACCAGAGGGCTATACACAGAAAAAGAATTTGGGATAGGGGATCAATTGTTGAAGTCAGAAGTAAAATTCTCGTACTTTTTCAAAATTTTTACCTGCTAAACCATTTCCCATGCTAATTTATTAAAATTTATAAAATAAAAAGGTGTTTTAAAGTAGTTTTGTGTTTTTCTGGGCTTAGGAAGTAATTAGAAATAACAAAAACTTTTATGGATCAGGTTTAATTTCCATCACTTTTTCATAATAGCTGCTCTCTTGTAACAGTTAGTGATGCCAGGGAAAATCAAGGATCTGTCTGGAGTCACTCTCTAGACTCTATTTCTTTAAGTTGACTGGGAAGGACAGTGATCTTTTTAGAAAGAAAGGTCAGCCGAAACCAGTTTGGCTCAGTGGATAGAGCATCAGCCTGCAGACTGAAAGGTCCCAGGTTCGATTCCGGTCAAGGGCATGTACCTGGGTTGCGGGCACATCCCCAGTGGGAGATGTGCAGGAGGCAGCTGATCGATGTTTCTAACTATCTCTCTCCCTTCCTCTCTGTAAAAAATCAATAAAATATACTTTAAAAAAAAAAGAAAGAAAGAAAGAAAGAAAGAAAGAAAGAAAGAAAGAAAGAAAGAAAGGTCATACTTTATTCAATGTAATTGGTCAGAGCTAACATTTATGTAATTAGATAACTATCTTATACCTATTAGTCGCCTTATCTGCTTTTGAAAATGTTTCTAGGAGTAACTAGATACCACATTGGCCCAGTAAAAAAGGGTTTAGGAAGAGAATCATGGAATGAATTAAAGTCACTGGGTCTTAGGGAAAGGATTTGTTACATGGAATAAAAATCAACTCAAATTAGATTTAGTTAAGAAGGATGTATCAGAGATGTAGATTTCTTATCATAACCTAAAGGTAGTAATATAGCTCTCTTTGTCTCTTCTTTCCTGTTTCCCTTCCTTTCTCCTTTATCTTGTAATACTTTGGAACGAACCTGTTGTTCATCTTTTTAAAAAATATATTTTCATTGATTTCAGAGAATAAGGAAGAGGGAGAGAAAGATAGAAACATCAATGATGAGAGAGAATCATTGATCGGCTGCCTCTTGCACATCCCACACCCAGGATTGAGCCCACAACCCAGGTATCAAACTGTGACTACCTGGTTCATATGTCAATGCTTAACCACTGAGCAACACCAGCCATTTTTAGGTTGCATGGCCTTCCAGCATGAGTGACTCTGACCAAATAGCCAGTGTCTCTTGACCCAGTCTTGAGAATATTGATTGTGAGAACTTAGCCAATGGATTGACTATGTTAAAGGAGAGCTTTCATTCTTGGTCCAATCAACCAAGGGCAAGAGCAAACTACAAAAATGGCTGCTAAGTGACACTGGAGGATCTTCTCAAGGAAAATGATATGGGCTAGGCAGATATCCTGAGATAGTTCCTACTGTACAATGTTTTCTTCAATACTCAAGTTGAAAGCAATTGGAGTCAATTGCTGTTCTTAAGCAGAGAATCAGGGCACTTTTTAGCTCCATCATATTCATACATAGAAAAAACTTATTTCTACTCCAAACATGAAGATTACTTAGATCATATTTTTAAAGCATTGAGCTTTTTAGTAATAAATACTACATAAAGATATAGCCATTGTAAATCTTTCAACATTTTTTATTGTCTTGAAAGGCCAATGAAAAAACGTTTATTCTAGAAAAGCTGTTTGACCAATCAGAAATAAAATATTCAGGCCCTCCATTTTCACTATGTGATCATGATAAATAAGTAACAATAATTGTAAGAGATTTTATAATGTATCTCACCCACCTGGGGTTTACTTCTTCCTTCTGAGTAACCAGAAAATGTTATGCTCCCTCAATGTTCATGTAAAGAAAATATTTCTTTTAACATTGAGCCATAAATAAAATAAATTAGACACTTCTGACATGCATGAAAATTAGCACATTGGGATCTAGAAATTATAATGTATAAGAAGAATAATGAAATTGCAGAGTGCTGAAAGTAGAAGAGAGTTTAGGAAACACTTAGTGATTAAATGGTTCAATCCAACACTTTTAATTTCCAGATTTGGGAGTTGAAGTTTAGTGGAAATTAGGTAGCTTTCTGTGAACTAGTTTGTATTTAAACTAGTACTGGACCTTGTAATCCCAAATACAACCAAAATAGCAAAATCTTGACTTTACAAGTGTATCAGTGAAATTAAAACTTTCATATCTTCTTTTTCTCCTTTTAGCATTATTGTCCACCCAGTAATTTATCAATATAACCATACAGTTTAATGACGTGACAAAGAAAAATTGGTTGAATCTTCCCTATGATTAGAGACAATTATTCTTTTGTACATAGAGACTTTTTTATCGTAAGGTGGTGCATAGGATATGTTTTTAATAAAATTAATTGGAAGTGATGGTCTTAAGGATTCTCACATTTATTGACATAGTTGGCCATATCTTTGGCTTTTACAAAACCAGAATTGTAGATTTCAAGGGTGAAGAGAAGATTGAGAGAATAGTACAAGGGTTAATTTCCTACACATATTGGCACTGAATACCAAGGGCAGGAATCATATTTAATTTACTGTACATGCCTGAAATATTAGGGATGCTGGCAAGAACAGAGAAAAAGCAACTGGAACTTTAAAGTGTTCATGCAGAAAGAATCATAATTCATTATTTTGAAGTTACACGAGCCTGAAATATTATCACTCTATGATGGTCCTTGTCAAAGGGTAACATTAAAAAGTTCCAAGATTTAGAGTAAATGAAACATAAACATAATAGGCTAGCTAGTTGTATCCGTATGTCAGGGGAAATTGGCGGGAGTCATTTTAACATTGAACTATGTGCAATTGTTTGTGTATTATCCTTTCTCCCCCACAGACATTCTGGTTGCCTTCCCAATGGTCAAGTCTCCTGGCTCATTTGTGAACTTAAATTTGATCCAGGGAAAGCCTTTTATGTCTATTATATCACATTCTACTTTCGTTTGATTTATTAAATGCATTAAGCACAGTGAAATTTCCTATGAGAGCTAGAACATATTAATAAACTTATTTTAAAATTATGTTCATGTTGTGAGTTATAGAATTGCAAATTGTCAAAGACATAAGGGATCATGGCAAAGGAGCACACGGAGGTAAGAGATCAACCAAAGGACTTGTATAGTTGCATATGAGCACAACCAATGGACACAGATTGGCAGGGCGGGGCAGAGGGGGTTGGGGGTGAGTAAGGGCATGTGCTGGGGGTTGGGGGCGGCCGGGGAGAGGTCAATGGAGGAAAGAGGAGACTTATGTAATACGTTAAATAATAAATAATTTAAATTAAAAAAAGACTGATATATCACAATTCTTTGTTTATGATTTCAAATAATCACACTGTCAAAAGTGATAGAATTTACTGGCTTCTTTAATATCACAATGTTTGACATTTACAACATACCATGGTGGTTAGTGGTTAGTATATGAGATTAAAATATGACCTAGGACCAAGCTTTAAAAACCCTCATCTGACATTTACTAGCAGTGACACTGTGGACCCGTTATTTAACCCCTCTAAACTTCCATTTCTTCATTCATAAATACAGAAATGGTTATAGCAATCTCACCTGATAATTGAGCTCAAATGTAAATATTCAATAAATTGTTGCTAGTTAGTACTATTACAGTATTAGTAGAATAGAAAATCCTTCTTTATTGCACAAAATACTTGAATTATTTTAAAATCTTAAGAATAAAAAATAGAAGATAAGAATAATGATTATTTTTTAGTATATAAGAGAGAATAAAAAGAGAAGCCAGAGTGAGTGTGTGTGGGTATATCTGTGTGGATTTATGTTGGATGCCTATCTTTATATACTGTTAGAACTAGCATAGTTAACTTCATTTGAGATTTCAAATTTGAGCTTCAAATTTGGATTTAAGATTCATGACTGCCAATTAAAAATAGGAAGGAATATGTTCAGTTATATAACTTTTCAGTATCTATACAGAAAAAGTATAGCAATTATTTGGGCAAACTAGTCTTCCTTAATAATTTTAAAAGGGATTTTTATGTGAATATTTATATACAGAAAATTTCATGATTGGATAGGTTATGTTTTCAAAAGTATATCCCTGAAACAAAAATAGTAATGTGTTGTTTTTTGTTTGATCCTTTGGCAAAAGTCTTATTTTAAAATTTTGTTTTATTAATTAAAATTTTCAAGGACCATTTTTCTCCTTTATGCCCTCTTCCACCTCTACAGAATGATTAGTTTTCAGGCATGTTGGTCAGGATCAAGGTTAAACAATTAAAAGGGTTTCCTAAACCCTAGACCCTGTTTATACAACTCACCTGAAGTCTTATAAGAAACACCAATTATCACTCTGGCCCCATTGGATCAGAATTAGGGCAGGGGACATCATAGGGAATCTGTATTTTTTAAAATATATTTTTATTGATTTCAGAAAGGAAGGGAGAGGCAAAGAGGGATAGAAACATCAATGATGAGAAAGAATCATTGATTGGCTGCCTCCTGCACACCCCTCACTGGGAATTGAGCCTGCAACCCAGGACTGTGCCTTGACGGGGAATCAATCCATGACCTCCTGGTTCATAGGTTGACGTTCCACCACTGAGCCACGCTGGCTGGGCAGGAATCTGTATTTTTTATAAGAATGCTAGGTGATTCTTGCATTCAGACAAGTTGTGAAACAATGGACTAAGCCATCATCTTGGAACCATTTTGGAAATGAACTTTGCTTTAGAAATTTATTATTCTATATCCCCACACCCTCAACCTTTCAGAACCACAGAACAATTTATATATTCTTCATCAAAACATGATTGCCAACACTTAATTGCTTTACTTCTTTTGCTCACAGAATTTATCAGATTACAATCTACAGTTTTCTACACAGTAAGACTTTTTGTCACAATAGAACAGTGATGGCGAACTTTTTGAGCTCAGTGTGTCAGCATTTTGAAAAACCCTAACTTACTCTGGTGCCGTGTCACATATAGAAATTTTTTGATATTTGCAACCATAGTAAAAAAAAACTTTATTTTTGATATTAATTTTATATATTTAAATGCCATTTAACAAAGAAAAATCAACCAAAATAAATGAGTTCGCGTATCACCTCTGACGCGCGTGTCATAGGTTTGACATCACTGCACCAGGCTATGCAAAAGGGAACCACACTAATAACTGAGGCTGACTATCCCCTTTACCTAAAGAAACTTCCAGAGCTGGGC
>NW_006288615.1:10295693-10296298 GCF_000327345.1 Myotis davidii | reverse complement strand
CGTGTCACATATAGAAATTTTTTGATATTTGCAACCATAGTAAAACAAATACTTACATTTTTGATATTTATTTTATATATTTAAATGCCATTTAACAAAGAAAAATCAACCAAAAAAATGAGCTTGGGTGTCACCTCTGACACGCGTGTCATAGGTTAGCCATCACTGCAATAGAACTTGTGAGTACATTTTTCACTAGCAACTCCTGTGGTCTAGAGGTCATGTTGCTGAGCCCTACACTTAACATTTAGAAAATATAGAAGACTAAAAAAAAATCTGGTTAATTCAGGATTTATACACTTAATACATTGAGATATGTCTGTTAATTTTCCCCCTTAAACAATGAATATAGGGCATAAGATACTGGAATAATTGCACAGGCTGTCTTCTTTTTGTTATCCATTTAAGTACTACCAAATGTCAAATAGTTATTTACTGGTTTTTGCAAATATTAAGTTTTTTTTAAATGTGTGATGTTTTAATTTGACATGTAAAAATTCACTCTCAGATCTTTCATTTAGACCAACCAAAGCTGATGTTCCTATGGGCTCAATTAGCAACCAGTGCTATAGAAATGGTAGTTCTAGCCCTCACTGGTTTGGCTT
>NW_006288615.1:10290580-10291799 GCF_000327345.1 Myotis davidii | reverse complement strand
CTAAGGGCACATGCCCTGGTTGTGGGCTCGATCCCCAGTCGGGGGTGTGTAGTAGGCAGCCAATCCCCAGACATTTTAAGGTTTCTTTTTTTTTTTTCATCATTGATGTTTCCATCTCCCTCTTCCTTCCACCCTGAAATCAATATATATATATATGTATATATATGTGTGTGTATATATATATAATTTTTACTTTGTGTTTTTCCTTTTCTTTTTATTTTACTTGGAAAAGTGCAAAAAAGGTTTCCATATTTCTTCTTTATCTTGTTCTCATATAGGATCTCTCTTTTTTGTGTGTGTGTGCATGTGTGTCTCATTTTTATAACATGATACTGCTCTGGAAATTTTCTTGAGGCCACATTTTAACTATCGAATTCAAATCCATAATCATTTGGGGTGGTAAATGGGTGTCCAGAGACTAAGGATAGAAGTAAAAATTAAATCAATATTTTCATTTCCATCTTGGGTCAGACATAGCTGTGAGAAGAACAAATGATATAATGACTGAGGTTTAAATAAGCTTATTATTAATGGCTTCTTTATGGAAATAAAAATGATGAATGTTAATCTATACATTGATTTATACATATATTCAGTAATATATTAATACTTCTGAATTATTTCAAAGGTGTTTTGCTTATGCTTAACAGTCAAATAGGAGCCCAAGATAAGTAGCAGTTTAGAGAAAAAAACCACTATTGGTTTGTAAGGTTCCTGTTTGTATCCTTTATACAACATGGCTGATATAAATTTAATATCTAGTACATTTTATAAGCTATAAAAAATATATCACTTAGTGAACTACCTCAAAATACAAGAGAAAAACCCTAGCTGGTTTGGTTCAGTGGATAGAGCATTGGCCTATAGACTGAAGGGTCCTGGGTTCGATTCCAGTCAAGGGCACATACCTCGGTTGCTATTCTCAGGTGAGAAAAAGGGATGTGGTGAAATATTTAGATATCAATGAAGATATCCTTAAGAAACCAATAATTGGAGAGAAACCAAGATGGTGGCATAGGTAAACACTGGAAATTGCTGCCTCATACAACCACTTCAAAAATACACCTAAAGGACAAAACAGACATCATCCAGAACCATAGGAAGGCTAGCTGGGTGGAAATTCTACAACTAGAAGAAAAGAGAAAAGCACACTGAGACTCAGAGGAGGTGTGGAAGTAAAGTGCAGAAGTACAAAGGCGTGCATGGAAAGGGCTGGCAA
>NW_006288615.1:10286552-10288215 GCF_000327345.1 Myotis davidii | reverse complement strand
CGAGAGGGAGAGAGATGGAAACATCATTTATGACAGAGAATCATTGATGGTCTGCCTCCTGCATGCCCCACTGTGGGGACTGAGCCCACCACCTGGGTATGTGCCCTGACTGAGAATTGAATCATGACCTCCTGGTTCATAGGTTGATGCTCAAACACTGAGCCATGCCAGCTAGCCTCTGCATACATTCTTATCCCCGAGAAGCTGCTCCTTTAAGGAAGATAGACAAGTAAACTGTTAAATTACAGTACAGAAAATGCAATAAACAGTCCTACAGTAACCTAGAGGTTACAATTTTATGACCAATTAGCCTATTGATATTCAAGATAAATAGAAAGTTAATATATTAAAATAGTGTGTATTATTATATACATAGGATAGAAAAAAAACATTTTCTTTAATTTGGACTGACTAGAATATAAGGAAACTAGAATATAAGGAAACTAGGGGGGTGTCCCTCAGCCAGTCCTGCCCCCTCTTGCAGTCTGGGACCCCTCAGGGGATGTCCGCCTGCAGCAGAGGCAGGAGCCTCTTCCCGATTGGGCTCGCCAGCTGTGAGCCTGGGTTCTGACTGAGTGGCACTCTCCCTGTGGGAGCTCACTGACCAGCAGGGGGCAGGTCCTGCATTGAGCATCTGCCCCCCTGGTGGTCAGTGCACATCGTAGCAACTGATAGTTCCACCATCATTCAGTCAATTTGCATATTAGGCTTTTATTATATAGGATACTCAACCTCCAGGCCTGATTGGAAAGATTGGTCCTTCAGACCTGACCAGAGTCATCATTGTTCATCCAGTCACACATCATTCCACTGCAGAAAGGTAATATTAATGAAGAGAAATCAAACCAGTTGGAATGTATGGGGAATAGGTAATGTGCTTTCTGTTTCATTCTAAACTATACTAAGAAAATATGGTAAAAAAATATGGTTTATAGGAAGACGAGTTACAAACTGTTTTCATAACCAGCATCAAAAATACTATATAGAACCATAATAAAAAAATTAGTCTGAAAAAGAAACGTTTTTAACAAAAAAATTGTTGGGGAAGGGGTTAATGAAGATAAATCAAACCAGTTGGAATGTATGGGAAATAGGTAATGTGCTTTCTCTTTTCATTCTAGGCAAAAATAATTCACTTGATCATCAGGAAGCAATTTGAGTCCTTTTTGGATCAAAGCAAGGTATTTATTTCCCTATTATTTTTTTCTGAGTCTGAAAACTACTCTTTTATTTTAAAAGTGACAATTCCTTAAAAATTCCATCTAGCTTTATTTACACCTTATTGGAAACACAGGTAGGAAAATATTTCAAAGATATCCAAACTTTCATGGTTTCTAAACTCTTAGTAACTTAGTAAACTAAGACTTTCAGAGTCAGTTCCTGCCTAAATACTCTGACAGCACATGCCATTTTGGTTTCTTTTAGACCCAGGGGAAATGAAAATACCTTAAGATACCAAAGGTTACAGAAGTGTTTTATACCCATACCATCATAGTGAGCATTATATTCTTATTCACCTTTGTTCAGAAACAATCTGACTCTATAATAGACATATTTTAAGTAATAGAATTTAATACTGTAGCTGATAAAGAGGATTCAATGGCTATCCAACAGTAAACTTTAGGATACATGAAAACATAAATGAAGATTAATTCTATGTGTG
>NW_006288615.1:10277213-10286300 GCF_000327345.1 Myotis davidii | reverse complement strand
CAGTGGCGAAGTATAATAGAGAGTGTAGAGTTTGCAGAATGTCTTTCATAACTGACAGAACCAGACAAAGAGGAAAGATAGCGATCCTGTGGTTAGTGAGGTCTTGATCACCAATGTTTATAGAGGAATTTGAAAAATGGGCAGTTGTCAAATGTGTATAATATCAATCATTTCACAGGTAATTTTATCTATGAGAAATTAGAAGGTCTGTGCCAGCCTGTGTTTTCTAAAACATAAATGAGTAATGAGAAGTGTTTTCAGAGGTCTTTAACCTCATGCCACACGCTTGTTTGTGTGGCATAAAGCGAAACTGAGTGGCCCCAGCACCCGGGGAGTAAATGTGTGTGGTAACTTGAGGAAACCACAGTGTATAATAACTAAAGGATGTTGAATGCGCTAGAAAGCAGAAATTAATTTACAGCGTTGGCAGCTTTATGTTAATGTTAAACAACATTACTTCATGCTGTCATAGCACATATTTTCAATATTTTATTTTTTTAATAAGGCAACACCTCTAAGTGACCAATTTAAGGATATTTAGAACCATTTTCCAATGCTTCCCCCTCTCTTTGCTCTACATTACTTTCTAGAGTGATCTTGTACGCACTCATGGATTCAGTTATTGCCTATGTTCTAATACTTCCAAATCTGTACTCCCAGTCTCCTCCTTACCATATAATGACATCCTACTTACTAGACGTCCTCATTTGGATGTCCCCTGCCCACCTCAAGCACATCCCACCCTACACTCATCTTCTCCTTCTTTTAAAACTCCATATCTGCTTTTCTTCCTGCGGTCCTGATCGCAATAAATGGTTTCACCACTATCCGCCTGCGTAGTCACACATGAAACCTGCTCATCATGCCGATTCCTCTCTTCTTCCTACATCCAATGGACCACTAAGATCTGTCAATTCTATCACCTTACTGTCTCCAAACTGCATGGTGTCCTCTCAACTTGCCCCAGTGTTCGGTTAACCATGGTTACAAACTGGTTTTTGTGGTCATCGTGACTGTTGTAATTCTTTGACGTCTCTGCTAGAACTAGAGATTTGAGTCTCTGTATCAATTACCCCCCTTTAATGATGTAATCCGTGTTCATCTAGCTATAGATCTTCAGAGATTTGAGTTTAAGCTTACTTCTTCACCAAGTGGTTGGGGACTGCCCTTTATTACTGCAGGATGTTTTTCACTGTCTAGAATTTAAGTTAAAAAATTTAATTTCTGTTTGGGTAATGATGCAGAATTTCAGATGCTTCTTCAAAAGCTCAAGGAAAACACATTAGACTTTTCTGACTGTAAGTGAAGATTCATTTTGCTGTAAGAAAAAAAACTGTGTTAAAGGATAATAATTATAATTATGTGGCTTTCTTCATTTTACCACTGAACCTTGAATAATAGAATGTTAAGTGGATTACTCCTCCCTCTTGAATTGCTAGTCAACCACCATATTTGTTATTTCAAAAAGTAAAGAGCCCTACAAATTGCCTCACAAATTTTATTTCTTTATATTATAATTTAAATGTGGTTATTTCCCTCAAGAATAGAAAAAATATTTAAAGATAAACCTTGTGAACTTATTCTTTTTTTACACTACAGTGAAGGGAGCTAACATTTATTGCATGTTCATGGTATGCCAGACAATTGACCTCACTTAAATACCACACCAAGTGTGTGAGATATAATTTTCTTCTTCACATTTTATTGGTGAAGAAATTAAATCTCAGAGAATTAGGTAAAGTTTTCTAAGGCCACACAGGTCCTACCTGGGATCTACACTGGAGTTATCCTGACCTCTAAAAAGAATGCTCTTAAAGTATCTATTACAATACCATAACCTTTGAGATTTTAAGAAATCTTGGTTATTTTCACCTTTATATTAATCAAGAAGGGGAGCATTTTTAGAAAGAGGGGACCATTTATTATTTTCATTGGAGGTATAGGAATCAGGCTAAATATTCCACAAAACTTACCTTGACATGTGCCATGGTTTAAACTGAGAGGTACTAGTGTGCTTATACTTCTTTTGAAACAATTAAAGTGTAGATTAAAGTCCAAGTGTGAAATGAGAGCCTTTGCATTCTGACTCCTTGGGGACCCAATGCACAAAGCACAGTTGCATGAACCTCAGGGCCCTCTTTTGGATGACTGGGAGGCATGACACAGAAGCCAGCCGCTGAGAGGTATCACAGGTTGCAGCTCACATTTTCCTTGACCTTCAGTCCCAGGCAGAGTAACTGTCAACAGAAAAGAAACCATTGTGTGAAAGAATTGCTTAAAATACTTCAGTTGCTCTGTGGAGGCACTGTTTGTGGTTTGGAGAGCTCTAGTGACAGTTTGAAGCTGTTATACCAATTCTGAATATATGTGTCTTTCTTATCTTGAGGAACATGCATTAAAACAGTTGAGGGGTGTTGACAAACTGGGGTCTGTAAAAAAAAAAAGCACAGGTCTTGACATTTCCTTGCTTCATAATTTGTGTTCAGTTGGCAAAGTGAATGTTGATAAAGGACAATGTTAGTGCCTGTTTGTGATGTGAATCTACCAGTTAGAAAATAATCAATTATGGATTTATTTCTCATTTTCTTCATCTCTTGACAGCTGTGAGCAAAACTGTTCCAAATTTCTATTACATTATAAAAAGTGTGTTACTTCTTTGGATAAATAAAATACAAATACAATTTCATTTTCACCTAAAAGTATCTTGCAAATCACATGTTAAGTGCCCCAAAAATATCTGTGAAGTTACTAGACATGAATATAGTTCTTGCTGAGAGTTCTAATTTCTCAGTTGTACTTCCATTTTCATGTATGAAGTGGAAGTATTTATTTCTGATAGTTTGGGCTTGTCTTTCAAAGATCCTTGAGCACTTTAGATAAAAATAACCATATTATTTGTTTTACTGATAACACACACACACACAC
Source organism: Myotis davidii (assembly GCF_000327345.1). Taxonomy (NCBI): domain Eukaryota; kingdom Metazoa; phylum Chordata; class Mammalia; order Chiroptera; family Vespertilionidae; genus Myotis; species Myotis davidii. Next base: position 10,283,375 of record NW_006288615.1, on the reverse strand, counting down.
ACACACACACACACACACACACACTAGCCATGAACTTCTTCCATATTGGGAAGGTAAGAATACTTGCTTTGCCTGTAGCTTAGAAATCAACATTTTCTGCCTTTGACCTCAAGACGAAGAAGTGCTTACATATTATTTACCATGGATGTTTACCACCTGTTTTCTTAGGTCTGGTATGTCAAACTTTTGCTATGGTTTCTAGATAGGACAAGCTTCCACAGATGAGCCACATTCAGGTAAGGCTGTCCTAAACAGTCAGTTCATAAATTCCAAAAAAAAAAAGCGCTACTATATTTTTTCTTTGCCAAACTGCATTATTTTAGTATGTTTTGGTCAGACTGATTAAACCCAGAATGCATATGTAGTCCCTTACAGATAATGCATTCAAAATGTTGATGCATGGTTTGGTAGATATGTCTGAGAGTTTCTATATTACCTGCCTTCTTTGTTGATTCAAAATTGTCAACTCTGCCTAAATATCAGACTTCATAAACTACTTCCTCTTAAGATATACTTTAAACATGCCTGGTCAGAAGCTTGATACTGAATATATTAAGTCAGTGCTGGGATTTGAACAGCATTAATATCTCACCAAGGAAGAAGCATCTAACTCCTAACTCCTGACAATTTAGGTGCTCCTAACAAGGAGTTGGTTTTTATTACAAGGAGATGCTTTGTGATTTCACATAAGTGGAGAGTGAGATACAGAGACTTTACCATGGAACTAAGATGGACAAAAGAGAGGAGGAGATTGGCAGACTGGGATGGATAAAGAAGGCAGATAAAAATAAAGTTTATAATAATAAACTTTATTATTATATGAACTTTATTATTAAATGAACTTTATAAAAATAAAGTTCAAAATAATAAAGTTTATTATTTTGAAAATTTTCTGTAACGTCTTTACATGTTTAGGGGAATTTTTGTTCACAGCTCAAAAGAGACTCAGAAATGAGTTATACAAAAAAAAAGAGAAATACAAAAGGTAATGAATTATGGAAAAGAGAAAAATGATTTGAGACGTGAAAGAAAAATGTCTAGAAAGGTACTTCCAAAATGGCTATAAATCTTCTGTTCTTTTTCAATCTTGAGAATCCTCTGGTTTCATATTCTCTGCTTCTTTAGACAGGATGTACATTTATAGACTGTTTACTTAGTAACTGAAACCTTTGCTTTTTCCTCTTTGAAAAAAAATTCATTAAATGTGAAGTTAGAAAAGAGAAGTTTGCTCTCAGCCACTTAAAAATGCAAACCTCATCTGGGGACCGTTATAGAGATTCAAAATATTCTTTAATAATCTGAAGTGATGAACTTTAAAATAATTAGGTTATTCCTACTCACTGTTGAGATTTCTTAGAACTTTTTTCTGCATAATATTTTAGTTCCATCAGGGACATTTGAGTGAGATCCACTTTCAGTACCTGTAATGGCAGTTTTGGCTTTACAATTATTTTACAATCCTTCCAATAAATCAATAACCACACATAACCCAATAGATCTAAGTAAACTTTGGCTTTGTCCCCTGCATTGAAGAAATATCACTCTACTTGAAACCTGTCTTTTTAGAAGAAACCAGTCTCTTTGATGAGGGCACAGTGCTGGGCTCTGAGGCCAGGCTTAGTCACTAACTGTCCAGGACACCTGTGCAAAGTCATATGTACTCTCAGAAGGTCCTCCCTGTGTAGATACTATCTCACAAAATCAGGTGATTGAAAGAATGAATAAATGCAAAGAACTCAGAATTTCTGGCATAGGAGAAGTATTTGATACACTAAAGTCATTAGGATGCATTGTCCAGTATAGGAAAGAGCAAAAATTACTTCAAAACATTAAAAAACAAAGCCATAAAAGAAGTAAATATGTTTATACTCAGTCAAGGTGAATGTTATTCTTTAAAACTAAAACATCTACTATCTTTTGCATAATTGGAAGTTCAATAAATATTTGCTGAAGAACTGGGGAGCTAAAAGAATAAAATATAGAACTGTAGCTATTCACTTAAGAGTATTTATTGAGATCTAATATGAGCTAATAACTGCATTAGGTCTGTTTTGCTTAAAGGAAAAAAAAAGATATAACTTATGTCTTCAATGTTGTTTCAGTTAGTAGAAAAGAGCTCACATATATGAGAGACATAAGATAAGGTTTTACAAGCAATAGGCAGTCAATTAGTACTCAAGTACTCAATGAATGAATGAAAAAATTGTAGTAATATAAATGACAATAGAAATGGAAGGAGCTATAATGTAGGTATTCCAAGGATTATAAGAGCTGAATGGCTTGATCTAATTCAGAAAGTAGGGCTCAGGCTAGTATTTCAATGATGTGTACACTTAAGCTTTTCATTCTCAGCCCTGGTTGCACATTATAATAGTGAATGCCCAGATCCCACCCAACAAAATATTGTTTGAGTGGTCTGCGGTAAAGCTCAGGCATTTATATGGTTTAAAAATGACTGAGGTCATTCTAATGTTCAATCAAAAGAAGAATCTCTTATATAAATGGTCAGAGGACAAACAAACAAAAAAAATCCCAGTCAGAGCCTGTAGGGAGAAGGATGGTAGTGTGGGGGAATTTGTGTGTAGGGCCATGAAAAGATGTGCAGTGGTTCAAAAGGGAACTACCCTAGCTTCATATTGAAGTAATTAGTGGTAACCTGGGGTGCCCTGGACAGGGTTGGAAATGACAGATGTACGACTGTCTCATATGCACCAGCTTTGGACAGCCCCAGCCCAAATCTCCTGGTTGCCTAATCTGTACATACCATGTATTTCTTATCTGAAAAGTGAATGTGGCTATTTCATGAGGGCCACAGGACAGCAGGGGCATGGTGAAAGGAAGAGCTGAGTTAAGTGAGTTAAGATCTTGGGAAAATGATAATGTCATGACAGAGGCAGGAAGATGAAAGTGCACAAAAGGGAACAAAAGCCAGTCACGTGATTCATGTGTTTATAAGGCTGTGTTTTGAGAAGTAAAGCATTCAAAAAATCTCCAAATAAAATACATTGTGGATCAGAAAGACGCTATTTTATGGAACAAAGTAAATCCCCTCTCCCTAGCCACTCACAATGAGTTCCACCTCAAAACTGATTACACCAACTCAAAAATGAAACTATCCTATATAATAAAGAGGTAACATGCAAATCGACCATCATGCCCTCACACAAGATGGCCACCCCCATGAGAAACCCTGTGAGGCTGTGAGGGAGGGGCAATATGGTGAGAGGACCCCAGCCCAGGTGACCACCTGTGGCTGAGAGGGAGGGAGCCAGGCAGCCGCCCATGGTTAGGGGCGATCAGGAAGGCTGGCAGAGTGGTTAGGGGCAATCAGGCAGGCAGGCCAGTGAGCGGTTGGGAACCAGAAATCCTGGATTGTGAGAGGGATGTCTGACTGCCGAGTTAGGCCCACAGGGATTGGGCCTAAACCGGAAGTTAAACATCCCCCGAGGGGTCCCAGATTGGAGAGGGTGCAGGCTGGGCTGAGGGAGCCCCCCTCCAGTGCATGAATTTTGTGCACTGGGCCTCTAATAGATGTATAAGGCACTTTAGGCAAAATAACAAATGACCCTTTTGAAAGTTTTCTTAGTGTTTTAAATGTTCATATTAGAAGCAGAAGTATGTAAGTCCCGTGAGAAAAAGTTAAATGAAAATAGGAAGTACTGAAAATGAAAGCCACATACATTTTGTAAAAAAAAAACAAACTTTCCAAATTCTCTTAGTGGACCTTTTGTACATAAAAAAATTGAAATTTTAGAGCTTCTCATGAATATTATCCACATGGCAGTTCATATTAGTATTGGCATTTCTAAATTAAAGGAGTGTGGTTGTTTAAAATGTGGTCATATTAAGTAACCATTTAAGCAATTTAACCATATTAACTGACGTCTTGACGTATTATAAAAAGACAAACAGGTGCTAAGTGAGGAGGAGTGATCTAGAGAGAAATGTTGACCTGTGATTAAATTGCCTTTTTATGAAGCTATTATATTAATTTGCTGGGTCAACTTTTAAAATGGCTTCCAGAAATCATTGGTCTAAATCAGTGATGGCGAACCTTTTGAGCTCAGTGTGTCAGCATTTTGAAAAACCCTAACTTAACTGGTGCTGTGTCACATATAGAAATTTTTTGATATTTGCAACCATAGTAAAACGAAGACTTATATTTTTGATATTTATCTTATATATTTAAATGCCATTTAACAAAGAAAAATCAACCAAAAAAATGAGTTTGGGTGTCACCTCTCACACGCATGTCACCATCACTGGCCTAAATATTTCCATTATCTTTATGTATTATTACACATTTTATTGCCACAAGAACTCTGAGAGACAGAGTAGTTACGTTACCCTTACACAACAGAAGGCAAGTTACAGAGAGGGCCTGACTGTCCCAAGACAATGTGCCTGGCTAAGCAATAATGATGACTAGACTGAAACCCAGGTTTCTTGAGTTTCCATTTTAGAATGGCTTCCCCAGATTCTTTTTCTATCAGAGTCGAAGAATGAAACCATGGACAGACAATGGTATAGCTTTGATTTGGTCACTATAGGAACTCCTGAGCTCAAAGGTCAAACCTCACATGGGATATGTGAGGCCCTCCCTCTTTATTTTGTAAATATAGACGATTGGCTACTCCCAGTTCCCTTGTCTTGTGGAAATGTAACTTCTGCTGCTTCCAACTTCCTTGTCTTATGGAAATGTAACTGTTGCCTCTCTCAACTCCCTTATCTTATGGACATGTACCCTTTCGCAACTCTGTAGCCCTGTGTTTTTTTTCTATGAACCTCCTTAATTTTAAAAATTCCCTAAACCTGCCTATTTCCACCCTAAAAATTCTTACTTCCCTAAGGCTAATATTAATCATAAAGGACAGAGGATTCCCAAAGTGCTAATTTTTGCCTCTTTATTTTTCCTTTAAGGATATTTGTAAAAATTCCAATATGAAACCTGCCCTGAACAATAGTTTCCAAAGTGAAGCTATTTTATAATTGATTTCCTCCCTTTACAATAACATGTGTTGGTGTGATATTTCTGGGTCCTTAATCCCTCACTCCTCAACAGGAATCGCTTTCTTTATTGAGAATAGCAAAACAAGGAGAAAGCAAATCTTCAAGGCGTTAGTGGCCACAACTGGAAAAAAGAGAGAGAAAGAGGGAGAAGTATTCATCAATCTAGCAGAGTGTAATCTTTTAAAAAATTTACCTCGGTATTAATATTGTCAGGTCTATTCAACTTGCCTAACTGTGAGTTCACACTATGGCCTTGCCAGGAAATTTCTGGGTCACCCTATTTTCGCTTGTCCTTGGTAATGAGAGGGAAGCCCTAGACAGCACACTCCTTCGGTGCAGGGCACGTGCTGCCCGGGGTGAGCTGTCCTGCCCGGGGTTCGCAGGCGTGACTAGATTAAGGACAAGGAGCCTCCCAGGAGCTTCATCATTCGTCCTTTATAATCATCATCTGTAGGAGCTCACGGCTCAGTAATCAAAAAGCCCAATTTTGAGACATTATTTTAATAATATGAGTTAGTCATAAAACCCTAATGTTGTATAAATTAAATTATAATACCGTAGGTCCACTACTTTTATTTCTTAATTGAATGTAAAGTGATCCAAAATGATCTATAGAAATAATTAAACTTATAAAAGTGATAAATTGGTGAAATTAACTTGTTAATTATTGTGAGACGTTGAAATATTAGTACTCTCCAGTGAGCAAAAATATTGGATAAATTAACTGATGATCTTTTCTTACTTTTCTCCATCTCTTCTTAATTCTCTAAGAGTTCCAATATCTACTAGTACATTTTAAAATACCTAAATTAGTTGAATATTTTCTTTTATTTGAAATCAGCTCAAAATGCTTTTTTCAATCAGGCACAGATATATTTCTTTAATGACATTTCAGATGTCATTTTTAAAACACCTTAAATGTGAACATCCTGTGGAGCACTGATGAGCAAAATAGAGCCAGAGGCCTGGATACCTGGAACGGACTGACAGTTGACAGAGGGGAGTGGGTGGGGAGGACTGGATGAAAGAAGGTGAAGGGATTAGCCGAAGAACATATATGCATAACCCACAGACACAGATAACAGTGTGGTGATGGCAAGAAGGAAGGGGGTCTGGCACTGGGTGGAGAAGGTCAAACTGGGGGGGGGGGGG
>NW_006288615.1:10273354-10277157 GCF_000327345.1 Myotis davidii | reverse complement strand
AGCGTCAATAATAAAAAAAATGTTAACATCCTGTAAAAGGAAAAATAGACATTGTCATATGTTGTTATTATGGAATAAATTGGTAGAGCCTCTGTGAAGAGAAATTTAGCAACATAAATTAAAATGTAAAAAGCATATCAACTTTGCCCTAGAAATTTCACTTCTAGATATTTATCTTCTACAAATACATGTTCATGTGCAAAATGATGCATGCACAATTATATGCATGAGAGCATTTTTATAAAATTGAAGCTTAGAAACAACCCAGATGTCATTAATAGAAATCTGGTAAAATAAGTTTTGCTCTGTTTATAGTGTGGAATGACACAGAAGTAGTAAAATAATTAATAAAAAATAATAAAATAATATAGCTATTAAAATCATAATAAAACCTAACATTTATTGAATCATTTGTATAATTTTATTTGATCCTCATAATATACACCCTATATAATAAAAGCCCAGTGACCAAAAAGGTGGAATGACAAGAACAATCAGAGACCAGGGTGATGAGGCAGGCAGGCGAGTGGTTAGGGGCGATTAGGCAGGCAGGCAAGTGGTTAGGGGAAATCAGGCAGGCAGGTGAGCAGTTAGGAACCAGTGGTCCCAGATTGCGAGAGGGATATCCTACTGCCGGTTTAGGCCAAATCTTCAGGGATCCCTGCGGGATTGGGCCTAAACCAGCAGTCGGACATCCCCTGAAAGGTCCCTGATTGTGAAAGGGTGCAGGCCAGGCTGAGGGATTCCCACCCCTCACCCCCCGTGTTGATGGCGTATCCCAATGGAGAGGGCTTCTTCCAATAAGACAATGCGCCATGCCACGGTGCTCATATTGTGCAGGAGTGCTTTCAAGAACATGAGGGAGACTTTACCTTGCTTAGGTGGCCCCCACAATCACCAGATCTCAATCCAATTGAGCATTTGTGGGACGAAGTTAAAAGAGCCCTCAGGCAGCTGGTTCCACAACCATAAAATCTCACAGAACTAGACAGTGCTATTCATCAGGCATGGTGTCAGATTCCTCACATCACCTTTCAACATCTCATGGAGTCAGTGCCAAGAAGAATCGCCGCAGTATTGAAGGCAAAAGGTGGCCCAACGAAGTACTGATGGGGGTGGTCATAATAATCTGGCCGGTCATAATAATCTGGCCACTCAGTGTGTGTGTGTGTGTGTGTGTGTGTGTATAAATTAGGTTAAATTATCAGCCATCATTACCTAAAAGATAACAAGTAAGGATACAAAATAATAAGAAGACAAATAACACAAATAGATAATACAATAATTAATAAATAATACAACAATAAATTCTGTGTATCATGTACTCATGACTATAAACCTACTTTTGCCCATCCCTGTATATATGTATACTATATACTATATACATATACATTTATTTATTAAACTGAGGTATGGAGGCATTTCCTATAGTGACCAAGATAAAACCTAGTGAAGTCATAATACAAACCCAGCCAGTCTTAGAGTGTGTTATACTATATAAACAATTTTAAGATTCTATAGGTGTGTACCCATTTGTTAGAAAAATGTATATCTAAAAAGAAAGGGAGGGAAGATATCCACATCTGTAATTTATATGAAGAATGTAATTCTTAAAAAGATTCCTTTGTAAATGTTATATTGTGTGTTAATGCTCATAATATTTTATCATATATTCAAAAGTAAATATATTTTAATGATGATAGGGTTTTATAAGTCAAACATTGCAAAGCATGCATTGCACTGTTCAGTATGAGAGCCCCTAGGCACATGTAGCTCTTGAGAATTTAAAATATGGCTGTCCTGACTTGAGATATCAGTATAAAATTATCATCAGATTCTGAATATTTAATACAAAAAAGCTAGTAAAATATGTTAGTAATAACTATCGATTACATGGTAAAACATTATTTTCATTATATTGGGTTAAATAGAATATATGTTATTAAAGTAAATTTCACCTATTTTTAGTTTTCATAATGTAGCTTTTAGAAGATTAAAAATTACTCAGATTTACCTCTGTTAGATACCAGTGATCCAGTGCATTGAGGACTTATTGTACTTCACTTGCCTCCCCTTCAGCATTATTTCTCTAGCTTGGTGGTAATCTACACTCGGTTGATCTCATGTGCTTTAGAATCACCTGAGAAACATTTAAATACACTTGGGCCCCACTAAGAGCTTCTGGGATGGGGCCCCGACATCATTTTTTTTAAGGCTTTGCATTTTAATAGGAAACCAGGGTGGAAAACTGCTGCTCTAACCCTCTGAGCCTAATAAGGTTGTACAAGGAACGTAATGACATTTCTTCCAGTAATATGTTAGAAGTTAGGTTTTGCATTTGCTTAATTAGGTAGGGATTTTATTTTGTTGATCAATAAGTTAGAAGGTGTGGGAATTTTCATTTAAATGAATATTTAGAAATTTTTGAGTTTTTGCTTAGTTAAATTTGTTTAATCATTGCTAGAACAATGAAGCTTTATCTATATTGCTTTCTGCCCTCCAAATTTGGCCAAGTAATACACTTAAAGCACTTTACATAGAACAAATAAAAGTTTCAAATCTCCTTATATTATGACTATGAAAACTAAATGTGGTCAACAGTACTGGCTCAGAGATTGTCTTTAGAAATCACAAAATGGATGTTTTTGGGCCCCAGATATTCCAATGCCATATAAATAAACTGTGGTAAACATACTAATCGAACCCTTTGTGCCCTTAGGAATAAGTCCCAGTTTTATAAAATGCCACTAATAGATTTTTTTTATCACATACAATTGTGTGCCATGGAGTCAATATTCAATCTCTCATTTTTTGTATCATTTTAAAAATAAATTTATTGCCTTTCTGCCATAATGTCCTGCTCCATATCTTGACTCCCAGTGTTTATTGGATAGTAGTGATAAAATACTGCTGATGTGGAAAAGAAACTGCAGGAGGATAAATTTGTGACATAAAATTGCCTTGAAGGAAAAATTATTTATAAAATCTGGGATTTTTTTTTCTGGCCTATTTAGTACTAGCTATATAATTATTTTCTGTTTGGAAGATACAATAAAGTGAACCATAGGACTTAAACTTTTATTAGCATTTTAGCTGTTACAATATTACATTCTATATGATTTCATTGTTTTCCAAATTACTGAAATTCTCTTATCAGTCGATTGTATTGACAAGCTAGAATATAAGCTCTTTGAGGACAGGCACCTGTATGTCTTGTTCCGTCTCCCCAGTGTCCAGGAAAATAACTAACACGTGCGTTTTTTAATTGAAAGAAAAATGGAGCTTTATGGCAGAATAGTTCAAATTATAAAATAACATCATTATGATAAACATGTCTTGTGGTGAAATAAAGTTGTAATTTAATCACTCGCTCTGACTTTTTCACTTTTACTGCTTTGGAAACCTTGTATTGTTTCACAGGGAACTTCTACCAGGAATACAAAATGCTTAGCAAAGTAATCCTAATGATTGCTGACAAATTAGTCAAGTCTCTCTGTCATCTATCATTAATATATTTTAATAGGTGTGCTTAAAAGTGAATAAAACTTCCAACAAAGAGAAATCCATACATTTATTAGTCAAATAAAAAATTAATCTCAACTAATTATGAAATATTTAATTTTTCAGACCCCCACTATCTAGGAAATGGGATTGTACTAGATAAACCCTAGGAAATCTACACTAATAAAAGACAAACATGCAAATTGACCGTACCTTCACTACACCTTAAGCCATGCCCACCAGCCAATCAGAGCAATTATATGCAAATTAACCCAACCAAGATGGTGGCCGGCAGCCACAGA
>NW_006288615.1:10247611-10272749 GCF_000327345.1 Myotis davidii | reverse complement strand
GGGGGTGGTGGGAGCCTCTCCCGCCTCCTCAGCAGCACTAAGGATGTCCGACTGCAGCTTAGGCCTGTTCCCGCTGGCAAGTGGATATCCCCCAAGGGATCCCGGGCTGCCAGAGGGATGTCTGACTGCCAGCTTAAGCCCAATCCCCCAGGGAGCGGGCCTAAGCCAGCAGGTGGTTATCCCCTGAGAGGTCCCAGACTGAAGAGGGCACAGGCCGGGCTGAGGGACCCGTCCCCCCGCCCCCCGAGTGCACAAATTTTTGTGCACCGGGCCTCTCCTATTTCTATAAAGGTGAATTCTGGGTTTTGTTTCCTGTTAAATGGCAACAAAATATAATAGTCACAAACTTATTTTCTGGAATTATAAATGAACTGTGTTTGAATCATGGTTGTCCTAGTTACTAGCTCTGTTATGGGCAAATTCTATAACTTCTCTACACCTGTTTTAAAGAATCCTCATCTTTAAAATAGGCAAAGTAATGATACATACTCAGAGTCACAGGGATGTTGTAAGAATTCATTTAGGTATAGCTATGAAGCAGCTAGTATAAGCCAGTGCTCAATTAAATATAAACTATTGATATTATTGGTTGCATGATCATGGGCAATTATATACTATTTATGAAAATAAAACTGCAGAAACCTTGACCATAGACCCTTCACCTTGATCAGTCTTCGTCGTGAACTCCTCCAGTCATTTTAGCCCAGCCTGGCCAACTTGATTTTGTTCACTGATGTTATTGCTGCTAACTGTCTTAGGGACTGGAGTAAATGGGCTGGTATGCAAATACCAATCCTAATACTCTTAGCTAACAACAGCAACAAAAGCCTATAAAAATGTAGTGTCTCGGGTGCATGTGGGAGGCAGCCTACTGATGTTCCTCTCTGCATTGATGTTGCTCTCTCTCCTTTCCTCCCTCTCTAATATCTGAGATATTCATTGGACATCCAGTGAAGATGCTGCGTGTGCCGTGATTCCCAAGTTGAGCTCAGTGTAGAGGTCAGAGCTGCAGACATAAATTTGAAATCATCAGCATATAGATGATCTTTAAAACCACCTGGGATATCAGTGTAGCTTATAGATGAGAAGTCCAAGCACTGAGCAAAGAAAATTGGTTTAAAAAATATAACAATAAAAAATTAGGCTTCCTCTTTTTTGTGGCAGCCACTTCTGATTAGTGTTGGTTTGTGCCAGCGAACACAGACCTTCAAATAGGGTTTGGCAACATTTCTTTTGAAGCCTATCTTACTCTATAGTTCACACTTCTCTAGATGAGGGGCTCACCATACAGTCTTAAAGCAGCTTCCCAATATCCTCTACTCTTCGCAGTCCTGTGAATCCAGGCCAAGGAAATCCATGACCCCCCAGGCTTCCAGCTGGAGAAGGTCCTCTCTCAGCTCCAAAGGGGAGTTTAAGAATGCTGCTGGTTCCCATCTAAGAGAAAAGTTCTTCAGTACCAGTGGTCTCGTTCTCTCCTTCACCTCAGCTCTTAACCCTCCAGATCAAGGTTATGTGAATAATGCCTGGTTGGGTTTGCTAAAATGTATTCTATTACTTTCACCCATAATCCATTATTCTTTTTAAAAAATTCCATTTTGTTCTATCCTTGTTGTGTTTAAGCATATTTTCTAAAGTACGTTTGTGGTTTATTAACCTGAGAGAGACTTCCTAAGCAGAGGAAGGTTTGTGGTTTATTGACCCTGTTCTCTGGTGTCAGGGACTGAGGCAAGCTCCTTGATAGATACAACCAACCTGTGAGAAGACTGAGGCATGTAGCCTTCATGTGACTTTCATCCAGATCACATACTTGGTAAGGGAGGCCTTATTAGACTCTGCATGCTACCAAGTAAGTGATTATGGTTTTCTTTCGACCTTTCGGAGATTTTTGTCATTGATTTGACAGAATTTTTAGTTTTCCAGAATGAAAATACTAAAGAGTTAGTACCAAGGTAACATCATTATCCTTATTAACCATTTTATGTTTTGACTCTAAGAAATTCACAACCATGTTTTACAAGTCAAGGTACACTGGCTTTATAGAGAACTTTTTACCATAGATGTCTGGATATGACTTGTGAGTTTTAAATTCTGTAGAAATATAAAAGCTTTATCTTAAAAAATATCTATCTGAGGAAACTGGAGGCTTTTCACTCCATGAAGTTGAATTTATTAGCATATAAGGCCTCCATGAGCGAGCTACCCATTTCTCCAGCTTCTCTCTTCCCAGGTATCATCCTGACACCCTGCTGTTCAGCTGTATTTAATCCCCCACATTCTCCAAACAGGACAGGATGTTTCTACCTCTGTGCCTTGATTCGCATCTTTCCCACTTCTAGCAATGCCCTTTGCTCTGTTTTCCCCTGTGGAAAAAAAAAAAATATATATATATATATAATTCATATATATAATTTTTACCTTCCAAGGCTAAATTCAAGCACCATCTCCCTAAGAAGTCTTTCCAGTCACTATTGCTCCTGCTCGTACCCTGTAGAACTCCCTCTTGTACCCTGTAATTGCCCCAAATGTAAAAATCATCACATTTTATTCCACTCATTTCTTTACATGCCTTTCTCTTCCACCAGGTTTTGAGCTAGTGGAGGCCTGGAATACCACATTTAATTAGTGTGGATACCCCTACACAGTTCCAGGTGCATAAAAGATGCTTAATAATATTTAGTTATAGTCAGAGGCATTTTTTAAATCTTCAACAGCCATACTGAACAAGAAATGACCAATCTAAGCAGATGTTCAGATGGCCATAAGGATCACCATATCGGCTCATCAAAGTTTGCTTTATTTCCATTTCATGCCTTCATTATTTTTATCTTTGTGGATATGGTAAAGTAGTATACTATAACCAAATCATTTAAAATATGTGGTTCTTTTCAAACCCAATTTCCTAAAACAATTTTGTTTTATACTCCCCCCATGTCAAATTCCTTGATAATATCTTACCAGACCTTCATATTAATGCATATTCCAAATTATTTAAAATAAGGCTTTTTGCCTTCAGAATTGATAGTTCTGACCTTCCACATGTAATTCTGTATCACCTGAGTGCAGACACAAAAGCTGGGTCACTGAAAACTTTGAAATTCTAAGTCTTTTATGGAGAGGTTATTAAGGTTTAGAACTATCTTAACCCTTAATAAATGTTTAGTACAAATCCCTAAACTGTCAATTAAGTCCCCTCTGCAAGGTGAGAAACCAGCCTACAAGACTAACATAACCATGGATTCAGGTAGGAAAAGATCCAAGCTGCTTGATTAAGGTGATGGCTTTTGATTTAGGGATGTACTTTTCTTCTTCTGAAGACCCTTAACAAGAGTTAAGTTAAAACAAAAGTGAAGAGATGTATGATGATATTTTCTGTGAATACACACACACACGCACACACACACACACTATATTGAGGAGTTAGCCATATTATGAGACAGTACCTTTTGAATTTCAGCATGTGGGACCACAAATCATGTCAAATGCTACTTAATCTGTGGAAAGTATTTACAACAAGCCAATACCCCCTAGAATAAAGGAGAAGATTGGATGTGGCAAACCATGATGGAGGGGAGGCAATAAAGGGAAAGCACAGCTTGAAGTGCAGTAGAACTGGGTGACTTACACCTCCCTGCTGAAGGCAGCAGGCTCACAGTTACAGAACTGCTAATCTGTTCTACTGTTTTTTAATCAGATGTTGGCATTATCTGCCACTAATTGCTTTTTCATTTCCACTTGTAATTATTCCATTGCATGTTTGTAGTGAGAAGCTGAAAATGAGGCAGATCACTGAGAAAGAATTAATTGTTAATGAATAATCATCAGTAGGAAGCCAATTTCATTATCTTCAAAGAGGTAGCCAGAGATTAACCACTAGCTGTGGTTCTTCTACTTTCTGTGCATGACTGTGAAGTAATCACAAATAATCACGCCCTCCAACTTCATCAATTATTTTCTATTATGTGGATTGATACCCATTTTTGTCTTTGTTGTTTAATGATAATGGCAGTATTCATGCTGGGGAGTGCTAATTGGAAGGTGTTACATTCAGTGGGCTCTAGGCCTAATTATTAGAGCATCTTCTTCATTAGCACTTGATCCTACTAGGGTTGCATGATGGGAGTTACTAATTTTTCCAAGTTACAAGAATATTATATTAGGAAACTTTTGCATGTCCTTATGCCAAGTAACACACAGAAAATGTATACCTGGTGAAAGTTGTATACCTAATAACAGAGACTTTGTTTAAATAAATAAAACAAGATGCTTTAACCTAATATGAGTCTTTGAAATGAAACCTACCCTACAAGCTGGGTCTGCCCAGGACTATTGACAAGCATTCATTTCTGCTTTGTTTCTGCCGTTTACCAATCTTTGTTCCTTCCGATCAGTTCATACATACCCCTGGAATTATTATATGAAGCTCCCCATGTCGCTTTGCCAGTTAATAATGGAAACAGAAAATTAGCTTAGAAATTTCAGTGATTGGGCAATGTCTATCCACACAGACTTAGGGAGAAAGTAAATGCATAGCCCTATTTCACATTTGTGCAGGGCCGCAGAACTCCCCAAGGATCCTTTGTGGGTTTTGGCTCACAATATCCTTTAACAGAGCAGTACAATTTGCTGCTGATATACCTGCTGTGGCCCCAGAAATTCCTATGGCATCAAACCCCCTGCCCAGCTTAGCCCCGCGCATCCACCTGCAGCCCTTCCCATGGTGCTGCACAGTTCTTTACCGAGTGTGACTAAGTAGGCTGCCCCTTACATCAGAAAGGTCGTCCTCAGGGCTCCTAATCACTCCCAGGCAACCAAGGCCCTATATCTAATGGACCTACAGCCAAAGAAAGGCATGGCATGCGGCAACCTCAAGTGTACCGGATTACCAAGCAAGTTTTGGAATGATCTCCAGGAGAGAAACTTGCAAAAAAGAGAGAAAAATTGGGTGTAGTTGAAATAGTGTGGGTTTTGGTGTTGGTCCTAGCCTTTTTGTTAGCTGTGCGAGCTAGTGTGAATTATTTGACCTCTTAGACCCCCCCTTTTCTCACTAGGTTGTTACAAAGATGAATGGGAGATGATATATAGAGTGTTAAGCCCAGGGCCTAGCACCTCATCAGTGCGTGCCTCAGTTAGGAGCAGATCATGGAGAACCTTAAATTTTTGAGTAACAAGTTCTTTTCTGGAAATGGAATGCAAGTATCTGCGAATATTGGAGTGAGTAACCCCAAGTCCTGCAACAGACAAATCCTAAAAAGTCAATGACAGTGCAAAAGAGTTTATTTCTTGCTCATGGGAAGTCTGTTGTGAGGTGGTCTTTCCTCTATCCAGTGTGTTGGAGATTTAGACCCCCTCCATCTGATGATGCTGCCATCTGAAGGTCATCAGGGAAGGAAGAGAGATGGCAGAGGCATACTGTCGCTCATGTGCCATCACCAGAAGCGATGCTTGGGTCAGTTCACATTCCTATGTGCCAGAATTCAGTCATCTGGTTCCCATCCGGTGGCTGGGAAATATGGCCTGGGAGGAAGGCACAGTGTGATAAACACAGTATTGTACCTGCTATAGTGTTCAAAGTGAAATAATCAGGAGCTTTGTTTTAAAATGATTATACAGCTTGTACTTAGAGATGGTTGGAAGTTGGGAAAAATAGATGAGTGTAGGGAGAGGCTATAGGATTAAGCCTTGGACTGACCTGTTGGCAAAGCCACAAACAAGTCCCAGCATAGAGGGCACAGCCCTCTTAGCATAATTAGGCTTGACTTTATGATGCTCCCTAGATCTTATCTGGGTAGCTAATGGGCTGAGGGAAATGTAGCAAGTGCTGCCAAAACAAGTGAAACTCACAAGAACATTGTAACTATGGTAACCACTACCTTGTTTACCTCTGGCTATAAAATAAAGGCTCAGCTTGCCATCTGGATCTCTCTCTGTGGCCTCAGCCAGGAACAGGAAGATCCACCTAGTCCCAGCTTATTCTCTTTGTCTGTCTTTTCTACATCCGTCACTGCGCCCCACTCCCACCCCAGGTTCACCAAACGCTTGGCTGTGCTGGCACGGCACAGGTGGGGCTAGCTATAATATATGAAAATAAATCTTGATAAAATTAAGGAAACTACTAACATATCTTTAGAAGCATTCATTCTGTCAATCAAGTCAGCTGTCATTTATTCTTATAAACGTGGCCTTTCTAGTACTTAAATACATTTTCAGTACTTTATGTAAGAGATAAGAGCTAATTACATAACACCAGGCTCGCATCCCATACATTTCCATGGGAAGAATTTGGTTCTGAATCAAACATAAAGATTAGCAGAAAGCCTCAGAAATGAGCCCGGAACAGAACCTGTCCTTCAGTGAAAACTTCACGCCTATAATGCTATTCTCCCATTTTGTCATCTCAAATCAATTTTAATGCCTTATGTCTCATCAGAGAGCGGTTACACTCTGACAAGTTCCCTCCTGCTGCAACATGGCAGCTACTGAAATATAAATCACTGCAGAGAATTGCTGGATTTAGAGCCAATTCTTCTAATCGAAAACAACAGCAATGTTAATTTCAGCTTGAGAATGATGGCTTTTGTATGGTGATATAATGGTACAGACTATAATGATGTCAACTACCGCAATAAAATATGCTGCAAATGGGCTACCTTTTTTACATTTAGACTAGGGTGACTTCTGTCACATTTCTCTTTTTGGCATGGAAACTGACAATCTATTAAGTAAATATTGATCCCTAGTAGTCTTCAAAGCAGGTTTAACCATTTCAGGATTTTAAATAACTTCATTCTTTGCTTAACTACCTTTTCCCTAAATTCCTAAGGGATCTTTTGATGCTAGTCACTCTAATGAGTTACCAAGTGATTCATGACTTCAACCTGTTATCATGCAAAATACATTTCCAGTTGGAAGTCTTTACAGATAGTTTTCCCAGAAAGTAAGCAACCACTCTAGACATTGGAGAAGTAAGTTTTATTTATCAGTGTATAAAGAAATGTGATTTTTTTAAAACCTCAGTACTCTAATGTGTCCAAAAATTCAATGTGGCCAATATGTGATCAAATGAGGAACTCTATTTCAATGATAAAATACAATCCGGATTACCTGTGGGTAAATTATCCATTTCAATAGCAATAGCTATGGCTAGTCTTTACTTTCCAGTAAATTTTCCTATCACTTCTATCCTAATCGCCCCCCACAAAGTAATCGTTGAAAACACAGAATTTTTTTTAATTTATTTATTTTTTTTTTTTTTTTTTTTTTACAGAGAGGAAGGGAGAGGGATAGAGAATTAGAAACATAGATGAGAGAGAAACATCAATCAGCTGCCTCCTGCACACTCCTTCCTGGGGATGTACCCACAACCAAGGTACATGCCCTTGACGGGAATCAGACCTGGGACCCTTCAGTCCACAGGCCGACGTTCTATCCACTGAGCCAAACCGGTTAAAGCCAGAATTTTTTTTTTTAACCAAGACAATATACAATTGAGAAAGTCATCTATTTCTCAAAAGCTGTGCTTCAGAGTCCTCCCTCCCCCAACAGCTCAGGTGCTAATTTAGCACTGAGTATTTTTTTATTTTTAATAAAAATTATTTTATCCTCACCTCCTTTTGCTGCTTTCCAAAAATAAATATCTTTATTATCTTCCCTATTAAACCCTATTCTTAATAAGGGTGGATCTAAATAGCAGCTAAATGAGGAATTGGAGGTAGTACTGCTGTTCATGAAGAAATTGCATATTAACATTCATTCATTTTCTTCATTCATTTGACTGACTGCTAAGTGGCCACTCTGCCCAGCACCATAATAGTTACATCAAAGGACTTTCCAAGGTATTTTAGTACTTTGAAATAACTAATAATCCTATTCTCAAAATAGAAGATACGATACTAGAAAACTGTCAATATAAACAGATGATTACAATAATTGAGAGCTATGTAGAAAGGAAACAAAGTCATGGGTAAAGCTGGATGAAGAAAAAGACAATTTGCTAGAAGATAAAACTTGATTCTGCCTAGAACTCACATATGTTTCTGATTTCTTTCATGAATACAATAGGCAGTTTTTGCTTCTGATAATAAAAATGTAGTCCATAGGTTTTTAATTCCTAGACTACCTTATCCCTCTAAAACATATACTGACAGATGAAAGTTCTGGAGTGCATTTTCTTCAAACCCCGTTAATTCACTCCTCCAGGAATCAAGAGCTCTGCGTGCTGTCAGGAGAGCCTGGCCCAGATGACGCTGGTGCTCTGGCTGCAGCTGTAGCCACTCCCTGTGCCGGTTCAGACTCAGTGGTGGCTCAAGGTAAACACTTATCTTCAGTGTCCTTCCTTTTGCTCTTTGTACCTTTCAGTTGGGATGGAGGATATGGGTTATTTTTCAGATGGCAGGCACAGGGGGGAACAAAAGTAGGTTTATAACTGCTTGTATGGAAAATAATGCAATAATTAATAAATGACAATGTAAGAATAAATGCTGTGTTTTGCATACTCACAACTGTCAGCCTCCTTTTGCCCCACCCTGCATATGAATAGATTAAATCTAGAACCCAGGCCACAAAGCGGTCTGTCTGTTCTTAGTCAGATGGCATAAACAAAAAGAAAAGAGAAGAATCTTTCAGGTATCAGGAAAATATGCAAGTGCATTAACACTAAAATGAATCAGCTTGGACTCTATCATGTCACATTTACAGCCAAAGCCAAAATACAGTTCAAGTTCTGATTACAACGTTCTGAGCAGTTCTGGTAACATCACATTGTGGCTTTACCTGAGCACATTAACTGTTTACCACTGTATGACTGTTGAGGCGATTCATACATTTTGGTTTTCATGGTTATGTGTTCGGTGGTTCTTTTGCAACCGAGAAAATATACTGTGGTCTCACTATTCAAATCTTGGACAACTGCAGATTAAGTATTCTAAAATTTGGGTGACTAAGCATTTTGCAAGACAAATTGTCTTTACTCATAGATTTTTTTAAAAAGAAAGTAAAGGGAAAGGTCAAACCAATTAAATAAAGATTTATTTTTAGAATAAGACCTCATAAACTGTTCTAACAATATAAATTGGCACTAAAGGAATTGGAAAAAAGTGTAAGGAAAGTGTAATGACTTTTAATGCTAATTATTAGATGAGCAAGTTTAGTATTTGTAAAGTAAGACGTTTAAAGCTTTTAAACATGATATGAATTTCATCCCAGGACATAAAAAACATTTACAAAAATTAAAAGACTGGATAATACTTTTGACTAGCATTTTTGCAGTATGACCCAAAAATGTAACCATCATCCTCCCTTTTAATATTCTCCCTCTCCAATAGTTCCCATCTCTAATAATTGACATCATCATGTTCCAAGAAGGTAAGTTAGAGATATGGGCATCATTCCTGATTATTACCACTCTTTCAGCCTTGATGGCCAATCAATCTCTGAATTTTATACTTTGCTAAAAACATGTTGAATCCTTAACCCTTCTCCATTCCCACTGCAGTATCTCTGTTGGTCCCATCATTACATAAAAGGGTACGGTCTTTTTTTTTTTTTAGTTTTATTCATTTCAAACGGGCCGGATCCGGCCCACGGGCCGTAGTTTGCCCACGGCTGCCTTAACCTCAACCCTATTTACCTCTCCAGGTTTACCCCTTGCAACTCTTTGTGCTCCCGCCATCCTTCATCTCAAACTGTAGTAACCCTGGGAATGCTAGTATTACTACTAGAGGCCTGGTGCACAAATTCGTGCATGGCTGGGGTCCAGCCAGCCTGCCCGATCGGGGCTGATCAGGCCAGCTCAGGGGAGGGGACACAGGAGGTTGGCTGGCCGGCCCCATCAAGCTGGTTGGCCAGCCACAGGGCTTGTCATAGTGACTCATCGTTCCAGTCATTCTGGTCACTTGGCATATAGATAGATAGATAGATAGATAGATAGATAGATAGAAGATTACAATTGCTTCAATTATTCCCCTCCTATATCCACATCCTTTGCTCTGTAGTTTTGCAACTTTCTATCAAGAGCTGAGTTCAGGCATGTGACTGGCTTTGTCCAATTGGATGCCAATAAATGTGATGCAAGCAGAAGCTGGAAGAATCACTTCTGAGATTGAGTTTATTCACTTGTGCTGAGCCATTACTCTTCAGGCCCAGATTAGCCTGCTCAACCTCAGATGAGGGTGAGAGACTCATGAATCAGAGCCAAGTTGACCTGGCCAAGATCAGCCTGGATTAGTTCACATCTAGTTGACATTCAGATACAGGAATGAATCCAGCATAGATGAACTGAAACTTATAGACACATGGCACATATTTATTGTTGTACTAGGGGCTCAGTGCATGAATTCGTGCACCTTGAAAGGAACTATGGGCTGCGAGGCTGTAGTGGGCACGGTGGCGGGTCTCAACCCATCCTCCACGCCCCCACCCAGCCCCTCCTGCCATGGCCTCCGGTCCCCTGTCTGCCGGCAGCCCCGCTCCCACTGCCGCCACTCCCATGTGCTGATGGTTCCAGCCCCGTTCGCACCCACTGATGGCACGGAGCGACTGGGGCTGGCACCAGCAGCAGGTGCAAGCAGGGCAGGCACTGACGGCAGGTGTGAGTGGCTGCTGTTGCCCCAATTGCTCCTCAGGAGTACAGGGAGATGGAGAAGCCCTCAGGAGCAATCGGGGCCTGCGGTTGCCACTTGCATCCTCTGACAGCACCGAGCGATCCGGACTGGTGCTGGTAGCAGGTACGAGCGGCGGGGCCAGCGCCAGCAGCTGATGCGAGAGGCGGCTGCCGGCCCTGATCACCCCTCAGGAGCAGGGGGAGGTGGAGAAGTCCTGAGGGGTGATTGGGGCCAGCAGCCACTGCTTGCACCCACTGACATCAGCAAGTGCGACCGGGGCTGGTGCTGGCGGCGGGTGCAAGCGCTGGGCAGCACACGAAGCTAAGAATTTTCAGTAACCACCAGAAGCTCACCCCGATGGCAGTGACCAGTGCCCTGCCTTGGTCTGATGCCCCTGCTCACCTCCTCCACCATACTGCCATGCTGATGCCCGCCATGTTCTATGCTCTGCCGCCTGCTGCTGATGCCCACCATGTTCGGCACACGCCCCTGATGGTCAACACACATCATAGCGACTGATTGTTTGGTTGTTCTGCCATTCAGTCTATTTGCATATTAGGGTTTTAGATATACAGATAGTCACTGAGATTTGTTGTTTTTTATTACACAGATGTTTTTAGGACAAAAACTGATACAATCACCAGCCAGGTTAAAAACCTTTTGAGGACAGGGCTCTTGTTTTACTCCTTTTATCCTGCACTTAGTAGGGGCTTATTTAATGAATACAGATGGCTTCATGGATAAAGATCAATTGAAAAGAATTTTTCTCAATTTCTTTTGTGTTATTCTGAGAGACATGCTAATAGCCACGATGGAACGCTTCAAAATCTAATATCACAGGCCAATTCAGTGAACGAATCTGTAATTACCCACCACATTATTCCTCCCAAGACTTCCAGGATAATATCCTTGAGTCTCTGCTAATCCCCTGACGTGGTTAGTGTTTAATAACTCTTAACATTAAGAACTTCTGCTGATAAAGTTAAGTAGCCATCAGTGAATGATTTGCAGACAATAACTAAGTATTGAATGGAAAATTTTTTATAGCACAGCTCAACACAGGAAGTTGCATTATTTCAAGGCAGTCTTAGAGCAATTGAGGAGTGAGCCCTTTTTGATTTGACTTCCTCTTGCTCCTTTCCCCAAATAAATATATTTATTCTTAGACCTATTCTTAATAATGGGTCTAAGTAGCCATTAAATGAGCAATTGCAGACAGTATTGCCTTTCATGAAGAGATTTGCATATTAACATTCATTCGTTTTCTTCACTTATTCGACTGCTGAGTGGCCACTCTGCCCAGCACCATAAAAAGTCTTGGGGATGTAATGGTAACCAAGGCACAGATGGATTCTCCCTTCACGAAGCTCATGATGTGGGGGTGAAAGCATGTGGGAGAACACAGACATTAAACAAGAATAGTATGTGCTTTGAAACAAGTAAAGGGAACAGGGGACAGTATGGCAAGACTTGCTACCCTTGTCTACAGGGGCAGGGAATTCCCCTGGGGAAATGATATTTACACTTGAGGAAGAAGTTCAAGTTGGTCCAAAAAGTATGGGAAACTCATTCCAGGCAGGGGATCTACCTAAATAAAGGTCCCGAGGAGAAATAGACCCTAGTGTGTTCTGGGAACCAAAGGTATTCAAGCTGGCTGGAGTGAAAAGAAAGTGGGGGTGACCCTTGAGGATGATACTTTGCATAGTGTTCAAAGTTTTTTTAAAATAGTGTGTAAGAGTAGTTAATGCCTGAATACCTGTGATGCTTGTTACGCTGATTCTGGAGCTTGCCCCCGTACTGCATGTCAGGATCTCTCATCAGAGCCCCTGGTCTGCGTTCTCGCCTGTAGTGCACTGTTAGAAATTCTTCTGCCCCTACATTTTGAGAACCACTGGCCTGAATGAATAACAGTCTCAAGGTAAAAGACTCTCGGGTATCAATAGCAGCTGAAGAATACATAGGTTTGAATGGAAGTCACAGGGTTCCTGGAGCTGTTAGAGCAATACCACATGGGACAGGACCTACTACTTTTGGGCCCGCAGAACTGCTGATTCTCAGTGTTAAGTAGGAAGACTGGGTCATGCCGAATAGACCCAATAGTTCTTTTCTGAAAACTTTTATTCAGTGTGGAAATATCAAATAATTTTAAAACAAATTTCATTCTAATTTATATATCACAATAACTCCTGAGAAGCACCTGAAATATAACAATTACCATGGATGTTCTCTTAATAGACCCACACACTTGACCTACTTGCTGGTCTTGTTAATGCTGTCCCATGGCACCCAGATGCTTGTGGAAATAGGCTCTTTAGGATTAAGCACACGCCTCTGCTGCTGCTTAATGAGTTTTATTCATAACCTGTTCCAGTTCTATTTATTCTCCAACTTGTTTATTCCATTTGTTTCTTGTTCTGTAATGATAAAACTTAGTTAAATATTAAATAGAAATAAAAGTTGAGGTGTAATTGTTAAAAACTTTTTGTATGAACACTAATTCTAATGCTTTGTGAAGTTTTGAAAACTTCATTAACATTGCTTTCAAATTAAGTGCAGGTGAGAAAACAGGAAAAGTTCAGGAAAAAATAAGCCAATAGACTCTGCTTTGGATTATTGCTTCATCTATGTCTTTAAGTTCTTACTTCACATGTGCAACATCACACACACAAAACAGAGTAACTGTCACTTGTTGAGGATGCGTATGGATTTGTTTGTGCGACAGGTCAGCTCAGATTTCCAGCCAGTGGCCCGTACCAAAGAAATGATCTCGGCCCTACATATGGAGTTTGGCAAATGAATGGGTCCATTGCTTAAATTCATATGTTAAGATATATGTGTATCATTTTTTATGATTCCCAGCTTTAACCTACATTTTTAAAATTAAACAAATAGCCGTGGGTTCCAGTCACATCAAATAAGAAGCTGTGTACCCTGTGACAAATAGAGGGATTAGAACTCTAACCACCAGGTGGTTGTTTACTGTATGAGTGTACGGTGGGTCATAAGCAATCCCAGCTCTCTCTGAATAGAAATGGGGTAATACATAGTCTCAAAAGCACTGTACACATGTTCTATCTTATTGTATTTTTCGTGACAATAAAAGGAGTTGTAAAACAGGAATCTTTGCTATTGTGGGGGATGTATCATTTGCTCCTTGGTTTATTTATCTTACAGTGCAAAACTGGAGGTACATTTATTTATGTCTGGAGAACACCAGGATTATGGATACTCTTCAGAAGGTGTTTCTTGCTATGGTTTTTACTCTCTGGTTATAATGGCAGGTATAGTGAGAACAGGGAAATTCCAAAACCTGCTCCCTCTACAGTCATCAACCTAAAGACCCAAGGGCAGAAAAAAGAGTTTCCTTTCTGATGAAGCCAGAATCTCTCTCACAAACCCACTGTAGCCTAAGAAAGAAATTGTCAGCTAGGGATGCTGGAATTCAAGAACACTAACAAAAAATCAGCTTTTTAGCAAATGCAACTAAAGAACCTGGATGAACATATTGTTTAAAGAGCAACAGTAGCCTCCACTTCCTAGTGGTGAGGGAGAGGGAGGGAATTATAAAATCTGGGTTTGTTTTCTAGGATTAAGTTTCTTCCAGTGGCATATATAGGGTGTCCCAAAAAATGTATGCACACATTAACAGCTGATCACTCAATTGGTGTTTCTTTCTTTTCAGATTTAATCCATTGGAATTCATATTTATTCAAAGTTTGCATACATTTTTTGAGACAGCCTATATTTACTAACTCCTCTTTTTCTCATTTGTTTTGAAAGAACTTATGCTATAAAAATTACCCCAAGAATCCTTAGAAATGGAGTATCTGAACAAATAATCAAGGTTGGTGCCTGGTCTGGTAGTCATCTTTGTGGAGCCCATGGTCATTTATATGGCATCCTCCTAGGTCCTGCCATCACCAGGGTCTCTATGCTTAACCACTACTACTTAAGCAACGTGTTTGTTGGCGATTCTAGATGCCAGATGGACATGTGCTAAGATGATGTGCGCGTTCACCTGATTTTTCTAAATATCCCACAGTAAACGAATACATGGATGTCCAGGGAATACCTGCACTGCTATGTTTAAGGTTTCTGTGCACATTTTGTGTAGCATTACAAATGAACTGTCTAACAGAATTAGGTAGAGCAAATATATATCAGATCCATGATGCTTTGTGAATAATGGACTAGCCACACAGGTGCATAACATTTCAGATGAGATTTCCTTCCTTTTATGGGATGCATAGTTTATCACACAGCTCAAGTTTTCTAAGTTCCTTGACACTGTTATGATATTATTTATACTGCTGTTTCCCTGAGGAAGTCGAATTTTATCATTTGTTCTGATGTTAATTGTTATGCTTTGAAGGACGCTGGCTGTATTTTCTTCTGTTCTGGGGATGCTGGCACATCCTGGTGTCCAGTAATTCTCCCTAAAGCACTCTGCACTTTCGCCTTGGAGCATTTGTCACCACTGTAATGATGTAACTCATAGAATGACCTTTCATGCTTGTTACCCCCACTAGATTGCAAACTGTGAGCAGTCAAGGTTCATGACAGAAGTTTAAC
The DNA here is from genome assembly GCF_000327345.1 of Myotis davidii. Lineage (NCBI taxonomy): Eukaryota > Metazoa > Chordata > Mammalia > Chiroptera > Vespertilionidae > Myotis > Myotis davidii. The sequence goes on along the minus strand of NW_006288615.1, from coordinate 10,257,579 downwards.
TATGTCCCCAGCACAAAGCAGGTGGCGGTATTCCTTACGAGTTAAGGAATGTATAGACAGAAGGGAATCAGGAATCCTGTGCGTTCCTCCACTCATACTCTTCTTGGATTTTCTAGGGTTGTTGTGCCAAGTGGGGTCCTAGGAGGAGACAGAGGGGACCCAGGTACCAAGCTCCGCTACTGTTTCCAAACCCCTGCTCGGTCCATACTCAGGCCTTTGGCTCTGGTGTCGGATATCCTGCCACTGGGGCCATTCACAGATGGGGACATCATTTATTCTGAAACTAGCAAAGGTTTTAGTATTCTGCCATCAATTTGCTGCCTCTACATATGGCCTTAGTTACCCTCAACACCACTATTCACATAACACACACTCAGGCACATTCATAGGAAAAATACGTTGTAGAAGACTGTACTATTTCAAGTGCATTCTTTACCTTCTAAAGTTGACCTCGGAGAGGAAAATTTGGAACGCTATATCATTCTCTTGAGTGCCACTGTCAGAGACAAAACATGGGGTGATTGGAATACAATTTTAGCAGAATTTTACATTTCAATGTTGTTGTTTTTCTCACTATTTTGACATAGTTAACTCACCACATACAGCACAGCTGTAAATTAAATCATTAAAAATGTGTGTAACATTCTAAGTCCGGGAGAGGGTTAGAGAAAGAGAGATTTCAGCAAACAGTGACAATAGATGAAAATGAGCAGTGACCGCTGTCTGAGGAAAAGCATGTCAAAAATCGTTTTGTCATAATAAAAATAATTTTAAACACTAGTGAAGACAGTAATCAGATCTAATAATGGAATATGGGCACAATAATACCTAAAATTCAAAAATTAAATCAAGGAAACAAATAGTATATAAATGTTAAATACTAAAAAATTGCATGTTTATGATTTGGTGATTGAAACACAAAATATTTCATGAGATGGTAGGGGATCACGAAAGTTGATGTGGCCAGTTATAACGTTAAAGTCAACAAATATCTGGATCCTTCCCTAGAGTACCCTCTTTCACTTGCAAAATAACCTTGGAAATGACCTTCCCACTTTCTAATCTCTCCCACTTGTTCATCAGGCTCCTTTCCTGACCTGCCTTAAGTCAGTTTCTCGTTCCTATATTCCTATCTTATAACCCCGTTGAATGTTTTCCATGAGGTCTTCTGTGATAACTCGCTAGAAGTGATGTCTCCCTCTTCCAAACGCTGTAGAACTTTATTAGCACCTCTTTTTTTATGACTCTTAGAACTTTCTACTTTGTATGTTATGGAGCAGTGCACAGTTTTACAACTTCCTTACTAGTCCAATGGAGGCACTGTGTCAAGCATTCTGATACTCATTGTATGCTACCTCGTATGTTAGGTCACTCCTCATTCAAGATTGTAAGCGCCTTGAGAATAAAGATGGTACTTTATATATCTTAGTACTTGCCGTCAGCTAGTACTTACTCTATATTTAGTAGTTATTATCAGCCCCAAACAGTGTTTCACATATGTTTCTTCTGTTTTTGTTCATGAGGTGTCCTAAGCATCTAGAACACTATCTGGCACACAGTAGGTACTCAATAAGTATTTATTGAATGTGGTTGTATACATATTCAGTAAAAGTTGATTTCTAACAACTCTGAGTAAAAGGTTGACTCTTTTGACAGCAGCATCCGGGAGTTTGAAAAGCAGAAAACCACATGTAGTCCAGGCAGGTCTGTGCAGCAACAGACAGGTTACCCGGGCCATTTGTATAGGCGTGATCCTTCTTTCCCTTTATCTTTGGCGCACTTCCTTTAGGAGCCACTTGCCAGGGCTGAGTGGCCTCTACTTGCAAATGCTGTCATTCATGATGTAGAGCAACTTGCTATTTCCCCTGCCGCCAAGGGAGTTTTGTCTGGCTGGCCTGCGTAGGCATAGGCTCCCTGCTTCCTCCTTTGGCATTTTCCTTATTCATGTGGTAATTCCCAAAATGCATTTTAGTCACCTTGTATAAGGTGGACAACTTTGCCTTTCTTCGCTTATTATTAATAGACATCTAATAATTCATCTAAATGTGGAGGTGTGTACGCATTGGGGCACGGTTTTGTTTTCTGCAGGGAGGAGTGATTTGGCATCCATCTGCCTCCCCCACCCTCCACCATTTTAGTTGATGGAACCGAATTGGAGAAGCAGAAAAACACCTAAGAATCAGAATATATGGGTTAACTTTCACTGCCAACGTCATGTGTACAGAGAGTCTTTATGATAAATAAATGTTCTAATTTAGTAGAAATTCTTGATGCTACTCAGTCATTGAGGAGGGCAATACTCTTGGCAGTACTGTTCCAAATCATGACATTTGTAAAATGCCACTGAGGTGGCTGTCACACTTCTTCTTTACTATTGGTCGTCTGATAGTCTCAGCAGACACATCTTGACTCATTCTTTAAATTCCAGAAATTAGACCCTCTTCAGAAGGGAACCTAGCGTCTTATGACAAGGGCCCAACCACTCATAAAACTTCCTTAGATGCTTTCCATCATCTTCACTGAAAGTTAGGAGAGAGTGGTATCCTTAAGAGCAGAAGGCTGAAATCCAAAGGAGACTCAAAGTTCAGTTTCTCACTTTTCAAGCCCAGGAGAAAACAGGCTATTTTGAGTTAATGAGGGGAACCAAACCTAAAGGGATTTCTGTTTTCTCTGTAAGTTGAGTCATTGTGAATTCCCTCCCCCATGTCACAAAGGGGGCTTTTGGGACAAACCTTGCCTGCCCTTCAAGCTAAAGTGACTTCTCTTTAAAAAAAAAAAAACTCATTAAAATTCTGTCACTGTATACCTCTCTAAGTTCCCTCCTCCAAGTACATTCTCTATACAAACTCAAATGCATTAATATTTTATATCTAATTAAAAATAACTCCAAAAATTGTCATGTCACAATGGGCATACATCAACAATGTATTTCAACTTGAACTCTAGAAGAAAAAAAGACCTCAAATTATATGCATGAATATGCAGTGAGTCTATGACTCTTTCAATTACAAAAAAGGAGAATGGGTATTCATGTAAGAAAATGAAGACATAAAATGGAATTCTGTGTTACTGTCAAAGCCACAGAATGCCTGTTATTCTTTCTGGCTGTGTGACTACACAACCTAAATATCTAATTGAAAAAGTGGAAAATACAATTCAATTATTTTACCCTTATTATTGAGCATTTTTTAGACATTTCCCTCCATCAAAGATAAGTCACTGGTCACTTATATATGTGCAACGTTATATAAAACATTGCATGGGAGAATTATTTCTGTTATGAAATGAGATAAATTATTTTCCAAAATGACTTCTGAAGAATATGATCTGCTTATGCTCAGTGATAATACAAAAATGACTCATCATTTGTTTGGAGAGAAATGGATTTTTTTTTAACTTGTATCTTGAAATATATATATTTAACTTACAAATTGGGATTAGCATGTATTTAATGCCTAGAAATACTATCGAAAAGTGATTTAGATAAATAGAACAGAAATCATGGAAAACTAACATTCTAGACATTAAAGCCTGAAGGATAGTTTTGGTTTGCAAAGTAGCATTGGAATGATTTTTTCCTTGGTAGACTCAAAGGAAGAAAGAAAAGATAGATTTGGATGTTATGGTTTTTAATATTAGTCTGGCCAACAATGCTCTTTAGTAAAGACTCCAGAAAAAGCAAAAAGGTCCTTTTATGAAGGACCTGAAAAGGTTTTCAAGAGAACTTAAAACTTTCTTTTCTGAACTCAATAGAGTATATGACATTCTGTGTAAATTGACACCAAAACTCAGTTAAAAAGTCATGATTTAAATAAAGTAAGTTTGGAATCTAATCTATGTCATAAAATATCAATCCTACCCAAGTTTCTGGAGCATGTATAATGACGTAAAGAAGTGAATTCACTCTAAAAAGAGAGTGGCCGTGAAGATTGTGTCAAGAGTAGACTGGTAACCCTTACAAAACTTAACAAAAAGATTGCCATTAAATTGACAAAAAGTGTATCTTTGTTTACTCTTATTCTTTATCAATATGTACTTTCTCCAAAGACTGAAATATTTGCAATTGCTTTGCAGACTACAGTTCATTAAAAATAATTGTAGATTGAATGACCTCACAACACTTCCGCTTTAATTCAATGGGAGCCCTCCCAAGCCATATTCATAATGAAAGATCCTGCAGCTACATAAATTTACTTATGTTTTCAGTATGTGGTTACCGGTCCACTAAAAATTTTAGTCATGAGATAGTTTGTCTATATTAGATGTTTTGTTGTTCTTTACTTATGAGCATAGTGATAGAGAATTTTAAAAAAAAAAAGGTATCAAAGTAACCCAAGGTATTTAAACAAAGAATGTGTACAGCAAGCATGTCAAACTCGCAGCCTGCAGGCCGCATGTGGCCCACAATGAATATTTTTGTGGCCCAGGCAATATAATGGTATATAAGAAATGTTTTAATAAAAATTTCATCACTTAATTTTTACAGCATCCTGTTATACATAATTATTAATAGTGAACTACAATGTTCGATAATGACTGATTACTACAATTGTTGTATTCATTTCCCTTCCGTGCCTTCTGCACAGGCGCACCATTTCTCTCCACTAAATGTTAATTTTTATTAAAATCTTCTATTATTTTATGTTAACAATTATTTATTTCAGCCCTTTGTATTCAGCATGTCTCTATCGAAATAAACCTACATTTTTGTGAAAATTGAAGCTTTTGTTTTTTGGGGCCCACATAAACTTAAACCTTGTTTATTTGGCCCATGTTAGCCTTTGAGTTTGGCATGCTTGGTGTACAGAATCTCATCATAGCTTAGACAATAGTAGTAATCTTTGATTTGATTGTAAAAATGTATGTTTTAAAGTGTTTGCTTATTGTGCTAGAATTGAATAGAAGATGGCAAAAGGTCAAAAACCATGTATTTGCATTCCAGATGTGAAAAAGAAGAAATGGTTCCTTTTCAGAAAGGACTGCGACGTTTATCCGTTTTAGAAAGGGCAACATAAAGTAGCATATAGGGGTTTAGAAAGGCAGCTCTATACAGGATACAGAACAGAAGCAAGTGGTTTCTCTTTTTACTTAGGAATTATTGTCTAGTAGGTTTTAATTTGCATAGTTGCAATCATGTCAAACAAAGGCCCCCCGAATGGATTGATATCCCATGGTCAAGGACTGACAAAATGTGGTATAAACCACAGACAGTGGTTAGGTTTGAAGGAAAGAGAGAAGGAGAGATGAGCAAAGAGGGGGTACTATTATTAGAAACAAACAAACAAATCTCTTTGAGATGAGAGTTTCACTGTTAAAGATTCTCTAACACTAGGCAAGGATAATTATTATATTTTAATGTTTTGAAAAGGCATATGGTTGGCAACCTTAATTCCTAAAAACTCTTTATGAAATCTATTATTTTGAAGATAGTTTTGGCTGACTCATTGTTTAGGCATACTGGGTTTTTTTTCCATCCCATGAACTGGGGAGTCTAAACTGGGGAGCAGCTATGGCTTCTGTGGGAGAAGAGTGAGTTGCTTTTGAGTGGAGGAAATAGTGCGAGGAACCAAAAGCCTTCGCTGTGCACAAGGAAGGATTTATACTGTATATTTGCCAGAATGGGTAGAAAAACATCTAAGCTATATGCTTTTAATCAGTTTAACTGGAAGCAGTCAAAATCCCAATAAAATAAATCTTAAGAATACTATTTACATAACAGATTTAAGTGACCTTGAATGTCTTTTTAAACTCCAATTTATCATGTATAAACCCATACTGGGTTCATATGCAATGCATTAATCATCAACCATATAAAATAAGCTACATAATAAAATTAAATTAAATCTCAATTTATCAAAACATGAACATGCTAACAGCTACCAACTTTGTTAAGTTACAGTGTAAAGATGAAATAAATAAAACAGTAAAATCACTGTACCAAACAATGTAATTGAAGTTAAAAATGCTGTTTTTTGTGGTTCTTTTTAGAGAAAAATAACAAGTTATTTACTTTAATGCAGTGACATTTTATTTTGTGATTAATTTTAAAATAACATTGTAAAAACTACAAACTCATTTTAATTTGACAAGCAGTTGGTAATTAATTTTCAAACAATGCTATGGGAACCCAGAAAGCACTCTTCCTTTGACATGTATTTTATAATTTATTTTAAAACAATGCTGCACAAATCTGCAAAGGCATAATTCATTTGGGAGTTCATTAATTATGCAAATGAGTTGCAATTAACAAATCTGTTCCTAGGATGGTATTTGCATAATAATGAACTTCATGTTTGTGACATTATTTAATAAGATACCTTTGTGCATTTTTAAACAAAACACTCCTGTGAATACTATATGATGAGATGAGGTTGAAAATGAACATCTAGTCAATGAGATTCAAAACTCTACCCAGAAAAATGTTAAGATAAACAGAAGTATATCTAATTCAAATAATAAATATGGATATTCTTTTTAAAGCACAGGGTTTTGATTAATCTCAACTTCCCTAAATATCATAAGACTTTAATTTACATTTATAAAGCCAATATACAAATTAGGTTTAAGCAAAATGAAACAAGCAAAGCTATACACTTCAATTAATATTTCAAATGAAGGCAGGTCAAACGCTATACACATGAACCTCAAACTTTTCAGTGGGAAGAAAAAATATAACATTGAGTCAAAAGACTCCCCTTTCCAGTGGGTTATGGCAAGATGACCACAGAACTTGGTTGGCATTCATTTATTTAATCAGTAATCATTATTGAGCATTTATGCCAAACTATACTCAGTTTAGGGCAGTGGTCGGCAAACTCATTAGTCAACAGAGCCAAATATCAAGAATACTTCTTCAAAATAGACTCGCCCAGGCCGAAAACCGACCTCTGCGCATTGGCCACGAAGTTTCAATCGCACTGTACACATACCCGCACGTGGCATTTTGTGGAAGAGCCACACTCAAGGGGCCAAAGAGCCGCATGTGGCTCGTGAGCCGCATTTTTCTGACCACGGGTTAGGGCAAATAAAAAGAAGGATCAGTTGTATGTCTACTTTCAAGTGGCATGAAGCCTAATGAGGGACACAGGCATATAAACACTAAAATTCAATGGAAGTTATAAGAGAGAGAGAAATGCAAAGTGTTAACAAGTACAAAGGGTCAGAAGAACTAACTCAGTTTGGTGGGATTCAGGAAGGTGCCATAGATAAGGGTTGGAATATTTTGAAGGATGGGAGGAAGTTCACCTTGGGTAAGAAGGTCAGAGTATCTGAGCAAAAGGAGACCACATGTACAAAGTCATGAAATAGTACATGATAGGAAAAATGCAGAGAAGACCACTGACTTGAAGCAGAGGCTAGGTGTGGGCAGATAAATGCTTTTGGAGCAAGACTGGCAAGTGTCTTAGAGATCCAGTTTGAAATTGTAGAATGATCATGAAAATGGTGTTATAGTGGATGGGTTTGAAAGGGCGGAGCAATGGGTAATTTTCTCTGCAGTTGATCAATAGCAGAGTGTCTTGAATGATTGGTGTAGGGTGAGATGAGATGAATTGATGAGCCAAGTATTTGCCACTCCAAAGCGCTGTGACTCTGATGAACATAAGATCCTATGCATCTATCATATGTTTTTCCTAACTATTGGTCCTTCACTTGTGCTTTTAACCTCTCTGGTCACATTTCAGTTTGAACACAAGGATCTCTTGGGAATCACTCCATGCCCTAGCCTCACCAACTTTCTGCAGCTAGGGAGGCCCTCCAACCCTAGTCTTGTCTATTCTCCACTTAACTAAATTCTACCCAGCCTCCAAAACTAAATCCTCATGGCTTTGAAATTTAAGCAAGTAAATCATCAAATGGCAAAATACAGTCACCCAACCAGCCAAGCCAACTGGTATTACCTTTGGAGTCATTTAGTATTCCTTGACCAGTTTTATTCCAGAATCCCATAGGAAAAAAAGTATGTGGAAAGAAACAAAAGGAAATGTTCATAAGACTAAAATTGAACAGCCCCACTTCAACTCAAGGGCATGTTTTTTTTATTTTCTTTTGTTTTCATTTAGTATAAAAATACACACATTCTTCAGCTTTAATTCTTTTAATAAGCTTTTGCTTTTCTTCCGTAATATGCTCCTGCTGATGGTCAGCAAGTCTTGTCACCTCTCTCACAAAAGCAGAAATAGAGAGGGGAATAGATGTTACTTTTTGGCCATCTAGCATCCATTCTCCATTCTTATTATTCTTTCCATCTTTCCAAAAAAATTGTCATTTTCTGCATCGTGTGCAGTTCCCCTAGGGCAGTGGTCGGCAAACTCATTAGTCAACAGAGCCAAATATCAACAGTATAATGATTGAAATTTCTTTTGAGAGCCAAATTTTTTAAACTTAAACTGTATAGGTAGGTACATTGTTATTAACTTAATTAGGGTACTCCTAAGGCTTAGGAAGAGCCACACTCAAGGGGCCAAAGAGCCACATGTGGCTCGCGAGCCGCAGTTTGCTGACCACGGCCCTAGGGTGATAAAGCTAGGTACTCCCTTCTATTCCTTTCACTGGGTTCCGTTGGGCCTTGAACTAAATTTAGTCAATAAAACTCTCTCCTCCCTGGTTAGAGTGTTGCAAAGGCTGAGAAATGATGAAGTTTCATTTCCTTTTGCAGCAGCTGGATGGGGGACAGACTTGTTTCAAACCTCTTGAATCCCATGAGCTCCCCCACATACTTTCATAACATTCCCTTTTGCTGTCACTACTGAAGAATCTGAAGCAATATAGGAATCACAAAATGCTCATGTTAGCCTTCCCCCTAAATAAGTTCTCTTTGGGGGTCAGAAATAAACAAAACTTCTGAAAAATAGAAAGTAAACTAAAGAAAATGCTACTTGGAACAAATGAAGTCTAAGCAAAGGGCTCCAGGTAAAGACTCTGTACTTGAGTCACTTGGTAGTTTCAAATAATGGCATTGATTCCTGGTGACTGAGGCAGAGGTTGAAAGCCTTTTGGAAGTTTACAGACATACAGAGAATTAACACAGCCTGCTCTCTCTCCTTTACATTATCTTCCCAACCTAGCTTGACCGCCCTGCCTTCCACCGAAGAGACAAGCCAGTATTATGGCATCTCGAAAGTAGGAATGGGTAACTTGGTCAGATGGTCGTGACCCTAATATTGAAACAGATATACTCTGTATCAGCTACAAGGCCTTGAACTTCAGGGTCATTATATTTGCCCAAACTAGCTCACTACAAATGATAACCAGCTGAGTCTGAAATGTATCAGGTTTAAAAGCACAAAAAGAACAAAAATAATTTCTTTAAGTTATAGCAGTACAGTCATTGCATTGCCTATAGCCATTAAAGTAGCAATTATGTTCATTTATATTTAATGCAGAGAATTGTTGAGAGAGAGAAAACATTGCTAAGCAAAGAAAAATATTTATCAAGGCAAATACTCTCCTCATATAGGTTATATTAAATAGCGCATGCAAAAAGTGTAAGGAAAACCCTGAAGAACTATGTATTTGTCTAATGATGCCATACAAGGTTTAGCCAGGCTTTGGTATTCTTTTTTCTCTCTGTTTTCCAAGTTCTCATAAAGCATTCCCCGAATGTTCAGGATGTTGTCGATGCTGTTCTCTCTGCATGTGCACACACAATGAGGCAGCGGCCTTCCTTTCCCTGGCAAGGACATCCATTCTGAAGGACTTCCTTCTCATGGCCCTTCTCCCTTTTGAAATCCAGTTGCCAGAAATGGTTAGTCTCTTGGAGTTAAACCAGGTTGCTGTCAGCAGGCATTTTAAAGTGTGATATCTGAGCGTTTCATGGAAAAGAGCCTTTTCTCTGGTTTGACTTATCTGCATATAAGGCCAAAGGAGGTCTAGGCTTAACTGTTACTAGATGCAAGTTGATTAAAAGAAAAGTGAAATAATGTGCAGTGCCGGATTATTTACATGAGCAGTTCTCCTCTCTCAGCTGG
>NW_006288615.1:10242843-10247467 GCF_000327345.1 Myotis davidii | reverse complement strand
CCTCCTCCTCCTCCTCCTCCTCCTCCTTTTTCTGTATGTAGCCTACAACACCCTGACTGATAGAAAGGACTTACCTGTTTTAATGGTTTATTATTCTATGTGTATTTTAATGGTGTCCAATGCCAAGCAAATAGCAGCAACAATAACAAAAATCAAAACAACAACAGAAGAGAAAGTATTGTTTTCCGTATCATTATTAATTATTTTATCTTAAGCAAAACCATAAGAGCAAGTCCTCTTACACTTTACAGCTGGAAGACAACGTAGCTCTGAGGATGTGTTAGGTTTCAGGGATCTTCTTGCAGCTTCCCAGGGATGCTTCATATCAGTGTGCTATTACCGCCTGACCTATGCAGGCCCTGAATAGAATTCTGGAAGGCAAATGTGTAGGTGTTTGGTTGCTTTCTACATTGTTACGACACTTTCTGTGTCACTGAGTGCTGCCCCTTTCTCCCTTCCCCCTCCAATTAGGGCTACCAGTGTTGAGTCTGAGGGGCCACTTGGCTAAACTGGTAGTCCCCTAGGGCTCTGAGATTAAATCTGTTAAAACAGGACTAGGAATCATTACATGCACATCTTAGTCTGTGTAGTTTCCACCTCATGTCAAAAGGGTATCAATGGTAAGGGAATAAAAGATGAAAATATGCTATTCTCAGGAGAGAAAAATGCTCAGGAGATGGCTAGTTCATTCACTGGGAGGCAGTATAACTTCATGATTAAGGCCATAGACTTTGGTCCAGGGGTTATTTCCTAGTTCTACATTTTAAAAGTGGCTCCCTAACCTTCTTTATTTTCTTATTCATGAAACAAAGATAACAATAGCACCTATACTTTGGGGTTGCTTTGATATATATATACAGAACTTCAAACAGTGACCAGGTTTTTATTAAATGGTAGTAATTTTGTCATTATTATCTCCTATGACATGTAATCCTGTATATAATGAGAAACTGAAGATCATACAGCCTCTTTCCAATAACAGCAGAACTGAAATAAAACAACTTCTCTTATCATCTTGTATTAGATCCAAGAAATGGAGAACCCTTAATAATAGTGACTTTAAAAACATACATTGGGCCCTAGCTGGTTTGACTCAGTGGATAGAGCATCAACTTGCAGATCAAAGAGTCCTGGGTTCAATTCCAGTAAAGGGCACATACCTTGGTTGCCTGCAGGCTTCTCCTGGCCTGGGCCCTGGTCAGGGCTCATACAGGAGGCAACCGATTGATGTGTTTCTTTCTGTCTTTCCCTCTCTCTTCTACTCTCACTAAAAATCAATGGAAAAATATCGTTGGGTGAGGATTAACAAAAAAACAAAACATACATTAGTCAACAGGAACATATAGGTTTCAGATGTGGGTTTCTATGTTACAAGATCTGTATATTGCACCGTGTGCCCACCCAACCCAATCAATTTAATAAAAAATATATACATTTATTTCTCTCTCAAATACAAGAAATCTGGAGTTAGATGGTCCATGCTGGTATGACAGCAACACAATCATCAGCAATCCATGATTCTTTTATTTTTTTGGCTCCCATTCCATCTTCAAGTTTGCCTCATAATTCCAGATGGCAACCAGAGCTCCATTCATCACTCTGCAGTCCACACATCAGAAAGAACGAATATAAAGTTAAATCCCCTTACTGAATCAGCTGCTTTCAAGCAGTCTACCCAGAAGTCTATTCATCTCATAGGTCAGAACTTAGTCACTTGGCCATAACTAACTGTAAGAGAGGAAGAAAAATGTAATCTTTAGGTTCTTGCATTTTTTACCCCAAATAAACATTTCTTCCTGAGAAAGAGGGAGAGAATGGATACTGAGTGGCAGACGCTGGTCTTTCTTCACTCTTGGTAGGAAGGTGAGAAGTTATATGTGAGCATAGATGCAAAACCTTGAACTACTAAAGAGCTGATACTAGACCCAAATGTGGGCCTCTGGCTTGCTCTACATTCCAACCACTTTTGCTGACTTAATCTAGAGAAAAAAGGGTTACAGAGGAATGTCCATAATATAAAGCAGAGAACCACAGATTATACACTTTGTAAATCAATGACCCCTTTGTACTCTAGCCATTTCATGATAGGTTTTCTCTATATTGCTCAGAGCATTTGGCCTTGTTGACCCTTGACAAGTTATAAATTAGCCTTTTCTTCCTAAAAAGAAAAAATGATATCTACTCTAATGAAGTATATTTAATATAATTTTATTTGAAATGTAGTAAATTTTCAAAGGAATGTGTTTATTCACACAATTATGTCAGTTTATTGAAAGTATCCATAGACTTAAGAATGCAGGCTAATGTAGTTGCAAAATTCTGTCCCTAATCATTTTTTCTAAATATTCATGAGTGCTGATAGTTGAGCTTAATTCTTCTTTGCTGAATAAACATAACCAAAATGTTGCTTCATTTAGATTCAAACATATAATCTGAAAACTGACTTCAATTCCAGCTTTTTCCTAAAGGATGCTTAGGATCAGGAAGAAGTGGCAAATATTTTTTACACTTGATTATCAAGAAGGATTTTTAATGTTCTATTATTTTTATTTGGCCTGTGCAAATATCTACAAACCATCTTTTAAAGAAGAATTGATTCAATTTGTAAATGTGTTACCTCTAATGGCCTCAAATCAACAATTATTCAGGGACTGTGAATTAATACATGGGATATATTATAAAAGTGTTTTTATAAGATGAAGAACAATATACATATTTTTAGCTACTTCTGGTTATAATAATGTTGGAAAACATTATGTTCATTTCATAGCAACAAAATTAAAACTGAAACTATGCATCTGAGTGAAATGAAAAAAAGAAAACAGCCTATTAGGCTATTTCTACAAAGAACTTGAAGTCATGTTGACTATTTGTATCTGAAGATCCAAAAGATAGGGAGGAGAAAAATCATCACCCTACAATGGAAATCAAGTTAAGTGACAAAAATGAACAAAAGAACCATAACATGGAAAAAAATCCCCAAAGGGATGAAGTGGTTATGGGTTCAGAAGTCAAAGGCCTCCACTGAACCGGGTCTCCTTGCTTTCTGAGACCCTACCACCTGCACTCCCCAACAAAAGGTTGTTCGTTGATTGGGTCCCCTCTCTTACCTCCATGACCCCATTTTCTTCCCCTGAAACTTACTTAGTCTGACCTCCCTTTTGACAGGGAAAACATGTAGCTCCCCAGAATCTCTCCCAGCTTAGGTCAATTGGCTAGAATTTCTCCAGGAAATTTCTTTTGACTTTGAGTCCCCATATGCTGGCGAATTGCACAGTATGTCAACAGAAATTTTAAAGTCTAAAAATTCAGTGAAGAGTGATGTTGTCAGATATTGGAGACAGGTGGAATATATCCTTTATAAATTCCAGGTAATCAATAAAAATTCATTGGAAACTGAAAAAAAAATAGAGTGTGATATTTTGGATAACCTAACTCAGGTTAGAAGTTGACTGAGCCCAAAAGAAACTTGTTTCTGATGAAGAAAGCCACATTCTTCATGTAACAAAGGCTGTTTTCAAAAGCCAGAGGACTCACGTTATTAAACAGACAGACCATCTAGGACAGCTGTACAAGTTCAACAGTGCAATAACTAGACATTCCACACTGCCGCCACTTGATATGAGTGCCCAGACATGGTCGCTGAGACAGGGAAGCAGGGTTGCTAACACAATGAGGGGGGGGGAAATTGTGTGAATGGAATGAGTAATACTGAATGGAATTAAGATTCTGCACTAGCTTCGCTGAAGAAAATCCCAAACCTAAATAAAGCAAGGCCTGGAATGCTAGAAAGCTTTCAGAGATGGGAACATGTGTGAGGCTGCCAAATGGGTCATTGTTTCTAAAAACGATGTGTCCCGAGATGACAGCAAACTTGCTTTTCAGACAGCTGGCCTTGGTTTATGCGATTCCTCTGCTACCTCCTTCTTTCTTGATCTGTCCAGACAAGGCTGGAGAGGAATCCACGTGTCTGGCCAACTTGAGGACTACGAGGGTTTGGGGTGTTTTGTGTTTTATAAATACCATTTTCGTGGGGTGAATGTGACCATGATGTTTAGGGAAGGAAGAAGAAATAGGTCAGGTTGAGCATTTCGTTCAGTAGCCAGGTCAGCAACCTCCGAACTCAGAATCTACAAACAGTTGTCTGTGAATAAACTCTTTCTATTTAAGTTCGGAGAACTTAATATTTTATTATTGTTCCCCCTGATACTTTTATTAAAAGGAAGTCTTCCCAATTGCATTTGCCTTTGATAAGCATCAGTTAGATTTTGTCTTGTTCTTTTTTTAGATTTGTTGGCTTCGCAGTGACAGTTGGAAATAGTATTATTTTTTAAAAACCGATTTCTGGGAAATTTATATGTGGCTCTTGCAGTTCCCTCACTCCTACACTGACGCCAGCCAGCTGTTTTTGTGTGGCGCTGTCTTAGTTAAAGGCCTGGCCATTTACACGAAGCTAGGAGTCATCCTCTATCACATTTCGTTTACCCCCCACATGCAATCAATCATCCAATCTTGACAGTTCTGCTGCAGAGATAGCTTCAAAACCCATTGCTTCTTCTCTTTACTCGTGGTCTATCTACACGGCTGTTAAAATAACTTTCTCACTGGCCTTCCAATCCCGATT
>NW_006288615.1:10236414-10242743 GCF_000327345.1 Myotis davidii | reverse complement strand
ACTGGTCATTATAGGCAATACCTGTTTCTGTGCCTAAAGGCTTCCATTCACCCCTAACTGCCTGCAGGCACTGGTATGGCACCAAGGCCACTTCTTATCCTACCCCAGTTCACCTTTCCAGCCTCAACTCCTGCCACATTCTCCCACGCCCTCTGCTTCTACCACTAGCTATCTCACTCTTCCCTGAAATTCTATGTCCTTTTATCACACTGTAACTCTGCACATGCAGACCTTGAGCCTTGAAAGCCTTTCCTCGCTTTTTCTGCCAGGCCATGTTTCACAAAACCCATCCCACATGCATTTTTACTGTGACACCTTTCCCTGTAATGCCAGCTAAAGTGTGCTGGTCCTTAAAGGCAGTTGAAACCTGTAGTCTTATAACATGTGCATGTATTTTTGGAATCACCTTTCCACGTGGCTGTTCTGAACATTCTGTGAGCTCTGTGGTAGCAAAAACTGTGTTTTATTCATCTTCTTATCTCCATCTCTAAGCGTAGGCCCTGGAATAAAGCCGGAGCTAGGAAAGAGTTTGTTAACCAACTGATTCTGTAACGCAGGCATTTCAGGCTATAAGTTTTGAGAAAAGCAAGTCTTTTGTTAGCATTCTCCAAGGAAACCCTACACACAGGCGATTTTTTTTTTAATCAGCAAGGAAGTTCCGCATAAAATCAACAAATGGAGCTACAATAGCAAGATCATCAATGGGAAATATTCCCTGCTAACATACACACATACATTCAACAGAGATTTTTGAGTATCTACTCAGTGCCAGGCACTATGTAAGTCGCAGCAGCTGTAACAGCTCTGGGGAAATATTGAAAAGCCTTTAGAGCAGTGGTTCTCAACCTTCCTAATGCCATGACCCTTTAATACAGTTCCTCATGTTGTGGTGACCCCCAACCATAAAATTATTTTCGTTGCTACTTCATAACTGTAATTTTGCTACTGTTATGAATCGTAATGTAAATATCTGATATGCGTGATGTATTTTCATTGTTACAAATTTAACATAATCAAAGCATAGAGATTAATCACAAAACAATATGTAATTATATATGTGTTTTCTGATGGTCTTAGGCAACCCACAGGTTGAGAACCACTGCTTTAGACCAAGCATGTCAAACTCAAAGGCTAACACAGGCCAAATAAACAAGGCATGTGGCCCGCTGGCCATGAGTTTGACATGCTTGCTTTAGAGCTATTCATTGTAGGAAACTCAGTTAATTTACCTGCAATATTCTTAGGGAAAATGAGCAATAGATTATGTGTGTGTGTGTGTGTACATCATACACACACACACACACACACACACACATATATATATACACACACATACATACATACACACACACACACACACGTATATGGAGTGATATTCAAAATGTTTTAACCACCAGCATGGCACAAACAATGACCATTTATTTTGCCCTGAAACCCTTACCCACAGAAAAGTGATGTGGAAAGTGGTAGGAGAAGGCACAATAAGATGATCTACCCACAAGCCTAGAACCTAGGGTGCAGCTTTTAAGAGAGATTGTGTCTCTCCATCTTTATTTCTTCTCAACCACACAGGGAGGAAAATCAGTGATGAGTAAGAGATTGAAGCATCTTATTTTTTATTATTTGAGTAGCCACACCATTGGTACCTGTTTCCTAGAGACTATCTAATTATGGCATTATTTTTTTAAAAAAAATTTAAGTTGTTTTTTGTGAAAAGTAGGGCATGGTCAACCAAGAGAGATGATAAAGCCCAACCCTTGCTCACAGAGCTGATAATGATCAGTCCGTTACATGCTATTTCACAGCTGATACCTCTTCCAACGGCAAAACAAAAAAGGGGGAAAATGGTACTAATTGCAAAAGTTTCACAGATGTCTGCAGCAGTTGACCAGAGCTCCTGGGTTATTGCTTGTCAGACTATTAATGGGTTTGGCTATCCATGACAGTCATTACTTTTCCCCCTCCTGCGAGCTACTTTCTGTGTAATTTATGCATAGGTTTTGCCAAGATTTGACAACTTTCAGGATATTAACATAAAATTACACTGCAGAGCTGAACAATGGGTGGCTTTAAAATGAGCTGTGGTGAAAGCCAGTCACACAGAGCTGGCTTTTCCCTTGCATCACTCCTGACTTTATTACCGTTGTCTTTCTTTCCACGTATAAGAAATCACGTCAGCAAGTCTGCACAGATTAGAGGAAGGAGGCAGGGCTGGGAGAGGCGAGATATCCTATGACCTTGGAGAAGGGGTTCTTTGTAACCCAGGCAAGCTCCTGCCAGAGAGCATGCCTGCCAACGGCTTGCACGAACTTAGGCAGCCACCATTCCTGAAGTTTAGCAAAGCACACCACATTTTGAAGCTTATGTGAGAGGAGAAGTTTCCCTTTGCCATCCCCCGGTTCCACACAGCTTGCTCTGTGAATGCCGTTACAGAATGCGATGTGCGTGTTAATAAGCCAGGACATCTGGTAACCAGCTTTTTTCTGATTCATTAACTGACTCTGCTTCTGTGGCCAGTGGGGGATGAGAGGAGAATCTGGAAGGCTTTGCCTTCAGCAAATGGGAACTTGATATATGCTTTGCTTCTCTGGTTTTGCCTCAACTTTTAAACATTCCTCCAAGGTTAGCATTTAAATGCAAGCCACCTTTGGTACGTCTGGTCCCATATAGATAGCAAGTAGTACTGAAATTATTCAGTACAGTCTGAGAATTCAGGAAACAGGAAAGAAATCTTGGAAATCTTGTAGTCGAAACCTTATTTGAAAGCAGATGAGGGAAGTGAACCTGCCTAGGATCACATTCGTGTGCCTAAGCAGGGGCCAGTCTCCAGGTCTTTTGAGCCTCAATCCAGACCTTCTACCTAACTTTTGCTGTTTTATGTGCCGCACTGTTATTTTTTTTTAGTTCACCAAATGTTGCCTGCTTTGTTTTCCTCTTTTGACCTCCTGTTCATCGCCTTTAGAACATTGAAGCAGACACAAGAGCCGAATCAATCCTCCTGCCGCCTCTAATCAGTGATTAGGGACTCATTCAAGCATTTATAACAGGTACTTAGGGACAGTTAATTTAAACTTTTGAAGAATGAACAACTTCAATCCAGGTTGTGAACAACCCGAGGGAATAGAATTAACTAACGCACAATGAGAAAACTCAAATGGAAAATAGAACAAGGTTCTCCCAATGAGCAAGATGTTTAAAATAAAAAAATACTATTATTCCATCAGAAATTAAAAAAAAACCCAAAAACTTCTTTTTGAAGTAAATCAGATCCAAATGCTCTAGAGAGGGATTTGAGTAAAAGAAGTCTGACTTGATGGTACATGGTGAGGGATGAAATGGACAATGAAGTTTCCATATGTTGTTTTTATGCAGTAATTAGAAACTGTCACACACCGTTTCCTTTTCCCATTTCCTCGGGCTTATTTGCATGTTGGAACTTCCTGTGGAGCAGAATGGAGAGCATCAAACTGGTCCCCAGTTGGAATGAGGGGCAGTGGCTTTGGGTGCCCTCCCACCTCAGAGGCAGGAAGGAAGCCAGGGGTGGGCAGCTTGGTGCCACCCCAGGAGGACCAGGGAGGACCGCTGAGCTGCGAGCGATGCAGCTGCCCTGGATGCTCTTCACAGGGCCCCTCCTCCCGCCTGGACTGAAAAGCTGACCAAGCCCTGCAGTGGTCATTATGGAGCACGCTGGCTTCCCTAAGCTGATCTCCCTTTTTAAAGCACTTTCATTCCATCCCCTTTATCTTTCCTTTTCTATTTGCCTGGGCAGACTTGAAGGCAGGGACCCTAATTTTCCTATTGCCAGGCTCAATGTGGTTCTCAGGGGGCCTTCACAAATCTAAATAAATAAATCCTTTTCATATCTAGATCTTCATATTTTCTACCTTTTTTTAGGCATCTTTGGCATTCTAAAACAAACAAACAAAACAGAGTGGACCAAATAATTTTTATTTAATAAGGGCCATGGCTAGAAGATATATACTCCAGAAGTCTTTTGAATGTCAACTGTGTTCTTAAAATCTGCTGCTTTCTATTACTCAGCTGTTACTAGTGATGTGAGAATCCCAGGAAGCTGAAAGTAGAAAGAAAGGTCATTTGTCTAAGATGGGTTATATACCTGGACAGCTACTCAATTGAATACTTAAGTAACCTGGAACCATAAGAATTGAATTACATGGGCATGATTTGACTTATCACACAGTAGAAGACTTTCCAAAAATCACATTGTCGTCAGATAGAAATTACTTGAGAAGTTTAAAATGCCATCTTAATTAAATCCTTTAAATAAATTTTGTTTAAACATCAAGATAAAGAAAAAAGAAAGTCTAATTAATCCCACTTCCAAAGGCAAGCATTATTATTTTGATATTTGTTTTTTGATTTTTTTTAGTATGAGTATAGATGTATAGATATATAAAATTTTCACAAGAAACGGCTAACAATGAAGTAGTATTTTATAATACTTAGAACCATTTTTTCATGACATATTTCTACTACAGCATTTTATTTTGTTAATCATTTTTATTTTTTTCAGAGAGGAAGGGATTGAGAGAGAGAGAGAAAGAGAGAGAGAGAGAGAAAAACATCAATGGTGAGAGAGAATTATTGATTGGCTGCCTCCTGCACTCCCCCTACTGGGGATCGAGCCACAACCTGATGGAGATTTGAGCCGTGACCTCCTGGTTCATAGGTCGATGCTCAATCCCTGAGCCGCACCAGCCTGGCTACAACAGCACTTTAACAACTGCTTAGTGTTCTAGCATATGATTATTCTATATTCTCTTTAGGAAATCTATTTTTTTAGGCTTCTGCGTTGTTTTACATTTTTTCTCTATTATAATCAATGTGTTGATCATCATTGAATATCCGCCTTTGGCATGTCTCTAATCCCTTGGGACATATTTTCAGAAGTGGAAGTGCTTTAGTGAAAGTCTATGCCCATTTTTAAGGCTTTTGATACATAATGGAAATTGCCTTCCAGAAAAGTTGTATTAATTTAGGATCCCACCGGCAGCGCATGAGGCACTTATGTCCTTGCTCTCTTGCCAACACTCAGCATTATGGTTCTTTTTAATCTTTGATAATCAGGGGAGTGAAAAATGGTGTCTCTTTGTTGTTTTAATTAATTCATTTTTGCAACCAGCATTTCTGAAGGTAGAATGGCACCCACCTATTTGCTCCTTTACATGATTGCATGTGCCCGTAGTTATACCTAGCATTCACTATTACTTTCATTTTACAGTCATGATTGTATAGCAGGTAAAACCAATTTGGTTAGACCACAAGGCTGTTTGATCTCCTAGGGAAATACAGATTTATGTAAATAAATCATGGGGTTCATCTTCTTCCTTGTGTCTGGGAAAATACAAAAGACAGTGAAATTTAAAATCCATGCTTTGCTTTGTGCCGGAGGAGAAAGGAGGGAGACGTTTGGAAGATAACAGTGTCGCTGGTCAGCCCAGGGGATGGCGTTCACTGGCTACCGCACAACTGCTGGAGATGACTGTGTTGGTATCTGTAACATGTTGATGTGTGAAGTGGAAAAATGAATCCTATTCCTCAGGGGAGCCCTGCATATGTCAAGGATATTGTCTCATTAAGCCAATCCATTTATCAACCCGCTGAATGCCAATTAAGTCGCACAGGATGGTGCAGGTATATGGTGGGCTGTTGGTGCCAAACTTTATTACAGCTGAGCTTTTCTGGCACAGTATGTTCCACCCAGCAAAATGGCAGGCACATCAAAGCCAAATTAAATGTTCTTGAAATAATGCCTTTAAAGAGGACGAAATGCCACAGCCTGGCAGAAGAGAATGTGAAATGTAATGTCAGTTCTTAGTGTACTTTTAGTTCCAATGAAGATGTCAAGGCTCAGATCCAGCCGGTGCCAAATGTCTTCACAGCGTGCAAATTAGATCAGTGTAATTTCATCAGGAAAATGATCAGACTCGGCTATAGTTATGGCTGAATTCACTGCTGCCGCCGAGGCCTGGGCTGAGGACCGAGGGCCCAGCTGAGCTCGCGCTGCTATCTTCAGAAGGAGAGAGAACCTGATTTAATGTATTGTTCTCTCGATGCCACTGTTGGAAATCCCACCTCTCAATAATACTGCTAAATGAGCATCTAACCTAGATTACGACGATTTTGTTTGGAATTTAAAAGAAAGCTGTTTAGTAAAATTAAACCCCAAGTAAGTGAAATGCTAAGCCAGCTGCTAGGAGGCTCTTATAAGTAGGAGACTTTTTATTTGTGGTTAAACATGAAATTTGTATAAAGATATGTAGATATTGGTATTAAATACTTAAAGTATTAATTTCTAGGAATGTTTA
>NW_006288615.1:10230315-10236404 GCF_000327345.1 Myotis davidii | reverse complement strand
TATAGAGAGAGAGAGAGAGAGAGAGAGAGAGAGAGAGAGAGAGATATTCTTAAGGGGCACAAGAGATTAATAAAACAAAATAAAGAATTCTAATGATCTTTAACTAGAAAACAGAAGCCCAATGAGAATGGTGTGACTAACTTTCAGTATTAAGTATTGGAGAAATGAGACAGGGGATACATCTTGGGAAGGAAATTATAAGTGATCCAACATTTGGAATAAATTGAAAGAAATCAATTTTAAACAAGAGGTCGCTATTATCATAAACTTGTTTCCCATTTTGAAATTGTTTCTCAATGTAGTACTATTAGAAATACTTCTGAGCTATTTTAGTTTAAAAGTGGATTTTCCTTTTCACGTATAGCTTTCCAACAGAGCAATAGTATCAGGATTCCCTTTGAATCTGTTGCCGTATCCTCAGTAACAATAAAGCAGAAATTCCAATACTTGGGTATTATTGCCAAGAGCAGCTGGAGAATTTTCAGTGTTTTATGTTTGAAGAAGTTGTGGTTGCTTTTCAGCCCTTTCAAATGTGATATGTCCCACTAATACTATAAATATGCACATTGTTTTCATTCTTATTTCATAATTTAAATGTTTATTGTATGATCTTTATAAAATGTATTAACAATATTAGCAATAACTAATGAAGAAGAAAATAAAAATTACCCATAATCCACCATTCAGACATAATGATACTCATACTTTTATATAGTTTTTCCCGTATTGAGTCGGTATACATTTTTTTTTCCAATTCAGGCCCTATTGTTTATATCATTTTGTCTTGTCTTTAATGGCATTTTTATGCCATTAAACAGTCTTATAATTTATTTTAGTGCTGCAGAATACTTTATTATGTGTAACATTCCCTACAAATGCATATTTGTATCAGTATTTAGCTATTTACTTTCACAATGAACATCCTTACAAATAAATCTCTGTTCATATCTAATTAATTTTGGATAGATTCTTGAGAAGTGGAATTAATGAGTTCAAAGTATGGATTTCAAGATTCTTGTTTTTACC
Organism: Myotis davidii; assembly: GCF_000327345.1. Taxonomy (NCBI): domain Eukaryota; kingdom Metazoa; phylum Chordata; class Mammalia; order Chiroptera; family Vespertilionidae; genus Myotis; species Myotis davidii. Next base: position 10,235,378 of record NW_006288615.1, on the reverse strand, counting down.
CTGCTACTTTTCAGAATCTACCTATAAATCTATAAGAAAATAACTCTATAAAGTCATATCCATAAAACAGTTCATTTTTATATTCCACCAACCATATTATGGGTTCCAACATTAAATTTTATGGCAATGCAAAGAATAGTTCAAAGCACTTTACAAGTACGTGAAATCTGGGGGTAAGAATATGGGTGCCTTCCTTCTCTTCATATTTAGCACTGAAAGATGTGCTGTATATTCTCAGTTACTGGAAAGTAATTCATTTGATTGATACAATTAACTTAGAACATGCTTAAAGCCAATGAAAAAACATTAGCTCAAGCCATGAAACTATTTTGACATTCTCTCAGTATATTTAATGGGTATAGACAAACCAATCACTTACTGAGAGCCGTTACTTTGAATTTTTATTCCGGTGTATGTCTTCAGAGTCATTTAGACTCTCTACTGTGGAACTTTCTTTTATTTTCTATTTTAGCACAAGACCTGAGGCTACCGCTGGGTCTTGCCAATACCCAGATGCCAAGCCTTGGAACATTCTAGTAGCCACATCTGGCCTTTTGGTGAGCTACACAGGCAGTTGTGCACTCAGCACAGAACTGCCTCTGGGGATGTCACGTGGCCAATCAATCTACTGGTATTCAGGCTGGGCGCTCTCTAAGGAACCATTTGTCTTTCTGCGCACTTTGGATACGTAGCAGATAACATTACAGATCTCAATTATGTATAAAAATACTGTTTTCTACACAAAATAATTAGATTTAAAATCTTACTTCTTGCATTTGTTAATGTTGCACTCCAGTCTGGTTTCTAGCTTTCTGTGAAAATTGTCAGGATGCAGGAGGGACACTATTTCAGTTTTGAACAGCTGCACCAAATTCAAGCAAAGTAGTCAGCTTTACATTTAGGAGTAGCTTAAGTTATTGACAGTTGAAAAAAATGTTACTACCTATAAATCGCTCCCTCAAAAATAATGTTCCTAATTTATTGTGTTAAGAATATGTTCTAAATATATAGAATGCTGTGATCCACTACGATCATTTGTTTCTTATCATTAGATGGCTAAAGATTTGTTTCAATGTCTTTTTAATCAAGAGATTAAATTCCATGTTCAAAAAAAAATCCATGTTCGAACAATGCCATTGATTTATTTAAAGTTATTATCAATTTAACATGAAGAGTAATCCCAACTGTTTCCCATTTTGAGTATGCAAGATTAATCAGACACAAGAAATAAATGCAATTAAATTAACATATTGCCTCCAACGATTTCCTATTTTTCAAGGAAAAAGAAAAAGTCATTTATGACTATTTGTCTAGTGTGTGAAAAATAAGATCTAGTACAATGTCAAAACACGTGGACTTCAGACAAATCTTTATCCTATCCTTTTTCGCAATTGCAAGATTTTGGCTTCTTAGTAAGCTCTATTATCATGACACTACCATGTAGTTCATTTTCTTCCTTTTGAAAAAAAGATAACATTTAAAAATTTTTAAATTAAAGTATAGTTGACATACAGCATTATAATATTAGTTTCAGGTACACAATGTAGTGAATTGACATTTGCATACATTAACTATTTTTAAATGTACATTGCAGTGGAATTAATAATATTCACAATGTTATACAACCATGACCACTAATTCCAAAACTTTTTCATCACCAAAAACAGAAACTATATACTGTTTAAAGGAAACAATGAGACGTGCATTTTAAAACAAGCTGCTTTCTCCTGGCCCCGTGGATTAAGTGTGGGTGATGAGCAGAGAGCCTCTCAGGCATCTGCCCCTTTCTGCATCTGGTTTTCTGAGTAATGTAAACTCTATGTCATATTTTCACCCACTGGTAGGTCCTTGACGAGAGATTATTTACAAAGTGGAGAAATGAAGGGCCCCCATTCATATTATGTAATAGCAAATCCGATTAATAAAATTCATGTGAGATCCTTGACATTCATTTGCCTTAATGCCTAATCATGACTCCCAGATGTTGGATGTTAGACTTTTCTTAAAATGTAGGCACGTAAAGTATAAATTTTTGGTCTTTTTTCTTTTGGAGATTGATGTTGTTATCCACTTTGGAATCCCCTTAAATTGTACTGTATTTTCAAACCACTTCTTATACAACAAATTTTAACAAAAATGCTTTTGAATGAAATGTATTCACAAATATTGAAAAATGCTGAAATAATAGAATAATCTAAACTATGCAGCTTGAATTTTTAGGATAATCATTTATAATTGTTACCCAGGAAAAAAAGGATTAAGAAACTAATAATATGTAGCAAAAAGAAAAAAAAGGAAAACATGCTTCAAAAATTGTATACACAAACTAAAATATAACAGACACAATGTACATGGGCTTTAAGAACAAGAAAGGAAAGGAGGAGGGGAGGTGGGGGACGGGGAGGGAAGGCTGTTGTCAGTTTTGTTAAAGTCATGAGGCTTTCAGGGTAACTGTAAATTAACCTGCCCTAAATTCGTAATGTTCTAGTTCTTGGCTTATTACTACTGGCTCAGTCACTGCAGATTTATTCCTGATACCGTATTTATTTTTAAAATACTTCTGTTTTATAAGTTACCTGGATTTTCAACTTGTTTTATACTTCTCTAAATACCAATAATACCATAATTTCCAAATTCTCCTTTTTTGTTTGGTTATTTCATTTTGTATTTTATTTAAGCATAAAAATATGAATTATTACATACACTACAAATTGAAATTTAAACTTCTTCACAGAAATAACTGTTTTTATGCCACAATATAAATAATGAGTCAAAGAACAATTCTGATTTAAATGAATTTGCTTGGCTTTGATTTTTATGGAAATGGGTCTTTGATTTATGCTTTGATCCAGACAAGAAGCAAAGTATTTTATGTTTAAAAGATTTTTCAATATGCTTAATAGCTACAGTTGAAGTTTCTTTTATTTCCCCAATGAATTACTTCCATAATATGAAGAAATGACTCCCTCAAAGGAAAATCATTTATTACACCTGAGCCTTTCTGGTCCCAGTTGTACCACATGCTGCTTAATAATTTGCAATGATTCAGGAAGATTGCCATAACCACTCAATTAAGCAATGGTTTTGGATACAACCTATAGCATTAGGCGCATCCTTGGTTCACATTTAGAACTGTCTCGTTAACGAGACAGAATTCAACAACCACTGTGTTCTGAGTGTCCCATAGTCAGCAGACAACCTGTCCTGGAGAACTGAACGTAGTCACTCGTTTACTTTGGTCCAGCTAGGCAGATGTAGCGTTGCCATAGGGTAGACAGGAAGCCGGGGGAGAAAGAAGTGGACGAAGATTTAGGAAATCTAATTTCTAATTCTGGGCTGGTACTTTTTGGGTTTGGATCCTTGAGTAATGATATTCTCTGAGCTTCAATTTCCTCTTCTATGTGGAATGTGAGCTATAGCTGATAATTTCTCAGACATTCCTAATTAATGACACACCTCTATGTAATTTATCCTAAAGGTAGAAAATATTTTCCAAAGCGTTACCAGGGTAGTTATGAGGAGTCCCAGTGACTTATTTCCATGCAGGATCCTGAAGCAACATAATGAAAAATCAGTTAAACACGATTAAGACAGGATAACTAATTTAAAATTGTCAAAATGTGTAATTACTTCTGGACCAATGATATAGAACTGCCAGGCCATGTACCTTAACAGTAGATTTTATAGCCAGAATAAACCTTCCTGTGGCGGAAATAGACACATGTCCCTATGACTAGGAAGTGAGAGTTGAAGGATAAAGGAAAATGAGTGAGTTCTGGACATAAATTTTGCTGAACTCATAAAGATGACTTGAACCAGTCTTATATTATTAAGGTTTGAAATAAGCCCCTTCTGACTATGAAAAGTAAGTAGAATATATTTAACTAACAGCGTCGATATAGTCATCTAAATGAATGGATTGTCTTGGTACATAATTAGATTTAAAGAGAACCCTCACTTTTGGCTTTTTTCATTGTATCATTTAATAATAATCTATTTGTGAAATTCAATGTATAATATTCATTATTTTTTACCTTATAGTTCTGTTTAAATGAAGTCGCTGAGTATTAATTTACATAATGCCTAGGGCAGTATTCCTGTGTAATTCTTTTTGCATAATACCCGGTGTTGCACCTGGTATTGAAATTTGAAATGCTTTGCAGCGCTCCCTAGTACTCTGCAAAGATCATAGGTTTTGGAGTTTGCCTATTTAGTTTCTCTTCAGATCATTCTTGACTGATAATGGACAAGGCAGTTAGAGTTTTTGAGGCAATTCTCCATTTATAAAAATAAGCATTATAATAGTATCCAGAGTCTTTTTGATATTCAATGATATAATGACTCATTTATTTTCAGGGTAGTATCTATGCACATCCATTCAAATAAAGTTTTATTCCCATCTCCCTAGATATTTCTTTTTTTAAAAATTGTTTTATTGCTCGAAGTATTACAGACTATTATATATGTCTTTTTTTTCTCCCTTTGACCCTCCCTAGCCTCCCAGTGTCTTGTGTCCATTGGTTATGCTCGTATGCATGCATACAAGTCCTTCCGTTGATCTCTTATCCCCCCTCCCCCCCAACCCTCTTCCCTGCCTTCCCTCTGAGGTTTGGCGGTCTGTTTGATGCTTCTCTGTCTCTGGATCTACTTTTATTCATAAGTTTATGTTGTTCAGTATATTCTACACATGAGTGTGATCATGTTTTATTTATCTTTCTCTGACTGTCTTATTTCACTTAGCACAATGCTCTCCAGTTCCATCCATGCTGTTACAAATGGTAACAGTTCCTTCTTTTTTATAGCAGCGTAGTATTCCATTGTGTAGATGTACCACAGTTTTTTAATCCACTCATCTGCTGATGGGCACTTAGGCTGTTTCCAAATCTTAGCTACGGTGAATTGTGCTGCTATGAACATAAGGGTGCATATATCCTTTCTGATTGGCGTTTCTGGTTTCTTGGGATATATTCCTAGTAGTGGGATCACTGGGTCAAATGGGAGTTCCATTTTTTGTTTTTTAAGGTAGCTCCATACTGTTCTCCACAGTGGCTGCACCAGTCTGC
>NW_006288615.1:10219148-10229665 GCF_000327345.1 Myotis davidii | reverse complement strand
CCAAGAACATGGTATGTTCTTCCATCTGTTTATGTCTTCCTCTATCTCTTTTTTCAATGACCTGTAGTTTTCTGAGTAGAGGTCTTTTACCTCTTTAGTTAAGTTTATTACTAGGTATCTTAATTTTTTTGGTGTGATGGTAAATGGGATTGCTTTTTTCCCCTAGATATTTCCTAAGAATGTGTAAGGGCACTTTTCAGCTTAATCGGGAGTATGAAAGGGGCTGTGGGAAAACAGAAAGGACAAAGACAGTATTTTCCAATTTTTCAAACTATGACATATGTGCCTCATCTTTTTAAAAACGAAAGCCCTAAAATAGGTATATCACAGCATCTGTGAGTACTAATTGAGATGTCATAAGTGCTTTGAGTGTTTTCTTTACAATTTCCAAAATAGAAATTGCTTGTTTTACTTGATTATGAAGGTTATTCACTGTTATAATTTTGATGCATATTTTTCAGTGCCTACGGAGAAATATTTTCCTCAAAATAGGGTTCTATATGTAAAATATTTGAAATTTGATTTTTTTGGTCTAATAATATAAGTTGAAGAGCTCCTGTGCCAAATATAGATTTACTACATATTTTGAATAGTTGAATAATATTTCATTAATGGATGTATCACAATTTATTGAAGCAGTTCCCAATGGACATTATCCTGCCTATACGAGTAAAAACTCGGAAGCTGGAATTGACTTCGCTGTACATAAATCCTTGTATACTTGCCTGAGTGCTTCCTCAAGACAGATTATCAGCATCTATCCCCTGTAGTCAGGCTTTTACATAAGGTGCTAAAAGCCAGTGTATTAGTTACCTGCTAACCACATTAAACAAGCACTCCCAAACTGAGTGGCTTGAAATAGCAATAATCATTTATTATCTCCTATGGTTCCTTGTGAGTGAGAAATTCAGACTCAGAGACCGCTTACCTGTGCTCTATGATGCTGGATCTCAGAGGGAAGACTGGAAGTCTAGGGGCTTGGCCAATCACTCTATTTCTAGTTACCTAGTAGTTATTGCAAGGCATCAACTGAGGGCCTAGCTTTTTCATGGGACTGAGTTTCAAGAGAAAGGGGAGAAAGAGAGAAAGAGGGGGAGAGAGAGAGAGAGAGAGAGAGAGAGAGAGAGAGAGAGGTGAAAGGAGAGGTGAAGCCATGTTACATTCTATGATCTAGTGCTTGGAAGTCACACAAGAGCAGTTCTGCCACATTCTATTAGTTGAAGCAATTACAAAGGTCAGTCACTCAGGTTCAAGGGGAGGGGACTTGGACCCCATCTCTAGATCTTGGAGTGTTGATGTCACATTTATAAGAAATACGTGGAATGGGTTTATATTGCTGCTGACTGATGTCTTTAGAAAATACTCTCTACCACAGCCAGTGTTAGAACTTTTGGTAATACATCACCAAAGTGATCTCCATCAATAATATAAAATCTGGGTGATATCTTTGCCTATCTGGTGAGATGAAAAATGGTATTTTACTGTCATTTTAGTTTGTTTTTATAATCAAACATGCCACACATTGGTTGTAAGTTTTTTGCCATTTATATTTTTCATTATTTTTTTATTTGGCATAACCATTATGTTTCTATAGAAGTATTCATGTGTGTAATAGTGAGTTATAAAACGTCATACACTGTATTAAGAGTATAACCCTTCGTAGGGTTTGTTGAAAATCTTTTTCTCCATGTGTTATTTTTTACTGTTTAATTGCATTATTCATTCTTTATTAACTTTTGACTGTTTTCTATCTTGCAAGCTATGCTTAGATATACCTTCCTTACCCCGGAATTATTTTAGAAATTTTACTTTTATGCTATTTATTTGTTTTTAAATTACATCAGAATGAGTTCCATACAGATTAAAGGTAGGCTCTAACATTTTTCCAGGCTTTAGTTATTAGTTTCGTTTGTTGAAATGTGAAGGTAAACCTCAATTCTGTAAAACTACTGTTTGGAATTCTCTACTATTCTTCAGACGGCCTCTTCTTCTGAAAAATAACTTTGCTTTCCAGCCCGCTCTAGCCCGCTTGAACAATGTGGAAGATAAACTTAGCTGCCGGACCTTGTAGGCCAGAGACTAGATACGCCCAATGCCATGCAGGTGCGTTTTTTAATTGGATAGAACTGTGTAGTTTTCAAGGCCACCAGCAAGATAACCACTAGCGCACAAAGGGCTGGCTCTTTCATACAAAGGGAAGTTCTGCTTGTAGCTTTGCTTAGAATTTGAATTCATTTTCTCTGAGCCCTCCGCGGTGAATAAAGTGTAACTCCAAACTCTCCGAGCGTTGCTTGGTTCTTCTCCGGTTTTTCTGTAACATATGTATGATGTGAGATTTGTAAAGGGGCTGTTACATTACTGCTTACTCCTGTTGTATTCTCAGGCAAACCCCTATTTTGTAAAACTACTGTTTGGAATTCTCTGCTATTCTTTAGACGGCCTCTTATTCTGAAAAATAACTTTGCTTTCTAGCCCACTTTAGCCCGCTTTAGCCCGCTTTAGCCCGCTCTAGCCCGCTTGAACAATGCGGAAGATAAACTTAGCTGCCGGACCTTGTAGGCCAGAGACTAGATACGCCCAATGCCATGCCAGGTGCATTTTTTAATTGGATAGAACTGTGTAGTTTTCAAGGCCACCAGCAAGATAACCACTAGCGCACAAAGGGCTGGCTCTTTCATACAAAGGGAAGTTCTGCTTGTAGCTTTGCTTAGAATTGAATTCATTTTTCTTCCCTTCATCTATATTCCCACCATCTTAGGCTGCCATCATGTTTATCTGGACTGTGGTCTTTAAATCATTCTCCGAATGGACACCATCATAATCTGTGAAAATGCTAGCCCAGTCAACCGTCACTTTATCAGTGTGGAAATGGTCGAATTCTTCTAACATATCAATTAAAATAGGAAATGTGACATTTTGGGGCAAGTTAAATCTGCACAGAATCTAGAGGTCAAAATTTGCACCTGAATTAGCATGTGAACAAGGGGTGCGAAAAAGGCTGGTCAAGGACCCTTGGAGGGGTTTAGTTTTTGTATTTATAGCAGAGGAACTGATGTCTTCAGCTATTGTGGTTTCTTGCTAGTTTCTGTGGGCTACACAGTGTTCATAAGTTTTCCCACAAGCAAAAATGTACTATCACACCCACATTTCTCATAGAGTATTTTTCTTGAAAATACTTGATGTATTTTTCTATATGTTTTAAATAATTACAGTAGATATGCAGTTGTAGTTTAAAAAAATTGAAGGATCAAAATGGTCCTGAAAAACATACCAAGTGGAGATGAATTATAGACTTCAATCAGAAGTAAGGTTAACATTAAAAATCATACATTAATACAAGAGGAAGTTCTATTTTTTATTATTGTTAGATTGATAGTTTAAAGTGGCAACTGTAATAAAATACAAAAACAGTGGAACAATATAAGATGGCTTTGAGAAAAACTAAAAAAAACATGCTATATATGAAATAAATAACATAATTGGAAACATTATTATTTGGTGATTGATAATAAATAAACTATTTTGCATCTGGTGACCATCCTTATATTATTTGGTAAAAATAGAGAGTCACAAACAGCAACACATTTGATGAATAGCAATATCTAAAGAAAACAGGAAGGAGTCTTATACTGATGATCCTCCATTTGTCCTTCCAGATCCATTCTCCACTCTTCCCCTGGTGCTCTTGCTCCAGCAGGCTGACTTCCATGGGCTCTCTCACCCTCTTACTTCCCTCACTTCCCATTGGGTTCATCCAGTGGGAAGGACTGGGTAGATTTCAGAGAGCAGCAGGCTGGGGAAAAGGAAAGCCAAGTAGTGAACCACAGAGAGAGTGAATTTTGATAATGAAGAGATCCTTCTACCGATATCACAGCTCAGTTGGTCCATTTCCCACTACTTAGCTCTCATCACACTCAGTACCATGCTTTTGGCACTTTCATAATGGCTTTCCACAGTTGCTACCCCTGGAGTGCTTCACCATTTCTTGTTTGTTTCCTTAACCTCTATAAATGTCCCCTTCAGTAAGATCTCTCCAGTATAAGATCTCTAATAATATGTATATTATTGATTTCAGAGAGGAAGGGAGAGGGAGAGAAAAAGGAAAGCCAAGTAGTGAACCACAGAGAGAATGAATTTTGGTAATGAAGAGATTCTTCTACCGACATCACAGCTCCGTTGGTCCATTTCCCACTACTTATCTCTTATCACACTCAGTACCATGCTTTTGGCACTTTCGTAATGGCTTTCCACAGTTGCTACCCCTGGAGTGCTTCACCATTTCCTGTTTGTTTCCTTAACCTTGCCACACCTCTATAAATGTCCCCTTCAGTAAGATCTCTCCAGTATAAGATCTCTAATAATATGTATATTATTGATTTCAGAGAGGAAGGGAGAGAGAGAGAGAGAGAGAGCGAGAGAGAGAGAGAGAGAGACATCAGTGATGAGAGAGAATCATTGATCAGCTGCTTCCTGCACACCCCACACTGGGGATTGAACCTGCAACCCAGGCATGTGCCCTGACGGGGAATCAAACCATGACCTCCCAGTTCATAGGTCAATGCTCAACCACTGTGCCACACTGGCCGGGCTACTTTGGTTTCTTTAACTGTGGTCATAAAAGGGAAAGGTGCAGTTTGTGAACCCTGCTTTGATCTTCCTCACAAAGCTATTCATGATCACTTACTGCCCTTATTCTTAAATCACTCAGTCCTACTTAGACTTCTTTGGGGTGGTTTTTCATAAGCCAAGCACCAAGAAAATAGTAGGATAATGACAAGGAAACTAAGACAGAGTACCTGTCCCTCAAGAGGGTTGGCTTGCTCAGGAGACAATTTATAAACATTTGAAAATTTTAAACAAGATGATGAATGACGGAATGTAATAGAAGGACATTCACAGACAGTAAATATAAGGGACTGCAGAGAAGAACATGGTGGTGTGATAGCAGGAAAGGCTTTGCCGAGGAGGTGAGACATGAACTGGGCCTGGAGGAGATGAATATGCTCCCGTATGACTCCACCACTAGATGCGTCCTGTCTGTGTTTTACTGCTGCCAACAATGCATGGGAGATCCCATTTCCCGAATTTGGGTTTTTGCCCATCTTCTAGGTTATAAAAATGATTTCTCAGTATAGGTGTTTTGTTTTGTAACTTTGTAGTAGGACCATTTTTATTAATTATGCTGCTGAACTTCTTTTTATTTGTTTACCTTTCACATGAAAAATTGTTTAAATTCCCATTTATAGGGAGAGAGCTCTCTAGTAAACTTTATCATCCTGTAGCTGCCATTCCCTTTTCCTTACAGGGAGCTGTAATATTGCCTTTTCTTTGACAAAGTGGTTTAAAAATTTGTCTAAAAAGTTGTCTCAGTCCAAATGTTGAAGGCGATCCATGAAAAATATTATTGAATATGCAAAGTTAATGTTAGAGGGATGTGAAAGTGTCACACATATGGGAGGTAATTAAAATGATAAGAAAGGAGTTTTTTATGCTTTCCTACTGGTGTATCTTTCCCACGGAGTTTTGACCTCTGCCGGGAACTTTCAGAATCTCTACTGACCCTCAGTATAGTTTTAATTCAAATTTATCTTAAATCTGAGTATTTCTTCATCTGTGTAAGGATCATTTTTATCTTTATTTGGACTTTTTATATCTCTTGTCCGTTTTTATGATGGGTTGTTATGCTTCCTATTAATTTGTAGCGGCTTTGTACATATCAGGGAATTTGCTATTTCTGTATGATATGAATTGAAAATATTTTCTGGCTTGTCATTTTTTTCCCCTTCTCCTAAGTTTTCAGATATTTAGGTGCTTGTTCTAACATGCACATATATTTTATATATATGTAATAGTCAAAGTTATCATTTAAAAAAGTATATCTCCTGGATTTTGAGTCAGTTTAAAAAAGCTTTGCTTCTCTAAGATTATAAAGAAATTCTCCCTTTTATTCTAGCACTTTAAAAAATATATATACTTTTATTTATTTCAGAGAGGAAAGGAGAGGGAGAGAAAGATAGAAACATCAATGATGAGAGAGAATCCCCTACTGGGGATTGAGCCTGAAACCCAGACATGTTCCCTTGACCGGAATTGAGCCTGGGACCCTTCAGTCTACAGGCTAACACTCTATCCACTAAGCCAAACCAGCTAGAGATAGTACCTTTTTTTTTCAACTTTTATATCTCTCATTTAACTAAAATTTATCTTGGTGTACAGGTACAATATGAATAATCCCATATGTTTTTTTTCTGGTTTATTTATTAAATAGTTTATCTTTTATCTATTGATTGCATTGCCACTGCATCAGTTATTAAATCCTGATATATATTTGGGTCCAACTAATATTCTCTAGATAAAGAGATCCTGAGTAGTTCTTACTTTTTTCTTTTCTTTTTTTTTATGTTTAAATTTCCTACAAGAGACATATGATTTTTATAATTAGAAAAAAATAAACTTTAAATTTTCTCAAAGCCAGTATATAAAAATATATACATTCTTAATTATGTTAAGATCTTAATTATGTTTTTAAATATATAGAAACAAAAGTGAATTTGTTGGGAGAGATTAACCAAAGAATTTATATGCATATGTGCATAACCCATGGGCACAGACAATAGTGTGGTGAAGGCCTGGGGGAGAGGCGTGGAGGGAGAGGAGGTCAATGGTGAAAAATGGGGAACATCTCTAATATTTTCAACAACAAAGGTAAATTCAAAATAAATAAAAGTGGTCAAATGTTAGCAGAGATTCTTTCCACATGGGCTACTTTATTCCTCCTTTTATTTTTCTGTTGCTTTTTCAGTTTTATACATTAATTATGAATAATCTTTAAATTTAAAAAATAAGTCTTTTGCAGTAAGCAAACTATGTCTTGTGTCACATAGGGATTTGAGGTTATCTTCAGCACTTAAAGCATTATGTAGAAATTAAATTTGTTTTATCTGTCACTGACTTTCATTAACATTAGTTAGATTTTCAGATTATATTTACTCAACCCCAAATTCCTTTCATAGTCATCAAAAGGTATGTTGCCTGCCGATCCCATGAAGTTAAAAATATATGTAAGTTGTACAATAAAGAACCAGAAGAAACATTAAAATATATTTCTAAACTTCTGCTTTCTATAGTTTCAAACTAAATTTTAGTTATAAAAATAGAAACATTATTTCAGTTGTGTCACTGTACTGATAGCAATGTAATAATTTGTGATTTATATTTTCTTATCATGAAATAGCAAGCCTCAAAACAATTTCACTTTGACATATCAATTCTATAAATTAAGTACTTCAGAATAATTCTTTTTTTTTTCTGGGATTGCAAAACTTTACTGAAACATAATTTTAGAGTGAGTCATACCTTTAAGTATACATAAAAGGAGTACAAATAATTGAGTTTTTATCAACGCTGTTAATCTTTTAAATTTGTATTCTCTTGCATAATGGCCTCAAAGGACTGTTTAGTTACTAAACAATGAACAATGTACTTTCAAAACACTAGTCAAATACACAGACATAAGTAATCACTGAAATTGAAGAGTACATTCCATTATTTCCTTTAAAACAAATTACAAAGTAGAACTAGATCTCATAATGAATCTTAATTTTTAAAAATTTCATTTATATTTCCTTCATTTCATTTAATATGTCTTCTTAGAAATCACTCCTACTTGAAAAACTAAATCAGTTTTAGATTTGTAAAGTCTACATTTATAGAATTCAAATTAATGAGGATTTTCCGTAACCTAAAATGGCATGGCCATTCAGAATGGCACCGCGAAGGTTTCTACTTTATGCCTGACCACAGAGAGAGATGTAAAGTACAGTTACAGCCAGAACTCTCCAACCCAAATGTGCTTAAGTTTGTTTATCCAGTCGTACCACATGCCATCCAGCTGTGCACTATTTAGAGGTTTACTAGATACCCCTCTGTCTAGGAATTTTTTCTTTCTGATTTTCTCCTGTATATCACACTGGGGACAGTTTAATGGAGCTACACTAAGTGTTTTCTGAACTGCTGCTATTTCTAAATAGTTCTGATGTTTTTGGAGACATACTTCTTCAAAAGACAGATTTCCTAAAAAGGGATTCTGGTTCAATTAATTAACTTAGTATACTGAGCATATCCATTGATACAAACAAGTAGAATTGTTATTTTGCCAACAATGGCCTAGGACTCAGTGATGGTGAACCTTTTGAGCTCGGCGCGTCAGCATTTTGAAAAACCCTAACTTAACTCTGGTGCCGTGTCACATATAGAAATTCTTTAATATTTGCAACCATAGTAAAACAAAGACTTATATTTTTGATATTTATTTTATATATTTAAATGCCATTTAACAAAGAAAAATCAAACAAATAATTAAAGGAGAACATTCCAGGAAGAAAAGATGAGCACATAAAGAATGACTGGGGATGCTTTTCTAGAAGGTTCATTTTTCTAAGCCCTCTAGAATAGCATAATTCATATCAAGAGGTAGCCAGTCTCTATCTCTATCATGCCCTCTGGTCTGTAAAGGCTTTAGAGGGAGAAATAAAGGATAGGAAATCTAAATTAAAAAAAGAAACAATATAAAGATGACTGTTGACAATAAAGTCACCAGCGAGCAGGAACACCAAGACAGAGGTGGCTGGAGAACGTGTGGCCGTGGGAAGCGTGGTGGTTGTCCTGAGCTGCCATCCCTGTCCCGAGGCTCCAGGTCTGGAGAGCCGGAAGCGCTCTTTAATCATTTACTAGCGCCTTCCTGTCCTACACATAGAACGACTGGCTCCTGGAAAGTGGTGAGACTCACTCAGATTGTGGTTAGAAATTTAGAACCAGAACTAGAAGCTAGCCTTCTTAGTATATTTCATTCACATTTCTACCGATATTCGCTTTCATCTGGGTTATTTGCACTAAGAAATGTGATCCATGGGCTAGAATCAAGAAGTGATCGTGTGGAATCTAGATTTCCACAAAATTAGCTATTCACTACATATATGATGTGGCAAAGAACGTGTCTGTGGGTCAGAACATCCTGCCAGGTATTACGATTCTGTCTCCTGGAGCCTCTTTTGATGGGATTATTGAGAAAAGCAGGCTCTGTTCATTTTCCCCAACACCGTGACCCCAAAGCAGCTTGAAAATGTAAGAGGTATAGGAACTTCTGTTCTGTTGAAAGAGGGGTGCTTGAAAAGGCCCAAAATAGTGACAAAGAAAAATAGGGCTAGGGTGATTAGCTCCTTAGTTATTTGGAAGGAATTCCAGTGAAGATTAAAAGACACCGTGGTCTGGTCTGTAGTTAAACCCCACGATATATAATTTTAGCAGTCATCTGGGGCAGCCAGTGGCGGGTGTAATTATGGAAATGCTGACACAGCAGAACACAGCACATAGTGGAAACCAAATTAATTTTCAGCATGCATGCCCAAGACATAATAAGAAACTTCCGCGATGACGAGAAAATAATTGGGAAATAAAAAGAGTGAGTGAGAGTATGTGAGTAAATATAGAAAATGAGCTGGATTCTCCTTACCCAGTCTCTGCTCTTTTCACTAGCTCTTTGCTCCCCGGTCGGAGGAAAGAACAGCATCAGAGACTCTTCCCAGCGAGTCCTCTGCGTGAAGGTAAGAACCTGGACCAATGCGCCTGGGAACTTTTTTAAGCAACTTGCTTCTGCTGACGTGCGGAGGGAGTTAATAAGTAAGAAAAATAGCTAATGCGTATTCATAAGTTGTTATAGAAGTAGCATAAAATAATAACTGTGACAATGATTCTGAATTAACCATAGACCCAGTTAGTGGCCCAGGAAAACTATAAAACACACGAGGATAGAGCTAAGAGATGGCAGCTGCTTTGAGATCTGTCCAGAAACAGAAAGGAAAAGCAAGTTGTTTAACACTAGGAATTCAGAACTTCAGGTCACATCTCTCGGACTGCTTCTAAATTGCTCTTGGCTACAGAGTCTGCCTCCACGAAAAGCCTCTGATCCTCTCATGGTCAGAGGGAGTGAGAGTCAACACGTTGTCAGGTCGGAGGCACCACGTACAGGCTCAGCAACAACAGGAGCAGCAGGTACACGGTGTTACATCTCAGTTCAGCTCCATTGACGGAAGTTTCAGAAAAGAGGACTAAAAACAAAGCTCCTTGTGAGCAATGGTAAACGGAATTCTCTATCGCTGTTTCCCAGCCTTGGTCATCGTATTATTTATATTCTTTATCTGTTATTAGTTTATACGGTTGTTTAACAAACCACTCCCACATTTAGCATCTTAACAATAATCGTGCTTTATGTCACACGGTTTCTGTGGGGCAGAAATTCAAGAGTGGCTTAGCTGATGCGGCTCTGGGCCCATGGGTCATACAGGTTGCAGTCCAGAGGTCAGCTCGCTCACGTGGCTGTAGACAAGAAGACTCAGTTCCTGGGGGCTATTAGTTCCTCCGCTGTTCAGCAAATGGGACTCTCCACAGGGTGCCTTTCACGGCAAGGCCATTGACTCCCCTGGGCAGAACAAATGGCCAAAGGTCAAAGTGAAGCCTCA
>NW_006288615.1:10212199-10219057 GCF_000327345.1 Myotis davidii | reverse complement strand
GTCACATGTTTTCATTCCCACAAGAGCCTATTGGTTACACATCAGCCCTATTCTGTGTGGAAGGGGATTTTAGGGCATGAACACCAGGAGCTGGGGACCACTGAAGCCATTTCAAAGGCTAGGTACACGGTCATGTACCCACCAAAGTCAGAAGTTTTGCCTTTTTGCCCTGGTCTGTGTGGCTCAGTTGGTTGGGCATCGTCCTGTGCACCTAAAGGTTGCCGGTGCCATTCCCAGTCTGGGCACAAGCCCGGAACGTGGGTTGGGGTCTCAACCCTGGTAGGGGGTGTGCAGGAAGTAGCTAATTGATGTTTTTCTCTCATATTGATGCTTCTCTAATCCCTCTCCCTTCCTTTCTCTCTAAAATCTAAGAAACAAACAAAAAATAGTTTTGCCTTTTCTACCACATACCACTTATAATATTATTTATTTAATATTTTTCTTTTTATGAGCTTTTTAAAAAATTATTGATTTGAGAGAGAGAGAGAGGGGGGGGGGCGCATCAATTTGTTATTCCACTTACTTATGCATTCATGGGTTGCTTCTTGTATATGCCCTGACTAAAGATCAAACCCACAACCTTGGCATATCAGGATGATGCTCTGAGCTACCGGGCCAAGGCCTATATGGACTTTTTTAACAAACCCATCTTAAGCAATAATATCCATGCAATCCTGTTTTGATGTGGTCTTTATACTTATTTTGATAATTTCCAAATAAAAAGTATAACTGTTAAAACAAAATACATTTTTTCTTGGATCTCCTAACAGCAACTCAAGCATCACGAGTGCACTACCTTTTGGAAAGCACCTCTAGCACAATCTGGAGCTGGTCTTGCTTGAAGGAGATCCTTCTATTTCGAGGTCTAGTGTAAGTCAGGAGACATTTGTTTCCTATGACATTGTCACTTACACTAAACCCTCTTCTAGAAGTATAAGATAACAGTACTCCGGGGTAGACTACAGTGCTACAACAATGTCCATTTGCTACAGTGGTTATAACTGTCACTTGCCAGCTATCATTTGTAATTACTTAAAACAGAAGCAGTTTAAAGAATGGAACCATAAAAGTCAAGCAGATTGTTCTCAGGACATAAAACTAAACTCACCTTATTATGTATTGTTACACTGCTGTCCACTCTCATTACCAAAGGCCATAAAGCAATTTTAACTGTTCCCTGGAATGTCACCAGCACTAAACGTCTTTGCTTTACTGTTCTGTTGAGCTCAATGTAATAGTAATATTTTAGAACTCTTCCAGCTGGGAAATCTAGTTATATTTTAGAACTTTTACAACTGGGAAATCTAGAAATGCCTTCCGGTCTTTGTGAATCTATTAAAATATTTGATTTGGGTGACCTTGGTGTTACCTTAAATATGGTTGGGGAAATCATGTTATAATCTCTGAATTTTACTAGCAACCAGCCCTTTTTAATCATAAAATCAGTGTTCTGAAACGGAGAGCCTCCTCTGTCCCATGCTGGTGGCTTTCTCTCTTGTTCGGTGTCCGTTTGCTCTGTGATGCTGTCCTGAGGGCGCTGTACTTACTGGCGTCCTTCATCGCCGAAGGTGACAACACAGACAATGTGGGAGTGTGGCTGCTGAAAAGAATCTGTGCTGAGTTCACACAGCAACTCCATGCTTCATCGGGCCAAGCCTGTGACCAGTTGCAGGGTTAAGGTTCTGTAATTTTAACATATACCTGTCAGCTTTACATTGTTCCTTCGTTTGAGAAGAAAATAATCTCTTTTACTTTAATTCTAAATTCTCATCTGAATTAATGTATCCATTACCTTCTTTAGTTTTCTTCACCATCTGTTTCATAAAATGGGGGCGTCGTGGGGAGCTGCAAAGCAGTATGTCCATCCCCCACGCCAATGCTGTTATCTTCCTGTTTCCTCCTCCTTCATCAGTTTCCTTTTTTTTCCAGTTTCCTTTTATTAGGATATTTAACCTCCAAGAATAAATGCTTTGCAATTTAAAGTTGTATATTCCCAGCCTCTGCTTCATTAAGACTAGGGAGAGAAACATGAGCCTGATCTCTGTTATCCGATGTGTGGCGTTGGCATACCCGAAGATGATTTATACAGTTATTATTTCCCTTTTCCTTTGCAACCAGGTAGGAAGTAAGTATGTCTTCATAATAAAAACTCATTAAAACTGAATTAAGTAAAAAGAGATGCATTGTAAGGCTATAAAAACCGTGGTACAGGTATCTAAGAGAGTCTGGCTAGATCTGGAGCGGCAAGTGGACCTGGAGGTCATGCTGGGGCTGTTCTGGCTAGCTCTCACACACCATGGGCTCTCTGTCATCTTGTTTCCCTTGCTGCTTCTTCTTGCCTCTGCTTGCCACTGGTCACCCACTCTTTGCACTCCGTGACTATTTCAATCCAAGCATCATCTAACCAGTATCTTTGTGTGTCTCCAATTAAAGAAAGAAAAGGCGACAAAACCGGTTTGGCTCAGTGGATAGAGCGTCGGCCTGCGGACTGAAGGGTCCCAGGTTCGATTCCAGTCAGGGGCATGTACCTGGGTTCCGGGCACATCCCCAGTGGGGAATGTGCAGGAGGCGGCTGATCGATGTTTCTCTCTCATCGATGTTTCTGACTATCTCTCTCCCTTCCTCTCTGTAAAAAATCAATAAAAAAATATATTAAAAAAAAAAAAGAAAGAGAAGGAGATCTGAATGTTATTTATACCTACCTTGTGTAGATTCTAAGGAAGGTGATATAGAGAGTCTGTGTGGATGAGGATACAGAAATACACAATTACAAAGGAAAGAGATTTTAAGTTGCTTTGAGAGAAGGAAAAGTTAAGAGAGAAATGAATTGTCTTGGAATCCAGTAAGAAACTTGATGAGACATTGAAAAGGACATACATATTTAATCAGGACTTTTGCTATGGTTTGTTGGGTATGGTGTGATGTAATTCTCTTTTTTGTTCCCTATCAAATCTTCTGTAAATATCTATTTTTGCTAACATTTATGTGGTCAAGATTCTCTTCTGGGGATTCTGACTAAGTGCCAAGTCAAGGTGAGCAGAGCTGAAAGCAGAAAGTCTCCCGTCAGCAGTGCACTCGGGCTTATGGAACAGAAAAGGGACCACCCCGATCCTTAGCACTTCTGTGACGTTCCTCATGTGATTCTACCTCCTCATCAAAAACTCATTTCAGCAATCCCAAAGCTACTCTACATCCACCCAAATGCCACTTTCCCCAGCCAGTTAACTCCTTCTCAACTCCTATAGCACTTGGTTCAGTACTCATTTAATAACCCTGTCACGTTGTGTCTTGCGCTAAACTTACTCATTGTATGCTTCACCTGCCCTGTCAGAATGAAGCAACATCTGTGCATCTCCGATCCCCCACAGGGCACAGGCACAGTGCCTGGCACATAGGAGCACTCAGTAAATGTTTCTTAAATTGAATAAAAAGGTCAGTAACTCAGTTCACGGTTTGGTTCACACACTGTGTGTTCTATGCAGATTTTTACAGTGCAATACTAGAAAATACTAGGCTAAAACATGTGCACTTAAATAAAGGCATTATCCTAATGAAGATAGGTTGGCTTCTTGCTGATAAAATAATGTACTTTCATCTACCTGCCACAGAGTCTTTCTTGAAGATAAATGGGAGCATGAACCTGCAGACACTTTGGGAAGTAAAAATAGGCTACATAAATAAAATATATTGTTTATTTCTTTAACCACTATATGAAGTAGTACCCCTATAACTCAAGGTCTTCCTGTGCTATGGGAAATAAAAGTAGGTTCTGGGTTAATCTGAATGGTACTCACATTTTGAACCACGGACCAGAGCCAATCCATGAACTATTACTGATCTACAATAAGATAAATGGAAACATTGGGGGTGAGCATTCAAAAACATGTATGGCAATTTGGCAGAGCAATATAACTGAATTTAATAATAAAAATGTGGCTTATGTCTATATGCCTGTGTTTTATTAGTTTCATTTTGCCAGTAATGCATTTTTGTTGTTATACAATAGAATTGACCTACAATAGATTGCAGACAAAAACATCACATCAGAAAAGTTGGGTCCTTTAACATAGACAGTTTACTGACAGTTTACCTCTCCTGCTTGCTTACCCCAATTGCATGGCTCTAAGTAATTCTCTCCAGAATGGAAGGTATCCACATTGTGTACATGGGGGAAAACGAGAAACATAAATGTGAACATATAAAATACTAATATCAACCAAATGTCAATGCAAGTTCATATCAATATCAACAAAACTGATATAACAGAATGATACAGTGAATAGTAGTAAGAAAAGGCATCTAAAATATGACAGTTTTCATTCATAGCATTCATTTTGATCAAGGTCTTTCTAAACCTTTTATGCATCTTTAACAATCCTCTCTGCAGACAGGAGTCTGTAGTAAATGTGCTTGCATCCTAGAACTTCTAGAGAAAATGGCATTCTCTCCTGTTGCTAACTGAATTTGGATTTGCTGGGAGGAAACATCCACACACCCATTTAGTTTAACCTCAATCATAAATTCCCAGTCATCTGTAAGCCTTCTCTATGAAAAATTATTTCAGGATGCCAGTAAGCCAGTGTCTTTAAAATACAACTGAGCCTTGGTAATTCTTTGCTTTCTCACAAGTTTAATGCTGACTTTTCTATTTTTAGATGCTAACTTTTTATGGCTTGTCTTCTTAATGTGGGTCAGAATGATATTTTGAGCAAACAGTATGTGGTTCTCATTGACAGAGCATCTTATTTTTCCCAGATTACCAAGAAAGTACATTCCATAGAGATTTAGAATATGTTCTATAGATTTCTCATCCTATTAAAAATAATATTTGCCAGTGTCTTACAATTAATATCCATGAAGCATGTTGCAGATCTTGATTGGAGGAAACCTGGATTCGTTGTTTAGATCACAGAATCAGAGGCAGGGCTGGGTTAGATGTCAGGTTGTGTGTTGTGCCTGATGTGTGGGGTTCTCGAGACAGTTCCTCATGCGTAGGAGGCAGAGTCCTTGACACTGCATAAACCTAGGAGAAGCAGGAGTGGCTTTATTTCATTGACAATATAATTTTGACTTTCCCATGTTTCACTTTGCTTTTCTTTCCTTCCCTGGCTAGTCAAATCTGGCCCTGGGCTGCCCAGTCCTGTATGAACTGTAATTGGGAACATCGACAAACCCTCTGTTATGGTCCTCCGGGCTGCACACTCCATCCCTACCTCTTTACTCCTACTTCAGTCTCAGATTTTCTTTATTCATTTTGCAAAGTAGGTTATAATTTGTCCTTTTTTTTTTTCAAAAAAGGAATTGAAAAGTTGATGCCCCAATAAAGAGAAAGTTAGTTCCTGCTAGCCAGATTGCTTCCTATAATACATTAATATCCAAATCTATTCTAAATTATGTGCATCTAAAATTACTCCTTATATCACTGTTTGTGGGGGTAAAGGAAGTAGGTTACGCCCACCAGAACACTCCACATATATCACCTCGTCCCTGATGACATTTCTAGGCTCCCCAATACAGCTGGCCTTCCCTCACCAGCCTTCTCACTCTCCTGCCTCTCCCTTCCCTCCCAGTGACAGATCCATCATTTCTGGTCCCAGATGTTTCTCCCCAGCTGCTGCTTAGGTATGATGTTTTAATCTTCCCTATCTTTCTCCCTGTTCTTGTTGAAAATTCAGCCTCCCTAGACACATGGTAGCTAGTTCCATCTTTTTCTATCACCCAGTCCCCCCTTTTCTTTTAAACTCATCTCCACTTCCAAACCCAGTTCTGGCTCCAAATTCTTGAGAGGGAAACATTTTCAATGAAACTGAGAGTTTGAGAGCTTGGTGATTTCAACAGTGGCCCAACTTTCTCTGGCTCCTTCCTATAGCTCTCTCCTGTCCCTGGTTATATTGTGAGTCCTGCCCTAGCTGGTTTGGCTCAGTGGATAGAATGTCAGCCCACAGACTGAAGGGTCCCGGGTTCGATTCTAGTCAAGGGAATGTACCTCGTTTGCAGGCTTATCTCCCCCTCCCCCAACCCCACCACCCACTCGGGTCCTGAGCTTGCAGGAGGCAACCAATCAATGCGTTTCTCTCACATCAATGTTTCTCTCTGTGTGTCTCTCCCCCTCCCTTCCACTCTCTAAAAATCAATGGAAAAAATATCCTCGGGTGAGGATGAACAAAACAAAACAAAAAATCGTGAATCCTGTTTTGCTGAAGGTAATTGTATAAATGGCGTTGCTTGACTAACACCTGACCGGATACTAGAATGTAAATAGTCCAGGACGCTCAGGCCCCAGTGGAACCAAGCGGGGTCTGGCAAGCGTGGTGTGTCTTGTTGCTGGTTGACAAAGTGCCTGACAGTATACCTCCAGCATTTCTGCTCATCTACTCTTGATTTTTAAAAAGGTGCCAATTCAGAAACCTGAAATATCCCTTCCCACTTTCCGCCCTCGGGGCCTGCTGTTGGCACCCTGCTGCTGGCATCCCCTGGGAGTGTTCACCTGGCACCTGCGGCAGCTGCTCCCCTGGCAAAGCAGCTGTGAAAGCGGATCAGCCAGGAGTTTTCACTTGAATTCGTTTAAACTGAGCACAAAAGATGTGGCAGACGTAACTAGACACGTTTTCTAGCCATTTCTTTCAAATTTACCATCTTAGCCTTATGCTTAGAGCAGTGTGTTTGGTCTGTGGCTTGGGTATTTGGAAGAATACCAAAAGCCTCCTGTCACAGATAACACCCTTTTCCACATTAACCCTTCAGATCTCAGTGATTTTCTAAAGAACAGATAGAATTGACGCTCCCAGGGCCTGACTTCTCGCTCAGTCGGTGACAACACATTTCATCTTTCCTGAAGCGAGCAATCTCAGTTTCAAC
>NW_006288615.1:10210314-10212146 GCF_000327345.1 Myotis davidii | reverse complement strand
TCTGTAGCCAAAATGGATTCTTTTCGCTTACTAGCAGCTCTCAAAAAAATTAGGTTTTTTTATCCATCTATCTATCTACCCACTTATCTGTTTATTTATTTAATATAGTCGCTGTTTTACCATCTGTGTTTTGAATGATTTCATACTCTTTCTTTTCTCTCACCCTGAATCTGTCCATTTTATTTTTTTAAATATATTTTATTGATTTTTTACAGAGAGGAAGGGAGAGGGATACAGAGTTAGAAACTTCGATGAGAGAGAAACATCGACCAGCTGCCTCCTGCACACTCCCTACTGGGGATGTGCCCGCAACCCAGGTACATGCCCTTGACTGGAATCAAACCCGGGACCTTTCAGTCCTCAAGCCGACACTCTATCCACTGAGCCAAACCGGTTTCAGCTGTCCATTTTATTTTTATTTTTATTTTTTCCCAAACCTGTGGCTCCTCTCCTGCTTGCTTTCACCAGGCTGTCTAAGACTCTTGCTTTGCAGTTCCCTTTCTTTTCAACTGTCCCTGTGCTCCCAGGTTAAGGTAATTCTATTTGAGCCTTTTATTATCCACTACCATGTGTGAGTCTCATTTCTGATTGAATTTCATCTCAGAGGTGGAATCCTATACAGATTACCTCTACAGATCACACATAGAGCACCTCTGCAGATCACACACAGATCACCTCTGCAGATCACACACAGTTCACCTCTACATATCACACACAGAGCACCTCTACAGATCACACAGAGATCACCTCTACAGATCACACACAGATCACCTCTGCAGATCACACACAGTTCACCTCTGCAGATCACCTTTGCAGATCATCACTGTCAAAGAAAACAGAACTGGATCCTGTCCACAGTCTCATCTTGGATGTGTCCTTGGAGACGCCACTTCAGTACGATCCCGAGGGTCTCTAATATCTATGTTTACATAGTGCTTACACAGTGTGGCCATGTTCTAAGGGCTCCATACATAGAAGACTCTGAATTCTAGCAGTGCTAGGAGATAGGAGCATTATTTTCCCCATTCACAGGTTAAGATACTGAGGCACAGGGGGATAAGTGACTAGCTGGTTACACAGCTCATCAGAGAGAAACCAACTTACCCAGGCAGTTTAGCTCCAGAGTGTGTGTTTTTTACCATCACACCCCCAATAGTGCTTCAACACCAAGTATTTCTGCATTCCATCTCTTCTCTAAGTCCCATTAGCTTCTTCTACATTGCCAGGCTCCACATTCTGACAAGCCAGGGGGAAAATAAAGATTCTCGCTTACACTCATGAAATCTTATGACTTCCTCTTTACTCACCATACTTCCTTTCATTTCTTGGTGCAAATTGAACTTAATTCCTTTATTGCCATGGCTTTGCCCCAGAGCCTTGCCTGCAACTCATTTTACTAAATATAGATGGACGTTTGTAATCCTCTTTCTGACATTTCCTGTCATGAGGTGCAGCTTCACAGGGAACACTGGGTCCTTCCATGGTGCTCACAGCCTTCATCTGAGGACCCAATTCCAGAGTCTAGAACAGTGGTTCTCAACCTGTGGGTTGCGACCCCTTTGGGGGGGTCAAACGACCCTTTCACAGGGGTCACCTAAGACCATCAGAAAACACATACCGTATTTGCCGGCGTATAAGACGATTTTTTGGCCCTGAAAAATATGCCTCCAAGTGGGGGGTCGTCTTATACGCCAGGTACACTTCAGATAGACTGCCCATAGTGCTTGCCCCGTGCCATAGTGGCCTCCCGATGCCCGCCCACTTCATTCCACATACCGTTCCGGCATCAGCAGCGCTGCTGGGTGTATGCTCGGCTGATATGCGATTTTGCT
>NW_006288615.1:10200395-10210006 GCF_000327345.1 Myotis davidii | reverse complement strand
TTGCTAGGGACTTGCCCGGCACTTGCTCTCTACCTCTATTTGTTATCTTTCTTCTATCATTGACAGTCCCTCTAGGTTGTGGGCTGCTTGCCTGTGTTCCTGAGAAGCATCTACGGTACCAGTCTATAGAGTGTGTTTTCTTTAGTGAATTACCGGTATGTTTACCGGTAATAAACTTGCACTGTTTTATGTATATGTTTGATTACATACAGCCTTGTGACAGTTTTCCTGCATGTCATAAGCATTTGAATATAAATTAAAATGTTAAAATCAAATCTGATATTGTTTTACCTTTTATTTGGTGTGTGGAAGGTGTGCGGAAGAGGGGGTAGTCTTATACGGCGAGTATATAACAAACTCTGTATTTTGAGTGGAAATATTAGGGGGTCGTCTTATACGCCCAGTCGTCTTATACGCTGGCAAATACGGTATATAATTACATATTGTTTACAGTAGCAAAATTACAGTTATGAAGTAGCAACGGAAATAATTTTATGGTTGGGGGTCACCACAACTTGAGGAACTGTATTAAAGGGTCGCGGCATTAGGAAGGTTGAGAACCACTGGTCTAGAATGAAATTCCTTATTCTCCTCCTTGAGTGATTTGCTAACCATTACACAGTGTAGATCATTGAAGAGCACAGCGAACCATCTGCAGTCTCTTCCCTCTTCGATCAGGGCTGAAACTCCAACACATAATAAAGCCGACTCAACCAGAACAGCTGGCATGGTGGCAAAGGAAGGAGCACACAAAATGGCATGGATTTCAACATTTCAAATGAGTGAATAAAATGTTTAATTTTCAAAAAGTGAACATTCGAACTTGATAATCCAGTAGCCATATGTTGTGCAAAAGTTTAGCGGCTTGAACTGAAAAGTCTTGGCCCGAGGTCCAGCTATGTAACTCCTCCTCCTAAAGGAAAAAGGCAGGACTCTTGTTTTCTACTTGCTCTCTGTTTTTATGATGATGAGCACAGGGTTAGTTGGTGATAGTGAGGAATTAGCCTTGATTCCTCTTTTTCATTACCCACCACCCACTTAGAAAAGAAAGAAAAAGTTTTTCTCTGGTTTATAAAGCACTACACATCCTGGCCCTGACTACTTCTCTGACTTCAATTCTCCCCTCACCCCTACACTCTACCCACACTGCACTGCTTTCTGTTCCATGGCCATTCTCAAGTCAGCACTTTCTCTGTCCAATATGCTCTCTCCTCTGACCTTTTCACAGCTCATTCTTTCTTGTCAATAGAAAACTGCCTGAAAACTGTCCAGTCAGTCTATCATATCATCTGATTTTAATTCTCTACATTGCACTAAAGACAGTTATAAAACCTTCAGTTGGGATTTTTACCTAAGTTGTAGCTGAGTTCACAAAACTAGAGGTGAAAAATGCTCCAGTATTCTAAAGTGAGATGCTAAACCACCTATAAGGACTTTTCAAGGAGGGAATAACTAGGTTTTGCAGCTCTTAGTGGTCTATGACATGGGTTGGAGGAATCAAGAGAGCTATTGGAGAGTATAAATTACTTTTTTTTTTGCAAGAAATTGATGGTGTGCTATGATTTGCTCCCTCCAAATATATACACTAAAGAGGAACAGGATAGGGGGTGCACCCCCTCTTTTCTGTCTGCTGGAGAGACTTTGGTAAGATTAAAGTTAGTTGCAAAGGAAAAAGAAATCTCTACTCACAGACACTTGTTTGGAAGTTTTCTAAAACAGGATGTTTTGTCTACTGGATGCCAAGTAACCTTTAGATATTATATGTTTGTAATTCTCCTAACTCTTCAATTCAGCATGAAAATGTAACCATTCCAGAAATTCTGCCACTTCAGTTAGATGTTAGTGATCACTTCCTGTTGAATGACCATCATAACTAAGACTCGTGTTCCCTTAGAGTCACTGTAAGATCAACATAGGAAGTGTAAGAAAAATAAAAATTTCAGATTTTTATTTTGGTATCAAATTACAAATACTTTTGTTGCTAGAAGAAAGTTGAAATCTCTTCACATTAACACTTAAAAATTAAGCTCCATCCTAACAACAATAGGTAAGCCCTAAAATAGCTCCAATTACTTCCTTGTAAACAAGAGACTAGGAAGCTTCCTAGACATGTTTCATCAGTTTGGTCAAGAAATAGTTACTGAGCTATTTTTGCAAGGTGTCAGTGAAAGAATACGTAGCCAAATAAATAGCCTTATAAGATTTTATTTGAGCCAAACTGACAACAGTTGCCAGGAAGCAAAATCTCAATGGATTGAGAAAGTGCTCCAAAGAATGGCAGTTTCACAACATTAGAATCAAAGGAGACTTCAGGGGGCTAGATGAAATTCTTTGTTGGTAGATTAGGGAGGTGGAAAAAGCAAAGTGGGAAAATCTCTGAGATTGGATAAAACAAGAGACACATACTTCTTTTTTTCTTTTTCTTTTTTTTTTTAAATATATTTTATTGATTTTTTACAGAGAAGAAGGGAGAGAGATAGAGAGTTAGAAACATCGATGAGAGAGAGACATCGATCAGCTGCCTCCTGCACCTCTCCTACTGGGGATGTGCCCGCAACCCAGGTACATGCCCTTGACCGGAATCGAACCTGGGACCTTTCAGTCCGCAGGCCAACGCTCTTTCCACTGAGCCAAACCGGTTTCGGCGACACATACTTCTTTTACATCTGTGGGTACAAGATAGTTAATAATTAACCTTTATAGCACATAGAGATGGTTTTGGTGGAACAAGATAACAATGAGGGGATCTATGGCTTTATGCTCTTGTGCCCTGAGGGGTCTGGGAAATCAGATTACTCTGACATTTTAAAGAATGTATGTTCTCTTAGATGCAAAAAAAAAAAATAAATAAAAGGACTCGCTTAAGGTAAACATTGACCTTTGTCAAAGAGGCTATAGGCCTGGGACTTGACTACTCACCATGACTCACTTTTAGTTAGGAATTTTTATGTTCAGACCATCCTATGTGATTACTTTCAGTCTCTGAGTTTGTAAGACTCACCATGCAGGCCTCCCCTGAGCTTGTCAGGTGCAGTATGTGGCCCCCCTTTTTTGTCCACAAAGGTGCCAGACCATGTTCAAGATCTGAAGACAGAGCATGGAACAACCCAAAGTTCCTGCTCTTACCCAACAAAGCTCTTTTCTGACAGTTATACCTTCTGTGAAAATATTAATTAAGACACTTGCTAGTGCAGTTTTCCAGACTTGCTTGATAGTAAGACTTGCCTGGGTAGCTTATTAAAAGCACAGATTCCCATTCTTTTACAAATGGCTCAGATTTGTCTTAGGCAGTGGTGGGGAGCATTGATTGAGAATCCCAGCATAGGGGTAGTCTGGAAAAGCCTACTGGGGACGGCCTGTTCGAGTTGAGGCCTGAATGATGAGAACATGCAGGGGAACTGAATTTCAAGCCCAGGAAATAGCAAGGACAAAGGTCCTGAGACAGTTTTAGGCGGCTGGCTTCCAGGAGGAGCGGAGCAAGCCAATCAAGCCAGAGCTTCACCAATCAGGAAAAGTTTGGCCAGAGAGGTTGCAGAAGAAGGCAGGAGGTATGCTAAGGAGTTTGGAAGTTTTCTAAATCAGCGGGTAGCCTTTGGATTGTTTTTAGAAGAATGATAATCTGATAAACATTTCAAAAAGATCTATTTAAAAAGACTATTCATCAAAATCAAACTTGAGAATATACTCCAAACTCACCTGGGATAATGTCTTTAAACGGGCCGTTTTCCTTGTCCATATCCCACACCTTCTGAACTAAGGCCCAGACACATGTACTTCTAGCAACCCCTCCAGGGCAGATTCTAGACCAGTGGTTCTCAACCTTCCTAATGCCACGACCCTTTAATACAGTTCCTCATGTTGTGGTGACCCCCAACCATAAAATTATTTTCGTTGCTACTTCATAACTGTAATTTTGCTATTGTTATGAATCATAATGTAAATGTCTGATATGCAGGATGTATTTTCATTGTTACAAATTGAACATAATTAAAGCATAGTGATTTATCACAAAAACAATATGTAATTATATATGTGTTTTAGGATGGTCTTAGGTGACCCCTGTGAAAGGGTCATTGACCCCAAAAGGGGTCGCGACCCACAGGTTGAGAACCACTGCTCTAGACTCTATTTTGTTTACTACTGAATACCCAGTGGCTGCCATTGAAGTAGTGGAGACACTACTTAATTCCTGAAGATCTTGTAAAATGTTCTTAATGAATAGGTAAATGAAGAAGCAAATGGCCTTTTTAAAAAAAAATCATGTATTTTACAAATAGCATTATTAGCAGTCCTTACATATTTCAAATATTCCCTAAACAAATGAACTATAATTTAAGGTAGTGTTTTAATTATTTTCTGAATATTATATTCTGGTTTCTCTGATTTACCTAGATCTGATCAGGTCTCTCATCATAAAAGATTGAGTAGTTGATTATTATCCTATATAATAAAAGGGTAATATGCAAATTGACCCTAACAGCAGAGCAACTGGGAATCACTGGTCACTATGACACACACTGATCACCAGGGGGCAGATGCTCAATGCAGGAGCTGCCCCCTGGTGGTCTGTGTGCTCCCACAGGGGGAGCTCTGCTCAGCCACAAGCCAGGCTGATGGCTGCCAGTACAGCAGTGGTGGTGGGAGCATCTCCTGCCTCCTCAGCAGCACTAAGGATGTCCGACTGCAGCTAGGCCTGCTCCCCACTGGCAAGTGGACATCCCCCAAGGGCTCCCGGGCTGCCAGAGGGATGTCTGACTGCCAGTTTAGGCCCAATCCCCCGGGGAGCAGGCGTAAGCCAGCAGGTGGTCATTCCCTGAGGGGTCCCAGACTGCGAGAGGGCACAGGCCGGGCTGAGGGACCCTCCCGAGTGCACAAATTTTTTGTGCACCGGGCCTCTAGTAGGTTATAAAAGGTAACAAAGCAATAATCATGCTCGAATAGTTTTAGTTGCTCAACACTTAGTGTTTGGTCACATCTATAGCATCGATAATCCATAATTGTTAAGAGGAAAATCTTATGAATCAAGACAAAACTACATAGTTGGAATATCGGCATTTTCCCCTCTAATTTTTCTAAAATTCAGCTCATATACATGGACAGGAAACGTGTTCAATTCATATTGTTGTATTTGTAAATGATTGTAAATATTTTTCTAAGAGCAAAAGAAATGCTATGAAATACAATAACAATCCATAAAACTTAGAAGAAAGTATTAAAAATCAAATATATATTAAAATATGCTCTGGGTCATTAAAAAGGACAACTTAGGAAGACATACTTTTCATAAAGTAAATAGGAGTAATATATGAGAATCAGTGTAATTTATAACCCAAAACTACTAAAACTTTTTTAAATTCTTGGGAACAGCATAAATTGGTTTAGAAAATATATTTAAGTATGAATATACATCATTTTGACAGGTAATATACAAAGCATTAAGTGTAACTAAATCAGTTATAAACCCAATCTATATTGGGCAGATCCCATATTTTACTCACTTTATCTTCAGGGATTAACACATAGTGGACCTTCAATAAATGCTTCATGAATGACTGCCTGAATGGTTGTCACAGTTGATTTATATCATGAAGGTAATGAGATCAAATGCAAGTTCATTCAACTGAACATATCTGTTGTCTAGGCACCAAGATACACTGTATCTTTTTTTTTCATCCAGAAACCCAACGTGTTCTTATTCATATACTCCAGTTTCATATAATCCTTCACAATTTGTCAACAAATGTTATTAGTCATTGCCTTCATATGCCAAGAGCAGGATAAGTATATAAGTGCATATATCTAGATCTAGATTGAGATACACACATACACACACACACACACACATATGTTCTAAATATATATATATATATATATATATATATATATATATATATATATATATATTTAGAACATATGTGTGTGTGTGTGTGTATGTGTGTATCTCTATATATATATATATATAGAGATACACACATACACACACACACACACATATGTTCTAAATATATATATATATATATATATATGAATCAATATTATCATTATTAGATAATAATTTGTTGGGATTTCAAAGAGAAAAAGTTAAGGCCCATTATTATAGGCCTGGTGCACATTATTGAATTTTGAATGTGTTCCAAAGAGATCTCACTAAAGAGTTAATGTGTTTAGAGCTAATAGAAATAAAAGGTTTTTTGGGGAAAAAATGTTGAAACTTTTTACACAACCACTTTACTCCACTTTCTGTCAAAGCTTATGTGCTTCTAAGGGAGTAGTAATTTGTGCATTTCTATTTTTAAAACATTCATTGTTCTAGTTAGATATTGTGAGTGTATGCCAATTCCTGAAAGAGTCATGCAGTGATAGTTGGTGCAATTATGTTGTACTCAAAATAAATTCATGGTTAAAGCAAATATTTAACTGTCAAATACCGGATTGCATGTAAAAAAAAAAAGAAAGAAAGAAAGAAAAGAAAAAGAAGCTAATCCTGCATAGCTCCTGGAACTTCGAACCATACCTTCCTTTCCTCCTGCACTTTATAATTAGAAAACCAAATGAGAAACTTTTCTGGGCAGCCTGGTTTAAGAAATCCACCTGTTTTCTCTTTTTAAAAGTATATTTTGAAGTTAGTATCTTTAAATATTTAAATAACTCAGAAAACGGAAATTGAATTGTGAAATGTAACCCATTTACATGTTACTATGAATATTTGTGTAACACTACAATTTGATAAATGACTTACGAGGCATTAATTATAAATAATATGCACTGGAAAAGAATCAAACTCAAGCTCTGCAAATAAAACACCATCTGAGGAATGGCAAGCATCCCATGGATCACCCACCAACCCTTACGTTCAGTGACCTTTATATTTCTCCATCTTGGCCACTCACCTTCATGGCTTCATCTGGGACCTTGTCAGAGGAGCTATACTGAAATTTTAAATTTAGGTGTTCAGTCTCTGATGACCAAATGCACTCTGTTAGCTCCACATGTCTGTCCGCATTCTCTCAGGAACATTTAGTCTCTTGACTCCTCTCTTTTCTCTGTTACCTACCTTATCTCTCCAAGTGAAATTTCATGCTCTGTCATTTCAAAGGCTTGCTTCCTAATTTCTCTACTCTCTTCTCCTGTTGTCTTTCAGTTTGGGTATTTGGAAAAACCCAGCCATGGCCCAATCTAATTCTTCACCTTTTCTGAAAGAATACCCACACTGCTCAGTACCTTTGGAGAAATTTCATACAAACTTGAAGATTGAGGTATGCCTAAATGCATGATTTTTAGTCTAAAATGGATTCTCAAAGAGTTCTGCCAATTCTATGGTTTATTTTGTTTTTCAAAATATTTGGACCTTCTCTTTTTGAATCTCCAACCCTCACTCTCTTTTTCATCAGGCGACCTTCCTTTAGCTTCATGAGGAAAAGAGGAACCAGCAAAATAGAATAGCCCTAATCTCCCACTCAGATTATAGATTCCCCTGTATGCCAACCATACTTTCCTCCTCCCCTCCTATGGAACAGGGTCTCTGCTAAGGCTAGCCATTCTGTTAGGGGAATCCCATTTCTTCTCACCTTTTTAGGAGATTATGCTCTAGTTGCTAGCTCCTTGTTCTACTGTATCCTCAAAATCTCTCCCTATACTAACATATTTTCACAAACAATGGAATGATCAAGTCTTTCCATCATAAAGAGAAAGATACATAAAACCTCTCTGGATGTTCCTCTGAGGCCTCTACCCCTTCTCTCTACACCCTTTAAAAAGTAGTTAACCTTTTTAAAAGGATACTGTTCCTGCTAGTTCCTTTTCTTCACCTCTTATTTATTCATTGGTCTATCTATAATCTGGCTTCTGCCTGAGAAGACTCTCATCAAAGTCACAAATGACCATGTGTTAATCAAAATTCCAGCAGGAACAAGATGGGGCATTCCAAGTAGGAATTATTTGAAGAGAATGTAATAAAGAGACTATTAAGGGCCATTGATGTGTAGTGAGGAGTCCTCAAAGGATAGCACAACACTCCAGAGCTGATAAGTGCGGGGAGTTCTTTCTCATCTGAGCCCAAAAAGGATAAGCAGAGAGAGCTGCGGGATAGGAAGTGTGGTTTAGATCAAGGAATGCGTAGCCCACAGCAAATTCACAGAGAAGAAACAGAGGAAATATATCCCCATTCACTCCCTTCACCTTCTTCCCTCCTTCTCATTTCTTGCCAGTGCTCACCATTGCTCTAACTCAAACGGAAGGTAGAATGCAATAGACTTCATTGAGGTGAGTCATATTGGCCAAACTGCCTGGGAATGGAGCGAAATGCTCTAGGATAGGGACAAACAGAAGAGAACCAGCACAACCTTACCGCTAAATCTGTCGTGCAGCTTTGAGTCTTCTTACTCAGGCTTCCGGGAGCACTTAACAGAGTTGTCCTCTTCTTGGCACTCTCCTTTCTGTGACCCCTTTATGCCACGTCAAGCTACTTCTCTTCACCTGCAGTGTCTGTATTCTACGCCGTTTTTTTCTTTTCTTTTTAATTCCTGGTGTTCTTCAGGGCTTATAAAGACAGCTTTTTCTCTTATTGCCCCTCAGTGGCCTCACTTATTTTTATTACTTTATTCACCATCTAGAGTGTCATGATTCCTGAGGCTGTGTTTTGAGCCCAGATCTTTCTGCTAAGTTTCGCTCATCTGCCTCCAGTGCATCTTTGCTTAGAAGTCTTATAGGTACCTCAAGATCACCATGCCAAAAATTAAACCGTCATACCTAATCTCAAATCCATTCTATGTGCACTTCCTACTTTAGTAAATGATACCAGCATTCTTGCAATTGCCCCAAAGCAGAAATTTAAGGTTCACTTTGACTTACCACATGTACGATTCATTAGAATTTCTATCTTTTTTTCTCAAATATTTCTCAATTTCATTGATTTCGCCAACACTATTCAGATCTAGACCACCAATAGGTCCTCATT
The DNA here is from genome assembly GCF_000327345.1 of Myotis davidii. Classification (NCBI taxonomy): domain Eukaryota; kingdom Metazoa; phylum Chordata; class Mammalia; order Chiroptera; family Vespertilionidae; genus Myotis; species Myotis davidii. Next base: position 10,201,050 of record NW_006288615.1, on the reverse strand, counting down.
TTTCTGAGGATAAAATCCAAATTTCTCACCTTGGTTTTCAGGACTTATTCTTTCCCATCTTAGACACCACTGTACTACTTTCCAAAAGAGCAACATTTTTTTCAGTTGCTTAAGCATGCCATGCTCATCTCACCTCTGGACCCCACCCATCCTTCACCTTCTCGGTGTGCCACTTGCCTACTCTTCATCAGAATAACTCCCGCTTTGCCTCCGGGCCTCCGTATAAATGTCACTTCCTTCATTCATAATCCAAACCTTCATAAGCCATCTTCCATAATCCACGCCCAGACATTGTGGAGCTGCCCTATGCCTTATCCTAGTGTATATTGTGCTTCCCAACATGCAACTGGTTTGACTTGTGTACGTGCCTCTCTAGACCCCACGGCATGTGCTCAAGGACTGTGTCTTTCCTATTCCGTGCTGTGTCCCCAGCATCTAGCAGAGTTGCAAGCATTTTAAAATAATGAATGAAATTGCCTTTGAGGATATGGAGGCATTTTAAGGAGTAGGAGTAGAGCATGGAATTGACAAGGTGTAGCAAGGTGGCATTGGAGATGGCGTTATACTTCTGTCTGAAGTTTTATGGTTCTTCGAAGGGCAGTCGTAAGCCACAGTATATTTTTAAACAATGAAGTGATAGTCAGGAGTTGTATTT
>NW_006288615.1:10181186-10200326 GCF_000327345.1 Myotis davidii | reverse complement strand
GATAAACCAAAAGAGAGGAGAACCTGGAAGTTGGGAAAATAATTTTGAAGACTTAACAAATTTGGCCAACATGTTAGACTTGCTAAGACTGCAAAGAAAGAGACAGCTATGGGAGCTGTTTGGAAATAAAAACAGAAACACTTGGACATAAGGGCAAAGGACAGGAAGAAGTCAAACATGACTGATTTTCATCCTGGTAACTAACGAAAATCATTCTGTCAGTTATCAGAATAGGGAAGTGGGAAAGAGGAATTTAAGGGAGACATATAAAGAGAATTAGAAAATATAATGAGGTCATAACATCTAAGTAGAAATATTCTGAGAAATGGGATATAGGACAGGACTTGAACCGTCTCTGCGGTTTCTCAAGGTAGAATGCCCCTTTGTGACCCTCAAAACATGTGTTCTGATACAAAAGAAACACTGTAGGGCCTGAGGTTTTTAATGTACTGCTGCCTAAATTCTGAGTCCTACCAAAGACTATTAATGATGATGGACAGAGGACAGAGAAGCATAAACAACGTCATGTAGGTGTTAAACCTCTCTGATCAGGCATAGTTGAAGAGCAGTGAAGAAAATTCCATTGCTTGCTTTTTCTATTATAAATCACACCTAGCTGAAACTCTGTTCTCCAATGACTACACGAGTTCTCTGCTCGCTGCCTTTTATGATGCTTGTTAATTAATAGAGAGGGTGCTTAACATGCACAGAAAGTGTTCTTTAGTATGTAAGTGTTGGGAGTCTGCATGCGTGTGATGCATATGACACAGTATTTTGTAAATTACCTCCTTAGGCTTTCTCCACATGATAAGAATACAATCATCATCTGCTACAAAAATGCCCTCTTTACATAAGGCTATTTCTGTCATTTTTTAAAAACAAAGTACAACATATTTCAAAGTCATAAAACAGCTTTATTTTTTTTTCCCTCACAGTTACCCAAAGCTGTTTTGTGGGGTTAGCTCTTTCAATCCCCTGGAATGCCCATGACCTTTTAATTCTCTGTATTTGGCAGATGTTTAAAGTGACTCTTTTGTGTGTATTTTCTTGGACTCTTCTCAGATCCCTCATCACTAGAGATGTCTCGTTTACATCTCTCAACTTCTCCAGCTGTCATTTTTCCTCTAGTTCCTGGGTAGCAAGCCACTCACCTCCAGATTCTTTCTGCTGAGGCCTCTTTGACCTTCTAATAGTCTTGTTGGGAAAACCCCTAAAAAACTCCAGACAGCTCTCATTTATGGTTACCATCTGGGCCTCTGTCTATAAGCCATTCAATTACTCCAAGCGTAGCACCCTCCACTGTCACCAGAGGTCACTTCAGCCAGCCACCTGCCCTCAGGCAATGCTTAGGTGACTACAGCCCACTGTGTTCCCGTAATTCCAGGAAATTTTCTGTGTGGCCTCTTTGAAGCCTTTCTCATTTGACTCGCAGTAACAAGGATACACCTTTCAAAGCTCCCCTTAAAAGAAAGAATCCAAGTACTATGATGAGTCTCTCTCAAGAATTCTCCTGGAAACCCCTTCTCCTCTCATGAGCTTGCTACGCTTCTTTATAAGCTGGAATTGAGTGATTGGCTAAGGATATCAAAAGCCCCTCCTGTACAAATACAGCTAAAGTTAGCTAACACTTCATGTGTGAAGTGGGAGTACACTTGTCACCTCTAGTTTGGGCCTCAGCTAAGCCCCAAACAGAAAGAGCCCCATTTAACTTCCTGTTACCAATGAGATGTAAACACTTACCAAAATCATAAAATTAATATTTGACTATAAGATAACTCTGGTTAAATAAAGCCTTGAGAGGGTTAATGAGAAATACTATACCAGCAGGATGACCGACAAAGCTCATTGCACAGGACATAGAACATTCATCTGACCCCCCCCCTGTGGTGCTTGTTTCCATAGAAACTACACTTTCAAACACATATTGCACTTCAACAAGAAAATAAAACTCTTTTCTACGTCTATGAAGCACAATTACAAGAGAAAGAAATGAGTCATATGCTTTCATTTCAGAATATGTATGTGCGTGTTTTGTGTGAAAAACTAGAGAACAAATGAGGGATGTTTATTCCAATAAATGTGAAGTATGTTCTACAAAATTATTCAGATATTGAAAGAATACCAAAAAACTACAAATTCCTCTTTCAGCTTCATTTTTTGTTTGTGTAGGGTTTTTTTTAGTTTCTTTATGTGCAGGAGGGCCTACATGATCTGAGAAGAGAACTGACCTCTTAAAAACCTAATTTCAACCTTACATTATGACCTCCTGTGCTCTTTGGAAAGTTTTTAAGTTTTATAATTGAGGCATACTCATGGAATGAGTGGTCTAGAAAGTCGTATTGCTGTGGTTAAATTGTGGTGACCTTAAAAGACATGGTGAGGTTGTATCCCCTAGCACCTGTGAATGTGACCTTATTTTGGAAAAAGGTTTTTTCAGAAGTAATCAAGTTAAAATGTGGTCATATTTCAATGAACAGGTTCTAAATCTAGTATGACTGCTGGTGTCCTTATAGAGGAAACACCCTGTGAAGACAGAGACACCTGGGGACTTTAAGTCAAAATGAGAGAGTAGGGCCCATAAGTGTCAACCTATGAACCAGGAGATCATGGTTCAATTCCTGCCCAGAAAGCATGCCCAAATTGCAAGCTTGATCCCCAGTAGTGGGCATGCAGGAGGCAGTTGATCAATGATTCTCTCTCATCACTGATATTTCTCTTTCTCTCTCTCTCTCTTCTTCTCTGAAATCAATAAAAACTATATTTAAAAAATATATGGCAGAGTAGATAAATGCTGGGCTCACCTCCTCCCATAACCACATCAAAATGACAACTAAACTATAGAACAACCTCCATTAAGAACTACCTAAATAGATGTATAGAAGTCCTATAACTAAGGATATAAAGAGGAAGCTACATAGAAACTGGTAGAAGCAGAAGAGACTCAGAATGGGCTGTTCCTACACCCACATGTGGCATTTAAAAATTGAGAGTGACATCTCAGCTATGAAGGTCCACCCTGAAGAGTGAGGGCTCCCAGCCCACACTAGGCCCTACAATCCAGGGTTTCTGTGCCAGGAAGAGAAGTCCTCATAATTCTGGCTTTAAAAACCAGTGGGGATTGTGGCTGATGGGATCTGAGCTGAGTGAGATGAAGGGATGCTAGAGACCCAGACATTACTCCTAAAGGGCCCACACATGGACCTACTTGCCGATGACTCTCTTGCTCTGAACTCCAGCACTTGATCGGCAGCTGGAAAGTGCCAGGGACACCCAAGAAGGAACTAAGTTGTCTAGCTCCAGGGTGAGGGCTGGAGGGGCAGCTTTCTCCCAGGCAGAAATGCTGGCAGAAACCATTGCTCCTCTGTTGAGCCCTCCCGCAACCCAGCCTGCAGGCTCAAGGAGTCTCCAAGTCTGAGGGTCTCTCAACCCAGATAACACTATTGACCCAGTCCTGGTGATCCCTGAAACCCTGCCACACCCAACTTGCAGGCCCACCCAAGATGCTTCAGGTGGCTTTTCCATGCAAATGGCTTGTCTTGGCTCATACTTCAGATTTTCCTAACATCTCTTAAAGGTTCACAAACCCAAACAAGGTCAAGAGAACTGCACCACTGGGCCCCAAGGAGCACCTATTACATAAGGCTACCCTGTCAAGACAGGGAGACATAGTAGCTCTACTTAATACATAAAAACAAACTCATGGAGGCATCCAAAATGAGGAGAAAGACGCATATCCCAAATGAAAGAACAGAACAACTCCAGAAAAACAACGAAACAAAATAGAGACAAGCAATCTATCAGATGCAGAGTTTAAAACTTTTATAAGGATGCTAAATAAATTTAGGGGCATAGTAAATGAACTTAGTGAGAACTTTAGCAAAGATACAGAAAATAGAAAAATGGAGATAAAAAAATAAAGAACCAGTCAGAAATGAAGACTACATTAGGGGGGGTCAAACATAGATTAGATGATGCAGAGGATCGAATCAGCAATTTGGAAGATAAGGTAGCAGAAAATATCCATTCAGAACAGAAAAAAAAGAGATTTAAAAAAAGGATAGTTTAAGGGCCCTCTGGGACAACGTCAAGTGTATCAACATTTGTTAGCATCAAAGGAGTACCAGAAGGAGAATACAGAGAGCAAGGATTTGAAAACCTATTGGAAGAAATACTAATGGAAACTTCCCTAAGCTGGTGAAGGAAATAGACTACAAGACCAGGAAACTCAGAGAGTACCAAATAAGCTACACCAAGATACATCATAATTGAGAAAGAAATCTTAACCTTTTACAACAATGTGGATGGACCTGGAGAGTATTATGCTAAATGAAATAAGCAGTCAGAGAAAGAAATACCGTATAACTTCACTTACATGTAAAATCTAATGGATAAAACAGATAAATAAATAAAATAGAAATAGACTCATAGATACAGAGAACAGACTGACAGCTGTCAGAGGGGAAGGGGGTTGGGAAGCTGGGTGAAAAAGATGAAGGGATTAAGCAAAAAAACAACAAAAACACACACACAAAAATCCCTCATTGACACAGACAACACTATAGTGATTACCAGAGAGAAAGGGGGTGAGGTGGAAGTACAAGGATACAGGAAGATAAACGTTGTGATAGAAGAGACTTGACTCAGGATAGTGAACACACAATACAACCTACAGTGGATGTGCTATTTAATTGTACACCTGAAAGTTTATAATTTTATTAACCAATGTCACCCCAGGAAGTCCAATTAGAAAATGTGTATTCCTCACAGATTCTATGTTTAAAATGGTGTTTTACCAGAGTCACATAATGTCATAATATTTTCAAGGTGGCCCTTGCCTTTTGAAGCAACAAAAAAAATTGTATTTTTAAAATTTATTTTATTCTACATAAAACAAATTATTGCAGGATTAGTTCATTTTAAAATGCATTTAATAACTTGTATTAAAGAAATGGGAAGACTATGCACATTTTAATATACTCTCTCTAGGTAAGTATGAAAAAAACAAACACTAACGGTTAAAGACAAAGAGGGAATTTTAAAAGCAGTAAGAGAAAAGCAGTTAGTTACCTACAAGGGAGCTCCCATAGGACTGTCAGCTTATTTCTCAAAAGAAACTTTGCAGGCCAGAAGGGACTGGCACAAAATATTTTAAAAAATGAAAAGCAAGTACCTACACCCAAGATTACTCTACCCAGCAAGGCTATTATTTAGAATCAAAGGACAGATAAAGAGCTTCCCAGACAAGAAAAAACTAAAAAGTTCATCTCCACCAAACCAGTATTTTTTTTATAAGAAGTGTTAAAGGGATTTCCTTAAAAAGAAGAAGAAGAAAAGACAAAAAATATGAATAATAAGATGATAATAACTATATATCTTTCAATAATCACTTTAAATGTAAGTGGATTAAATGACATGGGTGTCTGAAATGATAAAAAAAAAAAAAGATCCATACATATGCTGTCTACAAGAGAACCTCTTCAGATTGAAAGACACACAAAGACTGAAAATAAAGGAATGGAAAAAATATTACATGCAAATAAAAATGAAAAAATAAATCTAGGGTAGCAAAATTTGTATCAGACAAAATAGACTTTAAAACAAAGGGTATAGCAAGACACAATGAAGGACCCAGCTTCTGAGTATTTATCTGGAGAAAACCATATGCATCCCTATGGTCATTGCAGCATTGTTTACAATGGCCAAACAACCAAAGTGTCCATCTATGATGAATAAATAAATAAAGAAGAGGTGGTACATAATATACAATGAAATATTACTCAATGATAAAAATGAATAAAATGTTGCTATCTGCAACAACATGGATGGACCTAAAGGGTATTATGCTAGGGTTAAATGGGTCAGACACAGAAAGACAAATGCCATATGATTTCACTTATATGTGGAATTTTAAAAACAAAACAGAAATGAACACTTAGATACAGAGAGAACATTTTGATGGTTGCCATATGGGAGAGGTGTTGGAGGGCTGAATGAAAAAGAATTAAGATGTGGAACTTGGCAGTCATAAAAACAGTCATGGTAATTTAAGGTACATTATAGTCAGTAATCCTATCTAATAATAGACAAACATGGTAATTGACCGTACCTTCGCTACACCTCTCATTGGCTAATCCGTGAGATATGCAAATTAACTGCCAACAAAGATGGCGGTTAATTTGCATACGTAGGCGCGAAGCGGCGGAGCGAAGACTGAACGCGGCTCCGGCTGGAGCAGCGAAGGCTTGAAGGCAGCTCCAGCTGGAGCGAAGGCCTGGGTCCTGGGTGCCAGAGGAAAACCGGTGCCGGCAGCCAGGGGAAGGGAAGGCCTATTGCAATAATACTACATAATAAAAACTTAATATGCAAATCAACCGAATGGCGAAACGACTGGTCGGCAGACAGCACCAAGCCAGCCAAGGCAGGTGCCCGTAGGCAGAGGGAGGGGACGGCGATTGGAGGGCGGCAGGGCCGGCCACTCATCAGCCGGCACTGGTTCCTGGTCGCCCTGATTGCCCCACCTGTCGCCTCCCAAGATGGAGGCCACCGGTGCAGGCGCTGGGGTGATGGGAGGTGTGGGGCTGGCTGTTCACCTGCTGGCACTGTCCCCCAATTGACCCACTGATTACCTCTCACAGAGGGCTCCTGGACTGTGAGAGGGCACAGACAGGACTGAGGAACCGTCCCTCCCACCCCCCAGTGTATGAATTTTCATGCACTGGGCCCCTAGAAATGTAATAACTACATATGGTGTAAGATGGGTACTAGACTTCCTTATGTGATCACTTTGTAAGTTATATAAAATGTCTAATCAATATGCTATACACCTGAAACTAATATAATATTGTATTTCAACTCTAATTGAAAAATACATAAATATTTTTTTAAAAAAGCACAGACATACATACAGGGAGAATGCCACATGATGACAGAAGCAGAGATTAGAGTGATGCAGCTACACACTAAGATACACCAAGGATGGGCAGTCACCTTCAGAAACTAGAAAGAGCCAAGGCAGGAGTTTGTCCTCTGTCAAAGAGGGAACATGCCTCTGCTGGCACTTTGATTCTAGATTTCTAGCTTCCAGAACTGTGAGAGAATAAATTTCTGTTGTTTTAAGCCCACTTTGTTAGGGCAGCCCTGAGAAACTAAAACACACAGAAAAGAACATTTTAGTTGCAAATGTAGAAACTGTAAGGTAATTTCCTTATGAAATTTGGGCTCCACTGTGTAATTGGCTGAGTGAGGAAGTTGCTTGAATTGATGGTCTGTCTTTTTTGGGAGGACTGGCATTTCCAGTTTTGGTGCTGATATATTGACTATTGTTGGAAGCAGTTGTTTCAGTTCAGTAACTGGTCTTGTCCTTTCTGACTTGAGTGTTGTTGATCTTAATAGATCTCAAGCTGCATCACTCTTCAGCAGTCATAAAGGAAAACAGTCTCACTTCTCAAAATGATGGAAGAGCATCTAATAAAATTATTTGTAGAGAGAAGAATTTTTAAATATCTGTGTGTTTTTTTCTACTAAAGGATGTAAATTCTTTAGCTTGGTGGCAAATTCTGATGCAACATAAAAACAATTCAGTTAAAATTTTATTATTGCCATGGATTAGTAGTATATTTACAGCAACTACATTACCCCGTCTGCCGATTCAATGACAACCAAGAATGTGAGGTATTAGTCAAACTACAAAAAGCCACAAATTAAATACTAACTGTTCACATTAGACCGTTTATAATCATATTTTTACATTGTAACCTTAAATAGGAGTCATTTATTTGTGCTTATTTTACAAACTTAAAAATTAAGGAGTCTTTATGGGCTGATGAGAATATTCTAAAATCATGTTGTGAGATGGTTTTACAACACTGTACACTTAGGAAAATCATTGAATTGTGCACTTAAAATGTGAAATGTTTTTCTTGCAAATTATGTTGATAACGCTGCTTAAAAAAAATAAAGATTCTCTGTTCCTCATAGGAACTATCTGCAGAACTGGTGATAGTGTTTACATCACTCTGATAATAGTCCAAACAAAACAAGATACCTTGCATATGTTGCAATTTTGTCTTGCCCAAAAGGTGCATGTGGCTAAACCAGGACCCTGTTGGATGAAAGAAATTCCAGAGACAATGGTCCTCCAGAGGATGAATAAGTGTTTCTCCCTGCAGTGGATGGAGAGCCCTGGATTAATCATTTGAAGTCCTTTCATGGCATTGCTTTACAAGAATTTGCACTGCTCCCAACTATACCTGGCACCTCATCTGACACACTGATGATGTAAGAAGGATTTAGTCAAACAAATGACACACTCTGTCTCCTTGGAACCACTGAAGAAGTGTTTAGATCTACACAGGGTTTGAATATATGACTCTGACCACTAATTCATTGGCCTGTTCCATGATAAATCTTCAATGTTCATAGGCTGAGCAAGGAGGTAAGGGAGAAGGAAGGAGTGAAGAGGCTGCTTTTTGAGGCATTAAGACATCCCATGTATTCAGGATGGAGGTGCCCTGACTTTTTCTTTAAAGAAGTTGGGCTGATCAATAAACCACAGTCTTCACAAAAGCCCTCTGAGAAACATTGGCACTGCTCTCCACATGCCTTTCCTCTGTGATTTTCTTATAAACAGCTCTCAAGCTACTTGGATATTAGGACATCTGAGTGTGTGGGACAGTCTTGATCCTCCAGCCTTTTCCATAAAGTATCTCCATTCTGTTGGGGTGTTGGGTGGCCACCTTCCATAGGCCACATCAGCTATGTCCCTCTCCCCTGGCTTTGGTTGGCCTTAGTCATTGGGAGGCCCTGGTAGATTAGTGAGTTGAGAGGAAAGAAGTTAGGGATTTTATTTCATGGCAGACCTTGGGCTGTCAGCAGCTTTTTTCTTCAACAAGAAAATCCTCCTATAGGGTTGGTCTACCCAGTAACTGCTTTCTTGCCTTCACCTTCAGGTTTAGTGGTAATACTCACTTTACCATCTCTTTAACCTACTTGTAACCCTGACCTCACACTTGATTAAATTATCTTTATTTACCCTTTTTGAGTGTGACATTCCTTTCCTGATATACTGAGGCCGTTCTTTCCATAGAAAATTTCTGTTTGCCAAATTCCTCCTTGGGTTGGTCATGGGAGCCTCTGAGTACTTAGAACTCAGTCCAGTGTCAAACTGCTAAAGATCGCATTTTTAAGAGGATAATTGGCTAAAATATTTTCTACAAAATTATTATGTACAAGCTAAGCTCACAGCTCACTGCCACTGTTCACATTGTTCAAATATCAAGAGAATGCTAATCCAAAATTATCGTTCCTAGTTCAAAGGCAAGCTTAAGGGATTTTTTTCTTTTTCTTTTCTTTTTTCTTTCTTTCTTTTTTTTTTTTAGGGACAGGAAAAAAAAATCTACAATTTTGGAAATCCCTCCATGTATCTACCCATCTAACCCTTGGTAATTTTAATGATCCACTGGGTTGGGAGGCCAATGCATTAACCTCCTCAGTATATTGTATTGCAAGGAAGGCATAAGGCAAGACACTAACAGCCACCTGTGTTCCAAATTTCTTAGGAGGAAAGTGTCTGAAAATGTAGAGGTATTTGACTCCATAAACCAGCAAGACCCAAAGGATACTGTCTAGAAATCCTGCTTTATCAAAAGAAGAACTGACTAGTAGTTTCCATATCAAAGATCAAGCTCCCGCTGAGCCCGGTGGCCACAGTGTTGGCACACTTCTCAAGTGTTTCAAAATGGTCCTCCAGTGCTAAACGGGGCACTATTCATTTGCTTAACAAGCTGCTCTCCTTCCTCTCCCCTCCCCCTCTCTTCAAAAGACAATAGGGCAAGATACATTGCATTCTAGGCCAAATCTGAGTAACCACGCATTTTATATTAGAGAAGCCTAAAAAATACACTTTATTTTCTTATTTTTTTGCATATTTTTAAATACTTCTCAGCTCACAAAAAGCTGAGTGTCAGCATAAAATGATTTATTTTATGGTGAAGTTTCAGGGATTATGTACAGCCTGTAGATTATTTGGAGACCATTTTTCAATAAGATATAGAGAAAGAGGAAAGCAGTTTCATAAAACTTCCAAATATACCATAATGAGCTTTCAAATGAAGTATTACTACCATGATCTTAGAATAACTAAAATTATTATAACCTATTCTTAAGAAATGAGTTTTGATACTATATATGTTTTCTTTTTCATTTTTAAATCAGTACTTTTGAGCAAATCAATGAGTTTACAGATCATTCTCAAACTGATTTCTGAAAAGCAGAATATTTTGGAGTTAAAAAGTTAAACCATTTTTCATAGCAATATACGTATTTTCTTCTGCTCATTGTTCAATTATGTTGTTGCTCAAATTTTTTCCCCCACTGTAGAATAGACAATGGTGCAGGTTATGAGTTAGCCTACTGAATACGATCATTCATAAGATAAACTAGTGTGTCAGTATTTCTAACTAAGGCAATCAGTCAGGAATTTATCCTTTCCCTTGATTTATGATTTTGAGTCTGTTGGCAACTGTTTGATACACTTAACTATGTACAATAATTAAACAAATGCATCTAGCTATAAGTAATTTCATCTGGAATATCAACAATGTTATACATAAAAATCTAAAATCTAAATAGTGTAAGCAATTTACTTCACACTAAGATGCTTGAGTTCTACCAAGTAAAATGTATTTTTTTTTGCATTTAGAATGCAAATGCTTCCCTAACCTCCTTTCCCCAAAAGATAATCTATAACAGAATCTGCAAATGGATTTGAGCATAAAGCTGACCACATCCCTTTTATTGCAATAAAGTGTGCATCATCTACAATGTTCATTTGTATGTTGGCGCTTTCTGGGAAAGGAACTGCATGGTACTTTGAGAAAGGGCAGCATGAGATTGTCCATGATTCAGAAAAGTTAAAATTAGAGGCCGTATATTTATTCCCCATGTTTAATTTAGTTAGTGACCATAGATATATTTACATGGTGGGGACTTTCTTTTTCCTTCTCTAAAGCATTGTTCTTAGTAGGCTAGGGCAGTGTTGGGATTTGAGGGTTGATGTGCATATAATAAGAGAGAATTAAGTAATTTTGCAGGACGGTGGCCCTGCAGCCTACTCTCTAGTACAGTGGTTCTCAACCTTCCTAACGCCGCGACCCTTTAATACAGTTCCTCATGTTGTGGTGACCCCCGATTTCATTGTTACAAATTGAACATAATTAAAGAATAGTGATTAATCACAAAACAATATGTAATTATATATGTGTTTTCTGATGGTCTTAGGCGAACCCTGTGAAAGGGTCGTTCGACCCCCAAAGGGGTCGCGACCCACAGGTTGAGAACCACTGCTTTAGTACATGCTGTATAGTCTATGACTCCATGGCACTGGAGCACTTCCAAGATTGTTAAGAGACTCCATTCAAAAACACTAAGGCAAGAGGCAGGCACCCAAAAAGAGGAGCAATCCTGTTTTCTAAATGAGCTGATGTGCTGAAGCAAGCCTTTAAACTTTGTTTAATAGTAAGAAATATTTGGCCTCACAACCCAGTACATACTAACACACACACACCATCACACCATCACGCCACCACACCATCACATTTATATACAATTGAAACTAAATTGCCCAGCCAGTGTGGTTCAGTGGTTGAGCATCAACCTATGAACTAGGAGGTCATGGATTGATTCCCAGTCAGGGCACATGCCCGGGTTGAGGACTCCATCTCCAGTCGAGGGTGTGCAGGAGGCATCCAATCAATGATTCTCTCTCATCATTGATGTTTCTATATATGTTTCTCCCTTCCTCTCTGAAATCAATAAAAAGATTTTTTTAATTAAGAAAAAGAAACTAAATTACATTAAATGATACTTATTAAAATTATAGCCAAAGCACTATTTCACTATTTTATTCTGTTCATCCTATTTTTTGCTATGTTAATCATGACCCAATAAGTTATATCATGTCACACTAAAGACTTTGGAAAGTGGGGCAAGGTGCATTATAAAGAATGACATGTACGATGAGCACCTGTTATTCTCCGGTTTCCAAGTACAGGTGGCCAAGAGAACATGAACTTCCTTTCATCAGTGCTGTCTACAAATTCTTTCACTTTTGGCCTCACAAAGTCTGATTAAGTTGGAATATCTAAGACAGTACTCAGAAATTTTGAATGTCTGATTCATTGAGACAAGTAAAAGAAAACCTACGTTGAGTCACACAATCTCAGTTAAATCTACTTACAGAGAGTAGGTAGTACTTGATATTTATTTAATTCATGACCATTTGACATTATAAATTAAGCCCATGTTTCTCAGATTAAAAACTTGGATAGTCTCTTACTCCTAATTACCTAAAAAGACAGTGGTAAGGAGATGAGATAAAGAGGCTGGCCTCCCTTTGTGCCCTCTTTCTCTCTTGGAAGGGGAGGCTGAGCCCGGCTCTAGCCTGAGAATCTGAGAGGAAAGATCCTTTCCCGTAAGTCGAGCCATCGAGGATATAACCGGACAGACACCTGAGGGTCTTTGGGCTTCTGCCTGAACTTCTGCCAGTAACAAATTCATCAATTTGGGTTAAGTGGCAACTCTCAGGAAAGGTAAGTACTTTTAGGAGAAGGGATGGCCTATAAGCTTCTAAACACTTAACTGAGTTTATGTGAGTCCTTTGAAAATAAATCCAGCAGGACTCCGGACTTTGATGTCCAATAAGCCAAGAGCATGAGGGAAAGACCCCAGAAGAGAACACACGCATAGCTCCTGAGGGTCCTGGTGAGTGAGAAGGCACCGCGAAGACACACAGAGCATGAACGGGGAGTGGGAGGGCCCCAGAGTGGCTTTAACCCCTGGATTATTCTGTGTAAAAAGCAAAGCTGCTATAAATGCTATCCCAGCGGGTCTTAACCATAGAGAGCCTTTAAAAATAACTTCTATCTCTTCCTCACATATCCATCTGGGGCAAGTAAGCAGGCTACTGTGCTCCACAGTCAGCAACCCAGGCCCCTTCCATCTTTCTCCATTAGCATCTGGAGTGTTTCCCTTGTTCCCATAAGGACTGCTTTCTAAGGAAGATTTCTTAGAAGTAAAATCTGTTCCAGCTTGGTTGTAGGAGAAAATGCATGGAGGAAAAACACATGTGTTCAGTGTTTCAACTCCAGGAGTGGAAGAGGTAGATGGCACCTCCATTTACTTTCCCTTCGTGAACATGAAGTCACATAGCCTTGTTTAGCTGCAAGGATTAGGTGAGCCAGTGGCGGTGCTACACAGTTTAGTCCCTGGCTTGACGGGGAGAGCCCTAGCCTAGCTGCATTCCTAGAGAATAAGGAAAAATGAACTTTGGTGCCCAGCCAGCATTCCCTGACATAGCTACTCTTACTCAGCCCTGGCTTGTAGCATATTTCTGTCTACTGTCCAAAGGCAGGCTGTGGTGTACTAGGATTCTGGGACTATGTATAAAGCATTCTTAATGGTGCAAATTTCCCTTGGACATTTATTATCAGGTCATTGACATAACTACAAAGCCTTTTGAAAAATAACCTCGTATTAATTGTAATCCAATTTTTCTATTAGCTTGGAATGCTTTACAATTCTTCTGGGACTAAAGCCATAAGTTAAAAGTAAATGTCTTTAATCAGTTCCAGATTTTCAATCTAAATTCTATTATAAATCTTGCTCCTTGAATTGAGTATATACTGTAAAAGAAGAGGTATGATAGATAAGTCATACATTTTAAAAATATTGGTTTGAACAGAAATCAGGCCAAAGCAGAGACTGCCATCTATACTGAAAATGATCTTGCATATAAGGAAAGTTAATGTGGGTTCTTTCCATATAAAACAGTGCACAGCCCCGATAAAATTGCCTGGTAAGTTTATAAATAATCTAGCCTTGGATTTTAATGTCTTTGAAGATGTTTTCTTAAGGAGGGTTACTTCAAATAGAATTTGAATGTAAGGGAAGGATCAGTTTTTAGCTAAGTGGGAAACTGGAATTCAAAACCCAAAATGTGGAAGACACTTTAGATTCTGTCCAATTTAGAGGTATTCCTTTGTCCATTTTAATCTGTGACAGTCTCTCAGAATCAGTGCCCCAGTCCTAAATCTTTGTTAGGTAGCTCTTCCTTATAGTAATGAGGAAAAGTCTCTAATTCTAACATCAATGTGATCGTGTTGTAGATGTGAGAGATGTCAGCAGAAGACTCAGGTGGGGTTTCAAATGGAATCAAAGGCATACTGGTAGAACTTCAAATTCAAGCTTTGCAAATGCAATTTTTTAGACTTGCTAACACAGTGCATTATCCTCATCTCGGGTTTTAAAAGAGATCGAAGATGTCAACAAGGTCTTTGCTGTTTGGTTTTCATTATGAAGGTCCCCCGATCATTTCTACTACTCTGCGCTGTTCTTTCCAAACAACCCATCACCTGATCTTTTAACTGCCTGTGCTGGCTTTCTCTTGTAACTTTGTGAATTTCAGTCATGCAAGCCTTCTGTGCGATGTGCTGTTCTAAGTGCTGAGCATATAGCTATGGATGAGACCAATTCATGCTTTTATGTCCTAGTGGAAGCAGCAGGAAAAAGAATCTAAGTATAAAAGTATGTAACAAAAATATACATCAGAAAAATAAAGAAGGTGTCTTATAGGGCCTGATCAAGGGCGTTCTCCCTGAGGAGGCGACATATGAGCAGGAAATAAAGGAGCAAGTCAAGTGAAAATGTGAGTGGGGAAAAGTCTGGGCAGAAGATCGAAAGTGCCAAGGGCACAACATTAAAAAAAAAAAATGTGGCATTTTGGAAGAATGATAAAAAGGCCAGGACTAGAATGAATTGAACAAAGCATGAGGTAAGGTTTATGCAAAATGAAATTGCTAAATGAAATGGAAACCCATTGGAAGGGTTTGAGCAGGGAAGTAACATGGCTTGGTTTATGTTTTGAAATGACCACTCTGGCAGCCCTGGAGAGAACTGATAGTAAGGGGACAAGAATGGAAGCATTAGTAAAAAGGCATTTATGGAAATGGGGAAGATGGTGACTTAAACCAGTTTGAAAATGGTGGAGGTGGTAAACACATTAAAAAAAAATCTCCTATAGGTGTTGTTAGTTGCCTTCCTGGAAGCTATCCTCACTTGCATAGTTTGCTAACAGGGCTCCCACCTGGTGTGCCAACCCCTGGTAATGAAATATTATTGGTCTAATCATATCCTGACGATCCTGACTCCCCTTGGTAGATGTTCCCTTGGCCAACACAGCTCAGAGGATCCTGATGATCCAAGAAGACTTCAGAGAAAGTCATCTGGACACACTTCTGCAAAGGCTTTCTTCTTATTGATGATGGAAGGAAAGGCATTCTGTTCAAACCAAACACTTGAACGCTACTAAAAGATTACCCTGTGAACAAATGTATTTGAAAAAACACTGTGACAGAGTGCATTAGCTTTATTCTCTTGATTTAAAAATATTTATGTGCTTTATGTATGTTCAAGAGAAAAATAAAGAATCCAGATTTTCCTAAATGTATGCAACCATAGAGTTCCCATTTGGGGATTAATAATCTGGTTCACAGAATTAATCTTCTTCAGAACACCATTATGATAATATTGGACAAAGGAGTGCATTTTGTAGAATCAAATAATAGTCTTCAAAATGTTGGTGTACCACTCAGGAAGGAAGGAAGGGAACAGTTAACAGTCTTTACAAATACAGTAAGTTCATTCTGTTAGTATTTAAAAGCATTTAATTAAATAAAAAATCTGAACTACACTAGAAATTTTAACATGACAATTTATAGTTATAGAGAGAGAAAGGATTTCAAACTATAATTCATTGAATGCTAGTAAAAGATCACATGCTGCAAAATTTTATCTCATAATAAAAAAGGATTAATATGGCTTTTAACTAAATGTCAAAATATATTTTCATTACATAGTCTAATTTAATTTCTCAACTATAAGATGTTGGTAGAAAAGAGTGATTTACACTCAGCTGCTCAGTTCTGATTTTCTCTGCTGGCAATTCTGACAGTAGACTTTATATTTACTGGTATAAGTGTGTAATGAAACTCAATCAAGAATATTCTCTTAAATCCTTACTGCTTACAGTGTTATCCATAGCCTCGCAGCTTTGGGATTACCTGAGAACCTTTAGAAATGTAGAATCTTAGGCCCCACCCCAAACCTACTAAATCAGAATTTCCATCTTAACAAGATTTCCAAGTAATTCATAAGCACATTAAAGTTTGAGACGAACTACCTTCAAATACATTCTCCAGATGTTTTGTTATCATTGAAGATTAGAGGCCCAATGCACAAATTTGTGCATGGGTGGGGTCCAGCCGGTTCACCCCAATGGGGGCCCATCAGGCCAGGCCAGCAGGGGGTGAGGCCACAGACAGTTGGCCAGCCAGCCCTGCCCCCAATTGGGGTGGGAAGGCCGATCAGGGCACAGATCAAGCTGGTTGGCTGTTGCAGTGCGCGTCATAGCCACTGGTCGTTCTGGTCATTCTGCCATTTCCGTCACTGGCCTTTTATATACATAGATTGTTCTGCCACTACCTGGGGTGAATAGCAGGTTTTACTAAGAATCTGACACTGGGATTCCATCTCATAACCTTCACAGTGCACCCACTTAAAATGTGTGATTTGCAGTAGAGCAAAAATACTTTCAGAGTGTAACATAAACCATACTTTGTGTAGATCTGGCCTGCAAATGCTGAATAATAATTAGTTACACATCTATCTATGCTCACTTAGTAGGTCACAGATTTACAAAGCAATGTGTGTGTGTGTGTGAAGGAGAGAGAGAGAGGGAGAGAAGTGCTAGCACACTTGGAAGTATGTGAGTATGCTACCTAGACTCCAAATTCACCAATTAGCAAAACTGTAAACAGCCAAGTCTGTTGCCACTGACTTCCCCAGTATAATACTCAACTTTATTGGAAGTATTAGTATTTGGCATTTAGATTTTTTAAAAGCTTCCTGTGGGGAGGCACGGGACAGGAGTTGGCTTAAGGCAACTGCCCTGCCTTGACTTTTCCAAACAAGTCTGAGCCTCCGGGTGTTTACTGGAATCTTTATGCTTAGTCTTCAGATGCCCTTGCTTAACAGACACTACAAAGGCATGTGTATTCTCAAGGATACTTACCCTGTTGATAATATCTAATAGTTAATTTTAGTTCAAGCTGTTGTCACAATAAAAGCCTAAGGAGGCAGGCGAATGGGGCTGTTTGGTTCCTATAGCCAAGCAGTCCCTTAGCCCTCTCTTTCACAGAAATGTGTGTCAGAGTAATCATTCATCTGTTGCTCAGAGCCTGCTGGTGAGCCCCAGCAGCTTCCATCCTAGATTCTAAATGAAATTTCTGAACCAAATTTTTCTAAAATCCCCAAAGTTATTAAAAACTCAGCCCACTCTCAAGCACATCACCAGACTACCTGGGTAGCATAATCACATAAAAATTCAAGAACTTCTGATCTTCTCAGAGCCTAACCTTCTCTACACACCAGTCTACAATGCAACACAGTTACATGCTGATCACTCGGCTTAGCACCATAACATGGGGCAGTGATACTGGGAAGATTTGGCATCTGCCAGTAAGGTCTGGTGTGTTAGGTTGAAGTACAACCGTGTCCTTGGCTGTCTTCCTTCTTCTCCTGAGGAGTCCAACAACACTTGGCCTTCCTATGTAGACCTTCTGGCTTCCCCTCATTTTCCACTACTCTGTATTAAATCTACATTCTCCTTGTGAGGGTTGCAAGCACTAAGATTCACATGTCCATCACCTCCTGTAATAAACCAATTCCTCCTAAATTTGAGGAGACTGAGGTAGCTGGAATTTGGAACAGTGGTCATCCTTACTAGCCATTCTTAGAGGAGGAGAGAGGGAACTATATGTTAGGACCAAGGCCAGAAGTGGAAATTTGAGAGAACATTTTGTATCTGGCAGTAACATGGGAGAAAGAAGATGAGGCACATGCTGGCAGAAAAGGTGGGTAGGCAAATGAAGAAATGAGCTATATGTAAAAACCAGCATTCAGAGAAAGCAATCATCCTTTTTCAGTACTAATTTGGCCTTAATGCTAGTCCTGAGTATAGCATGTGATGATTTCAGTGGACCCTCATTCAGGCCTCCCTCTTAGATGAAATAGACAAGCAGCCCTAGGGTGCCCTCAAGATCTTTCTCACCCAGCTTTCCCTAAACACTCTTAGTGTATGAAAGCAGCCTTTTAAATCATGTCTCTGAAGAGCCCCTAATTGTGAATCCCCATAATACTTGGCCTATCAGTCCCATTTCACATGTAAGCCACTTCCTTCTTAACATTCTCTGCTCTTGGTCACCTGAGCCATAACATTACCCTGGTTCTCTTAGCTCTCTGATGATTCCTGTGTAGCCCTCATGGTGAGTTACTTTTCTTTGGCCTGACCCAAACTTTGGTATACTTCATGATTCTCTTCAAAGCTCTATTTTATTCTCTTTCCACATGCTCCCCTATATGTTAATGTGCTTCCACAATAATATTGTTAGCACAAGTGTCTCCTGAGTTCTGAAACTGTCTATATAATTGTCTCTGGAACACATTCTCTTGTATGTCTTTCAGAAAATTCAGCACAGTCAACCCTGCCATCATTATCTTCTCATTGCAATCTGCTTCTCTCCTTCACACTTTTCACAATGAACCGCAAGACCCTGTCACCCAAGAACTATGGATACCCTGCTCAATTCCCCCGGCCCTCACCACATCCCTTCCTCTTCAGCCCTTTCAGACTTATTTATTTTGAGCGACTGACATCTCTTTATGATACTAATACACCAGTCATTTAGCTAGACTGCCTTCTTCTAATTTCTTATCACTGTGAACTCTTGAGATGTATTATTCTACTGCAGCGGTTCTCAACCTGTGGGTCGTGACCCCTTTTGGGGGGGTCAAATGACCCTTTCACAGGGGTCGCCTAAGACCATCAGAAAACACATATATAATTACATATCGTTTTTGTGATTAATCACTATGCTTTAATCATGTTCAATTTGTAACAATGAAATTGGGGGTCACCACAACATGAGGAACTGTATTAAAGGGTTGCAGCATTAGGAAGGTTTAGAACCACTGTTTGACTGCATAAAATATTTTTCTGAATGCAATAAAAATTCATACTCCTTAACC
>NW_006288615.1:10173775-10176176 GCF_000327345.1 Myotis davidii | reverse complement strand
AGCATTGGCCACTCCTTTGTTTTATATATATTATTATATGATAATATTATGTATTCTATTATTATGTATATAATAATTTTCTCAAGTGTGGGATCCTGTCTCATTTATATTTGTATTTGTAGCACCAAGCACATTGCCTGGCATAGTCTAGATGTCAGTACATATTCATTGAGAGGAAGAATAAATTTATAACCATCGAGTGAATTCAAAACAGGGAACTTGTCTGTAATCTATGTGCTGGTGCCTAAATGTATCCTCACAAAGCCCGGTTTAAAATGAAATGCCCCTGGTCAGACAGCATTCACAGCATGGCCTAAAAGAGTGCTATCACAGTCATTCTTGTGCTGAGAGCTGAGAGGAAGCAGATCTCTTAAGGATATGGGCACTGACAAGTGGTCAGGGGGGTTCCGAAAGAAGAGGGGCCGATTTTATCTGTTAACAGACATCTGAGTTACACATATGGAGGAGCATAAAAGAACAAGAAGGCTTACGCTCAGACAACTGTTCCTTCACTTTAATTCCCATACAGGAGACCTTTTGATGTTGTTTACAAGTCAGGCTGTGATCTCACTTCAAACAATATCCGTAGCCTGTGTACACCTCCTTTCCTTGTAGCTGAGTTCTCTATTGTGGAAACAAGGAATTCCCCTAAATTGGAGTGAAAAAGCCATTTGGAAGTCTTGTCTGTGAAAGATTATCAAATGAAGCTATGAAGCCAGGGTTGTTGTTTTTGAAGACAGGTCTCATGGCTTAAAAAATAGTCTGGTGCTACTGATAGTGTGGCTTAGAATGTGAGTCTGTTACGTGGGCAACGGAAGAGGTTTAATCCTGCCCTACCCCCGTTCTGCTCTATGGTTTTTATTTTATAAACAGTCAAAGTTGATTAAAATGTCCATTGGCCATAATTACTGTCAATATCGACATTGATCCCCAAACAAGGATTTATGTCAGTCAAGCCACTAAAATTTCATTGGACTCAATGAAAATTTTTTCAATGGAGCTATGAAAGTATTTTTGCCCATTCCCTAAACTGTTATAGTTGGAAACTGAATTGGATTTCATAAAGATTTATGAGCGCTTCCAAAATCACCTAACGGCTGAAAGCCATATAGTAACCTCTCTGTGTCTGAATAAAACGAGATGCTTGTAGAAGTGACAGTTGTAAAAGAGCAGTGAGATTAGATTTGGATTGTTTCCACCCAGCCCTTGCTCCGTTTGCTGCAGGGTCTGTGGCTCTGCTGCTAGCCCAGGTTTGTCTGCTGCCCCTAAAAAATTATGCAAGCTTGCTGAAGCCTGGGAGTGCAGTATCTATCACTAACTTGTTAGAGTTCAAGTTAATGTGAGTAAAACTCACTCCTAATTATTGGCAGAAATATAGAAGGGTAATTATGACTCAAGTGTAAATAACTTGAAAATTATTCTGAATAAGAGTTGGAATAGGTTTATTTTTACATTTTTACCTGAATTTAGGTAGGAGAGATGGTCTAGGGATTATCTATATATATAAAAGGCTAATATGCAAAGTGTCCCCTTGGGATTCGACTGGGAGACCAGGAGTTCGATTGCTTGCTATGAACATGCGCTGACTACCAGGGGGCAGTGCGGACGAAGGAAGACCCTGGCCAGCAGCCAGAAGGCCCCAATCAGCCCTGACCACCCACCAGCCCTAGAGACCCTACCCGTGCACAGATTTTGTGCACCAGGCTTCTAGTTTTCAATAAAGTCTCATGATTAAGATCTGACTTACATGGATCTAGAAAGTCATTCTGTTTAATTCCTTGTCTTCAGCCTCAATTCCAATGCTTAACTTATGTATGTGAAAAGCCATAGACTGGGCAGAGGGCTTCCTCAGAACTGCCTTGAGAGAAAGAGTGGTTCAGAGTTTGCATTCCCAAGGCTTCCTTCATTTACAAGGAAGAAAACTGTGAATCTGAAATCAACTAAACTAAAAATTAAACAATTAGTTCTGTCAACATTTAAAGACGAGATTTCTTGGAAGAATGATGGATGAATTCTCAAAGTAGGCTCTTTTTCTGGTGTCTTCAGATACTGAGATTCTCCTCTCTAGGCCCTAATCACTATGCTTTAATCATGTTCAATTTGTAACAATGAAATTGGGGGTCACCACAACATGAGGATCTCTATTAAAGGGTTGCAGCATTAGGAAGGTTTAGAACCACTGTTTGACTGCATAAAATATTTTTCTGAATGCAATAAAAAGTCATACTCCTTAACATAGCATATGAGATTTCCATATCTAAACCTGCTTATGTCTTCTGCTTCTGTTCTTGCCACTCCTTGATCTGTGCCCAGTGCCTGAAGTTCCCTGAATGTACCATGTATTCTCATGCCATTCCAGTGTTCCACCAACCAATTCGGTAAACACCTAATTGTTCTGAAA
>NW_006288615.1:10160242-10171530 GCF_000327345.1 Myotis davidii | reverse complement strand
GGGGGAACAGTACATTTGAATATCAGACCATGCCTTGAATTTCATCTCAGTCACTTATTAACACTGCAACATCCTCCCCAGCAGTCTCCAGAGCTTTAAGATTCCAAAGCCAGTCTAGACAAGCCATAGATGCTCTACTCCACTCAAAGCAATTGCCCAGGAACATTCAGACCTGCTCTTGTTTTGTGGGTTTCCATCTGTTTCCTGAACCTTAGCTTTGTCTTCTTTTCCCTCAATTTTGTTCTTTGGTTGAATGGATTAATCTTGGTTTCTTTAACTCAAACTTGAGGTAGGTCTTTCTACTTTTGTCCAATTCTGTTCCCAGAGACCCACTCTTATGGTCATCCTGCTGGATAGACCAGTTCAGTCTCCTGCTAAGGGAATGTTAGAGAGTCAGGAATGTAGCCACTCACCTTGAGCAAGCCACTTAACACTTTGTAAGCCATTATCTCATCTCTAAAATGAAAGAAACCATCCTACCTAATTCAGTACTTTTTCCCCAAGGATCAATGAAATTAGCATATGTAAACCTATATAGTTTACTTAAGTAGCCAGGAATAATCCTTAATAAGACAGCATTACCTCTTAGCTAACTGGTAAGTATTCTAAGTAGCAGAGTATTGACTACAATTTTTAGTTGAGATGCTTCTAGAACTCTATATATTAAAACTGGTATCTTAGTACTTTGTACTAGTAATAAAAGCATCAACTAGGATTGAGTAAACTAACAGAGGAATGTGAGCTGCGAGTAACTTATAATACTATTAACTTGAAAAAAATCAGTGAGGTAGACTTCTGACACTGATGTCAATCTCTCCTCTCTGAAGAATCAGTAATAATCTTTACTCCATTGTGGCCAAGACAGTTGTTGTTAGTATGGTCAATGTTTATTCTTATCTATTCTCTTGACCTGGTTCTCTACATCCTTTCTGTTCATGCCCCTGTTAGTACTCATGCGATGTTGATGGGACCTGGGGTGGCACTTCCTTTTATTAAGATTCTTCATTCTAAATACAGAAGCTTCTCAGTTTTTCAAATGCAATTACTCCATGCTTAGTCTCCCTTAATAAAGGTTCTAGTGTTCTGCAATTATACCACAACATTATCTTTAATCAGGCTGTGACACTCTAGGAATGTACTGTCCCTGCGATCTGTGATCTGTCTGGGTGTCTTTGACATTTTGTCTCTGACTTTTGAAATACTGATATTACTTGCTCACTTATTGTTGAGAAAAATAACTCCCAGATGAAGCCTATGGTGAAAATCTTGTCCCCAGGATGCTTCTGTTTGTTTTTAATTTTAAAATGGAGTCTTGTCACTCCTGGTACATTTTATATAATTTCTTTTTGCACTTTACCATGCCCCTGGGATCTCAAGCTTTACCGATAATCACTTCACATCTCTTTTAGTGCATCTTGGAAAATGTACTTTGTGAATGGTAAAGATCCATACAAGTGCAGTTTATTTTTTGGTTATTTACCTGAAGACCACACTATAAGAGTACAAAGGGAAACAAGCCTTGGAGAAGGCAACTGTAAAACACTAGTCAAACAAAAAACAAAAACAAAAAAAAGCAAACCTATACATTTCTTTTCTCTTCATTAATCACTTCTGACATTAAATGTGTGAGTTTTTCACACCAAGTAATTCTCCAGTTTTCTGCAAACACCAGGTTGGTGTACTATCACTTAATTTGGCTCTGAACTAACTACCCAGAGTTAGCAGACCCCACAGGTTAGGAGGTCGGCCCATAAAAGTGATGCCAGTCACAAGTCTGGGCCTCCTGAACTTATGACCAACCAAATAAAAATTGAGGATTCCCAAGACCCTCTCCTCAGGTTCAAAAAGTTGATAGAATGGCTCACAGAACTCAGGGAAACACTACTTATGTTTAATAACAGATTATTATAAAAGATAAAACTGAGGAATAACTAGATGGAAGAGATGCACAGGACAAAGTGTGAGGCAGGGAGAGGCTCAGAGCTTCGATGCCCTCTGTGGGCACACCACCCTCCCAGAGCCTCCAAGTGGTCATGAACCCAGAAACCCTCCACGCCCCATCATTTAGAATATTTAATAGGCAATTGATCAAAACATTGGCCATGGTGGCTGAACTCAGTCTCTAGCCCCTCTCCTCTCTCCTTAAAGGTTGAGGATAGAGTTGCAAGTTTTAACCCTCTGGTCACATGGTTGGTTCCCCTTGGCAACCAGCCCTCTTTCCCCACCCCCCAATCTTAAAGGCTTTCCGAAAGTCACCTCTGTCTCTCCAAAGCTATTTCAGGAACTGGCGACAAAACGCAAATATTATACAAAAGATGCTCCTTTCACCTTTATCACGTAGGAATTTACAAGGTTTTGGAAACTCTGTTTAGGATCTGGGGCTGAAGACCAAAATATATAATTCTTATTAGATCATAATGTGACAACTAGAAAAGAGTGTTATCTAACATTTCTGGAAAGGAAAATTAAATGTTTCTATTTGCATATCCTTAACCAAGCCCACATATGATAAGATAAATGATAGCCAATGAGGGGTATTGACATACAGATATGCAGTTGTCCACATTTATTCAAAGTTCATATTTTTCTCCTTACAGTTGCATCAGCTTGCCTTTTTGAATAGAGTTATTTATCCACTGAAATGTCCTGCCTACCTGTCAGTGTGGTTCCCTGATTCCCATCACAGGCTCTGGAAGAACTGAGGTCTCCAGCTCTGTTGTAATGGAAATCACTTCCGTGACAATCTAATGGAACTCATTCATTTTATTAACAAAGAAGCTGTAAAAATATAAGATCAGTTCCATTGTCAGAGTTCATGTGTCCTCAATCACTGCATGGTTTCTAAAACTGGTTTTTCAGAAGCCTGCTGACTTTTAGGTGAAGCATGAAAAGTAAGATATATCTCTATATAATGTTTATATGATTATTGTATTGAATTAGTATTACCATCCATTAAAAAATGAGTCTGAAACCGATTCCTTCATTTTTATCCACAATTCTAATGAGGTTCTTACGAAAAACTTGTGGTTTTAAAACCAAAATAGTCTTTCTAATTTCTATAAACAGAGGAAATTTACTTTACTAGGTCAATATACTGTGCAACTGACATAAACAAAGCTGATATTCAGTATGCACCAAAAATAGAATATCTAAGTGCTCTGCTGGTCTTGCAATGCATAGATGTGAGATAGAGCCGAACTTATTTTTGTATTTGTAGTACTATTTATTCTATTTCAGTAATCCAAATTAGAGTTCCTTTTCCAAAGTTTCTCCAGGATTTTAAACAATGTAGGAAACTTTGATGCATTGCATTATTTTCTTATTTCCCACTATTGTCCTTGCAAACTAGTGTAGCCTCTTTTGATGTTTACATTCATCCTATTTACTGATGATATTTTAGTCTCTGATGTTTTCTTATCTCTTTTATCTGGCCTACAAAGACTAGTCTCTGTGTTCTCCCAGTTTGGTCTGGTTTGGGAAAACAAAAGAAAAGAAAAATAAATCTAGGATTAAACTAAATTTATTTCCTTTAAGTCTTCCCACAAAATATGCTGCCACTCTGAAGACATCATTATTACATTATATAATTCGTGCTATATTTACAACATATTTTGTAAGTTGCTCTGAAATTGTTTTCTGGTTTCAAGTTTGTGTTGTCTGATATTCGATTGCCAGCTATTCAAGAATAAGAACACATCTTTAATGTTTTTTTGTGTGTGTGTCTTCCAAGTGCTTGGGACATATGTCTATCAGTGTTGGTTGTGTGATGTAACTGTGTCCATGATGAACTAGTTTCACACTGTGTATTCACCATGGCCCTTTCCAGATGCCTAGGAACTCTGTTTTTCAAGATGAGGTCGTGCATATGAGAGGTTTCGGATAAGACACCGTTAGATAGCACTTTTACATGGAGTCTGACCTCTAAAAACAAAAAAAAGAGTGCTGCCGGCAACTATCTGTGTCTTGTAAACCTTTGCACTTTGGCTTGAACCAGTTGTTAAATCATTCCAGCGCCCAAATCCAATCTTCCAGATCAGATTACTTAGGAGATAAAATGTCACATAACAACTATGTGCTCTGAGGGGAGAGGGTTTATGCCGGTCCTTTATGCAGTAACAAGAGGAGCAATTGTTTCTTCCTCTGAGCTGAAGCATGAAATAGACATGGTTTAAGTTATGAAGTATCAATAGTTTCAGGAGTTGTGAAAAGACTGGTAGAAAAGTGAAATGTCTCAAAATTGCCCTTTACTTCAGAAAAATTGTCCTGAACACCTCAGCCAAAAACAAAAAAAAAAAACCTGTCTGTTGCGTGTCTCTGTTACGCGCTATTTGTACGGCATTTGTTACCTACTGGCTTAAATAGTCCTCCCTTGATCTATTAATTCCCCAAACTAAAGGGAACATTGCCAGAGGAAAGGGAAAAAATGGGCTCTAAGTTTGGGGTGGGAAGGAGGAACGTTTGAGGCCAAATGTGGAGTGTATTAAGCCCCAGGCAAGACATTCTAAGTGGGTCGGATTGCGAGTGGAGACATTACCAGTCTCTGTGTGGGGATCTGACATATTCATAGTTGTGCTGTAGAAAAATCATCTGCCTATAAATGTCAGTGTACTGAAAAAGTTACAAGCCTATAAACAGGAAACATTATTGAGCATTGCTTATTGCCTCGTTGCTTTATTGGAATGCACATGTAAAAAGGATACGGATTTCAAATCTGTGCATCATGTTACACACAGCATCTCTAAATTACACATAATAGGTGCTCCAGAAAGATTTTTTGAATGAGTGAGTAAATAAATATAAACTAATAGAGACAGAGAATGCTTCTTATTAATTTAAACAACCTTCCACATATGGGCCATTCGCCCTGAGCTCAGATTTCCATACATAGTTTGTTTCTGTAGGTAGTAGTATATTTCTATACGAATTATATCATTACTGATACTGATGATAAGAAAAGAGGGATAAAGGAGAAAGGGCTACTATATATTCAGTATTGATTATGAGCTAAGCACTGTATTAAGTCTTTTGCCCACAGCCGCTCATTTTCCCCATCCAACCAGAGAAAACTAAGAGATAAAAACCAAATTTGACTTTCTCTGACTGGCTTATTTCATTTAGCATAGCACTCTCTAGATTCATCCATGCTGTGGCAAAAGGTAAGATTTCCTTCTTTTTCACTGCTGCATAGTATTCCATTGTGTAGATGTACCACAGATCTTTTATCCACTTGTCTACTGATGGGCACTTGGGCTGCTTCCAAATCTTGGCTATTGTAAATAGCGCTGAAATGAACACGGACGAATACCATATGATTTCACTTATATGTGGAATCTAATGAACAAAATAAACTAACATACAAAATAGAAACAGACTCATAGATACAGAGAACAGACTGACAGATGTCAGAGAGGAGGGAAGTGGCGGGGCTGGGTGAGAAAGGTGAAGGGATTGAGAAAAATATAGACACAGACAACAGTATGGTGATTGACAGAGGGAAAGGGGGTAGGGAGAGGCAGAAGATGGTTAAGGGGGATAAATGGGTGGTGAACGCACGATGAAATATACAGGTGATACATTACAGATTTGTACACTTGAAACTAGTACAATTATATTAACCAGTGTCACCCGAACAAATTCAATTAAAAAATGAAAACAAAATAAAAAAACCCAAAACAACATAAGTTTGAGTAACACTATCAAACCGAACAAGGTTTTGATTGGCAGTTGTGGCAGCTGCTGTCAATCCCTGGCCCCTTCCACTATCTGAGCTCCCCGGCTGCTGGGCAGACAATGTCAGATGTTGGCAGCTTCCCAGCACCTTGTCTGTCTTCTCCACTCTGGCTCCTGGGAGTGTGCTTGCCTGCAAGATTGCAGTGTTAGCCCTCCACGGGAAGAGGATGAGTCCTTAGATAAGTGCCCGGCCTCCTGGTCTATCAGAGGTGGGGGGTTCTGAGGTGTGTCTTCACACAGTTTCCCAGCAGGTTTAAGAGCTCTTTTTTTTAAATGGTTTTATTGATTTTGGGGGGAGAGAAAGGGAGAGAGAGAGGGAAACATTGATAAAAGAGTGACATCCACATCTTCTGGCTGCCTCCTGCACGCCCCCCACCATGCATTGAGTCTGCAACCCTGGCATGTGCCCCAACCAGGCCTCAGAACCAGCGACCTCTTGGTGCATGGGTCGATACTCAACCACGGAGCCACGCCAGCGGACAGGTTTGAGAACTCCTGTAATTTGGAAGGCATTGCTTTATGTTTCCTTTAAAGCAACCTTGTCGTTGATACTTTATCAAGAAATTTGTGCTAATATTACATATCGGGATAAAAGACTCAGAGGTTCTTGTTGCTTTTGGGGAGCTTTGTTACTGTGAAAAAAGCAATTCCTCTTTTGATTGGATCTTATCTTAAGGGATCTTGGTTTGAATCCCTCAAGAGAGGGCCTTGGGGGCAAGCACTTTATAGGGAAGGGGAGTGAGTGCCTCCAAAGGTTGGATTAGGCAGCCGTGGGCAAACTACGGCCCGCGGGCCAGATCCGGCCTGTTTGAAATGAATAAAACTATTGGAAAAAAAAGACCGTACCCTTTTATGTAATGATGTTTACTTTGAATTTATATTAGTTCACACAAACACTCCATCCATGCTTTTGTTCCGGCCCTCCGGTCCAGTTTAAGAACCCACTGTGGTCCTCGAGTCAAAAAGTTTGCCCACCCTTGGATTAGAGGAAGGCAGGGAAAGGTTGGAAACATTTCCTTATACACCACTAAATGTTCTACATGTTACATGCTTTAATTTAGTTAAAAAACAAACAAACAAACAATACTTGCTGGACAAATCTATGTAAGCTCTACCAACATCTCAGACTCATCCCTAAAAACCCAGTCAGCATTATCCAAACACAATGTTCCTGCCCTCCCCCATTCCAGCTCTTTCTTCTGGTGACTTTTTGCTTGTTTTTATCATGGCACCACCACTGTCTAGCCTAAAAATGCCAGGCATATTTTACTTTTCCATATTACCTGCACCTGACCACATATTGTTTTTCCTAATGTATCAATTCTTTCATTTTTCTTGCCTTCCCTTCTATCCAAATTCAGGTCTCAAGACTGCCCTTTATACCTACACCATGGTTAGCTACCAACTGTCTCTTCTTACCCCAATGTATATGACATTCACATTGACTATATTCTCTGGTCTTCTAAGGATATCATCTCTCTCCTTGTAAATTATAAGCTGTTTGAGAGTAGAACCCATGTTTTATACATCTTTGAATTTACCAGAGGACCTAATATATTGTTTTGCATGTAATAATGTAGCAACCTAAATTTATAGAAATATCCAGATTTATCTCAGTTTATGACATCAAAAGTCCAAATCATGTAAAGGCCACTTTAAAAATACTTATTGACCACCTGCTATTTGCCAGGTAGCATATAAATTGATGGAGATATAGTGGTGAACAACAATAACAACACAACACGAGCTCTTCTCATAGTCCAGAGAGGGAGACAGAATGAAAAGGTAAATCCATATATGGTTATAAATTAAGAGCTCTAAAGACACTGAGAAGGATTGTCTGCCAGAGAATAATAGGATGATCTATTTTAACTGGATGAGCAGGAATACCCTCTGTAAGGAGGAGACCTTTAAGTTGAGACTAAAGAAAGAGAAGAATCATGAAAATTCACAGGTTGTGTATTCCAGCAGAAAGAACAATTCAAGCAAAGACCCCATGGGTGGAAAAAAAACCCAACAACAAACAGTGCACCTAGGGAAATTAAGGAAGGTCGACGTGGCTAAAGCAAAGTGATCCTGAAGGACATAGCCAATGGAGAACTGGCAAGGTAGTCAGAGACCAGGTCATAGAGTCCTTGTAGACCACCTTAAGTCTGTCCTGGAAGAGCAATGGGAAACACTACTTACAGGACTGAAGCAAGCGAGTGGCATGTGCGCTTTGATTTGGAATTGTAAAAGGTCACTTCACCATGCATGTAGAAAATGGATGGTGTAAAGGAGTAAATAGGGAAGCCAGGTCGCGGATTACTGAACAGGCCAGATGAGATTATTGCGGTTTGGAAGGGGGTTGGAGCAGGGCAGAAGAAGATAAACTGATGGACTTGAGGTATATTCCAAAGGCAAATTGTTATAACAATGATGAGTGGATTGTATGTAGGGAATAGAGAGGGAGGAGTCATGAATTACTTTGCAAATTTCTGGACCAAACAACTAACTGGGCAGATGGATTGTGTTTTTCTCAAAAGAAAGACATTGGATGGAGGACTGGTTTAGATGTGGGATGAGAGAATCAGAACTCAGTTTTTCAGATATGCTATGTGCACAATGCCTGCTAGATTGTGCACATAACATCCAGGTAGAGATGTCAGGAAGGCAGTAAAACATATGACCCTGGAGCTCAGAAGAGGGGGCCAGGCTGTAGACATGGACTGGGGACTCATGTGGTAGTTAATGGCATTATTTAGCTGGTATTTAAAGATATAAAGGTGTGAGCTCCTACAGAGAGAGATATGGAAAGAGAAGGAAAGAGGACCCGGACAGAGCCCTGGGACTCTCAAACACTATGGTGAAGGGGAAGAGGCCTGCAAAGAGACTCAGAATGGCTAGAGACAAAGGCAGTGTGGGGACTAAAATAATACTGTCACAAAAAGAGAGGCTTTCAAGAAGGAGAAATGTTCACTCTTGATAACAACTGAGGAGTTGGGTGAGCCCATATTAGGATCCTCTCTACTGGGAGGACGTCTTATCAAGGATAGAGAGCCTTTTATTGTTGAGTCCCTAAAGTAGGTCCTGGCACACAGTGGGCACTTGATACATATTCACCAAATGACACATATTAATTGAATCATTGATGTTCAGTTGAGGGTTACAGATAGGCAGAGGTAGTTTTTAAAAGTCTTCCTTTTCTCCCCCCTCCACGTACCCTTTTCCTCTCAGATTCTCACACTTGCCTACAAAAGCATTGGTTAAAGAGAGAGCAGTATTTAGAGGCTTTGTCAAAGCTACACGAAACACCCTTTATTTCTGCTGACTTCAGAAAAGTGAACTGTTCTCTAGGCCTTGGAGGAATGAAACTTGGGCTAACATAGTGTGTGAAGCAGTAAAGGGTGGTTGGTTCTTGAAAAGTGGTGAAATCATAACTATAACCACAATCATAGAAGTAAGATCCTGCCCCATGAATGCTCTATTGGCTGCTACTCACCTTAATTATGATATGAAAAGAATTGTGTTGAGTGGATTTTGTCACATAAAAAGGGAGAGAAGTAAAAGGATCTGTGGCTCTGACATTGCCCAAGTCTGGAGAGTCTGGAAGGTCCTGTGAGACAACTACTTCCTGGGCCCCAAATGGACATGTGGCTGCAAAACAAGAGGGATTGCTTACTTATAGCGACGGCAGTGTGAGCTAGTTGCAGGGCTGGGTTGAAATCAGCATGTGGATCTACTCAGAAAGAAGGAACCTTGGAGTGGAAAACAGAGCAAGAGGACCATTCTCCATGGGCCCTGTGAGCTACTTTTCTAGAAGCCATTTCGTTTCATTTTGCACCATTGTTTGCCTTTTACTTCGTTGCAAATAATAAGAGAGGATCACTATTGCTCTTCTATCTGTTGACAAAAGCATAGAAAATGATTGGGTCTGGCTAGAATATCCTACTATTCCACAAATATCTCCAACTCCAAATCTAATACTGAAACTGCTCGTGTGTGTGCCCATTCCTGTGCATACACACATGCACAACCTTGTTTCTCCGTGTGTTTTTTTCTCTCTGAATTAGCATCATATGCTCAAATCCCAAACTCAGGACTGGGCCATCATCCTGACTCCTTCATCTCAGCTCCATCTTTGTATTTGCCAACACTGTCACCAAGTTCCATTGGGTTCTGTCTCTCATATCTCTTGAGTCTATTATGTCCTCTGTTCCACGTTTGCTACTTCCTGGTGCAGGCCATCCATCTCCCTACTCATTATTCACTCCAGGGGCCTCCACAATTAGGTTTCCTGTATCCAGCCTTGGCTTCACATTTCTGAAACACACGGCTGACCAAGACAGGCCTTTCAGCAGCTTCCTAACCTGGCTTAGGGGGTTCATGATGTGTCCCTGTTTCTCTAGTCAGCCGCAGACCATACCAACCTGCGCGTGGACAGCTGAATGTGCCACCGAGGCCACCTCTTCCAGTTTCTCTACCTGGCCCTGCGGGAGCCCACCCTTCTTCCTCCTCTCTAACTGCCTAGGCTAACTCGACCCTCCTTGTCCTCCTTGTCCTCCCAATCTCTCTTTAAGTGTCCTTAAGCATTCACAATTTTCTCTACTAAGTAAAAGTTTGTCCATCTGCCACTTGACGAAAAATTTTCCTGAAGGCTTATCCTGCCTTGCTCACCGTGGTGTTGTAGGTCTTGCAACTTGCTGGCTCAGTGAATGTGCTGATTAAGTGAACAGGTACTTTGGTGACGTATCTGCCATGACAATTTAAGATGTGATATTTCAGTGTGCATGGTTTTAGTGCGCACCCGCGCGCCCGCACACACGCGCGCTCACACTCGCACACCTTAAGAAGCCCTTTTTCTTTTTTCGTGTTTTTTTTTTCTCACATAGCAGTAACTAATAACTGGACCTGTATCTCCAAATATCAGCCAAATCACCTATGGCTGTCTCTCTGGTTGCTGGAGAAAGAAACCTGTGGCACATCTGGATCGCATTAGAAGGAGAGTCTAACGGTTAGACTCTAAGTCTAGCCCCTTCGGATGTGCTGTGCCCTGGTCCCCAGCGCATCTTCAGAGGCTTGTGCTGTCTGGGCCTTGACCGCACCCTGGCTCTCTGGTGGTGAGTGGATGCGTGGAAGGGGGGAGCACAAGAACGGGGTTTCTTGGTTAAAGTGAGGCCAGCCACAGTGCTTTCTCTGCCCTGCCCCGCTGTTGAACTCTTGGCAGCCCTGACCTCCGGCCATTCAGCCCGAGAGCTGGCTGCTCATCTTTGTCCTCCCCGGGGCAGCCAGGGCTGCCTTAGAGGAAGTGCGGGGGGAGGGGGGGAGGTTAAGTCCTGGGCACAGACGCTCGCAGGGCTCTGAGTCCTGAAGTGAGTAACCCTAACGTTTCTGTGACCAAAGTACCCCCTGCGCCTTCAGGAGTTCCTTGGCTTGCCTTCCATTGAGGCCCTCTGGTTACACCTACGCTGCAGAACGCGGATAGAGCGCCCGATTATCAGCGCAAGATCTAGACGGTTCCCCGCCGCAGCCGGCGCCCAGGTTTGTGGCTGTCCCCGGGCCACCCCGGGGCGGGCCGC
>NW_006288615.1:10159697-10160036 GCF_000327345.1 Myotis davidii | reverse complement strand
GACTTCCCCTCCCTCTTGCTGTGCGTCCCTCCCTTCCTCCCCCCTCCTTCCCTCCTGCCTGCTGGCACCGGACACGCCGAACCTCTTCTCTGGGGGCCCCTTCCCCTCGGCGGAGTCTCATCCCGCACGACGGCGGGACGGTGCCGTTTGGTGGTGAATGTTCCCCTCCGAGAGCGCATGGCCGAGGGCGCGAGACCAGGGCCGGGCCCCCGAAGGGCCGCCGTCCGGGAGGCGGTGATGCTGCTGCTCTGCCTGGGGGTCCCGACAGGGCGCCCCTACAACGTGGACACCGAGAGCGCGCTGCTCTTCCAGGGCCCCCCCAACACCCTCTTCTGCTAC
>NW_006288615.1:10156584-10159555 GCF_000327345.1 Myotis davidii | reverse complement strand
CATCCCGGGGCCATTTACAAATGCCAGATCGGGCAGAACCCAAACCGGACTTGTCAACAGCTCCAGCTGGGTGAGTAGGGTCTGGGACCCGGAGCCAGTGCACACACACCCTCCCCCAGCTCGGGGGCTCCACGGTCACACCAGTCCCGGAAGGACGCGTGGTGCCTTCTGCTTCTAGGGTAAAGCAAACGATCTTCACTCAACTCCATACCGTCTTCACTGCTTACCCCTAAAGGGGCCCCCTTCTTGCTGTCTGTCACCCTTCTCCTCCCTGTGCTAAGCCTTGTAGCAATGAGTGCAGTTCTCTGACATAACTATGACTGAACTAGAGGGACATGTGTATAGTACCTTCCCCTTCCCCCATCCTTTTGTGAAACACATTTTAAAGTCTCAGCACATTAAGAACAGGATACAGCTAAGCCAAGACGAAAGAATTGTATTTCCATCATTGACCCACCAGCCTTGTTTAGAGAGCAAGGGGCCTCGGGGGCAGATCAGGAATCGCAGTTGGAATTGATCCCACGTCCTGTCAAGTAGCCTGAGGGCTCTCTAAATCAGAAAACGCTGGAGCTTTCCTTAGCATATAAAAATGTCAGAGGGACACAGGGAAATTCGGTATCTTCATTGTTAATACAATTAAATTAGCCGGAACATAGAATTATTCGTTTTTATCTCCCCAGACGCTCATGTTAAATAGCTACTTCCATGTGAAGTCGTTTCTTAATGTCTCTTCTTAGATTTGTGATGACTTAGAGAATGCGTTCTGAAGGGGGAGGGGAGAAAGTTCATGTTTCAAAGCACCAAAGCAAATTTGCTTTGCCCAGACCCACGGGGTGGGGTGTGAAAGAGGAACTAATACTAATTCAGACCTATCTTGTTCCAAATACTGTTAGGCACTGCCATAGATGTTGCTTAATGTTTTCCTCTCGGGCACCCCTGGGTCATAGTGGGCATTGTTCCTACTGAACACACAGAGGACTCTGTGACTCAGGGGGTTGCAAGTCCTTCTAAAGGCTACTCAGCTAGTGAGTGGAAGATGGGACCCCGCGTCAAAGTCAGGTCTGTTGAGTCCAAAGTCCAAGCCCTGCTCTTTTCTGTACCTGTCTTCAGTGCAAATGAAATGAAATGAGTCCAATATGTTGCCTGCTGAGCTGATGAGTCATCTGTAAACGGTGAATAAAAGGTTATAATTGGTACCGTTTTCATTTTGAGACTTTTGAGATAAGCTAGTTATTATACCTTTAACCCCTTTTAATAGTAGTTTTTGCTTTTCCTCAAACTAGGAAGCTGGTTTTCTTCATTTAGAGTGAATTCAAATAGAGTATGCACATATGGGATTTTTGTTTTTAACTCAGAGAGCATCCATAACCTCTAGGAGTTGTCAGGAGCACGTAGAATAAGCTCCAGGCACTCGTGAAGCCTCTTCCATCCCCAAAAGCAGACTATTAAAGCATAACACATTTGTAGACCTATATCTTTGGAATAATTCTGTAAAACATAATTTTCATTGCGTGAGGGAATTGTGGGATAAAGAATTAATGAGTGGAGCAGGCAACCTTGACCTGCCAGAGGATCTTGACAAGAGTTCAGGAGGTAGAAATGTCATTTCTGTTATCCTGTCGTAGTTTTCTGCTCCTTGACATTATAACTGCTGGTACCTGGCACTTAATTCCTATCTGGAAGGTCACAGAATCTATTTCTAGATGTCTGTATTTTAACTGGAAAGATGTCATTAGCATTATATAAAATTTCAGATAATAATCCCTGTCAAAATTGAAGGAAAACCTAAATTCTTTGGGCATTTGGAACATAGGGATCAACTACAGAAATATCCTTAGAGAAATGAGCACATAGTAAATGCAGAAAAAACACACAAATTAAATGAAGATATATTGATAGCTGAATGAATAAAAGCAAAGCAAAAGTTTGTTGTCAACCTGATTGGTAAATAAGAGAAGTAATTAGAAATGACAAGCCAAAGGGATGTTTTTAACTTTTAATTTTTGGGTCAGTTAAAGGCAAAAAGGAAGACAAGATTTCTATTCAATCACTGATTGTAACACTAGTGACTGTAGTACTAGCTTTGCATATTAGCAAAAAAATTGACTAAAATTATTTTTCATGCAATGTTTTAAACAGTGCATCTTCTCTTCCTTTTATAAAGAAACTAGAGGCCCCGTGCATGACATTCGTGCACTGGGTGGAGGGGCGGGAGGTCCGTCAGCCCTGCCTGTGTCCTCTCACAGTCTGGGAGCCCTTGGGGGATGTCCGACTGACAGCTTAGGGGAGCGGGCCTAAGCCGTCAGTCTGACATCCTTAGTGCTGCTGTGGAAGCGGGAGAGGCTCCCACCACCACTGCTGCACTTGCCAGCTGTGAGCCCGGCTTTTGGCTGAGCAGCGCTCCCCCTGTGGGAGCATACTGACCACCAGGGGGCAGCTCTTGCATGAGCATCTGCCCCCTGGTGATTAGTGCGCGTCATAGTAACCAGTTGTTCCGCCATTCGGTCAATTTGCATATTAGCCTTTTATTATATAGGACTATGTATCTCCCCTTTATCCTCTTCTTGAGTAAAGGGGGGACAAATGGTGATGGAAGGAGGCTTGGTGATGGATGGGGTGGTGAACACACAATACAATGTACAGATGATGTATTATGGAATTGTACAGCTGAAACCTATATAATTTTATTAACCAACTAGAGGCTCAGTGCACAAAAGTTTGTGCACTCGGGGGGAGGGGTGTCACTCAGCCCGGCCTGCGCCCATTCACAGTCCAGGACCCCTTGGGGAATGTCCACCTGTCGACTTAGGCCACTCCCCATGGGATCAGGCCTAAGCTTTCAGTCAGACATCCTTCTGGCAGCCAGGAAGCCCTCAGGGGATGTCCGACTAAAGACTTAGGCCCCCAAGGGATCGGGTCTAAACCGTTAGTTGGACATTCTTAGTGCTGCTACGGAGGTGGGACAGGCTCC
>NW_006288615.1:10149180-10154624 GCF_000327345.1 Myotis davidii | reverse complement strand
TAAAAAAAAACCTATAAAATACTACAGCATATTATATGTGCCCTTCACCCAATTTCTTAGGTGTTAATGATTTAAACATAATCATTATACAACTAACAAAATTTGGAATATATTTTCCTTATAATCTCTTTAATGTTACTTATTCCATTTACTTTGTTTTTGTTAATCTTCACCCAAGGATATTTTTCCATTGAATTTTAGAGTGAGTGAAGGGAAAAGGAGAGACACATTGATTGGTTGCCTCCTGCACATGCTCTGATAGGGACTGGGGATCAAGCCAGCAACTGAGGTTGGAGAGATAAGCAAGGATTATTTTGGGTACAACTCCCTAAACTCTCTTTAGGATTATGAATTTGTCCTATGGTAATTAACGCTGGGGAGTGGCATGATTTGATTTGTGTTTTAGATACTTCTGGTTGCAGAATAGCGAATGCTTTGGAGGAAATGGGTTAAGATAGTGGCAGTAGGAATAGAAAAAAAACAGAGATTCTGCAATTATTTAAAAGACAGATTCAGCATGATGTGATCACTATTAAATGAGAGATGAAGGAAAGTTTCTTTAACCCCCAGGACATAGCTTATTTTTAAATTAACCCAAAACAATACACTAACTTATACAGACAAAAGATAGGTTTAGGAAAAATATTCCACAGTTGATTCTCATATGTGACCTCCAACCAAATCTCCTTCATTTGAGAACTGCTAATATAAAGAAAGTATGCTTTAACATTTAAGTTTTCAAAGATGTTACTGACGGTTTTGATGTAGGCTGTCTGGTGCTGTGTCCTGTGAGACGGAAGTAAATACCTAGTCATCAGTTGGAGGTATGGGTCAGGCGGGCAGGAGAGGTCTGTACCAGCAATTCAGAGTTGAAGGCAATTAGCCCAGAGATGGCAGCCAAAGCCCTGGAGTTCAATGAGTTTAATCTGGGAAATCTCCACCCTGAAAAGATTAGAGGACCCAGGATAGATCCCTGAGAATGCTACAGTTGAGAGGTGGCTGGAACAACGCTGCTCTACTCGGGCCGCTATTTAGATTCTCCTGCAGAATGTTAAGAATACTGCTGTTTATTCCCCAAGATGTTGGGAGGTGGGTCTAGGTAAGTGTAATAGTGTAATTTATAGAAAGGAAAACGTATGTATTTGGTCTTTGTCCCTTTTCTGGCATAAAACACCTAAAACCCTTATAATTTCCTGAGGGATAAGAGAGACAAAGATATCTATGGCTATTTTAATGAAGTGGTTTTTGGACCTCGCTTAAGAATGGGGGCTGGGCCCAGCCGGTGTGGCTCAGTGGTTGCGCATTGATCCATGCACCGAGAGATCACTGGTTGGATTCCCAGTCAGGGCACCGTGCCCAGGTTGTGGGCTCCATCCCCGGCAGGGTGTGCCAGCGGCACCTGATCGATGTTGATGTTTCTTTCTCATCGATGTTTCTATCTCTCTCACCCTCTCCCTTCCTCTCTCTCTAAAACCAATAAAAAAAATATTTGGCAACTATAAAATTAAAAAGAAAAAAGAATGGGGGCTGGTTAGTAGTGGAACCCACCAGATGATTAGAGTGCGGACTTTTCAGTCACACTTCCATGAGCTCCAAGATGGGGAAAGGGCCTGCAGGTGGAATGAATCACGAATGGCCAATGTTTTAATCAATTGTGCCTGTAAAATGAAGCCTCTGTAAAAACCCAAAGGATAGAATGTGGAGAGCTTCCAGGTTGATGAACTCATTGGAACTGAGTGCAGAATCCTTAGTAGGGCATAGGATCCTCTGTGCAGCAGTTCTCAACCTGTGGGAACAATGAAAATACATCCGGCATTTCAGATATTTACATTACGATTCATAACAGTAGCAACATTACAGTTATGAAGTAGAAACAAAAATAATTTTATGGTTGGGGGTCACTACAACATGAGGAGCTGAGCTGTATTACAGGGTCGCGGCATTAGGAAGGTTGAGGACCACTGCTAGGTTCCCAAATGATACGAATATTCATCTTCTCTTCTCCATGGTTGTGAACCACTGGAGAAGAGAAGAGAAGCCTGAAAAAATGCCTGAGGAGAAGCCAAAGGGATGGGAAGGAAATCAGGTTGGTGTGGCATTATGGAGGTCTGAGGATGAGAGAATTTAAGAAGAGTGAGTGAGTGACAGTGTCAAACGTTGCTCCAGTCACAGGCTTGTCTCTTCCTTTTCCTACTTACTGTGACTCCGTCCCTGTTGAGTTGGGTCAAAAAAACAAAAACTTGCCAAGAGGTGGAGCAAGTAAGAATTTAGGAGATTTCATTGGATTCAGAGAGAATCAGTTCATTAGTAACCTTGGTAAGAAGACCAGTTATAGAGGTGAAGCCAGATTAGAGGTTGAGAAGGAAGGAGTGAGAAAATATTGGAAGCAAGTCTCAATAACTCTTTAACTGGGCTTTTCATTAATTATATAAATTCTTTCAATCACTTGTGCTAGGTACTGGGAATAGAAAGTTGAATAGGACATGGCTGAAGCCCTCAAAGAACTCAGGTGAACAGTTAGTCAGTCATGAGAACGTATCATAAGCGTGATAATAGAGACACACACAGTGGGGGTTTGGGGGAGAAATCGGATAATGAGAGATGGTTTCCTGGAAGAGCAGACCCCTGAGTAGTGGAGCCAGTTCTTACCAGTTTTGATGAGCACATAGTAGAAGCTCAGTACATGTGAAATGGATGGCTACATTTCTCTGATTGGGTGGAGCCTCTGCGGCACACTTCAGCAGCATTCCAAGAAGTGGAGGCAGCCTTGGGTTCCCAGGGGTCCGTCGATTTGTACCAGGCAATCTAAACAATAAAACTCACTCCAGAGATAGGGAGCTTGGAACTGACCATCTTTAAAAACAGGGATTTTTTCTTATTTTAAAAGTAGCTGAAGCATCAAATTGAATCATGGAAGTGGTCTTACAAGTGACAGGACTGGGCTCAGTGATGCAGTGTGTTTGTGCTGATGGCCTCGGTTTACTCCAAAAATCTTTTTTTTAAAGATAGGAAATATTTATATGAAATTCTGTAATGCACAATGAGAAGAGTAACCATGTAGGCTTAGTTGCCAGATCTCTTTGATGGGAAATAATGTGTGAAGTGGATTAGACACCCTACATAGAAGACTCTTTCCAGGCACACGCTCTGTTGGGAAATCTTTCTAGGTCTACCTCGCCCTGATACCATTCTTTGTGTTCCTGTGAATGTTTTCTAGTATTTGGTAGGTTTTTTTTCACAGTCATTATCTCTGCAACATTTTATCCCATCCTTAAAGTTTAAGCTTTTTATAGAGACACGTCTGCTACTATCTGCAACTCCTCATCTCAGTCCAACCCTCCATTGGTTCAGGACAATGCCAAGCACTCCCTGACTGATTGTTACTTCTCTCACATATTTTTAAGCCTTGCTGTCTTCCTGACATCCTCTGTTCTGCCCTGTGAATTCCCAAACCAGGCACAGAACTTCAATATGGCCCACCTAGCAGGAAGCGAGAGCAGATTTCCCCAGAGTTTGTTTCTGTTAACATTTTTGTCTTTTCTTCTTTCAAAGACACTCGAAATGGAATTCATATATTAGTGATAGTTTTTTCAAGTGAATCCTGAAGACAAAGAGATTAACTGGAAACCATGGAAGTAGAGAATTTTCTAACGTTGGAAATTAATGTTACCAGCTTAGTAGGTTTATTATAGAAATAAGATGAGTATAGAATTATTAATAATGTTAATATTTGGGTTATTTTCCTACATTAATAGGGAAAAGTATTAATAGCAGATCATTGTAAGGTAGTATAGATGCTGATTAACAGTGTGGGCTTGAATCCTTTTTTCCTCCACTAATTAGGGTTGTGATTTGGGGCAAGATGCTTAATCTCTCTTTGTTTCAGCTTCTCTACCTGTAAAATTTGGATAATGACAATAATATCTCCTCATAGGGATGGAATGAAAACTAAATGAATTAATATATGCATAGGAAGCATGTCATAAATATTAGCAATTATTATAAGACAGTGGCCCCTCTTTAAATTAGGTTCACTCATGTTCAATTATGATAAGTTGCAGTATATTTTTCTGGGGTAGTTAGTAAAAAGGTTTGTGTAGGTTTTCTGCAGGAATTTGAAAGAGTTTGGGCCTAAGATCCCTGGAAGACACACTAAACCTAGAATCAAGCTCACAAGTGACCAGGTTTTCTAGAGTTCTGGGGCCTCATGGTAGCTCAGGATCAACCCCGATTTATAAACTTGGCATTACCCTCTGCCAATGCTTACCTCAGTGTTCAACTCTCTTTCCGGATACAATAAAGTAAAATAAATAAAATTCTAAAGTTAAAGAAATGTATATAGAATGAAATGAAATGGAAAAAGGGACTGAAATGCTGGCGTTTTCAGGCCTGTGATTATATAAGCTGTTTCTCATGAAAGTTGCAAACGACTATTAGTCATTATCCGATTTTGATAGGAAATCCGAGAAGCTGAGATTCAATACCTGTTTTTCCAAGGAGAAAATACTTTGAGAATGGTGTCTAATGTTGATGTTTGTTTTGATAGTTTGACTCTTGTTTCCCACCACACAAGCTGGAGGCTATGGCGTGGAAGTTTAGTACTCTCAGGTCCCATTTCACCTCTAGCACAAAGGCATTTTACTCTACTACTTGTTACTACTATTGAATTCATACACATTACTGTTAGCTCTTAGAAACATCATCACGTTTCATTAGATGCATGGGGAAAGTAAATAGTTTAATATGATAAACTTATTATAATGGATTTAAGTTAGAGTTTGATAAGAAAAACTATATGAAGGGGCCACTGGGCTTAAAGAGCTGACTGCTGGTCAAATCTCTCAGCCCTGTGAGCTCCCTCTGCTGGTGTAGTCAAAGCAACATAATGTGGGTGTGCTGGGGAGCAGAAGCATTTACCATTTAATGAACACGTACTAGCTGCCAGGCGGTCTTGCATGCACAGCCATAAATGTTCCGTAACCTTCATAACCCTGCAATGGTAGGCCTGAGGATCTCGTCACATTTGAATCGATTTGTTCGCCTTGAATCACACATGTTTTTCAAATATCTTTAATTTAGGTAGAGGAATTAATTGTATAATTATTTTCACTCAGTAATTGTTGCTTCTACAAATAAAGATATCTTGAATGAATGACTCTTTATATAATGTAGAACAAGAGTCATTCATTTTTCAGGATTAAGAAAAAGAGTGGAACAGTTTGAAACATACAAGACAGCTTAAATGGAATAGAACTTCAACATTAAAAAAGTGATTGGTGGAAGTAAGGACTTTCGCTATTTTTCTGAAACTTGAAATTACATCACATGTTTTGAAAGATCAGATATACACACACACACACACACACACACATACATACACACATACACACATCTCTTCGGAGCTAGAAAGCCAGACGGAGTGCCCGATCAAATGTCTGAAGTGA
>NW_006288615.1:10127291-10148953 GCF_000327345.1 Myotis davidii | reverse complement strand
TTGAAAGATCAGATATACACACACACACACACACACACACACATACACACACACACATCTCTTCGGAGCTAGAAAGCCAGACGGAGTGCCCGATCAAATGTCTGAAGTGATGGGGAAGTCACAGCACTGTACACAGGCAGATAAAGCCAACATGTCATTAGAACCAAAAGTCCCAGGCACCCCTGCCCACAGAGCGTTTCACTCAAGCTGCCAGCAAGTGACGGAAAGAAGAACTGCGAGTGTTTTTTCCTCTTGGTCTTTCCTTGATGGAAATGCCAAGACACTGAGAACTGATCTAAACTGAGGAAAATCACAGGACAGGATAGAGACCAAGTAAATGACATTTTTCGTGAACACTAGAGAGTTGACTATAGTCTGGGGTCAGATTTGTGATATTTTATACATTTTCTGATGAAAAAAAACTTAGTGACATGACTTCAGTTAATTCATACATCTGAAAGTAGACTTCTATTTTATATGCTATAGGGTAGTGAAAGTAACAGGCCTATTTCTGACAAGTTTTTTATTCTAATAATTTCCATTTACCAGCCCCATGGGGTGGGGGAAGTTATTTTTTTCTATAAGACTCAATTTTCTCATCTGTAAAATGGGAATGATAAACTAGTCTTCTGCTGCTACT
The DNA here is from genome assembly GCF_000327345.1 of Myotis davidii. Taxonomy (NCBI): domain Eukaryota; kingdom Metazoa; phylum Chordata; class Mammalia; order Chiroptera; family Vespertilionidae; genus Myotis; species Myotis davidii. The sequence continues at coordinate 10,148,313 of NW_006288615.1, read as the reverse complement.
GTGAGAATTAAATGAGCTAATGTGTATGATAAGGATTAAGTGACAACAACAATGTGCCACAAATATTTTATGGAGGATATATTCCATGACATATGTACAGCTTAATCACATGTTTAGATTAATCTTTAAAATAACAGCAATGTTAACTTCAGCTAACATTTGTTTGCTTTCTCTGCTAAACTCTGGCCCAAGCACTTCACACGTATCTCACTTACTCCCCATAATCCTTGTGCACAGCTGTGAGACAGGCACCTCCTGTGGGCCCAGCTGACTCCGTTTTAAATAGTCCTGCTCACATACCCCACTTTGTAAAGATCTTCAAACCTCCAAACACGGTTTCCCTTCAGAACATCTGTTACCATCTTAAAACTCAAGGCAATATTTTAGAAAAGTAAGGAGAATAGTAGTGAAGGAAGATCTCTCCAAAGCTTAGATCCTCGAGAGTTTGGTGGAATTATTGCAGTAAAGCAGCAATTTTCAACCGGTGTGCCACAAGAGGTGTGAATGAGTCAAAATTATACCTATTCTATTTTTTATCAGATCAGGAAAAATTATATATTTTTTGGTGTGCTGCAGAATACTAGTAATTAGTTTATGTGTGCCAGGAGATGAAAAAGGTTGGAAATCGCTGCAGTGAAGGATTAGTAAATCGAGTAAAGGATTTGCGGTGGTATAATGTATTTCAGAATTCCCTCCCTCAGCAAATACGCATTTCATTCTGGCCTTCTGCAGGGAAGGCCCTGTTCTGGGCTGTGAGAGTGCCACGGTCAACATAATACGGTACCTGCCTTCATGGAGGAGACATTCAAGATTGAATATCTACCCTTCCATCCATAGTCTCTTTCATATTTGGGGACTTGCAACAATGACAGTAATTATACCAACAAAAGGGGTGGTAAAAAGGTGTACTTAATTGGCTTTGTACTAACATCCTTTATATTCATCTATCGAAGTTACTGTTATTCATATTTATATACATGTATGTATACTGATACAAAAATCAGTAGATGGAAATTAAAAAAAAATGAAGTAGTAAGCATCCATCTGTATATTTCCTTTCCCAAATGAAAAATAAAAAAGAGAAAAATGGGTTTCAGTTTTTAGAATAAGGGGTATGGTTTTTATATAGCTTTGTATTTTTAATGTCTATTGGGAAAATGCATTCAAGTGTGCTAAGAATTAGTCATTCTAGTTGTATAAAAGCATGGAAAATTATCAAATGTTAATTTCTGCTGACCTCTTTCATGTTAAACCATGTAAAGTACTTTTTTAATTATGAAGCTGATTTAATTGGCTGAGTTTACATTAGTAATAAATGAGCTGAGTTGAAAACCAGATTATAAATAATTTCAGCCTGACATTTGAGTCAAAAATAAAGATAATCTGGGTTTGTTTATGATGTTCAGTTTCCTGACATTAGCTTTCCCATGCCAGTTTTACTCATCATCATTTCTGGCCACATTAGAAATACTGAATTTCCACACACAAAAAATTTACTTGACATTTGATATCCTATTCAATATCTAGCTAAAACCAAGGAGGAAAAACGGTTATTATTATAGAGAGATTTGTTGTTGAAAGTATCGCATATCTCCTCTCCCCCCCCACCTCCAACCACGCCATTGACTTCATATAGCCCGCCCCCGCCCTCTAGTAGCATTTTTTAAAAGGAAGGTTTCTTTTCAGATATGACATATGCAGGAAAGGCACAGCATTTACATTGCAGAGCAGTTGCTCACAAGCCCCCATGCACACTACAAGTGCCCAGGGAGCTTTTCAGATAACTCTGGCGTCTGGGCCTCAATCCAGACAAGTCACGTCGGAGCCTCTGGGAGAAGGACCCAGGTGTCAGGATTTGTTCAGAACTCTCCCCAGCTGATCCTAATGTCCAGTCCAGGCCGAGAACCACGTGATAAAGGAGTGGCCTTAGGAGCAAGCTGGTTAAGAAAACGCTCCGGAGAAGGCCCCGACTGTAAGCTGGTGATGAGAAGGTTTTATTTCTCTGCCAAGATTCTGTAGGCATTAAAGAAAAAAACCATAAACAAAAGTCCCGGGAAATTAAGAAAAGACCTAGAGTGGTCGTGGGGACTTACAGACATTCTTGAACTGCTCCTGTCTTATAACCGGTGCTGGAAGTATGACCGTGGCCGGCAGAGGTGCGTTAGGAAGAAAAGGAGAACCCTCTATAAGTGTGAGTCTGTGTGTTTGTTCACTGATTAGAATTAGTTCTTATTTCTTGTGTGGAAGGGGAATTGTTTCATGACTGTGTTGGTGTGTGAATTTCCTTTCTGCCGGGGCATTGATCCTTTTGTACTCACATTTCACATTAAGATACAAAACACAAATAGAAGATAAGATACTCGGTCAAAACAAACCAGTCAAAGCTTTGAATTGCTTTTCATTTATTGAACTTCCATTTTCAGCACACGTTTCCAGGCTCTGTGCTGGGGGTGGGCTAGTAATGAACAAGACTTAGTACTGGTCGAGATGAAGTAGGTCATTATTTACGAGGCCTGGGAAGTGGACAGAATAGTTGTGAATGAATAATGTACTTGATTTAGTCAGGCTTCACCAGAGGAACGGAACCAACAGGGTAGCTAGATAGATTTACCCATCTGTCTACCTTTCAATCTATCTACAAGGAGATTCACAATTGGCTCCCTCAGTTATGGAGGCTGAGAAAGTCCTATGACCTGCCATCTGCAAGCTGCAGAGGCAGGAAAGCTGGTGTGTAATTGAGGCCCAAGGCTTGAAAAGTGGGGGGTGGGGCATGGTGTATTGGTATAAGTCCCAGAGACCTGGGAAGTACTCAGACATGGAGAGAAGGATGTTTGAGGAAAGTGACACCAAAAAAGTGGGAAAGTTAGTAGTTTGGTTACGTCGTGTGTGAGCCTGAAGTGTGAGAGTCTGAGCAGTGGTGACATCCTGGTGGAGCTAAAACGAAAACAGAGGATGATACAAGGTGGAATCATTGATGGCTCCAGAAAACAGTTTAATCACACAGGGGTTTCTCTAGTCTTCATTTCTAAATTTAAAGACTCGGCCAAGAAACAGACAATAACAATTCACTATTTTTGCAGATAAAAACATTTTGGCCATTTTTCTCAAGCAACTTACATGGCATTGTGTGCTTCTAAACTATGGTTTGTTTACATTTTTAAAACTTTTGGGGTGCATCTCTAGAACAGTAAATTTGTTTCTATATATTGAGTATAATTTTGATGAAAGAAAGTGTCCATTATATCACACCACATTTTAATAGAGATATGTGTTACTTGTGACCTCCTTCCTCTCCCGTCCTTAGTTTTTCTCCTACTTGGTTGCCTTAGTGACTGTAAATTTAGAAGACTTTGGTATTTTCTTAGAAGATATTTCATTGAAATATCTATTGTAAATAATAGAACTTCAACTTCAGTTAAACAGGATCTATCATTTATCGTCTATTTTTGACATTAGTAAAAAAAAAAGAACTGGCAATTTTAGTGAAAAGTCAAACTGAAAATTGCATCACAGTGAAAATTAAAATTTCATGTCATTCTCTTTCACTTTCCTTCCATTATGTTGACATCATGTAGCCACAATCAAACTCTGTATGAGACCTTACCTACCAATGCACGCAATACAGTTCTTTCTCTCTCCCTTCTCCCCTTCCTTTTCCTTTTTATTAGTCTTAACATAGAGACCTTACATTTCCACTGGGATTCTCTTTCGCCAAGGTTTGGGCTGCAGCAAGATTCTTTCTATTCCAAATAGGCATTGCTAATCAACCCCAGCATTCTTCTTCCAGACCCATACGTAGGTGTCTTCCTTTCACTGTAGCGCTCCAAGCAGCCACTGCCAATAGGTGGGACTTGCCAGTCACTGTTCTACAGGAAACCTGGCCAGAACAACATAACCCTAAGAATTGCTAATTCTTTCATAGCAATTTCCAGATCATGGGAACCATCTGGGGTAGTCAGGGCCTCACCTGAACCTACTAAAGTAGAATATTCCAGGGGCTAGAAGTTTTCTTCAGTTCCGCTGTGTTAAGGGTTTTGCTGTTTTTCCTGATCAACATCTTGAAGAACAAACAAGAGTATACACAATCATCTTCCTATACTCCTTATAACAAAATCTCTCCTACCCAGGAGATCTTCTGCAAATAATTTCACTTTCATATTAGCCTTATTGACATAGGTATTCTGAGTTTGCCCAGGAAACTTTAGGGTTTAAGGTTATAGAAGAAGGCAGTGCCTAATTTAGAAAATGGTTCCTATAAATGTCTGAACACAGTGACCAGTGTTCAAAATGAAGTAAACAAACCCAAGTTCCACATTCTTCCAATCACATTAATGCAAATACATAGACCTGCCTTTGGGAGGAAGCCTGGGTGGAATAGGCTATCACATGGCAATTGAGGAGGGTGAAAATACAGACAGCAAAAGGAATCTTAAGGTACTGCATCTTATTCTTCCCTAAAATCACTTAATTAAAATCACTTGAATGCAGGATCCTAGCTATAAAGCAAAGAAGTCACTCTAACAAAGGGAAACATTATCACTGCGTAGGTGACTTTCTTTTGTACAATTTAGGAGTACTGTATTGCCCATGAGTCATATTTATGTTTACTTTTCTTTCTATTCATGTATTTGCCCAAGTGCTACAAGGGGTATTTTTTATTTACTACTGAGATAATCTGGTTTTCAACGTCTTTTTTCCCTTGTTGAGAGCAATCACGATCAACTTAATATAAACCACAGGGTAGTTTGCTTTCAGTGCTATTCCCTGTTACCATGCCCATTATACACTGCCCATTTCCACATGCTCAGTCATCCCCTTGCAGCTTCCAGAAGCTGACTTCAGTGCTGAAGACCATACTGTCTTTTATTGTTCATGCCTCAATTCAAGGTATGTCTTACAAAGTGCTCTGATAATGTTGTCAATAATGCTAGATAAATAAATGGTCCAAGCAAAGGTGGGAATTCTTCACCAAGCATTATACATTGCCATTGATTTTGCACAGCCTATGTTGGTGTAAACTGGTCATCTCCCCTTCCAGTCATTTCTACAAATAAAAATCACCTTTCAAGAAAACGTATTTGTACCAAGTAACTCACAGTTACATAACTCACAGTTATTCCTCCCCCCTCCATTGTGCAATGAATGTAAGATGACAGAAGCAGAAATTTGGGCACTTCAACGTGGTTGAAGAAAAAAAAACATTGGGGATAAGCATGATGTGTTAATTTTCTCTGCTCTCCTAGAATATCATGGTTTTCAAGGTCACTGATGATAACGTTGTTTTCAAATGCGGTAGGTAGCCCTGGTGGAGACCGTTGTGGAAAGACTTGTTTGGAAGAAAGAGATAATCAATGGTTGGGGGTCACACTTTCCAGACAGCCAGGAGAAAATGGATCCATCGTGGTAGGTTATTGGAATTGGTCCACTGATTACATCATGAAATCAGATATTCTGGGTGTGACTTTCACATAATTTAGTCTACTTTTATGTTTTATTCAGACTTGTGGGCATAGATGGAAAAATATATTTTACATGAAGACTGAAAATAAGCTTCCCACAGGTGTTTGCTATAAAATGCCCCCTGATTTCCGAACAGCAATGAGTACAAGAATAGCTCCATGTTATCAAGGTAAGAGAAGATTTTAATATTAACTGGATCAAAAGAAACAAGTGAATGACTTTTAATTTTTTTTAATTATTTTCAATTTTAGATGTGTGGGGAGGGGATTTTTGAAATAGTTGTGTTCTTTATAAATACTCAAAGTACCCTTTTGTTTTTTTACTCAGTTAAAGTATTAGTTTTCATAAATGCACTTTGTGTTTTTAGGAAATTCCACAGTTTAATTTGAATAATTCTAGATTCTAGTTGATAATTACCCATTTTTGCATTAAGTACATTTTCAATTCAGTGTACGTGAGTCTAATACTCAGCAACTACAGGACACTTAAAATCATGAAATTACATTGAAATGTATGATCAGTGAGAAAAAAAAACTAGGTTACTTGCTTTATCTTTAGCTGCAAAGAATATTCAGAAAGATTCAAGTATAATGGGAGCAAGTATTTTTCACTTTTTTTTTTCAAATTCACTTGTTTTTCTTGAACTAGCAAGGGATTGGTATCTTAAATTTGAAAGGTTTTCCCATAAAAATTCTAGACCATAGGTAGCATTACTGCACACAGAGCTAGGACATAAATAAACAACTGAAGAGAAAAAAGTTCATGGTGAATGTCAATAGAGCATTAAAAAAATATATCTGCAACAGAACAAGTTCTAAAAATCTGGAAAACTCAGCATTAAATAAATATACATTCCAACTTTTCTAACCAAAATGATTATTCCAGTCTCCAAGAAAATATCTATCACCTAACAAAATTTTGAACAAATAAGCAAATTCAGGTACTGACTCTATTATTGCATTTGATGTCATGGAGAAGCTTATATATATTCCTGATTGGCCTTTGGATGGCAAGAAGATAAAAGGTGAATTTTGAATTCTTAATGCAGTAAAACTCAGTCTACTTTTCTCCATGTTTATTATCCTCTTCTTCCTAATGGTTTATGATTTATACTTTGAAACATTTTCATAATTGTTTTTAGTTTTGCTAGTCACATTCTACCAAAAAAAAAAAAAAAAATCAAGATGACATAAGTATAAGATAACTAAAATTATGGGAAAATTTATAAAAATAGAAAAAATAGACTTGGAGAAGATATTAAAAAAAAGTGAAAATCATGACAGAGTATAGTAATTATAAATGACAGCAATTCTTTTACATTTTCTAGTTAGTAAAACCAAAGCAAAGATGTGGTCCTGATTCTTATTTTCATAGACATTTACTGATGTCAGTGTTTCAGAAGCAAAGCTTTGTGTTCGTAGTAAGTTCCAAAAACATCCATTCATGGCGGCTTCATAATAAGAGACTCTCTACTGGGCAAAATCTAGGAAGCCTGTATGTGGGTTTTGTTTTTTCTTCCCCTGTTAGTTTTTTCTAATGGAGGAACTATAACTAAAAAAAATTTGGGAATGAAATACGTGTAATTTCTGGTTGGTAATCACATATATGAAATTAGGCAGTAGACTTTAGAATATTAGATGTGGGAGAAATTCTGGTAATTTTTTGAGTCAAATGCCTTCATTTCATAGAGGAGAAAACTGTGACGAAGGGATATCATCTAATTTTACCAGCCCTCTGGTAGCAGAAGGGGCCCCCACCTCCCATTGTTATGCTATTTTTTATCCCAAATGTCTATCCATATTTGCAAATGAATGTGGAGGAGGGAGGGGGGGCTTATGAAATGAGGACAATAGTCATTGTTTGTGAAAGCTTTTCTCCCCCTTTTCTGCCTTTGGTCAAAAACTGGCTGATGGTAGAGCTAGGAGCCTCCATTCAAGTATTTTTTAATCTGTGTCCTGGCCTAGTCACCTATCCTCCGTAAAATAAAATTATACAGATTTTGTCTTTATGTGAAATCCTGAATTGTTTCTTTCTACTTTATTTTAGATTATGTGAAAACTTTTGGAGAGCATTTTGCATCATGTCAAGTTGGAATATCTAGTTTTCACACGAAGGTAATAGTCCAAAAAATAGCTGCTATGAATGTTTACATATAGAATTTTAATGTTTCTGAAGACTTAGAAGACTGATATTATGCTTTACAGTAAAAATTGTATAATATCTGATTAATATTTGAAAGTACAGTACTATAGCTTAATTTTTATCACTGAATATTTGACGTATATTGTGAGAAAATACCTAATATTAGATAGCTATGCCACATAAGAGCAATTAAAAGTCTATACTAAAGAATATTACTTTCATTAAGAATTTAATAGAAATTAAAAGTAGCTATAGTTATTTGTTTTGTTAACTTAGACACTGAAAATGCCTATGTTATTTTTACTTGTTGAGGAGAGGAGCAAACATATGAATTCACACTTTCAATTAAAATTATGAGAATTGGGAGATTGAAGAACTTAATAACCTCTTAGATTAGATATATTCTCAAACTCGATTATTCTTTTTCTATACTCTAGTCATTCTGTGAGTTCCAGTGAATGATCACAGTTGTACTCAACCTCCAAAGTTCCCAGTTTCCCTTAAAAACCAGTTATGAATTCATGAATGTTTTCTAAATCTATGTAGAAGGTCTTAGGTTTACAATTTCCATAAATATTACCTACTATGTAAAAAAAGCAATGATTTCTTTAATGTATATTTAAATTGGTCTTTTGTGAAATTCAGAATTGTTTAGGAAATTTAGAAATATGTTAAGTAGGTTTGGTTGCTGAAAGTTTTCATATTTTATTAGACAACTATCTGCTTATTCGACCTTCCCTCTGTTTGCTTTTTCTAAATCCATATTAATCATCAAATATGTCCCCAGATTTTTAAAAAATATTTTTTTATTGATTTCAAAGAGGAATGAGGAGAGAGATAGAAACATCAATGATAAGAGAGAATCATTAACCGCATGCCCAAGATTTTATTACAGCGATTCTCAACCTGTGGGTCGCAACCCCTTTGGTGGTCGAACGACCCTTTCACAGGGGTCGCCTAAGACCATCCTGCATATCAGATATTTACATTACGATTCATAACAGTAGCAACATTACAGTTATGAATTAGCAATCAAAATAATTTTATGGTTTGGTCACAACATGAGGAACTGTATTTAAAGGGCCAGAAGGTTGAGAACCACTGTTTTATTGGCTTTCTCTTTTTTTCTAATCTAACATTGTTAAGGAAACTAGTTAATGGCTTTTTGCAAATTGAAATAAATTGTCTACTTTTTCACTCTTTGACAACACATGATTATCTCTGTAATGAGCACTAATGAATTCCCCAGATATGATTGACTTTAATAGAAACCACATTGCCTTTCTCCTGAAAACTTACTCTAGTGTTCAATGATTCTACCTTTGATTTCTAAGTCCACTGATAAGTGTGAAGTGAAAGTTTCTTTTCTAAAACTCTACTTTTAGTGAAAATCCATTAGCTAGCTTCTCTGGCTTTTTTTTTTTTCCTGGTGTGTTTTTAAATTCATAAAATGCTCAGGCTTTAGAAATTTATCATAAAAAATCTATTCTTGTTACTATTTACTTAAAATGTATATCTGGTAGAGGTTTGGGGTGGTGAGGTTAAACTTCTAAATGATGCTAAATTGTTTATTTCTTACAGGATTTAATTGTGATGGGAGCTCCAGGATCATTTTTTTGGACTGGCTCTATTTTTGTCTACAGTATAACTTCAAATAAATTTGTGGCTTTTTCAGACAGTGACAATCAAGTAAAATTTGGAAGTTACTTAGGTACTGTAAAAATTGACAAACTGAAATTATAATCTTTCTTACAGATACTAGTGATTATAAATAAGGGAAATTATATTTTCAAAAGATCAAAATGGCCCTCGCCAGTTTGGCTCAGAGAATAGAGCATCGGCCTGTGGACTAAAGGGTCCTGGCTTCGATTCTGGTCAAGGGCCTGTACCTTGGTTGCAGGTTCCTCCCCAGCATGTGCAGGAGGCAACCAATCCATGTGTTTCTCTCACTTGTCAATACCGTATTTCTGTCTTTTCCTCTCTCTTCCTCTCTCCCTAAAAATCAGTGGAAAAATACCTTAGGTGAGGATTAAAAAAAAAAAAAAGATCAAAGTGGCCAGTGGTTATTAAAAAGAGAGTTTGTTTAAGAATACAATCTATGAAATTTTAACTTACATTGAACATATGTAACTACAGTCATCGACATATAATTCTTAGACTGGAATTCCTGGTTGACTGCAAAGTGTTTATTCTGTGGAGTAAAACACTTGAGGGCTTGTATCTTTATTATTATAAAGGTGGTATTGATTGCTAACCATATCTGAGGAACTTTTGTAAGCACTCTACATTAATTAACTCATTTAATTATATAAGAGTAAGTGAGTATAGTTTCTTAAAGGACCAGCTGAAAATCAGTCAGGCTGTCGACTGCATTCTAGACAGTGGGTAACATTATGAAGCATGTGGGTCTGAAAAACAGCTCATTGACCTTTGCCTCAGAAGTTCTTATAATATTTCTTATAGCTTAGCTATTTTTATCTTCTTATCCTTATTTATCTTCTTATTCTTATTTAATGAATCAGGGGTGGGATTATTTGTAGTTTGTTTCAATAGAAACACAAGATTTTTCTGGCATTAATTTCCATTATAGTAAAAGGAATGCTTTTCCTATAGTTTCTTAGAAAGTACAGATTTGCTTAAACCATGTGTGTTTCAAATGTGAGCAGTTTATCCTCAGAAATAATGATAAGAAAAGCAGTACTATTTTTCCCATTTGAACAGAAGGAATTCATTTTCAAACAGAGGGAATTCATTTACAATTCAACATTTACTTGTTTATAGTTGAAGATTATCTTCGAGTATTATAAAATATAACTTGGCATTACCCTTTTTATTACATAATAAAACCAAAATATTCCCGCATTTCTATCATCATAAAATTCTATCATAGTAAAGATTTCATGGCAAAAAAATTGCAACTTAAAAAATTTATACTTAAAGTTTAAATGTCATATTTTATATACTCTAAAATATTTCTGTAGTAAAAGGACATGCAGGAAGCTTGCATGTCCTGGTACTACACAGAGACTAACAAACCAAATGTAAAGGTGCTATCTTCAATTTGTTTCATAACACACATGTTAATAATTAAAGCATAAAATGAATGACCAATTGTGTGTACGAGTATTGCTTTGCTAAATGTTATTAAAATTCTGTCCCGTGTAGTCACTTTGTATTCAGTCTCACTGAATTCTGAGTGGATATGTGATAATATATTCCACCCATGGCAGATGACAAGTCTCACAGTGTGTCCGTTTTCTTGAAGGGTACTCAGTTGGAGCTGGTCACTTTTGGAGTCGGGATACCACCGAAGTCATTGGAGGAGCCCCTCAGCATGAACAGATTGGTAAAGTAAGAACTACATTTTTATATTTATTTCTTTACAAGCGTCCACATAGATTGCATGAGAGGAGAGGCTAAAGGAGCAAGTGCACACTTGCTAAGGAATGAAAGCTAGAAATGATGAGCCACGGGCTGCATTTAGTGGAATTGGTGAATGTTGTATGGCTTTTAGAAAAAAATGGGCAGAAAAGCTTGAAGGAAAATTCTATGTCAAATGAAGCTTTTTTTTTTCTTATGAGTAAACTGTTTTTAAGAGAACTGTCTCAAGGTGCCCGAGGATTATATTTATTGGTGAACAAGTTTACAACTAAAGGGAAATTGAGGCAGCAACAGGTTTTATGGTAAGACTACAAAGAATAAGATGTGATTTTTGGCTTTAGTTTTCATTACACTTGCTGTGTAAAGGTTACTAAATTTTTCTCAGCCTTACTTTGAAAAGTGAGGCAAAAACGCTTTCTTTCCGTGCTCTCTCTCAAGGGCCAGGAGGTAGCTCCCGAGAAGCTAGTTTTGCAAGGAAGGCACATTAGCCTGAACGTGGTTTCCTAAACCTTTGGGATCATTCTGAAAGGGATTTTTAAAACTGTATTTGAGCAATTACAAGTTATGAAAAATGATGTTTTGATCAAATGAAAAAAAAATTTAAATGTCATAGTCTAACCTTTTCTAATTCTTTTCACAATTGCAGGCATACATATTCAGAATTGATGAAAGAGAACTAACGATCTTACATGAAATGAAAGGTAAAAAGGTAATGTGTCTCTACCTTTGGTCTCCCTGGGGGCTTGGGTGACTAACCCTGCTTTTTTCTCAGTGACTGGGTCTGGTTTGTTTTTGGAGCAGCTTGGCTCTTATTTTGGAGCTTCTATCTGTGCCGTGGACCTCAATGCAGACGGCTTCTCGGACGTGCTGGTAGGAGCTCCCATGCAGAGCAGCATCAGGGAGGAAGGCAGAGTGTTCGTGTACATCAACTCCGGCTCAGTAAGTCCAAGGATCCCCAAACTAGGAGCCCCTCAGGGGATTGTGTTGGGATCTTATTCTGGAGCTCTGAGACTACAGATCCTTAGGCTTATTTTACTGCTGAAAGTGAAAATTCTGGTATGGTACTGACGCTCCCAAAATGAAATAGAATATGATGGTAAATGGGCCACTGACCCATTTTGCCATTCCAGAAGGAGGTGGTGAGTCATTGCAGAGCTTCTCTGTTCACAGCTGGGAGGTGTTCACTGCAATATATGACGTTTCTTTCAGTTTTCATTGTGGCACAAATCTAACTTGAAAGCATGATGTTTGCATCCTTCAAAATGTGGATTTCTTATTTAGTGATTGTCCTTATATGATTTAATAATTATAAAATATTACTTGAAGTAGAAGAGAAAAAATTTCATATTTTCAATTTCTTGATTTGACCATTGACCATCAAGACATGTTTTGATAAAATGTTAATTTGCACAACTAATATAGATTGATAAGAATATAAAATTGACATAGTTTCTTCCACAGTGGATATAGGATTTGTAGAAATATGTAATTATTGCTTATTGTTGAGTTTTAAATTATGGACAGGTCAATTAAAAGAGTTCTGCTAGCCTTGTCTTGCCAGCCTATCTTCTTGACCTTAAATCAAAGCAGAGAATTGATAGGGTCTTCATGGGGTCCTTTGGGCCTGCCTTTGGTTTAAGAACATGAGTGGGTTTGTGAGAACATTAGTTCATTTCTTAAGGCATAGGTAGGATTTAACAAAGTAAAATCTGTTTCAAGAAGGTATTTGTAATCTTATTTAATTAGTGGTTCCACACCATTTAATAAATTTCTATATTAAACATGAGACTAAACTTTTTAAAATTTAAGCAGAAATCTATACTAATAATAGACAAATAATGTAAGTTAACCATCCCTCCATGATGCCCACAGCCAATCAGGAGTGAGTATGCAAATTAACCTGACAAAGATGGTGGGCCTGTGGCCAGTGCACGTACACGCCAGCTCTGAGCAGCTGGAGTCCCAGGGATGCCACTGGAGTGTCCAGTCCTGTCAACCCAGCCTGGAGGCATCTGGAGTTCCCAGTCATTTTGGTTTCTGCAGCCCCTGGACTGGAAGCAGAAACCAAGAGCACAGGGTGCACCAGGAATTCTGGGAATTGTAGTTCTGGTGGCAGCCCCTGGACCAGAAGCGGAAGCCTAGAGCACGGGGAGCACCAGGAATGCTGGGAATCATAGTTCTGTTGGCAGATTGGGTAGGGGATGGAGGGAAAGCAAAGGTGAGAGACATAGGTAAAATAAGAGTGTCTAGGAAAAATTAAAGGGAAGATATCCTAAAACTTCCAGGAAATCTCCACCAATGAAACAAAGAAAAAAGAGACCTCTATTATTCTGTGAGCACCAAACCAAACTGGGTTGGGGTCTCAGACAACTTGCTCATATAATTGCAAAGACAGAAACTCCTGGATTGGAGAGGGTTCCCCTGAGGGCTCCCAGTTTGGAGAGGGTGCAGGTCGGGCTGAGGGACACAGCCCCTGTGCACAAATATTGTGCACCGGGCCCCTAGTAGTCTTACAAAGCTGAGCGATTCTGAAAGTTCCAGATGTAGAGCAGGAAAGTTATGTATGTGTTGGAATTTTCTATACGTTTTAATCTAAATTTAATAGTAAAAGCTTATTATCTGCAAAGTGATCATACCTCATTAATATGATGTCATGTATTATTACTTTTTCTGGCAGAGCTATTTCACATTTCCCTATTCATAAGTGATCTTCCTTAGACTAGCTACATCCTCATTCTGCATTTTTCTCTTTCCTTCTCTTTATAACTAAACTTTTTGAGAATAGTTTGAACAGTAACATATATACCTAAAATAAGGCAATATAGGACCTTGTTGTTCTCATTGAAATCTTAAGCAATCCCAATATGAAAACCAGATAAAAGTGGAGCTCCTTTGCTTAAAGGGCAAAAGAGGAGCTGTACCCACAAGTCTACCCTTTTGTTCTTTCCTCACTCCTGCCCTCACCCACCACTATCGTCATTGATTTCAGCTTTTAAAGCTTACTCTGGCTTTGACTATTCTTGCTTTGCTCCTTTCTAACTTCTTGTTTTATACCTCTCTAAACCCGCACTAACCACTACCACAAAGGAATTATATTATATACTTATTAGTTGGTTTGCTAATATCTGTTCCTCTCCTGGAATGTAGACACCCTGTGGAAAGGGATCATCTGTCTTGTTTACTGCTGTTTCCTCCGGGCCTGAAAGAGTCCTGGACAAGTAGGTGCTCAGTAATTATTTGTTAATGAACTCAAGGAATAATGGTACTTGAATGAATATGGCTTCCACCTACTTCTACTAAAATAGTTCTCGGGGGTTCCCAGCGAACCCTTGGTCACCGTTCTCTGTGACTGGAGAATACTCACAGAAGAGTGATTACCCCTTTTTGAAACTCTCCCCTGGAACTTCAGTGCCTTTGCATTTCCTTAGGTCTGCACCTTCTCATCCTTGTTGGAGTCTCTTCTGCCTTCTGCTCTTTAAATTAGGTGATTCTCTGGGAGCAAAATAAGTACAGGAATTTTTTAGTTGGAAAGTACAAGGTAAAGGGCACTAGCCAAGGGGAAGAAGATGCGTCCACTTAGGAAATGATGAATAGATCTATTTGAGCAGAGGAATGAGTAAGTAGTGCGTGGATATTTTTTCTACAAGAGAGTGACATGATTGGCATTTAGAGAGTCTGGTAGCAATGATTGCAACATAATGGAATGTCTTATTGTAGTAACTCATCTTCCCGCTTCAGAGATAGCGGTTGACGATCGTTCATTGCTGCTGGATTACGGTTCCAAAGGCCAGCTTCGGTCGCGTCACTCCTCAACTCAGAAACCTTCAGCAGCTTCCTATTGTCCTCTAAATTGAGAGTAAATTTCCCCCAGTGTTCACAGTCCCACCCTACAAGGATCCAATCTGAATATTTTATTCTCACTCATTATACACACTGTTCATGATAGCCAAAGTCTTTGGAATTTGTGCTTTGCTGATAATTTCCTCTGTGTACCAAAATTATGCCAATCCTTCAATAGTTACCTTGAATATTGTTTATGAAATCTCTCCCGGCTCTCACAATTACATATACTTTCCTTGCTCTTTGATATTACCAAGCAGTCTGTACTTCTAAGTCATTTACATGCTTGTGTGTAGCCTTTCCTGTAACTCTGGGCTTCTTTAGGAAAGGGCCTGTGACATATAAATACATGCCTATTCCCTTTTACTTGTTCAGTCTGTAGAGTGCAGTGCCTGCAGTAGGAACTTGATAAATATTTGCTAAATTGAATTATCAAAATGATTTATTGGATTTTTCAAAACTAAGAATCATGAATTTGACAATTTTTTATATCCTTTGAGCTCTAATCATACTATTATGTGTTGACATGTGCTTGATAAATATTTATTGAATTGAACTGAGATGTGTGTACTGCAGCTCAGTCTGTAGTTTGTCCAACTTGTTTGAAGCATTAGAAAAAAATCAATATCCAATTACAACAGTAAATCATGTGTAAAGTTGTCAGGGAGTGTTCTAATGACACCTTTCTACCCTTTCTATCTAGGGAGCAGTAATGAATGAAATGGAAACAGCGCTCGTTGGAAGTGACAAATATGCTGCAAGATTTGGGGAATCTATAGTTAATCTTGGTGACATCGATAATGATGGCTTTGAAGGTAAGTAAAAGTATCCAATTTGGTATTTGATTTCCACTTTTAAAATGGTACATGGAAGAAAATATGATTGGAGTTTTATGTTGTTTGTCTTTCTATAGAAAATGGGGCCAGAATGTATGCTCTTTTTTTCTTTTTTTAGTCACATCTGACTTCTCCTTAGTTGTCAGCTATTGATTCTTACTGTTGTTATATGCCATTGGTTCGGAGGCACCATTGATTATGAGTGGCATTTTTTGTGCCCCTATAAAATGCTGTTAAATTGTGAACCACCATTTTTCTATTCTAAAAAGGATTCTAATTTCGGTAATGTTAAAATGTGGAGAAAATGTGTGTCATAGATTCGTTGGACCTTGGTCTTTCACTGTTACAATAAAGACTCTGACAAAACCCAGTGGAGGCTGGCTGCAGAGCTGGCGCAGGGTTCTGGAAGCCCCTGCTATACCAGGAGTTCCTTGTTCAGCTGTAGCATCGTGGGAGGATCTGAGGGATCCCATGATTGAGTCCTGAGCAGTGGTGAGGGTGCAACTAGCAGACTCAAGAATACTGGCTATTTATCAACTGATATGGGACAGTTTCAACAATGGAATAGGTGGTACCATCATAACTGTCCCTATTGCCTAGAAATCAGCCCAGCTGCTGAAGTACTTGTTTCTACCAGCCCTCCCTCTTAAAATTTGTTTTTTCCAATCTCGCCCTGAGTGATTACCAAGTCTGTTAAAACTGGGCATAAAATGATGAATAGGCCCTAGCCAGTTTGGCTCAGTGGATAGAGTATCGGCCTGTGGACTGGAGGGTCCCAGGTTCGATTCCTGCAAAGGGCACATGCCTGGGTTGTGGACTTGATCCCCAGTAGGGGGCGTGTAGGAGGCAGCCGATCAATGATTCTCTCTCATCATTGATGTTTCTATCTTTCCCTCTCCTTTCACAAAGGTTTTCCTAAATCTAAAAGACTGGATTTGAAGACTCTTTAATATGCTCTCATAGTCATTCATTTATCCAGTTTTTCAGTAATATTTGTGTCAAGCACTGTGTCATTAACTGAGGACGCAGAAGTGAACAAAATAGGCCCTAGCCAGTTTGGCTCAGTGGATAGAGTATCGGCCTGTGGACTGGAGGGTCCCAGGTTCGATTCCTGCAAAGGGCACATGCCTGGGTTGTGGACTTGATCCCCAGTAGGGGGCGTGTAGGAGGCAGCCGATCAATGATTCTCTCTCATCATTGATGTTTCTATCTTTCCCTCTCCTTCCTCTCTGAAATCAATAAAGAAATATAAAAATAAATAAATAAATAAAATGATCAATAGGTTTGAGAGAATGTGTGTGATTCATGGAGTTCAGCAAATAAGTGTTTGATATTTATTTTCAGAGCTAGAATTGTGTCTTCTTGGATACAGTCATTGATGATTGGTATATGGTAATATTTGGTCAAATTTATATGGATATCAAAAATTCGTGGAGTACTGTAAATTCTCACTTCCTTAATTTCTTTTTATGCCTAAGTGCTTCCTTCTTTCTACTTTAGATGTCTAAAATGTTACTCTGCAAGGAGAAAGTTTTAGTGGATTGTTGAACATATGCTTTCAGTGAGCCCCATTAAATGTAAGATAGTGTAATTTTGTATACAAACATTACTATTTCTGGAATTTTTTTACTATATTAAAAACAAAAGGATAGATATTTTTATGATTATGATTATACAAATAACATTTTACATTAAAGAGTTTATAAAATTCTATGATAGATATTCTGAGATAATTTTTGTGTATGGTATAAGGTAGTGGTCTAGTGTCATTCTTTTGCATGTAGCTGTCCAGTTTTCCCATCATCATTTATTACTGTTTCTCATTGTATATTCTTAAATGAATTGTGTGTGTGTGTGTGTGTGTGTGTGTGTGTGTATAGATTTATTTCTGGGATCTCTCTTCTGTTCCAATGATCTATATGTCTATTTTTATGCCACGATCATGCTGTTTTGATTAGTATAGCTTTGTA
Organism: Myotis davidii; assembly: GCF_000327345.1. Classification (NCBI taxonomy): domain Eukaryota; kingdom Metazoa; phylum Chordata; class Mammalia; order Chiroptera; family Vespertilionidae; genus Myotis; species Myotis davidii. Next base: position 10,130,684 of record NW_006288615.1, on the reverse strand, counting down.
ATATAGTTTGAAATCAGGGAGTGTGATGTCTCTGGCTTTGTTTTTCTTAAGATTGCTGTGGCTATTCAGGGCCTGTTGTGGTTCAATACAAATTTTAGGATTTTTTTCTAATTCTGTGAATAATGCCCCTGGAGTTTTGATAGGGATTGCAATAATTTGTAGATTGCTTTCAGTAATATGAACATTTTAACAATATTAATTCTTTCAATTCATGAACATGAAGAACCTTTCCATTTATTTTTGTCCTCATTTTTTTATTAATGTCTTAAAGTTTTCAGTGTATAGGTCTTTCACCTCTTTAATTTATTTCTAAGTATTTGATTCTTTTTGGTGCAGTTGTAAATAGGATTATTTTCTTAGTTACTCTTTCTAGTAGTTTGTTAGGGTATAGAAACACAACAGATTTTTGTATATTGATTTTGTACCCTGCAACATTACTGCAATTTTTTATTAGTTCTAACAGGTTTTTTGGTGAAGTCTTTAGGGTTTTCTACAAATAAAATCATGTAATGGGCAAACTGTGACAGTTCTTCTTCTACCTGTCCAATTTGAATGCCTTTTGTTTTTCTTTTATGTACCTAATTGTTCTGACTAGGACTTTAATAGTATGTGGTATAAAAGTGGTGAAAGTGGGCATTTTTGAATTGTTCCTAATAATAGATGAAAGGGTTTGAGGCTTGTTGTACATGGCCTTTATGGTGTTGAGGTATGTTCCTTCCCATTTTGCTGAGCATTTTTGTCACAAATGTTTGGTAAACTTGGTCAAATGCTGTGGGTTTTTTTGCATCTATTGTGATGATGATTTTTATATTTGCTTTTATTAGTGTGGTGTATCATGTTGATTGATTTGTGAATGTTGAACCATCCTTGCATCCCTGAAGTAAATCCAATGTGGTCAGAATGTGTGATCCTTTTAATGTACAATTGAACTTGGTTTGCTATATTTTACAAAGGATTTACAGAGGATTTCTGTGTACCTCAGGGATATTGGCCTGTACTTTTTTCTTTTTTGTTCTATTTTAAAAATATATATTTTTATTGATTTCAGAGAGGAAAGGAGAGGAAGAGAGAGACAAACATCAATGATGAGAGAGAATCATTGATCGGCCAACTCCTGCACACGCCCCCTCACTGGGGATCGAGCCCACATGTGCCCTTGACTGGAATCGAATCTGGGATCCCCCAGTCCACAGGCCAACACTGTATCCACTGAGCCAACCCAGCCAGGGCTTTTTGTGGTGTTCTTGTCTGCTTTTGGTATCAGGATACTTCTGGTCTCATAACACGAGTTTGGCAGCCCTTCCTCCTTTTCAATTTTTTGAAGGAGTTGAGAAGGATAGGTATTAAATCTTAATGTTTGGGCCCTAATCAGTTTGGCTCAGTGGATAGAGCGTCGGCCTGCGGACTGAAGGGTCCCAGGTTTGATTCCGTCTAGGGGCATGTACCTTGGTTGCAGGCACATCCCCGGTAGGAGGTGTGCAGGAGGCAGCTGGTCAATGTTTCTCTCTCATCAATGTTTCTAACTCTCTATCCCTCTCCCTTCCTCTCTGTGAAAAATTAATAAAATATATATTTAAAAAAAAAATCTTAATGTTTGGTAGAATCCACCAGTTAAGTCATTGGGTTCTAGGCTTGTGTTTCTTGGGAGATTTTCAATTACCAATTCAGTCTATTCAGGTTTACTATTTTTCATGTTCTATCTTAGATGAGTGTATGTTTCCAGGAATTTATCCATTTCTTCCAAGTTGTCCAACTTGTTGGCATATATTTCTTGATTTTGTACCCTGCAACATTACTGCAATTTTGAATTTTATTATGAATTTTATTCATAGTAATCTTTTATGATTCCTTTTATTTCTTTGTTGACCTCATTGGTTAAGTATCATGTTGTTTAATTTCCATATATTTGTAATCTTTCTAGTTTTCTTCTTACAATTGATTTCTAGTTTTATACCATTGTGGTCAGAAAAGATGTTAGGTATAATTTCAATCTTCTTAAATTTATTAAGACTTGCTTTGTGGCTTAACTATCTACACTGGAGAATGTTCCATTTGTACTTCACTAGAATCTGTATTCTGCTGTTCTTGGATGGAATGTTCTATATATATTTATTAAATCTATCAGGTTTAATGTGTTATTTAAAGCCCATGTTTCTTATTGATTTTCTGTCTGGAAATCATTGATCTAAGTGGGGTATTCTAGTTTCCTATTATTATAGTACTAGGAGCCCGATGCATGAAATTCGTGCAAGAGTAGGCCTTCCTTCCCCAGCTGCTGTCATCGGCTTCCCTCTGGCACTTGGGACCCGGGGTTCCCTCCAGCCACAGGCAGGCACCCGGGACCCAGGCTTCCCTCGAAGCCCCAGCTTCTTCCAGAAGGTCACCGAAAGGATGTCTGGTCTAATTAGCATATTATGCTTTTATTATTATAGATACTATCAATTTCTCCCTTTAAGTCTGTTAATATTTGCTTTATATATTAAGGTGCTTCTATGTTTGCTTCAAAAATATTTGCAAATATTACCTACTTTTGAATTTGCTCATGTAGCATTATGTAATTATCTTTTCTGTGTTTTATTACGATCTTTGTTTTAAAGTCTATTTTGTCTTATATAGGTACAGCTACTCCAGCTTTCTTTTGTTTTCCATTTACATGGAATATCTTTTTCCATTCCTTCACTTTCAGTCTGTGTGTGTTCTTACATCTGATTAAGTCTCTAGTAGGCAACATATAGAGGGGTCTTGTTTTTGTTTATTTGTTTGTCTTCAATCCACTGAGCCACTCTTTTGGTTGAAGATGTTAGTCCATTTACATTTTAAGTAGTTATTGGTACGTACGTACTTTTTGCCATTTTGTTGTTTTGTAGTTCCTCTCTTCTTATCTACCATCAGTTTTTGCTTTGTAATTATAAAGAGGCTCACAAATAACAGTATATAGATTTACAAAACAGTCTAAGTCGACATCAACTTAAATTTGAATGAATTTTAAAACTCTACATTTTTACTCCCCTTTCCCACATTTTATATTTTTTGTAACAACTTACATTATTCATTTTGTTTATTCCTTAACTAATTACTGTAGTTGTAGTTATTTTTACTACTTCTGTCTTTTAACCTTCATACTATCTTTGTAAGTGCTTAATCCACTACCTTAGCTATATGTTTACTTTTAATGGTGAGATTTATACTTTCATATGTTTCCTTATTACTAACTAGAGGCCCAGTGCACAAAAATTTGTGCACTCGGGGGGAAGGGTGTGTCCCTCAGCCCGGCCTGTGCCCTCTCGCAGTCTGGGACCCCTCGGGAGATAACGACCTACTGGCTTAGACCTGCTCCCGGGTGGAAGAGGGCAGGCCCAATCCCTAGGTGCAGCCCCTGGTTGGGCTCAGAGC
>NW_006288615.1:10120173-10126643 GCF_000327345.1 Myotis davidii | reverse complement strand
AGCCTCATGTTCGCTTCAAGCTGCCTGGCTGCCGGCTGCCATCTTGGCTGGCAGTTAATTTGCATATCGCCCTGATTAGCCAATGGGAAGGGTAGTGGAGGTATGGCTAATTACCTTTTTTCTCTTTTATTACATAGGATTAGTTCTCTTTTTTGTTTTAAATAAGTCCCTTTAGCATTTTTTCATACTGTATTCCAAACATTTGCCAGGAGCTGACAGTACAGGGCAGTATTTTTTTCAGATTTTTCAGCAGAAATTTAGTAGGTGCTCAATAGTTGCCCACTGAATGAACAAGTGAATGGGTGTATTTGGGTATGAAAATTTAAAATAATTTGTACAAGTCAAGTAGGGTAACCTTAGCAGGTCAAGACAAAATAAAGTATAAGATATATCAACCAGTTATTTTTATATGAAAATAGAAAAGCTTTTGCAGTTTTAAACTGCACAGTATTTGGTCTAAAGCAGCGGTTCTCAACCTGTGGATCATGACCCCTTTGGGGTCGAACGACCCTTTCACAGGGGTTGCCTAAGACCATTGGAAAACAGATATATAATTACATATTGTTTTTGTGATTAATCACTATGCTTTAATTATGTTCAATTTGTAACAATGAAATTGAGGGTCACTACAACATGAGGAACTGTATTAAAGGGTCACGATGTTAGGAAGGTTGAGAACCACTGGTCTAAAGAATATATTAAAGATTACTTTATTTGCATTGAAATGGCAGTAAAAAACTGCCACCTGGTTTTATAAAAAGTTTTTAGGTCTGATGAACAGTGATAAGAAATGAAAATCATAAAACAAACTTTCTATATTTTAGGTTTCTATTAAAGTAATAAGAAAACATTGCATATAAACAAAAATATGAAATACCCAAATAAATAGACATAATACTTAGTAAATAAGTAGAAAAATGTAGAGTTTTTTTCTTTATGTACTCTATATTTATAGCACGTAACCAACCATGTCATTCATAGTTTCTATTTTCACTTGGCTTTTTTTTATGTTAGCTGATCAAATCTTTTCCCCTGGTGTCAAAATCTGATTTGAATCTTAATAAAGTCATAAAGGTGATACAGTCTTTATTTTATACAACAAATCTATTTTCTGAAATCTTGTGTGTATGTGTGTGTGTACAGATACCCTGAACAAATACCTTCATTATTTGCATTGGAACATGAGTTAATTTAGAAGTCATTTTGCAAAGAAAGTAAATCTTAGAACTCAAAAACTCAAAGTAAGGATTCTTTGGTTATGCTCTACATAGTTGAGGATAATTGATTATGTTCTAGGTGCTGCTCTGAGCACTGTAGATGAATAATGTCCTTCTATGTTGAGTGACTGAGTTCTCTTATGACCCTGTATTATAGGTGAGGGACAGAAGAGACACAGAGACATTAAGAACTATGTCCAGTATAACAGCATGGCAGCAATGCTGGGATCCAGGCCCGGGGGTCTGGCTCTAGAGCCCATGCCCTTAGCCATTCTGTTAAACTGCCTCTCAGACCCATTTACCCTGCTTCTTTCATGCACCCACTATTCTGTACAGCACTGTACATTTTTGTGATGATACTAGTATTTTGTAATCTTTTTCAATGAGAAAAGTGTTCATTTTTTTTTTATAAGGAGTTTCTTATGTTATCTGATATGATTAAGGAGCATGCAGGTTAGTTTTCAGAGTTGCATTTTTTATATGAAGGATTTATTTTTCCACCACTTACATTCTTGAATAGATGTTGCTATTGGAGCCCCACAGGAAGATGACTTGCGAGGCGCCATTTATATTTACAATGGTGGAGCAGATGGGATCTCATCGGCCTTCTCACAGGTAGGAGATGATTCCATTTTCAAAAGAAGCATTGGTAATAAAAGCTTCTTTAACATTTCCTGTGTTAATGAGACTCCTTTTTCTTAAATTGTTTGTTCAAATACTTAACTATTCTATTTCACCATTTTTATCACTATAGTACATGGTCTCATTTGTAAGAGTATTAATAAGTCTTTGGAACCATTTTCCCCCCATAAATAAGAGTTCTAGTTCACGTCCATCCTGGTTTGTCGTTAACCTATAAAGATTTCTCTCTGGATTTCATTAAACTCATGTTCTGAGGTAATATCTATACTATTCCAAATGAGCACATTTGGATTTGATTAACTATCATGTCTTGTAGCTAAGGCCCCATATTTCATGGAGATCACACAGAGAGAGCAAACTCTCTATATGTTACTCTGTGTTCTTTCAGTGCAAGCAGTAAGCCGATAGCACTTTAATAAAGTTCCTGATCTAACTCTGACTTCACTTCTATAATCTGAAAAAATAGGCCGGTTCAGGGCATAGAAAACAACTATATGCACATGCAGAGAAGAAAAGCTTTTCCAAAGACACTTTTATGAAAACATTAGCTAATATTGTAATTTCTGATTGGGCAAAAATAGGCACGTGGCTTTCTACATTTAACATGAAAGGTATGTGTTTGTCTAGTAAAAAATACTGATTTTCTAAGTGTGGATAGCAGCCTGATGCTTATAAATCACTATCTAGACATGAAATGAGACACACGGAATAGGAAGCACAGGATTGAGTTGTCCTTGTCAAATGCTAGGATGCAGTCGGCTAACGGGTGGCTTTCCTCATAAGCCTGAGTTGAGGGCTCCACTAAGTGACTAGCAATGTCTTATTTTCCAGATTACTTGTTTGGTAATTTATGCTGGTCAGGGAAATAAATATAGAACCAGAGAGAAGACTGGGGAGAGGGGTCAGAGCCATTATAGGACATCTGTACTACATGATTTCCCTTTGCTCACAAAATAAAGCAATTTTTTTAGATGTCAACTGCCCAGGGAAAGCTGGAAAATTTTGTTTCTCTTAGATACAAGTGTTTGACTTAGCTAAAATGTATTTTGCTCATAAATGTGCCGGGGCATGGGAAGGCTTTTTAACTAAATCACTGCTTCTCGAGGATAGAGGGTGTTCAAAAGCACTTCTCACTCAACTTACCTGTTTTTTAGAGAATTGAAGGGCTTCAAATCAGCAAATCCTTAAGTATGTTTGGACAGTCCATATCTGGGCAAATTGATGCAGATAATAATGGATATATGGGTGAGTATAAAATTTACCTTATTTTTTATATTGGGATAAGCTCTGTTGTGGATTCTATTTATTGAGAAATACATACATAAGAGAGTTCTGATTTCCTGATAACTTTTTCCTTCATTTTTAAAGCTTTTTTGAATTCAAGGATGTCTCTGAAATGGTTAAGTAATTCCTGAGCTTTACACTTAGTTATTTAACATTATTCCTTATTCTTTTTTTAAAAAATATATATTTTATTGATTTTTTTACAGAGAGGAAGGGAGAGAGATAGTTAGAAACATCGATGAGAGAGAAACATCGATCAGCTGCCTCCTGCACACCTCCTACTGGGATGTGCCCGCAACCAAGGTACATGCCCTTGACCGGAATCAAACCTGGGACCGTTCAGTCTGCAGTTTGATGCTCTATCCACGGAGCCAAACCGGTTAGGGCATTCCTTATTCTTTATAAAATTAAAAACCATCTGCCAAAATTAAAATTAAAATTAAAAAAAATTAAAAACCGTAAAAGTAAATGAACCATCCTATATAATAACAGGCTAATATGCAAATCAACCAAATGGCAGAAAGACTAGTCGCTATTACATGCACTGACCACCAGGGAGCAGACACTCAACACAGGTTGCTGCCCCCTGGTGGTCAATGCGCTCCCACAGCGGGAACACTGCTCAGCCAGAAACTGGGCTCGCCAGACCGGGCTCACAGCTGGTAAGTGCAGCTGCAACAGCAGGAGCCTCTCCCGCAGACACTCCCCCTGAATGTCCCTCCCTCATCTAGACCTGGATCAGGATCTGGACCAGCGGCTGAGGGCCCCCCCCCCCCAAGTACACAAATGTCGTGCACCGGGTCTCTAGGTATGATGATGAAAAGAAAGAAACTATTATTGTGGGTTCTCTTTTTGTAATTTGAAAGATTTCTGGGTGAATGTTTCTAGTCCAAAAATTGGATTTTCATTTTATGTCACATTATGTTTATATTATAAAGGGATGAATGTTGTTACAACTGGGTAGATTCAGACAAATGTGGAATGAATTTTAAGATGTACGTAAGCATGTCTTTTCTAATTAATTTTTTGTAAGTAGTGTTTTGATGTAGTCCAAAGGTGATATGTAGTTAAGTATTTCTGACTGAAAAGTAATTCTCTTTGACTAATAATGATCAATAATCCGTGTTGTTTTTTTATTTTCCAGATATAGCAGTTGGTGCTTTTCGGTCCAATTCTGCTGTGTTGCTAAGGTAAGATTGATACATTTCGCTGCTTAATGACAATTGGGCTTAAGTGTAAATGATGGGAGGCAATTTTTAAAATCAGCAATGGTGGTGACCTCATAACCCTCCTTTTGGTATTCCAAAATTTAATTATTGAACTTTAGGATACTTTTCCCACCTTACATAGATATAATTAATATAATCAGAGTCAATATTTTATGAAAATCCCTCTTGATTCATGCATGGAAATTTAATTGAGTTTATATGCACATACTATTAATAAAACAGTTTCATGAAATTACTTAGTCAATGGAAACTGACAAAACAAATGCAATTCTTTTCCTAAGGAAAAATAATTCTGTAGTTAATATTCCTAATTTTATTTCCTCCTTAGGACAAGACCTGTAGTGATTGTCGAAGCTTCTTTAGACCATCCTGAGTCAGTAAATAGAACAAATTTTGACTGTATTGAAAATGGATTGCCTTCTGTGTGCATGGATCTAACACTCTGTTTCTCATACAAGGGCAAAGAGGTACCAGGTTATATTGGTAAGGGCACCCTTACAAAATTAATAGAATGTGTACTTTACCCATTAATCTCACTGTCATCTTTTGAGCCCTCACTTTGTGTCACATTGGAGGACTGGTTAAGGGCAGGAGAGAGCAGTCACCTGATGCACCTTTCTTGCTCATCTTTCAGATGCTCTCATTATTCTAACCTATGAGTGGGGCACAGTAAGAGATTACTGTTATTTAGAGGTTATGATAAGCAAATCAGCTGTATCACTTGCTGTATTATTTAAAGTGAACTATCTGAGCTTAATCTGTAACAGCTCTTTAGAACAGAAAAAGCATCACCACAGTTCCTCCTCTGTTTTACTGGGCTCCTTAAAGCGTGGTGTTGGCTTAACTTGGAAACCCAGGGAGAGAGAACATTCTTTTCTTTATATTCTATCCTGTTTGAGTAACTAAAGAAGCTTTCTAAAGTCTAGAACCTGATTCTACTTTTCATAAATAACACACATCCGTTAAGGATTTATTATGGCACTCAACTCCTAAGTGCTTGTGCACATTTTTCTATAGGTAGCTAACTCAGTTTTCCTCTCTGAAAAAAGTAGCATTGATATGGCTCATCCAAAATTGTGGCTAATTCCAAATCCAAATATGTAACTTGATTAAGTATTACATTTTTTACTAGCAAGTTAATTTTTCTCATTATGTTATATTAAGGTTAATATGGGAATGACTACTAATGAAACTAGCCTATGATAGGAGAGAAGCTGACATGGGTTTATCATTTGGACATCAATAATTCACAAAATTTATGAGCCCCACACTTAAGAGTTGACTGTACTCATGACCCTGCAGGCTGCCCTCATCTAAACATCATGAAGGGCAGCAAATACTGAGCCAAATAACAGATGTGTAACAGATGCTCCAGTCTGAATTAGCCTGTAATGAGAAGTACAGAAGGAACCTAGCATCTCTACTTGTGGTCAGGTGCATTTTTTATAGCACTCCACAAAAGTCCTGGCTAGAGATGCAGTGATAAGACTATTGGCATATCCTTCATCTGGTTTCTGATGGAAGAAGTGGCAGTTTGAGAGCGTGACTCCATTATCACAGGAGCACAAACAAGCTGATGGATTATGCAAAAGATAGATGCTCAATTGATAGGACTGTTTCCCTTTATGCGATATCAGTATATGTTGTACTACCAATTCCTTTATCCAGATGTTTTTTAATTGTTTGAAAACAAATATATGAAATTCATAAATAACCACAGCAGTGTTACAAAAACATGCTTTAGAGTTGTAAAATGACTCCTTAGGAGAAATAATTCACATTAAGTATTCTATCTAATAATAGAGAAACATGGTAATTAACCATAACTTCGCTACCCTTCCCATTGGCTAATCAGCGAGATATGAAAATTAACTGCCAGCCAAGATGGCGGCCAGCAGCCAGGCAGCTGAAGCGAACATGAACATGAGGCTTGCTTACCCCGGGGATGGAGGAAGTCAACATTCCCCGCCTACCGCAGCTCAGCTCTGAGCTCTGGATGAAACAATGTTGCAATTATAGAACCTAAATGAACCCCAGAAACCTGCTTTCAGCCAGTGCTGCCTCAGAGCTTAGATTGGCCAGTGATGGCAACAGAGGT
>NW_006288615.1:10111881-10119942 GCF_000327345.1 Myotis davidii | reverse complement strand
GGTGGTGGGGGGAGCCTGTCCTTCCTCCTCAGCAGCACTAAGGATGTCTGACTGCAGCTTAGGCCTGCTCCCCGCTGGCAAGTGGACATCCGCTGAGGGCGGCCAGGCTGCCAGAGGGATGTCTGATTGCTGTCTTAGGCCCAATCCCCTGGGGAGCGGGCCTAAGCCAGCAGGTGGTCATCCCCCGAGGGGTCCCAGACTGCGAGAGGACACGGGCCGGGCTGAGGGACCTCCCATCTCCCCCGAGTGCACAAAATTTTGTGCACCGGGCCTCTAGTCTATATATATAAAAGACTAATATGCTAAGTGTCCATCCGGGTAATGACGTGACGTAGCAACACCCGACTTCATCTCCCTAGCAACAACTAGCCTCCTTGCAGTTTCTTCAGCCCAGGAACATGACTTGCTTTATAGCCAGGTGCAAACATTTCACACTTTAACCAAGTGTCTGTGAAGAGTTTTCCTGTGCCTCATCTCATTTGATCCTCACAGAAGTCCTAGAGCAGGTAGATAGGAGACTCAGTGGAATCATATTTTCTTTTCATTAGCCAGAAAATGAAGATTTGGAAAGCTTAGAAACTTGACCTGACTGAAAAGAAGAAATGGTGGACCTTGAAAATGACTTCGGTTTTTCTCACTGCACAGATATAGTCAAACACTGCTGCAGTTAACTATTTTACCCTTTGTTCTCCTTGCGTGGTCTAAAATAATAATCTGCTTCGTGTTGATCTTTACTGCTGTGTTGCTGACAATTACCTGAAAGAGAAGTTGGGGTGCTTCTGGAAAAAGTTGGGCTGGAAAAAGTTTAGCTACATCAGAAAGAAGTTCTAATTAAGCAAGTTTATTCTATAGGTATAAAAGGCTAAGTTGACTTGCACATGCGTGATACATATGAAGCTCTCACTGGCGCCAATTGCACGCATTTGTTTTGATCTGTCATTGTCAATCGCGAATTTGGTTGACACTTCTATTATAGAGAAAGGGTGAATAGCAATATTAAAATATTTCTTCTAATTAATTTCCTTTCAATGTGCACAAATCCATGCACCAAGCCACTAGAGTTTAATGAAACCAAAACATTTTTGCCTCTTACTGTGAGTGGATTTTTATTCCCCTTTCTTCATTTACTTTTGTCTGAATATCTCTAAGGCATTGAACCTCAGTTATTGTGATTTTGAAGCCAATTGATTTGGACTTTATTATTTATTTTCTAAATAAAAGGAAGATTGACAGATTTATTTGAAATTTGTAGGAGTAGTGTAGGTTCTATACTTAGATTTCCCTGAAATATAGATAAAATACTTTCAGAGGAGTTATTTATGCCTAAAATATAAGTGAACACTTCAGGAGTTACATAAATTTCAAAATACCACTTAACGAATTATTGCTCCTATATGAGTAACACCTCAACAAACTATAGATGCAGCTTGTTTTGCAAAGATCCTCTTTAGATTCAAGAAATGGCTCTTTCTTGATAAGATCTGGCTTGGACTTTTTAAAAAAAGTTGCTGGTAAATTTTCCTTATTTTTTTGCTTACTGAAGATCATTAGCAGATGATTACTGTGTACTATGTGAGATTTGAAATAAGTCAGCCGTCACCAGCCGGTGGTCTGCAGACCACTGGTGGTCCATGAGGTCCGAAAGGTTGGTGACCGCTGAAATAAGTTCTTCCAGAACTGCCAAAATATTTATTGAGAATGTCTGTCTGTATTTGTTTATTTTTGCACAAATCAGAAGTTCAGACTAGAAACCAATAAAATTGTGGAGCTGACTTACCAGGGCCCAGGGCTGGAAAAGAAGACATCTTTGAGTACACTGTTTATATAGGTTTGACTTTGAATCATGTGTTCACTTTACATTAAAAAACAATAACAAATAAATCAAAAGAAAAAGATCAACCCCTCAAATTGGAAACAAATGGAAATAAATGAACCTAACAACATATGAAGTTAATTATATAACCACACAAGATAGAAATATTCCAGATGACATTTGAGCACAGTACTCTGACTGTACTTCTTTAGACAGATTTTCTATGCACAAAAAAGGACTCCAAAGAAATTTGAAACTTTACTCAGGGCTTTTATTATTAGTAACAATTTGGTACTGCCATTTTGAAACATTTACATATAAGTGGATTAAGCAAATAACTAAAGATTTTAATATTGTTAAAATAAGAAACCTAGAGAAAAATTTTTATATTTTTTATTTATAAAAATAACTTTTGTAATTTGTATTTTTAAATTGTTCCCTCTTTCATAGTTCAGGTTAGTTTTTAAAAAGCTATTTGTTGAATAGAATTTAAGACATTTTCAATATTCTGTATAACTTTGACTATGATCACTTCAAAAATAACAAAATAAATGCTTTTAGAAATTAATTGCAATTCTCTCTACATTTTTTTCAGTTTTGTTTTATAACATGAGTTTGGATGTGAGCAGAAAGGCAGAGTCTCCATCGAGGTTTTACTTCTCTTCTAATGGGACCACCGATGTGATTACAGGAAGAATAAAAGTAGCACGCACAGTTGCTAACTGTAGAACACATCAAGCATTTATGCGGGTAATGTAGGCTAGTTTGTAATATTAATGTATAAACTTCAATATTATCAGTACAGTAAGAATCTTAGTACATTGGTATCTGTTTTGTTGTTGTTTGTTGTTGTTAATCTTCACCTGAGGATATTTTTCCATTGATTTTTTTTAGAGTGGAAGGAAGGGGGAGAGAGAAGGAAACATCAATGTGAGAGAGACACATCAATTGATTGCCTCCCACATGCGCCCCGATCAGGGCCGTGGATTGAGCCTGCAGCCGAGGTACCTGCCATTGACCGAACTGAACCCGGGACCGTTCAGTCCTCTGGCCGAATCTCCATCCACTGAGCCAAACCAGCAAGGGCATTGGTATTTTTTATAAAATACAGTTAAAGGCCAGTGCTATCTCCTCCCGAACTAGCTGACCTATTTTATTGCTCCAGATTCAAAACCTTTAATAACCTGTGATCTGGATAATTCGAAGTCCACTTTTTGCACCTCCTTTATTTTACATTTATTACATTTTACTGCATCCCTGTTTTTAAGACTTGCCTTTTCCTTTCTACAATTGCAATGTTCTTATCTCTATTTATACCCTTGCCTAGAAATGTACATATTGAACAGCTCAGCTGAGCCTCAGATCTATTCCGGAGGAGGGCTTTTTTGGGGGGGGGGGGTTGGGAGGGGGTGGCGAGTGGGGAGGGGAGGCAGGAGGTGGGCAAGTTGGTTTGTTTTTCATGTGACTCTAACAAAGCAGAATGCAACATGACTGCTCTTGGGTTATGTCATCGTCTCCGTGCCAGCATTGTCAGTGATGTCAGTGGGAACGTGCACAGTGCAGTGGGATAGGGATCAGCTGTGGGCCAGGAGGACGGCCTGCATGATGGTGTGGGGTATGTCCTGCCAAAGCACAGCCGATTTCATGTTTCTTTTATTAAAACACCCGTTCCCAAACTGATCATCATGTTCCTCGCATTGGTCAGATTTTATCGTACGAAGCCGTGCCAGGTCTTTTTCAAGAGGGAATGGTGTGCTTCATCAGAAAATCTATTGTCGCCAAAAAAGCCAAATTATTCCCGGGAGCCGTTTCTGGGATTTCAAATAGTAGCTTCAGCTTAGAACTTAATTGTCCCTTTGATACTTATTCCAAGCAAATGCAAACAAGCATCAGGACTCCAATACACTATCACATGCTGAGAACACTAATCCCTATGCTGTGTCTTCATTTCCCTGAGCAGTTTTTATTGTTGTACTTGAATAAAGCAATCAGATGGTCAGGAGCCAAAAGTATGGAATGATATTAATGTAACCATCATCTATATGCTAGAGTTTAAAGGGGTTCTTTTTAAAAAAAATTTATATAGTTGTCATTTCACTTAGGTTAGTCAGTTTCAGAGACTAACATGGAGACCATTTTAAAGGCAATAAAAGGGCCAACATTAGACATTCGTAAAGAAACATATTGTGTTGAATGTGTGTAAATGGCAGTAAATTGATCTGATTTATTTAGGCCTGTGTTTCTTGGCATTGTTCCTATGAGTAAGTGTTCCTCAAAATTGTACATTTTCTTCAGAATAAATTTGTAGTGGAAGTGACATTTTAGCAGAGGTTTCTGTGTTTGTTGTTTATATACTTGTAAATGTTACCATGGTATCAACCATTGACTTTGGGCCATATTGTCAATGTCAAACAAAAACACTTAGCTCTGGGCTGAACATAGTGGGGATTAAAAAAAAAAACACATGTGATTTTATTGTGTTTTTTCCCCCCTTCCTAAATTTTCTTGCTTTTGTTTGGGACATTTTAATACTCGGATATAGAAAGGCAAAAGGGTACTGTGACCCTCCCGCCACAATCCAGGGAGGAGGTAAGAACCACAGAAGCAGCTTCCCCACCGCCGTCAGGGAGCACTGGCTGTTGTTAGGAAAGGGGAGTAAGGCAGTGAGTGCCTTTTCACCCCAACAGCATGGCACCTGATGGGAGGCATTCGGCAACGTTAACATGGCTGTGCTTCTACCATCTGGATGAATAGAACCACAACCAGACTTCAGCCAAGATATCTCCCTAATAATAGAGAAAAAGAAAATGACCACCAGTCAGGATGCTTAGGTTGCTCCTTTGCTCTGTAAAACATGCCCAGTGTCAGCAGTGTTTACATACATGTGCATCCTATGGTCCACCCCTACAGTAAAACGAGATGTTGCTTGTTAATGATTTACTCAGGCTCACAGACCCCTCCTCTCAGGGGACTCCTAGCTTACTAGTTAGGTGCACTTTCCTTGTATAATTGTTTCCTTTGGCTATACCAAGGAAGTTCCACTTATCCATCCACTCAATTCAGAAGATATTTAGTGTGCTATGAATGCATGTCAGGTTGTGTTTGAGACACTTGTGATCACTTAATGAAATATAAAATGATTACTACCCTCAGAGAGCTTATAGTCTTGTGAGAGTGAGATAATAACATGGTCAAAATGTAAATTGTATAGTATTTTAGAAGATGAGATGGGTGATGGAAAAGGGGAAAAAGAGGGCAGAGTTCAAAATATGGAGTTTTATGGGAGGAGTAAAGAGTACAATTTTAAATAGGTCTCATTCAGAAGGTGATGTTTGAGGAAAGACTCGAAGGAAGTGAGGAAGTTACTGTGTAGATGTCTAGGACAGTGGTTCTGAACTTTAGCAAGTAACAACAGCATCACCTGGAAGGCTTGTTAAAACACAAATTACTGGAGTTCGTGATTCAATAGATCTTCAGTGAGGCCTGAGGATTTGCAATTCTACAAAGTTCCCAGGTGATGCCGCTGCTGCTGACTTGGGAACCACACTTTGAGAACCCCTGATCTAGGAGAAGACAGTTACAGAAGGGAGAGCTCGGTAAAAATGTCTCAAGACAAGAATGCACCTGGTTGTTTTAAGAAACAATGGAGAGGCAAGGATGACTGGAAAAGTGAGCTAGGGGAAGAGTAGCGGCAAAAGAGATCATATGGGACCTGTGACATTTTCTCTGAATGAAATGAGGATCTACCTGACTCAGTCATAAAAAGGAATGTGTACTCTAACTGCTGTGTTGAGACTAGACAGTAGGGGACCAAGAGCTGACACAGGGAGAAGAGGCTACAGCAATAACCCAGGTGAGAAGTGATGGCTTCATCAAAGGTGGTGGCAATAAATATGGTCAGAGGTAGTTGAAGAAATATCCTACACAGTGTGCTGACAGATGGGCAGTCTGGCGTTTGAAAAAAGGCTCTGAGGTGACTCTAAGGTCTTAGCCAAAGCCACTAGAAGAATGTAGTTTTCATCACTGGAGATAATATGCAAGGAAACAAGTGTTGGGTGGAAAATTCTGGAGTTGAGTGTGGACCTGCTGGGTTGGAGAGAACTGTGTTGCTTACAGGAGTAAATATCAATTAAACATTTGTACACACTCATCTGGAGTTGGGAAGAGGCATAGAACTGGAAATATAGCTTAATGTACCTTTGGCATATGGATGGTTTTTAAAGCCATATGAGATGGCTGAGGCCACCACAGGAAGAGAAGAGGGTGGAGGTCTCACACTAGGGCACTACCGCATGAAGAGACTGAAGAGAAGAGAATGCTTTCAAAGGAGAGGAGAAGTAATAAAGGGGGGGGGGGGGGACAAGATCTGTCACATCCTGCAAGTGAAGTGAAAAAAAGGAGCAAAGAGGAGGGCATGACAATGTTTTCAAAGCTGCTGATTGGTGAAATCAGATGAGAGCTGAGAACGGCATTGGGTTAGCAATGTGGAGGCTATTGGTGACTGTGGCAACAGCACTTCCGAAGAGTAGTAGGGAGAAGGGAGAAGAATTTGAGACAGAGAGTACAGGTAATTTTTCACAAAGTTTTGCTCCACCTGGACCAAAGAAATGGGGTTGGGAGTTAGTAGCTAACATGAGAAGTGGAATGAAGAGTTCTTTTTTTTAAGATAGAAGAAATAGCATGTTTTTATAATGATGCGTATGTCCCAATAGAGTGTAACATTTATGATGTAGATAAGAGGAGAGAACAGTTAGAGAAAATATCTTGAGGAGGCAAGAGATAGGAAGAAGATATGATATAGTATTTGTGAGAGTGGGAGAGTAAGTTCAGAATGGTTGTGAGATGGTATTAGTGTCTACTTATACCCATGGTCATAAAGTGAGATGAGTCAGATGGTGATGGGTTTTTTCCAGTCACATTCAATCTTACAGGTGAAAGTAGATGAAACAGTAACAATTGACCAAGGAGTGGTTTGTCAAAGAAGTAAAACAAAGGAGCCAAAGAGTCAAGGAAGTATGCAAGGGAGTGTTCACCATAAAGTTTAAGGATGGTAAGGAGAGGGGAGGACATCAGAGGATGGGGAACAGGGAACTAAGTTAAATTGGAGGTTCCAGTGGGATCAGCAAATTGTTGGAATTGAGTTTTAAAGGGAATAAGCTGGAAAGATATCACCAATATTACGTTAATAGCCATTAGGGACCTAAAGTTGAAGAAGATTGAATTTTTATTTTATTCTTGGTCACAATTCCTGGTTATATCGTGTAAATGAGTCTTTCAGCCTGCCTGCATTTATAAAACCCATCACATTCTTTGATGGAAGATAATTTATTTAAAAACCAAAATCTCATAAAAGTTGGGCTTCATTATATCTTTTTCTTGCAATCACACATTCTCTAGTTTCATATGTTGGATCTTGGAATATAGGAGACATTTTTAACAATCGAATAAGCATCTATATCTCTAGTGTGTCCATTTTCTAGTATGTTATTTTTCTGAGACTATGGTCATTTATCTGGTTGGTAAGCACACCAGTTTCCTAACGTCTGCTTAACCTAATCATAAATAAAACAGCACATAGGATTGTTTTATTTGTATGGTCAAAATTTGTTCCTCAAAAAAACAGAAAAGAGGCCAGAAATTGTTTATTTTTCTCTGTCAAAACTCTACTGTGTTTCAGTTGCTTATAATTATGCCAGGCTTTAATTTTTTGCTTCTAGAGCCATAAAATTTGATATTTAGCAAAGTAGAACCTAGAAGTTAGAGTTGAGAGTTCATAAAAAGTTCCTGTGATATTAGAGAAATGATTCGTTTTTTTATACCTTCAAGTGTTTTATCTACTGAAACTCTCTTCTACTAGATATCTCTTTTCCCTCAATGAAAATGTCTTCCCATCCATATAAATATATGAAATGAATTTTTGTCTTTGCTGTGTTCAAATACACAACTTTATTAGATCTTAAAGATGTATTAGGACAGGGGATAATTTTTTAGATTGTTTTGATTTAGAGAAACCTGATGGATAATTGCAGCAATTTTTGGAAGTATTGGAGCAGCCATGGAAGTGAGATGCCCCTTGAGGTTTTCCTAGATGACATTTCTTCATTGAATTTGATGGAATCTCTGCATCAAAATATTCACTGATGTTTGAGAGGGGTACAAGGGCGCTGCATTGGGATAACAAGGAAGTAACAGGATTCCCTTCCTGCCAACGTAGTATTCCCAATAAAAACTAGAAATATCGATGATCA
>NW_006288615.1:10102156-10111763 GCF_000327345.1 Myotis davidii | reverse complement strand
TTTCCCTTATTTTTCCTAATTTCTAGATTTTTAAATTTCTGAAATAAAGGAATTTTGTTATGTAGCTCTGTGGGTGATTTCTAAAGCCCATCTTGTTCGATAATTATGTCAAGGAAATGAATATTTGATTTGATTTATTTTTAATTTGTATTTTCCATATTGTATTTGCTTATATAAGCACATAGTTTAGTGAAGTGCCATTTGCTCCAAAGCAGTTATATTTTAAGCACAGCACACTATGGACCAATCCCTATATGCATACATTTCTGTTCAAAATTTAAGTGCAAGCAAACTATATAACTATACTCACATTATACTCTTCTAGAAGTGAATTGATTATCCCAGCATATATTCTTTGATAGATTGTAAGGTCTTTGAAAACATAATGTTATCTTATGCATGTTTGTATTCCTTTTAGAACTAGCACATTACATAAGGCAGAAAATCAATATTCAATCAATATATGGGTAATGTCTTCTCTGTGCTATTTAAAGAATTCTGTGAGGGAAAACCTGAGCATGTTCTACTGATAAAAGGGTTAGGACAACTGTGTTGTGGATGTTTTGTTTTGTTTTTTTTCAGGAAATTGTAGTGCTGGGTGTTTGAGAGTTTTCTGCCTCCTGATTCAACCTTCCTAGATAAAGTGATTATAATTACACATGGTCTTACTGGCTTAGGTTCCAATCTATGCCTCAGTTTTACCTTTTCCCTCTCCAACCTTTTACCAACATTAGTACTAGAGGAGCATTTAAAAAAAACTCAGCCCTACCCATTTGGCTCCATGGATATAGCATCAGCCTGTGGACTGAAGGGTCCCAGGTTCGATTCCTGTCAAAGGCATACGCTCGGGTTGTGGGCTCGATCCCCAGTAAGGGGTGTGCAAAAGGTAGCCCATCAATGATTCTCTCATCATTGATGTTTTTATCTCTCTCTCCCTCTCCCTTCCTCTCTGAAATTAATTAAAAAATGTAAAAAAAAAGAAAACAAACCTCACACCGCCCTAGCCAGTTTGGCTCAGTGAATAGAGCATCGGCCTGTGGACAGAGGGTCCCATGTTCGATTCTGGCTCAGTTGCAGGATTGCAGGCTCTTCCCCAGCCTGGGCCCTGGTCGGGGATCGAGCAGGAGGCAACCAATCAATGTGTTTCTCTCACATTGATGTTTCTCTCTGTCTTTCCCTCTGTCTTCCACTCTCTCTAAAAATCAATGGAAAAATATCCTCGGGTGAGAATTAAAAATAGTAATAAAAATAAATTTAAAAACCTCAAACCAAAAACTTGATCATATTCTTGCTCAAAACTCTTCTGTGTAAGAACCTTCCTATCCACTTTCAAGTATAGATTGGGTGGCCCTCCTTCTTCTATACTTGTGTATGCATATGTCACCACACTCATCTCCCATACTGCGTGGATTTACGGGTTATAGACTGTGACATAGGAATTGCCTTTCAGTTTTATGTCCTCAAAGCCTGTGTTGTGCACAGAAGATCTTATGAATAGATATCTTCAAATGCTGATACCTCAATGTCATTTTTCATTAAGTAATATTTTATAGATATTTCTGGCCCCTTTAAATAAATTCCTTCACTACATAAACACAATAGGAGGGCATGGGCCTACAGCTCAGTTCTTAAGTTGGGCATAGATACAAATGTTCATGAAAGTCAAATAAGGAGGAGGACTTGGTATAATTTCAAGCATGTGGTCATTTGCCTGCTTGTGGGTGCCCTATTTTATAAAATTGTCCATAAAAATGTGGCATGGAATCTTCATTATTTTTGGTAGAGATAGCACATACCCATCCAAATTAAAAATTTTAAGCAAATCTCCTTTTTTCCTTCTAAATAGTCACTTGAAGACATTTTTGATATTATAGCATTTGTCCTTAGGTAGAGCTGTTAAAGTTAAATAAGTGTGAATGTCTGTCAAGTACAGTTCTTGCAAGAGTACATGTACATTTTATATATTGTGAGAAAAGCATAATTAATAGCTAATTAGGATAATGAAAGTAATATACACCAGATGTAGAGAAGACCTTGTGGAAAATTAGTATGAATTAGGTAACATGTGATTTGGTCAAAGTAAGCTTGTTGAGAAAAATTAAAACAGTGGACATGTGGAGGGGCAATCAATGGCTGCCTAGCTCCTACACCTCAGGGATAATTTAATCAAGTTTGCTATTGTAATACTCAGGGCTTCAAGCTGTTCCATTTTCACAAGTTGATAACTTGGGATTTGGGCCTTGATTTGCAGCATTCCTATATGGTCAAGATTTCATGTTGAGATGATCACTTAATAAAATCATCTCCATGTATAAGATTAGAAAAGTAATGAGAGCTCTTAAGTACTCTGATTCATGCTCCAAATCTTCCAGGAACCACTTAATTAATGCAAGTCTAATACTGTTATGTAACTCACTTTCTTTTTAATGTTTATTGGTTGTCAGTAATCTAATTTTCTTTTTTTCTTATTCCTTCTAAATGTTAACCAGAATTTCCTATTATAAGAAATTAAAATTCAGTAAGTCCTTGTTGGCTTATATAGCTACATTTTGAAAGCAACATGCACACAGATAATGTCTAACATCTGTTGATACCTTAATAAGTGCCAGGTATTGTGCTCAGTGTTTTATGTACATTATACCATTGAATCCTTACAACAATAAGGTGTAGGTATCATCACTATCATCATTATCGTTATTCCCATTTTCAAATGAGGTAGCTGAACCACAGAGAGATTAAGTAATTTGCCTAAGGTTACGTAGATAATAAGTGACGAACCTGAGCTTGAACCCCAGTAGTCTGCCTCCAGACCACTTGCTTTTCATGTTTTTATTGCTGTTTCTCGCTCTCCTTCCCTCCCTCCCTCCATATATTGATAATGTCCTTACTGGTGAGAAAGAGGAAAAATTACATAAAGACATAGAATAGATGTAGTTTTTTTTTTTATCATTACATAAAGACATACGATAAATGTAGTTTTCCATGTGATGTGTGTATTCCTTTTCATTGATGGTGTCAAGTTACTATCGATGTAATTAGTACATTAATCAGTATGATAGGGTGTTGTTTTATTATCCATTAGAGATTATTAATTTATGAGCTTTGAAAACAATTTGTTTTTTGTTGTTTTTTAGTTATTTTACTTTTTGTTTGGTTTTGCTTTTGCTTTTAGACAGTGATGTTTAAGTCATATTCCTATCCTGGGGTATCTATAGATAAATAGAAAACTGGCCCATTGCATTACTTACTAGAAAGGCTGTCAATTACAACTAAAAATTAGTAAGATACTAACTTTATAAGAATGCATACAGAATATAATGGATTCCAAATGGGCTACAATTTCTGTGTAATTGATAAATAAATTCAAGAGTTCTTTTCTTGTGAAGTGTGAAAACAATAGTCCTAGAAAAGTTATAAAACAACTAGCAAAAAGATTCAGTTCAGTGAATAGGATAAAATATTGAATATAAAAAACAAGCAACTTTGCTATTAGAAAGGATAATTGGAAAGGTCCATAAAAGGATATGTTTCATAATAAATATGAAAGCAAATGAATCAAATTATATAAAAATACACTGAAAGATCTAAAAAGAAAACTTGAATAAATTGAGAGATTATATTTTTACAATTCTATTAGAGGGCAATGTTAAATAGAATAAAATGTTCATTAGTACTTTGAAATGAGCTACAATGAGTTTATAATGAAAAATGCAATGAGTTTATAATGAAAAATGCTATGTTATAAAGTCAAGTTATAAAAAGTATGCATAGAAAATACATGGAAGAAAATATGCTCAATGTAGACCTTTATATATTGTTAGATGGTTATAGTTTTTTATTTTTATGCTATTTTTGTTTTTTTTCCTAAACACATGAATGTTTTTGTAATGTGGAAAACATAGATATTCACATTTTTAAAAAATAATTTAGATTAAAAGGTAAGATTTTTTTTTACTTCCTTGTGTTGTGTTTGGCCTTATGCAGGAAAGAAAGAGCTATTTTTTAAATTTACATTCTTCTCTTTATTTTTAATTCATATGGTTTTAAATTTCCTTAGAAAGATGTGCGAGACATCCTCAATCCAATTCAGATTGTAGCTGCTTACCATCTTGGGCATGATATCACCAGTAAACGAAGTATAAAGGAATTCCCACCACTCCAGCCAATTCTTCAGCAGAAGAAAGAAAAAGACATAATTGAAAAAACAGTAAGAATATTTTCTTTTATTCAAAAATTGTGACATGTAACTAAAAATTGTTTTTTTGAAGTATTACGTAATTCTAGGAAAATGAACTCTAATTTTTTTAAAATTATATAAAACTTGTATAAAAAGATTTATGGTATGTTTTGTTTTTCATTTTCATTTTTTTATTTTTTATATTTCCTTCAGGATATTGAACTGGATATTTTAAAATGTGCATTTAGTCATAGCAGTGGTTTCTCATCCTATCTAATAAAAGGCTAATATGCAAATCAACCAGCAGAATGACTGGTCGCTATGATGCACACTGACCACCAGGGGTCAAATGCTCAATAGAGAAGCTGCCCCCTGGTGCTCAGTGCACTCCCACAGCAGGAGCGCTGCTCAGCCAGAAGCCAGTGCAGCAGTGGTGGAGCGGGCCTAAGCCAGCAGTCAGACATCCCCCAAGGGCTCCCGGACTGCAAGAGGGTGCAGGCTGGGCTGAAGGATGCACGCCCCCCACCCCAAGTGCATGACTTTCATGCCCCAGGCCTCTAGTATACTATATAAAATGTTAATTTTCTCTCTTGATGTCTTGCCAGGAAAGAAAGTATATTACTAGAGAGCACTCGTAGTGGGAATGAGTTGCATTCATGAGTTGGTTATTCTGTGTCATGTGTGTTTAGTTTATCTTTCTCTTTTTCTGTCTCTTCTCTCTCATTTGTGTCTCCCTCTCACTCACTCCACCCATAGGTTTTACTCATTTATAGGCATATGTATTTATGTTACACAATAGTTTCTCTTTTAAAATTTAGCTGTATGCTTTCCAGTCCCATTCCAGCACTGACTGCATTTTGGGATGGATCCTGCATTCTAACCAGTGAACTTTTTTTTCCAGTTTATCTCAAAATATATCATTCACTGACCGAGTGTTTGTTTCTGGGAGTCCAGTTGTTCATAATTTTTCTATCCAACGACACAAAGACAGTCAACAGGATGTTTGGGGACATGGTAAAAACATTCATTAAAATGTTCACTAATGGTACACAGAATGTAAAAGATAAAAGGGACGTTTCACAGCCTGCGGACTGAAGGGTCCCAGATTTGATTCCGGTCAAGGGCATGTACCTTGGTTGCGGGCACATCCCCTGTAGAAGGTGTGCAGGAGGCAGCTGATCGATGTTCTCTCTCATCGATGTTTCTCTCTGTCTCTCTCCTGTCCTCTCTGTAAAAATTCAATAAAATATATATATTTTTAAAAAGGGACGTTTTAAGGTCTAGTTCATTTCCTGTCCCAACAAAATTGCCCCTAAGTCACTTTGATATTTGAGCTTACAATCACCGATGTCTAGTCTACAATAATAGGTTGAATAAAGATAATAGCTTAAGAGCAAATTTTCTTTATACCCATATATAAAAATATTTCTGGAAGTTAGTTTTTTCAGTCTTCTGTTTGACTTCACTTTTCAATAGCAAGTACCTTTAAATGTGTTTTATTGTAAGTGCACAAGCCAAAACCTAAACAGTTTGTAGTTATAATAATTAACATTTTGACTCTTAGAACAACCTGTTTTATAAATAAGAGTGATAGAAAAAATCGTATTTACGTAATCATTTAGAGAAAGATTGACACTCTCCTTGTGCTCCCCCTGTAGAGGCAGTCTGTGATCTGACATGCAATTTGACAACACGCTAGTCCTTTGCCACTTCATGTGCCTGGCTCATTTCTCTGAGTTTCCAGATTTCTTTCTTTTCTGCATCTCATTGTTTTTCACCTTTGCCTCTCATTTTTCTCTCCCCCACCCCTCCCTGCTCTTTCCATGTTTTTTCCTTTGTCTAACTTTTTAAACTCAGGTCTTCCATGTACCTTATAGTATCTCCTGGTCCTATTAAAATGCTCAGAGGTATGATATGCTATCATTTACTTTTGTTCAATGTGTTCTTAAAGTGAAATTTCTACAATTTTTTCTTTTCAACAAACATAAAATCGCTGCAAAATTAAGTGCCAGGCTCAGACATAGTAAGTGGAATCAAAACATCAGAAAATTGAGAGGAACCTGACAAAGAACATCTCAGCAACATGGGTTTTAAATACTTACATAGATTCCCACCAAAGTTTGGTTTAAAAATTTTTCTTACAACTATTATGAAAGAAAAGCATCCTTTTTCCCACCTAACAAATTTAGGTTTTAAATTTGCCTATTAGAAGAACTTAGTTCTTTTAACCCAATAATTATTTTTCATTTAAACCTACTAATTAATTCTCATATTGAACTCCTCAAAAAATGATAAAACGAGTTATCAATCTGATTAATTTTATTCTCCTCATGTATCATAGATGTCTGTCTTTAAAAAAAAAACACAGAAATATGCCTACTAACTGAACTAACAATAAAATACTGTCATATTTTATTTCCAGATAAACTTTGCAAGGTTTTGTGCCCATGAAAATTGTTCTGCTGATTTACAAGTGTCTGGGAAAATTGGATTTTTGAAGTAAGTCTAGTTTACTCTTTGTTATTCATCAAGATGAGATCATGGGTGTGCGTGTGGTTTTCAAAGAGAAAATGCCTAAGAACTAATACTTGGGGGTTAGCAGCATTTAAAGAACTGGAAAAGAACAAGATTCAACTGAGAGAGATTATCACTTTTCGAAAGAACAAGAATATGTGAACACCAAGGCTTTATGAAGCATGTCTTAATCTTTTGTTGGTAACTAAAGAGATAGTTTAGGATTTGACTGTGCTCAAGTCATCCTCATTAGAATTTTAGTTGTGTTTTAGACATTTGTCAGTGCCTCTTACTACTAGAGTTTTGATGACAAAATGAACTAACCTTCACTACATGATGCTTACTTTTGTGTCACTCAGAAAAATGATTACATAATTCAGACTGATGTATAAAATAAAGAAATTCCTAAGTATATATGACACCTTTGAGAGGGAATAAACCATCTTGTTCTTCTAAATTCAGAGAAGGGGAAATAGTCAGAAGAAAACTTATGCAATGTGCTTAGACTAGTAGCTAACATGTAGAGAACACTAGATAAATGTTGACTGCTGTCATTATTTATGATGGGAAATAAACCATTATAATTTTGTCATGTTAGATCCCCTATGTTGAAATTATTTTGCATATCAGAGGGCAGACATGAAAATGAGGATCAGGGATAGAATGCACGGCACAGGTTGAGGGATGACTATGTATGGGAAATGAAGGAGGAGAAAGAGGCATCAGTGACAGGACAGAAAAAATGGGAAATTATATTGGGAGGTAAGTCTACAAAGGCAGCACGTTTAATGGAGGCAAATGTTGAATTTGGTGGGACTTCAGCTCTCCAGGAATACTGTGAAGTGCTCTACACATTCCTGACTTGTGAGAATGCTTGGGGGTGGAGGAGGTGAAATGTGCACTTCACAGAGAAAGAACTAAAGACTAACTCTGGGATGGGGGGAGGCAGTTTTATTTAAAGAGATTAACACAAATAGGGAGACCCTGTAGGAGACTGAAGAGAACTAAGAGGAAAACTGAGTACACTGTGAAATAGCCAATATAAAAAGAGGGACTTCATATTGTAAAATTTTGTGGAGAGACCAGATAACATAATGACTGAGAAAGCTCATGGAAGTTGGCATTTAAAATGTGACTTGTGGAAAAAATATCACTGGCAATTTGTAAGATGGAAATTTCAGTGCAAGTAGTAGCTGAATGACAGGGTAAGTGCTTAGGGAAGAAAATATACTGGGAACAAGTGGCTTTATCGTGTTATTTAATCACGCAGAGGCAGGGAAAGAAAGAAATTGGAGAGAGAAATTTTCTACTTAAATCCAGGGGGCACTTTTCGTACCTATTTGAACTCTCTGAAGCATTTGACAGCTTTTCACTTCCTCCTTTGAATGTCTTTTGCTTTAATTTCCATGGTGACACCCTACTCCCTTCTCCTTTTCTAGCCTCTCCTTCTCAATTGTCTTTGGAGATATTTGATTTTGGCTCTATTGATTCCCCAATGGTTTTCTCACCCCTTTCTCACATTCCCATATTTTCCCTGGCTATCTTACCTACAACTGTGACCTCACCTGGTCTGCCTACACTGCGAATGCCCAAATCAGTGTCTCTGAGTTCCACGCCCACACATCCAGGTGTCTATTGGACATGTCCTCTGGAGCTCAATCTGCATTCTTCCCCCTTTCTTAACCCTACTATTCAGTAAGTTAGTAAGTCCTATAATAACCACATAGATGCTATTGGTGGTTTGTTTGTTTTTTTGTTTTTTCATCATAATTCTCTGCCTCTACTACTATTGCTTCATGCCAAGCTCTGAATATCCTACATAGCTCACAGGCTTTCCTGCTTTCTCACCTACAGGTCTCCTATTTTAACATTATTTTAATCCCTCTACCCCTCTACCATGATGTTTCCAGAGTGAGCTTTCTCACATACACTTCTGATACCAGTGCTTCACTGGTTTATTATAACCTTAACTCTAAACTCCTTAGTGTTTTCTCACCAACTCCCTGGGACTTAGAGTTGCTTGGCCACACCATGCTCTCCCGAACTCTGAATAGTTTCACTTCTTGTTTTCACTTCTCCAACGTATCTACTTGGTTAACTTTTATTTATCTTGAAAATCTCAGCTGTTTCCTAGGTGAAGTCCCTTTTGTCTCCAGGTACATAAACCTAAGTCCTCCTGTGCCCCTGGTCCCACTGCACTTGCCACTCACTACCATTACTATCTGTCTCCATGCCATCCTGGAAGCTGCTTCAAGGCAGGTTCCTGTCCTTTCATCTTTGTGTTGACTTTGCCCAAAACAATATCTGGAACACTGTCAGTGACTAATAGGTGTTTGCTGAGAATGGAACAAGGTTCTAAAAAAATAACAGTATATAATGAGATTGACTCAAGTGGAGGAGTTAGCTTTAGGAAGAAATTAAAATTGTCCTTATCTTGAGCTGAACAGGTATGAAAAGATGTTTGACATTGATTAAGAAACTCAGTGTGGAAGAAAATAAAATGTAGAGAATTCATGGGTGGCCAGAATACAAAAAAGTAGGCTCATCTACGGAAAGTGGGGGGTCTTTAGGATAGATCTGGGAACGTGAAAGGCATGGAGGGAAAAGCTCAAAATAGCTGTTATGATAAATGGGATAAGTCAACTAGGAATGAGTGAAAAGGTTCAAAAACAGTGTTGGGTACCCTGCTGGGTAGGAACACATATGGCATAGAATAAATTAATTCTTTTCACTTAAGCAATGCCAGTATAGCCTTGAGCATCCACAATTGAGGGCCAAGAAGCCCTAACCTATTTGATTAATAATTGGACTTTATACTTAATTATCCAGATTGGCTGTTCTTCTAGTCCAAAAACAGTGACTACTAACTACTTTGCATCCCAGCATGTAGTGTGGTGCCTTTGTTGATGTATTAGC
>NW_006288615.1:10088626-10102077 GCF_000327345.1 Myotis davidii | reverse complement strand
CAATAAGCTATTATATTATGGTTTGCATCATTAATTTGAAATGATACTATTTCTTAACATCTAAATATTGAGTCCATTATAATTTTAAATGGCAGGCAACTGAGGGTACAGCCATGTTCCTCAAGCTGTGGCCTTTGAGTCACTTTTACAAGAATCACTTAGAAATGCAGGTTTCCTAGACCCCCAGACTATCCAAATTAGAAGCTATGGGACCAGGCCAGAAATGTTGTTTATTAAAGGGGCTCCAAGGGTTTCTTAGTATACTAAGATCTGAGAACCAATGTGGTAGTGATGGAGCGTTTCAGGTTTGAAATCAAACCTGGTTCAGGTTCTGTATCTACCCTCTGCTAGCTGTAGAGAAGCCTTTTAAACTCTATAAACCTCTTTCTTTCTTGATAAGGAGGTAAAATAGTCCCTACTCTGTGAAAGGTGTTTTAAAGATAAATAATGCAGAAATGCAGGCCCAAGTGCATAGCACAAAACCTGCTATGCATGAAGCTTTCATAAAAGTTATTTTTGATAAATTACGGTTAGAATACTTATAGATTATAATAAAGTTTTAGTTTGGCCATAAAATGGAATGTTGCCATTGAAGTCTAAACATTTTCTGTATATATATATACTAGTTATTTGTCCAGAGTTTGTCTCTTATGTCCCCAAAATGCTGTCGACTATGACTGGGTCAGTAGTTTTCAGTTTTATGAGATTTGAAGTGGCAGGATTGCCGGTGTGAACTATAAGCCCTGCATCATTTGCATCAATTAGGAGAGTTCCAGGTGATTTCTACTTGGGAAATGATAACTTATTTAAGAAATTCTCTTATGGAAATTCTTCTAATCAATTTTTTTAGGCCTACGGTAAAAGATTCTGACAAACTGCTTTGCATCTTTAGTAAATTATACTCTATCAGACAAATGGATGCCTGTCTCACTTAGGTGTTCCCTCTCCCTTCTCTGTAATACTAGGCAAATTGTGACCATATGTTCTATGCATTCTCCTGCCCATAACTCTGCTGGCACTAACGGTATTTATGTGCCCCAGAGCTACACACCCGCTTTAGGTAAACGCATTTACTCGGTAAAGTACGTGCGTGGCTGAAGGCTGCAGTAATAGACTGCCAACAGCAAACTAAACAGTGCTTAGTGTTTTCATTAAGTTGAGGCTTCCTCCTGACTGACTAAACTCTCAGGAGAATAAATCATATTCAAGTGGACTTACTGCAAAACGAAGATGAACAAATATGACTATCACAATTACAAATATAACAGCCGGTGTTAGTCATCACAGAGGCAGTTTGAAATCAAGTCCTGCACATAGATTCTGACGTAAATGCTAGTTCTCTTTTGTTCCTCAGTCACGCTTCCCGCACGAGTGAAACAATGGCTTTCCCATCCTTTAGGAATGCCTTTAACTGCAAGGAACAGAATACTTGAGCCATAGGGGCTTTTAAATAAAGGCATTTAATTATTGTAGCAGGGTTAGTGAGCACCTACCAAAACCTGAGCATTCCTGGTTATCTTCCCAGTTCTCTTGGCTTTTCCCTCGCGGTCACTAGATGGCTGCAGCAGCACCCAGGCTCCCAGCAAGAAAAAAAGGGACAAGAGCAAAATTCTGTGTCTTCGTGAGGCTGCCTGTCCAGGAAGGGCAGTGCCTGAGCCGACTTAGTCTGATCAGCCAGACCTGTATCACATACTCAACCCTGGGCCCGTCGTGGCTGGAGGAGAATGGAGTCATTGTGATCAGATTAGTGCGATCATAATTCATTCCCTGAAGGTGAACGAGGGGCTTGTCGTCTGCAGTATCGAGGGAATGCTGCCCAATGCTGGGCCTGTTAACCGCTAAATAGGGCAAGCTGTTGGCTAGACAGCAGACAGTTGTCAACATCAGCCATGATGCTGTTAGCCCCTGAAATAGCTAGTCTAACAAACGTGTCCATTTTTGAAATGGAGAGAGTAGGAATATACAGGGTGGGCAAAAGTAGGTCTACAGTTGTTCGTATAGAAAAAGGCATGCAGGATATGACTGTTACAATAGCTTTATTAGCTCTGTGTTTCATGTACTCCCAACTGTAAGCCTACTTTTATCCACCCGTGTGCCTCACAGAGGTTGGGGAAGATGAATTATATGCTTTGTACACGAAAACATGCTATTTCCTAGTTCAATCTTCTAATCCAGTGCAGCCAGCTGTACTCCTCTAGACTTCAATGAATTTGCCTTTATTCAATAAAATCTTCTTAAATGTTGGGTAACTGATATATTCCAGTAAACAAGAATTTTTTAGTATTTTCCCCCCTGAAGTCAGTAGTAAAATTTTAAAAAATAGTTGTCTTTACTTGGACCTGCAAGCCACCTGCAGCAGGCTACATGTTGTCAAGTAAGTGACTCATGCATCTTGACACAGGTACATATCAGCTTACATTACACTTTATCCTACCATCTTAAAAAAAGTTAGCCGGGAAGGCACTAATGTGTGTTATCTAGGCAAAGTACATTCATTAGACTAAGACTTGGGGAGCATTTCTTGCAAAATAAAACAGTGTCATTCGCTCAAGAAAAACATAGTGCTTGGTGCTAAAATACATCGTTTTTCTATTTTTCCTCTCTCGCTTATTAAGTTGTGATTCCCCATGTACACAGTACCTTGATTTGTTTAAATTCCATGGATTCTAGGCTGCTTGGTAAATTTCAAGTCTGCATTATGCGTGTTCTAATGAAAAATGAACTCCGATGTCTGGAGAGCGCTCTGGTGCAGCCTTGTCGCGCTTGCAGATGCGCACCTGGTCCTTTGTCATGTCTCCCACACAAAGCTGGTGGGTATCATTCCGACGGCACCTTGTTAATGAATCAAGATACAATATGATGTATATTTTAACAAAAAGAGTAGAATCGTAATTATGACTATGTGACAAAATAGCTTAAAAATGGAAACTAACCCAGGAGTCTGGCTGCTGAAATGTGAACATTGTGTTTCTCTTTAATTTGCTGTTGTCTGGGAACCTGGCTGTTTATGCAAGGCTTTCACCTTCTGTTGCTTGTCGAAGTGCCAACTCCTTTCCCAAAGGTGTTCAGTGACTAATGCTTTGGTTACGTGCCAGAATATTTTACAAACGTCTATTTCTAGGCAGCTCTTCTTCAAGTCTTAATTAAACTTGAATGTCAAGCTGAAGTTCACTTTTAGAACCTGCTAGGCTCCTTCCGTTGTAACGTGATTAGAGAACAGTGGGGGGAATGCAGGGCGGCCACGTTCCTGCGCATTTCTTCCCTGCCGGTTAGCACGGTGCCACCAAGCAGATGCGCGCTTATGTAACACAGTTTACCACACAGGACCGGGTGAATCACCGCCCTTCTCTAAAACACGCCATCACGGAGTCAGATTGTTCCACCCTGAAAGGGTTTAGAATGACGGCTTTGTTAGTCATTGCACATCCTTCCCGAAATGTCCAGCTTCTCGGACCCAGGGGTTCAGGAGCTGGAGAGGCTGCATGAGGGCACCTTCCTCGTTCCTTTCTCCTCGATGCCTCCAGGACCAGCCAAGGAACTGTGAGGCCTAGAGAGGCATTTTCGCTAATTCTGTATCCCAGGCTGTTGGAAGTGAGCCTCTATGGTTGTCAGAATAACACAGAATAGATTTTAAGCACAGTGATATTATTTTGGATGCTTATTAATTACACTTAACCATCAGACTGCTCTATGGCAGAAGCTGGCACACTTTTTCCGTAAAGGGACAGATAGTGACTGTTTTAGGCTTTGTGGGACGGAGATCTCGCTCAGCTACTCAACTCTGCTGGCATCCGTCGTGTAAAAGCGGCCACAGATGAACGAGCGTGGCTGTGTTCCACGGAGCCGCTATTTACAGAACCAGGCAGAGGTCTGAACTGGGCCTTCTGGCAGCAGTTTCTGAACCCCTGCTCTATAGTATGCTTGCTTTTTATATGAGAGTTCTGTAGTGTGTCTTTATTTTTGGTTACTTAAATATAGTTCCTTATGGTATATTTTGTTATTTAAACACAGTTAGTATAATTTAAGCTGGTTGCTAAAATAAGCCAAGATGTAGCATTTTAAGGAATTAATTCTGGTTTACAAACCATAAGGGTCTGCTCTTAGAGAGACCCAACAGAATTACATAGATATGTTCACCAAGAGACTGTAATCGAGCCAAACTAGAAATTGCCAGGTAGTTGACTGGATAAATACAATGTGAATGGATAAGTAAAACGTTGTATATTTACAAAATGGAATGTATATATAACAGAGGCCCGGTGCACAAAAGTTGTGCACTCGGGTGGGTCCCTCAGCCCGGCCTGTGCCCTCTTGCAGTCTGGGGCCCTTCGGGGGCCCCTTCCCCTGGCTGCTGGCACCAGTTTTCCTCCGGCGCCCGGAACCCAGGCCTTCACTCTTTGCCGGGAGGGGCTTATCTCTTCCAATGCCCCGCTTGGGCCCCGGGGGCGTGGCAGAGGCCAGCGTTGGGGGCTTCCCTCTTTGCTCTTCACTCGCCATGCCGGCCTTCGCTTCCCTCTTTGCTCTTCACTCGCCATGCTGGCCTTCGCTTCCCTCTTTGCTCTTCACTCGCCATGCCGGCCTTCGCTTGCTGCTCCTGCCTGGGGCCAGCCAGCTTCTCTCCATTGCTTGGCGCCTACATATGCAAATTAACTGCCATCTTTGTTGGCAGTTAATTTACATATTGCCCTGATTAGCCAATGGGAAGCATAGCGAAGGTATGGTCAATTACCCGTTTTCTTTTATTAGATAGGATATATATATATATATATACATATATATAATCAATGAGAATAAACAATTCACAAGTCAATGTAGATTAATTTTACAAACTTTTAAGTAAAGAAGGCCTGATTATTTAAATTTTGAGTGAAGAAAAATTACATACTTTATGAATTCACTGATGTGACATATAAAAGTGGGCAAAGCCAGTCTGCACTGGTAAAACAAGGCAGTAGGTGGGGGAAGTAACTGGAGGGAAGTGCTTATATCTGATGGGACTGGTAATACCTTTCTCTTGGTCTGTGTGCTGGTTTCATGTCTGTATTTAGTCTGTAAAAATTAATTGGGCTGCAACCTGGAATATGTGCATTTTGCTATGTGTATGTTCTACTTTGATAAGTTTAAAACAGGAAAAAATCAAGATAAGAGGGGAAGACCTTTTACTAGTAGGTATTAAGTAAACGGTTCCATTTCTTAGAGTTATAGTAAAGGTATAAAAGTGGAGAAATGTGCCCCAAATTACAATTTTGTTTTCATTCTGAAGTTCATGGGAATTAATAATTAACTCCTCAAAACTTTACACTTTAGTATTGATGCTGCCATTAATTTCTTGGTCAATTGAGTAGTTGTGAGTGCAGGGTACAGGTCACATGAATGTTGCATAGAAGATGCTTACTTTCTTAAGGAAACTTTCTAAACTTTAAAGTGCTAAGTGAATGTTTTACCTTTTGTGTAGTTATGATTATTGTCATCTGGTCTCTTGCTTTGGGTCACACCCTTCCCTGGTTGAACTACTACTTCTAAATTCTTGGATATCTAGGAACATCTGTCTTTAAGGAAAGCTTATAGAATCATAGTGTAGCAAACGTCTTCTTTAGCATTCAGCTCTTCTCAGTCTCTCATTGGTAAAGAGAATGGGCTGTGTAAGCGAAGAGATTTGCATTTGCTTTGAAACTTTTTAGCTATGAGAGACTTTGAATAAGTTCTTTAAGCCTCCAGTTCCTCATCTATAAATGTGTTGCTCTGAGGATTCCATGGACCACATTTTCAATCAATACTAGTTATTATTACAGGTGACGTGATTGAAGCTTAAAAATGTTAATTACACCACCCCTCCTCCAGAAGAACGGGGGCCAGAGCCAGAAATTGATCTCGCTCACGTGTCTAGATTTGGGGCAATCTTCTCTTTCCAGTTCACAGCACAGTGAAGCACTTCTACACGTCTGTTAATTTGGTCTCATTATCCACAGAGGTGACCAGCCTGTCTTATGAAATGGATTCTACTCTACAGATCTCAGTTGGATTCACGTGCTGAGAACAGCCGTCCTTTCTCATGCCGTGCTCACTCCCACCAAAACATGTTGTATTTTGGTGGCAATACTCTCTGTTCTCCTTTTCTTCCAGTTACCTCCATCCCCCCCTTTGGTTTGGGCAGCAGCTAATTCAATATGTCTATTCAAGAATAAAGAAAGATAGGAAAAACATACTTTGCTTTTAGAAATATGTTGCACAATAATGAGGAAAATGTGTTAAAAGTATAGAACCAAGAAGTTAAGCAGAAATGAAGTATTAATGAGTGAGGAAGCTCAGAGGGAAGACAGGGGAGGTGGGTGGGTGGGAGGTAATCAACCAAAGACTTTGTATGCATATATGCATAACCCATGGACACAGACAATAGGATCAGGAAGGCCTGGGGCAGGCTGGGCTGGAGGAGGTCAATGGGGGGGAGTGGGCAAGACAGAAGGGGGACATATGTAATACTTTCAACAATAAAGATTTATTTTAAAAAAAAGAAACAGCCAATGAAGGCAAAAAAAAAAAAGTATAACAGAAAGCAGACTAGTTTAATTATAACTAGTTAAGAAACTTTTCTCCAGTGATACATGACCAAATTTATTTGAACTAAGGGAAATTGAGTTCTTTTAAAAATAGATTTGCAGCTACTTGCATGTAATCATTTCCCTCTGATTGTTTTTTTCAAATTAGTATTTTATGTTTGGGATAAATAAATGAAGAGATGGGATTTTTATTTCCAAATTAGAACTAAATAATAGTACTTAATTTTTAGGCCATACGAAAATAAAACCCATCTCACTGTTGGAAGTATGAAGACATTAATGTTGAATGTGTCCTTGTTTAATGCTGGAGATGATGCATATGAAACAACTCTGCATATCAAACTACCCACTGGTCTTTACCTCGTTAAGATTTTAGATCTGGTAAGTATTGAAAACCACAGTAGCATGATACTCCATGATATTTTGCTTAGTTTTTCAAAGATGTAAATGGTATAAATCACTTCATCAATTTGAGGTCTAAATCTCTGGCATTTCTTTAGACATCCCCTTTGGCTTCCAGTAATTTTAAGACTTTCTCATGCCCCTGATCTAAATGACAAGTTCCTTGGAATCCGAGATCAAAAAAGTCAGCCTCCTGCTTCCCAGAAACAATGGCCTACTTATCCAAGCCATTGCTTTTCTCACTAGTCCATCTTCCTGGTGCTTGATGCTGCTGCTCTTGGTTGGATTCCTGCACAAGCAATGTTGGTCCTCCCTGCTGGACTCCCAGTCACCCCTCTGCATTTGAAGCTCATACACCCAGTCTTGTTCCCAAAGGACCTCTAAACATGCCGCAAATCCAAAATTCTGGTGT
Source organism: Myotis davidii (assembly GCF_000327345.1). Taxonomy (NCBI): domain Eukaryota; kingdom Metazoa; phylum Chordata; class Mammalia; order Chiroptera; family Vespertilionidae; genus Myotis; species Myotis davidii. The sequence continues at coordinate 10,094,706 of NW_006288615.1, read as the reverse complement.
TGACCAGATTTTAGGCAAGTTTTTCCTTCCCTGAAAGGGTTCAAAGCACCTGGAGATCTTTTCTTACCTCCATGCCTCAGTTGTGAGCATTTAAATCCACTAGTGAGTATTAATAAGGTTGAATTTCAAAGACAAAAACCTCAACTTCTTTCTCCTTTGATGCTTCCCTCTTCCTTAGCAAACTTACTCAGATCTTATCCAGAGACCATTTCCTCACATTAAGGGCATTTTAAGAGGCCTTTGACCTCTCACAAAAAATCTATTCCCCATCTCCCTAAGGCGTTAAGAGCTTGTTTGCACCTGTAAGAGGGAAAACTCAAATATTCAGGGAAATACATATCTGTACAAATACATACAGAGATGTATATCTCCCTGGAATATTGGGATATGTGTGTGTATTTATACTACGATGATTCCAGGTATTGCATTATATACCTTTAACATGTTCTCACATCCCACACAGAAGAGGGATGTGAAACACAGACCTTATGATTCCTTGCCTTGTGATTTTACAAGGGACTGGGCCTTGAATTAAATAGGGATACACAAACCTGGATGAAAGTCTCAAGTCCAGAAATTATTCTGTGGAGAATTTACATGAATGATAGAATTAACCTAGACACATATGTACATATTATATCATTTGATTACATTTCTGTTTATTCCAAATATAGTTGTCTAGGAAAGTAAATTCTTTGGGGATGTTTTTTCAAAAGCCATCCTTAAACATGGGTTACAAACTTCTTGTTCCCTTTTCTACCTAAACCAACTGATTTTGTTTGTTTATTTAGGAAGAGAAGCAAATAAACTGTGACGTAACGGACAGCTCTGGCATAGTAAAAATTGACTGTAATGTTGGTTATATATTTGTAGATCATCTCTCAAGGGTAAGCATTTAGCATTTATAATTTTTAATACAAAAATTTTTCTATTTTTTTCATGTTTATGATGCATACAAATATATAATTTATTATTATTTGCTTAGGGTAAATAGCTAAGTGATAAAACCAAAACAAACTGGGCTTGAGACCTTTGAGATTGTGTTTATAGTCTTGGCAATGTTCACTGTAAAAGGTGGGGAGCACGTGAATGTGTCGATCAGAATCCTGCTCCCGTGTCACTCCTCCCCAACACTCCCCCCGCCACGCCCCAGGTGGTCCTATCTGCCAGGCATGTTACCTCTGCTATACAGAGAGGTGTTTCTGGCAAGAGTCCCCTCTCAAGTTGTTAAAGCATCTCTGATTCTGTCCGTCTGGACCTGCCCGTCTTTACATTCGGATAGGGCTTTGTCTCTGAATATCACTTGTGGAAATGCTGGTGCTTTCAAGTCGCCACAAACCCCAACAGCTTCCCTGTAGCTCGCTGTCCAAATGGGGGGTAGCCTGTGTTTCTAGAACATCGTTTAGACAGCTGGGCATCCCACAGGGTATAAACTATTAAGAAACATTCAAGTTCAGATGATCAATATGTATGAGATTGTTCTTTAAATGCGCTTTCCTTCTCTGTGTGCAGGTAGACGTGAGCTTCCTGCTGGATGCAAGCTCCCTGAGCAGAGCAGAAGAGGATCTCAACATCACAGTGCACGCCGCCTGGTGGGTCTCACTGTGAGAAATGATAGTGCGGAAGGAAACAGACCCCTGACATTTTGGGGAGGGGACCTTCGGGAAACCATTGTCTGCAGGAGAAAACTTCCCTTACGTGATCTAAGACACAAACCTTTAACCAGGATAGGAGGAATAAAACAGTGTGAATAATGAAAGCAAATTTCTGCCAACCCAGTCATAAAAATGTCTGTCACATCCACTTTTATCCCCACTCCCCAAAACGCATTATTTAAACCCACCTCCAAGTTTATAAGGTATCTGTGGTATATAACTAGTTCTCACTGAAGATGGCGTTTGTGCCGGATGCATTCTAACAGGGCATTTTCTGTTTGTTTCTGTAGCAAAAACGAAGGGGAGATGGACCATCTGAAGCATAACAAAGTGACTTTGGTGGTACCTCTGAGGTATGAAGTCATGCTCACTGTGCACGGGTAAGTAGATACTGAGGCCTCCTCTAGAGAGGAGAGCTCATTTTAAATCTTGTAGCTGTGCCCTTTATTAGTCTAAACCATATTTAAAAAGACTTCTTAAAGATTCGATGCTGTTTCTCTCTCTTAACAATTACCGCAGTATTGTAGTCCCTTGCCCAGCTGTTCCTTATTTTACCCCATCATATAAATGCCACTGAGCCCACCTCACATGAGTGCCCAGCTAGAGGGGATTTCTTGCTGGAAGGGCCTGGCCAACCTTGCACGGGGCGTGTCTGAAGGTCCCCAGGGCAGGCCCGGCCACTGGGAGTTGTGCAGTGCACAGTTTGCTTGATCATACTCAGTGGCTGTGGCAAGTGTGAAGTTTCAAGAATCTTGGGCTTGACCAAACGACTACTCTCTAGAACCTGTGTAGGAGAGAGCTGTCTGCAGCTCTTTTCCGCTCTTAATAACTGAATCAGAGTTCCTCACCCACAGCCCCAGAGTCAATAGTCACTGATTCCTCATAATTTTAGTAATTGTTTATGGTTCTGACTCTGATGCAAGGAAGACATGTATGAAGAAAGAATGAAAGGAGTCTTAAGAAAACCTTTAATGATTTTATTGGAAATTATTTAAGCTATTAATCTTTGTTTAAAAATACATTTTAAGCAATTGAAGATAAATACAAAATGGACAAGTGAGTTTTTCTTGTTGCTCTAAATATAAACCATCCCCAATAACTTTTAGCCACCCATAGGATGGCATAGAATTATGTAAAAATAAACATATCAGTGTCGGAAACTGATGAAATAGGGTAACAGGTTTGTGAAATATAAAAAGCAGGGGGATAAAGGCAGCCGTTTGAGGGAGATGAGGACCTAGAAAGTCAGTGGGAAGCAAAGAGAAGCAGTTGCGCATTTCTTGGTTTTGAATGGTGTCTTGCCTGCTCTCCTTCATTTTCCTGTAATGAGCATCCTCCCTTTTTTTTCATTATCCACATCTTATTATTTTGAGCAAGAACTATTCTGCAACTATTACGCTGCCTACTCTACATTTGAATATTTCTAATTTCTTTCCTGTGTAATGGGTCCCTAATTTGCATTGCATCATATCAGCTGCCAAATATAAGCACCTTGTGAAGTCAGGATTTCCCTAGAAAAGTATTTCTTAAAGTTCACTACTGACCATACATATGTATAATCACAGGTAAGAGAGTAACAACTTTGTGTTCTAACAAAAATTTTACCATATTTATTGCTGCTCAAATTGTTCCCCAGATCTGGGTTCACTACAAATAGCCAGTAGGAATTAGGAGATGGGAAGAAATAACTCAAAAAATAGGTAAGGAAGATTGAAGTATAGGTTACATATTGAAGTCATAGGGAAAGGCTAAGAATTTATATCATATTTGCCAGATTTATGTAAGTCAGTAGAATGAGCCATAGTGTTGGAAAGAGATACTGTCACCCAAGTCAGAGCACATGGCTTTCTAATTTCATTAACATCTTTACTAAAATGACTATCATACCAAGAAACCGAAAGTATTTGTGCTAAAGAAAGTGCCTATTGTCTAAATTATAGCATATTTAAGGGATACGCTGTAATCCAAACTGTAGAGGAAGACTGTTTATAACATCTCATCAAAAGAAAGACCACTAACCAAGTTCGAGTAGACCGTACAAATCTTGAGTAGGGCCATGTGCCTTATGAATATTGGCCTCCTTGCACCTAGCACACCCTGGCACCTGGCACACATCCCATATATACTTCATAAATCAATGAATGAGACTGTAACACTGAAAAACACACTAAATTTGAATTTGTTTCTATTAGGTTTATAAATCCAACTTCATTTGTGTATGGATCAAAGGAGGACCATGAGCCCGAAACGTGCATCACAGAGAAAATGAACCTCACTTTCCACGTAAGAAAAGTTGGTTGTGTTGATGTTTGTAACAAACTGAAAGACTGTGACTGGTGCATTGCTCGAGAGGACGTCGTATCCCTGTGATGTCCCTCAGCCTTGGGCCAGCACACTTTGGTTAGGATAAGGAAGGAGCTGGCACGTGGGTACCCATGCCCTTTCCTCCCACTGTTCTTGTCCCTCTTACTCAAGCCCACATCTCCTTACGGTACAGGTGGGAATGAGCTAGTAGGAACAGAGGTAACACTTGAAACTAGCAAAGTTATGGGAGGAAGAGAATCTGCTAGAGGTGCCTAGAAGAAAAACAAAACAAAACAGGATAGGCCAAGGGAAGGCATGTTTAGGGTGCAAATCAGTGAACTCTCATCTTAGTTGAAGCATTTAAAAGCCCTAAAATGACCAAGTCAAGTCAACTCCATTTAAGGTCTGCTGGGTCAGCCTTTCAAGCCATTGATAGGTTACCTGTAGCAAGCGATGCCTCATTTATTCAATAATCTTTTTAAAAAGTATAGTGTCATTTTCCAGAAATATTAGTATACTAATATAAAGACAACTTAAAATGTTTATTTACTATCAACTGATATTTTTGGTGCATCATGGATGTTGATGATTAGTAAATAATTGGAGATAATGTCCACAAAAGTATTTTTTGAACCAAAAGTACTGCCCAAATATCCTTAGAGCTATGTAACAATCTATGGGGTGTGAATCTGGATTTCGGTACATCATGATAGTTGGTAAGGCAATGCTTTTCAAAATGTGCATCAGAATCACCTGGAGTGCTTGTCCAAAATGCAAATTCCTGGGCCCTGCCCCAGATCTGTGGAAGAAGAATGACCTTGAAATCCTATTGAGTCTACATACAGTTGTTTTTGTTATACTAGCACACAGCAGTAGTGAAAAAATTTAGCCCTCTATTTTGAAGTCCTGTAGGTTTGGTGAGTATTTATATCATACGCATTCGAAACAGTATTGCAAGTCTGTGAGTCATGCTGTTTCATCCAGGTATTGTGGTACATCTCATTTCTGACTTTGTATTGGTGTTATAGTGAAGCTCTCAGGAGGCAATATTTTGGCCCAATTTCCTTTTATAGGGATCTGCAATCCCCAGATTTCTCAGCAATAATGAAATATCACTCCCTTATGCATTATTCTTTAAACACCTATTGAATTTTTTCTAAAACCGAATAACCTACCCCTTTGTGGTTTTCTGAGTGTATCAGCACTATAATAATCCTGAATTAAATTTACATTTTATGCACTTACTGCTGACATCCCCTCTGCACAGAGTGGTTTGTGAAAACATCATAGGATTTAAATTAGAATACCTGGGTTTTGTCCCAATTCTTTTCATTTTTATCTTGGGCGCATCATTGACTAACACCTCTTAGCATTTTTTTTTTGAGCTGGCAAATAATTAAATGTTGCCCCATCTGATGGGATAGTGATGAGGACCAATTGGTCATGGCATTTTAGATACAGAATGTGCCATACAAATGTACACTGTTGATGTCTCTTTTTTTAGACTACAATAAAACATCTGCCTGGACATTCTGTCCTAATTAATAGCAAAAGGAGAGAGCTGGGAGTAAAGACTAAAGGTTGTACTTCTTAGCAAATTTTTTTAAGTTCTCGCTGTCAACATTCTGTCTCCCTTTGTGGTGTAGCTGCCAACTACAAATCTCCACCACTAGAAATGTTTCATGAAACAGATGGGCTCGCCTAAGAGCTCATTTATATCTGTACTTACATTTATGAAAACATTTAACAGTTTCATTTTTTTTCCTTCTTACCAGGTTATCAACACAGGCCCTAGCATGGCTCCAAATGTTAGTGTGGAAATAATGGTCCCAAATTCTTTTATCCCCCAAACTAATAAGTTGTTCAACATTTTGGATGTCCAGGTAAAAATCTGTTCCCTCCTTTATTGTAAGTAATACTACTGAAATGGAAATGTCTGTTAACTTCAATCACACTCTCAGCTATAAATTCACCCTGCATTCATTGAGTACACCTTGAGTATTATACATTGCATTAGAACCTCTGCATTTGACATATACAATGCCGGGAGCCGGTCCATCCTTGCTGTTTCAAGGGACCTGGCATATATGGCATACTGTTCTTAATATATTTGCTCACCTT
>NW_006288615.1:10073173-10088467 GCF_000327345.1 Myotis davidii | reverse complement strand
GTGACTGAACCTGGCTGGAGAACCTAGCGAGAGAACATGGCTACAGAACCTGGCTGGAGAACCTGGAGAACCTGGCTGGAGAACCTAGCAAGAGAACATGGACACAGAACTTGTCTGGAGATTGTGGCTAGAGATCCTGGCAAGGCTGCTGACCAACTGAATGCTGTCTCCGTGTCATTCCTTCTTCGCCGACTCCGTCCACACGTTTGGGGACCCCTGGACCTGCTGGGGTTGGACCCCAGCATACAATAACAGAATTACGCTCGTTCTATTTCAGTACATTTTCTTTGTGATATGGACCTGTGGAACTAATTTGATAGAATTTACCATAAAACTTGAGATCACTGTTGGGGAACAAAATTAGTATTTCAGCCTTTTTTAAAGAATATTCAAATCACTACTTAAGAATAAGTATTCTTATGTTGTTGATTCCATCGGAATTGCTTTTACTCTCCCAGTTTCAAGACAAACAATCAATCAGTAAGCCTACCAATTGGGTTTGTGTTCTAATTTTTTAAAATCTTACTTGAATTCCAAATTTAGATGGTAGGACATAGTGTCTAAAGCCCGAGAAATGTCGAATTTCATGCTAATGCTCAAATGCCCATTTTTTACATTGCCCTAATTTTCTGTAAGGTTAAGGCCATTTGATTAGTTGAGGACCTATATCCAACCCTCTAAGTTGCCCTAATTTTCTGTAAGGTTAAGGCCATTTGTTGAGGACCTATATCCAACCCTCTAAAATTTTTCTGAGTTTGTGTTTTTGCTGCAGAGATTTAATCTCTCCCAAATATCTGTCAAAAATATTTTCACACTTTCAGAAGTACTTGATATTTTTAGAAAAGGTAATCAAGCAATCGGAACTTTTAAAACCATGTAGCTTTTGTTGTTCTTTCCAATATTATAACACTTTTCTTGCTTCTATCATTATAGACTAGTTCAGGAGAATGCCATTTTAAAAATTATCAAAGAATGTGCACATCAGAAAAGAAAAAAGATGCAATGGAGGCCCTAAGAGACATATATAAATTCTTTTCGAGGACTGATAAGAGGCTATTGGTAAGTTTCAGTTTTTCATTGTTTTTGTTTTCCAACATACAGAACTGAAATGCTTAAAGTCAATGGGTTTGAGCTGTCAGTTGGGTTAGGAGAGAAACAAGTAATATTCTTGCATGTGAGGAACAGACATGACTGGAAATTTGAGATAGACCCAGGGTTAACTATATTCATTTTAATTATTTGTCTGACAAATGCCCATTCTGTGCCAGCCAGCCATTTCTCCATACCCCCTTAATCTCATTTCACAAAGGCTACTCAAAAGAACTTTGACTCTTTTCAGTTAATTGAATTTATGAGGAAAAAAAAAACAAGCAATCATAGCATTCAAATTATTCAACTTTTATAATAAACAGAGAATATCCAACTTGGCAAGATTCTGATTAGAAGTCTTTCTTTTTAACATCTATCCCAGACGGTTAGGTTCGTAAGAACACATGCTCCAGTTCAAATACTTTGTTTTATAAAACAAACATTTGTTTAAATTGTTTAAAGTAAGATTTTTAAAATGCCACTAACAAAAACAGATCTTTAATTCCATGTAAATTATTTTAGCCATTTTCTAAAAAACGTTGAAATTTTAATGTAGCTTTTTGGTATTCTTTCAAGTACTGCACAAAACCTGATCTACATTGTTTGAATTTCTCATGCAATTTTGGAAAAATGGAAAATGGGAAAGAAGCCAGTGTTCACATTCAGCTGGAAGGCCGGCCATCCGTCTTAGAAATGGTAAGTCCATACAGGATCTGCAAACTATATCTAAGTAGGATGGTATTTAGCAGTGATGGCGAACCTTTTGAGCTCGGCGTGTCAGCATTTTGAAAAACCCTAACTTAACTCTGGTGCCGTGTCACATACAGAAATTTTTTTGATATTTGCAACCATAGTAAAAAAAAAAAAGATATTTTTGATATTTATTTTATATATTTAAATGCCACTTAACAAAGAAAAATCAACCAAAAAAATGAGTTCGCGTGTCACCTCTGACACGCGTGTCATAGGTTCGCCATCACAGGTATATAGGGAAGCATTCAACAAATAAAATTTAGAGTGAAACTTAACTGTTTCAGTTTTTTTCTTTATTGATTAAGGTATTACATATGTGTCCTTATCCCCCATTTCCTCCCCCCTACTCCCTTACCCCCCTCCCCCGGTGTCTGTGTCCATTGGTTATCCTTATATACATGCATACAAGTCCTTTGGTTGAGGTTGATCGCTCCCCTTTTACTTTAGCTGAATACATTGTCTAAATGACATGGTTTTTAGTAATTAAATAGGTAATTAAGATGAAACATCGATGAGAGAGAAACATCGACCAGCTGCCTCCTGCACATCTCCCCCCGGGGATGTGCCCGCAACCAAGGTACATGCCCTTGACCGGAATCGAACCTGGGACCTCTCAGTCTTCAGGCCGACGCTCTATCCACTGAGCCAAACCGGTTTCGGCTGTTCAACTATTTTTAGACCTTGATTAAATCAAAGAAATTGACTGCCTTAACATTTTGTATAACCTTAAAGTTCTTTCCAAACTATTTTAAATTATGCTTAAAATCTAATATTTAATAAAGCTAAAAAGTAAAATTGTCTTTAAAACACAATAACAAAAAACTTTTTAAGACCTTCAAGAATATATTCTCATCTTCCCCAATGAATGCACATACTTAAAAAAACACCTCAATTTTGCATACAATTTCAAAAGTCCTTAGTGTCTGGGGATTCTGGCTTATAAGTCTCTGTATTAAATAGTAAAGTTCTCTGAGTTCATCAACCTACTGATTTGATATCTGAATGCTATAACTTATTGTACCAGATTTTTCCATTACAGTATTAGGTAGACTATGTGTATTTGATCAGAGCAGCACAACTTAGAAAGAAATAAAAAGAAGCCCAAATAAAATGAATTTTAGGAAAGGTTTATCAAGTGGAGAAAGTCTTATTTTGGGGTTAAAAATTCAATACCCAGGGGGAAATACACTACAAACACATAATATTTAAATTAAGTTATCTGCAAAGTGGCTATGCTTAATAAAAAAAAAATTTCAATAAGCCCTGACTGGTTTGGCTCAGTGGATAGAGCATTGGCCTGCGGACTGAAGGGTCCCAGGTTCGATTCCGGTCAAGGGCATGTACCTTGGTTGCGGGCACATCCCCAGTAGGGAGTGTACAGGAAGCAGCTGAATCGATGTTTCTCTTTCATCGATGTTTCTAACTCTCTATCCCTCTCCTTCTCCCTTCCTCTCTGTAAAAAAAAAAATCAATAAAATATATTTAAAAATTTTTTTTCAACAAAATGGTGCCATATAAATTAATACCAAGACCATGCCTTTATAATCAAAATAAGCATTGCAATTAATTACAAATGGTGAAGTAAATTGTGGAAGATTAATTATGAAACTTCTAGATAGTAGGTAAGGGTCATGAGAAGTTCTGTTAATATGTCTTCATAAAATAACACTATGAATCAATAGAGATCTTTCGCTTATTAAACAGGATGAGACTTCAGCACTCAAGTTTGAAATAAGAGCAACAGCTTTTCCAGAGCCACATCCAAAAATTATTGAACTAAACAAGGATGGCAATGTTGCACATGTAAGTTAAGTTAAACTGAAACATTAAGACTGGAGGAAAAATAGTATTGCTAGGGTGTTTAGTCAGGAAAATAGATTTTTTTTTTTTACTAGATCATGGAGGGCTAGAGATACTTTTCTGAGAGTTGGTATTTTCCACACCTGGAAAGAGGGAATGACAGCTTTTTAAGGAGTTTAGGATGGATTGGAGGAAGAACCACAGGAAAAGTCCATTGTACTTACTGTTTACTGTTTCTGATCAGGAACCAGCAAGAGAATGGGGTGGGTTGTTCTAAATACTATTGGGGATTGAGGAGGGGCTGCAAAGGAAACAAGCAAACTTTTAAACTGGTGCTTCTTTATGTTGGTTAATATGTAGGTTTGGCTCGAAGGACTACATCATCAAAGACCCACACGTCATCTGACCATAGCAATTATTTCAAGTAGCTTGATACTTGGACTGATTTTACTTTTGTTGATTTCATATGTTATGTGGAAGGTAAGCCTTTCTTTAATAATTACCGATGTTAACCCACTCAAAATGCCACCCTTGACTTTCGTAAAGCCAATTTGTGCCTCCCAAGTGAATAGGCAGTACTGATTTCACCATATGTCTCCTAACTCAATTAGCCTATGAAATATTTGGTTTTGTTATATGTTGTTTTACTTAGTCATAGAAAGTATCACCGATGTTAACTTGCCATTGACTGTCTAGATATTTTATATGAGTGTAACAACTGCACACTAGTGATTATACAATGATTTTTTTTTTTCAGGCTGGCTTCTTTAAAAGACAGTACAAATCCATCCTACAAGAAGAAAACAGAAGAGACAGTTGGAATTACATTAACAGTAAAAGCAATGATGAGGATGATGATTAAAGATTTCTTTTAAATTGAGAAAACTAAGACTCAGGTATATAATAAAGAAATTTAAGACATTGTTTACAAGAAACCATGAACTTTGCTTTGCCCAGAGTTCTTTTATGTACTTTTTACTCATGACCTTGTGACATACTATGTCTTGAGGCAAATGAAAAAGGTATTGTTTCAGTTATTAAATGGATATAAAACACTAAAACATTTAAGATAAATAATCCCTTGAAGGTATTTGGAAATAAAAGTGCATCTGAATTAAATCATAAAACTTGACTGAAGAAGTCTTGGACTTCAACATATATGCTTGCTTCAGCAAAATAAATTCCTAATCTTTGAGACTTGTTTGAATTATGTTCTTTAAAAATATTTAGCAGAATTTTTCAAAGAGCTGTTTCCTAATGAATGAAACAGCTCTTTGAAAAAATTCTGCTAAATATTTTTAAAGAAAGCATTTTACCTTTAAGCCCTTTACTTGTAATATATTTCCTATGGGCTTTGATCAACAACCATTCAGCAGTCTATGACTAATGGGCCTGAAGAGCAAACTTCAGACTAAACTTTTATACACTGGTTTGAGCTTAATGGGATGACTTCTGGGTAATTATTGTTTATACAACTATGGATTTCTTTCTTCTTTCTGTACATACATAACTTTGAAATATACATATATGTTCACATAGGTAGAAATCCATAAGCCTCTCCTGTAACAATTTTTTCAAGGGTACCCGAGTAAATTTTAAAAATCTATCATTAGTCAATTTTCTTGTTTACAAAACAACAGTACTTAAAATTCTAATTTATATTCTGAAACAGATTGTGAATGTTGCACTTTAACTGGTATATGTAAAATATGAAAACTATACCTCACAAATAATTTTTTAAAATCAAAGCTCTGTAAAAACAGTGATTAAGGAGAACTCTATCATACTGATACTCTGTAAATAGTAACTGGATATTACCCTTTTCTAGTCAAATGTAAGTGTTAAATGCTTATAAGGTCAGTCTCTTCTGCATGGAAATGGGGAAACATAATTTATAATTTTAAAATAGATTTAGCTTATATCCAGTGAATATAAATATAACATCAAAATTTCCATGGTATATGTTTTAGTGATCAGTGAAACATTTTAAATTTTTATTGGTTATCTTAGATTCCTTTTTATAATTATATAATTTATATTTTAAAATTTTAAGACATTTAAAGATAATCTTTTGTATTATTTATTCATACATATGAACTAGATTTTTCGGTGGCCAAATTTTGAAAATCTGTTACAAGATGTGATCAAATAGATAAATTAGAGGTCAGTCTTTACTATTATGGAAAATATTCCATAGGAAATATTTATAGGAAGTCCCTGCCAAAAGCCATCTTCCTCAGACTACCTAGTTGCTGTATAAGTTATCCATCACAAGCCTACAGTCTGTGATTGGTGGAAAGTGCGGAATGCACAGAGATGCATGAACATGAAACCTCCTGTGAACTCTGTGTGCCAATACAATCTGTTTAAAGTATACTTTTTTGAATAGAAGCTATTCAGGAAAATGCATAGAATCACTGGCGGAAAATGAAGCCCAAATTTATTATTTCTTTCTCAAGGATGATCCCTGAGGAAACTTAAATTTGGTTCTGTCCTATTCAGAAATGACAGCATTTCAGGTGCTATTGAAAACAGTGTTATAATGGTCAGAGCATATGACTGTCAGGAGCAAGAGAGCACAGCTCCCTAATGGGCCAGATTCTGCCCAGTTAGATATTTTGCATAGTTTAAAATAAAATTTAATAAACTATGAATTTTAAAACCCTACCACTTTGAAGTAGGAAAATCAACTTGCATTTTCAACTTTCAGAGAATATTCACAAAATTGGTACCATAACAACTTAAAAATAAGGAGAGGTTCTTTTGGGGGAAGTTGTTTAGTTATTAGATAAGTTTTGAAAATAGTAGTTCTATTTCTGGTTAGATTGAGTTGTATAATTTTGAAATGTAACCTCACTGGACAAGTACCTCATTAGGAAAATCAGGGCATTCTGACATGAACTCTGGTCTATTCGTACCAGACTACAGGTTATTTAACAACAGAATTGATGGTCCTGAAAAATGAAAGAATGCAAATTATTTCACTTTGGAATTACATATCTATGTTAAAAAGTAGATATAAAGACATTCCAAAAAAAAACCCAGAATTTAAATCATTTTTGGTATATTCAAACCCTCAATGCTAATTTTTAGCAATGTCAAAAGTAGCAAACAATTTTAATTTCTTTAAAATATTTTTTTTCCTGTTAGGATATCTGTTTAAAATATGTCCATTCATATTAAAATTTTAGTTCATATGTTTCTGTTATAAACAATTACATGTTACTTTGGAATCATTCATTTCTTCCATGCTTTCACCATAAAGATTGATAAGTCTTGGGTGTAATCTGCAAAGAATAAAATGTGTAATGATTATTTTATCAACCTATCATTCTGTTATTTTTCACACATATACCAATTGAGTACAGTGCTTAATACCAAGTGCAAGTCTAATGATAGCCAACAAAAACATACACATTCATGGCAGAGATGAAATCTAGAGAAACTGGGGCCAGGATGTGTAATAAATCAGCACTGAAAAAGTATAAAGCCTTCTTGACTAATATTCTCCATTGTTTCTATAAAATGCAGCCAATTGTACATATACAGAGCTCACCAGTTGCTCTTATTACTTAATTAAATGATATGTAAATCACATGGAACTGCTGAGTACGAAGTGTTATATAGTATAAGACTAATGGATTAAATTGTAATAATCTGCTACTCAGTGTCACAAGGTTTAAACTTTTGACTCATGTTTTTCAAATTCAAAATGGAAATTGTAGACATGCATTATCTGTATAGTGTAGACTTATAACCAAAGAAAATGTGTAAACTCTCCATAACAATTGATGAATAAATGTAAAGTCATACTTAAATTACATATTTATCTGTTTATCCTTCCCTGATTTGCTAATTTAAAAAGAAATCTAGCCAATTGCTTGCTTTCATTGTATTAGTAGTTCTGTGTCTACTGGTGGACATAGAAGGCAGTGAAATAATTAGACTTACTTAACGTGGACCTCTGATGTAACTTCCATTAAATCACCATCTACATTCCAGGGGAAACTGTTTTCTGAAGCAGTTTCATGTGGTTGATCCTCCTCCTCTAGACTGTGTGCACTTGTTTTATTCCTTGGATAAACTTTTACTTCTTCAACAGTGTAAGTCTCAACGAATGGAAAATTGAACTAAATAAAACAAATGGACCTAAATAGACACTTCTCCAAAGAGGACATACAGATGGCCAATAGACATATGAAAAAAATGTTCAACATCACTAATCATCAAAAAGATGCAAATTAAAATGACAATGAGGTATCATCTCACAACCGCCAGAGTGGCTATCATCAACAAACATCAAGTGCTGGCAAAGATATGGTGAAAAGGGAACCTGATGTCGAGAAAAGAAACCCTCGTGCACTGCTGGTGGGAATGCAGACTGGTATAGCCATTATGGAAAACAGTATGGAGTTCCTCAAAAAATTAAAAATGGAACTGCCATTTGCTCCAGCAATCCCACTTCTGGGAATACATTCTAAGAATCCTGAAATACCCACCAGGAGATGAATAGATAAAAAAGCTGAGGTACATTTACACCATGGAAGAATACTCGGCTACAGGAAGAAAGAATCACTTTCCCTTTGAGACCTTGGGAGGGACCTGGATTGTATCATGCTAAGCAAAATAAGCCCATCAGGGAAAGACAAAGTATCACGTGATCTCACTCATATGTGGAATCTAATGAGCAACAAACTGATCAACAAAATAGATCCAGAGACATAGAAGCATGGAACAGACTGTAGACTCTCAGAGGGAAGGCAGGGGTGAGTGGGTGGGATGAAGTCAACCAACGAACTCATACGCATATATGCATAACCCATGGACACAGACAATAGGGTGACGAAGGTGGGGGGTGGGAGGGGAAGAGGCTAGAAAGGGTCAATGGGGAGGAAAGGGGACATATGTAAATGTAATACTTTCAAGAATAAAGTTTTTTTTAAAGCTGTGGTACATTTACACTATGGAATAAATACTATGTGGCTATAAAAAAAGAAGCTCTTACCCTTTGCAACAGCGTGGATGGACCTAGAGAGTATTATGCTGAGCAAACTAAGCCAGTTAGAGAAAGACAAATATCACATGATCTCACTCATATATAGAATCTAACGAACAAAATAGGTCCAGAAGTATGGATACATGGAATAGAATAACAGATCTCGGGAGGGGAGAGGGTGGGAGGGGACAGGAAGAGATTAACCAAAGAACATATATGCATACCAATGGCCACAGACAATAATAGCATGGTGAAGGTCTGAGATGGGGCAAAAGGGAGAAAATGGGAGACATCTGTAACACGGTCAACAATCTGAAAAATGCAAATAATCAGGGTGCTTCCTTTATCCCTAGCTGCTAGTGCACATTAAAAAAGTTCACTGTGCTCTCTCTTGCAAGTAAATATCAACATGCTTGCTTTGAAACTAATTATAACCAGGGTTCCCCAGTTTCTCTGGAAGAAGGAACCCTTCTTCTGAAGCTTTCCACCTCATTTAGATCTAGCAGCTGGCCAAACTTGTTGGATGACAAAACAGGAAATCTCTATGAAATTGTATACAGTAATGATATCGTAGAATTTCCAAAGACAATCTTTAATACTGGTCTGTTGATACAGAAGATTTATATAATCCACTGACTTGATTAGTAACTTGTCACCTAGTTTAGCTGATATAAAGCGAGGTCTAGTGTAAGTTTCACACTTGGAATTTAATTAAGAAGAACCTAGGCCTAAACTTATGAAGGCAAAAAGAAATTCAATCGAATGTTTCACAGGTGTTTGCCTGCTTCATGAACCCACTTTAAAGGTGGCCACAAGTTGCAAGATAATTGTTTAGAATAGTGTAAAGCAGCGGTTCTCAACCTGTGGGTCGCGACCCCTTTGGCGATCGAACGACTCTTTCATAGCGGTCGCCTAAGACCATCCTGCACACCAGATATTTACATCACGATTCATAACAGTAGCAACATTACAGTTATGATGTAGCAACGAAAATAATTTTATGTTTGGGTCAACACATGAGGAGTCTGATTGGGGCATGTGTAGTTCTCAACCTTCCTAGTGCCGTGACCCTTTAATACAGTTCCTCATGTTGTGGTGACCCAACCATAACATTATTTTCGTTGCTACTTCATACCTGTAATTTTGTTGCTGTTATGGATCGTAATGTAAATATCTGATATGCTACATGTGTTTTCCGATGGTCGCGACCCACAGGTTGAGAACCGCTGATCTACATGTTCTCTCTTCCTCCTTCCACATATAAACCTCAACGAAGCACAGAAACCTAAAAGTTGACAGAAAACTGAAATTTTCCAAACAGCCTTATTTTACATAGTAGAAAACACAGTCCAGTAGATTTTCCAGTTCATACTGTATCATACACTGGGTTTCAGTGGGTTACACTGGGGTGATATGGTGGCATCGGCTGTTCTGATCAGAGGGCCCCAAGCCGTTCTCTGAAAATGCTTCAGTCTCTGCATCAGGTTTCCCTTGCAGACATCCTTCATACTACGCACTTGTAAAAATTTCTCCTTAATCATTCATTGTCTACCTAGTCATTCATTGTAAAAAATGAGTTGTAAAAATGAGTTTGAAATGAGCCATTAATAACTGGCTATTATAAGCTAAACTGTGTCCCTCATAAAGGTATCTAGAAGTCCTAACTCCTACTACCTGTGAATGCCATCTTCAGAAATAGGGTCTCTGCAGACGTAATCAGTGAAGATGAGGTCTTGGGGGTGGGCACTAACCCAGCAGGACTGGCGTCCTTGTAAGAAGAGGAAACTGGGACGCAGAGAGATACGAGGGATGTGCAGACGCAGAGGACAGACCATTGCGGACGCAGCCAGAAGGCAGCCCCCTGCAAGCCAAGAGGGGCCTCAGGAGACACCCACCTGGGGCTTCTCCCATTCAGAATTGTGAAGAAATGAGTTTCTGTGCTTAAGCCTCCCAGTCTGTAATATTTGCATGGCTGCTCTAGCAAACTGATACAATGACAGGAATTCTGGGAGAGGATGGTAAAGAGGTGAGGCTTCAGTGGGCAAGGGCCAGAATACAAAGGGCCATGTACATGCTGGGGAAATTAGATGTTAGCCTGATGACAATGATAGAGGCATTGAAGAATTAAGCAGAAGAGAAATCAGAATTGTGTTTTAGAAAAAGCCCCTTAGAAGGAAGTTTGGAAGACAGACAAGACCAGGGAAAAGGAAGACCAGAAAAAAAGGCTATTAGAAGCAAGAAGGCATGAGTTTTGAAGTAAGGAGAAGGAGCAATTTCAGAAACATTTAAGAGGGGAACAAACAGACCTGCTTGGGGGGTGGGTTGTGAGGAATGAGGAAGACAGAGAAGTCAGAGCAACTCCAGGATGGGTTGAGTGATGCCATTGACCTGTGTCGGGAACCATGGAAGGAGCACCTTTAGGGGAAAAGACAGTAAGATCAGCTATGGACACAAGATGCCTGTGAGTTTTATAACCGCAGCACAGAGGAAACCAGAGTGGTCCTGGAGGTCAGAAGAGAAGACAGAACTCTTGAAAGTGGGCAACACTCAGTTCAAAACAAGAGGCCATGTGATCACCCAGGAGGAGGTGTCATGAGAAGACAAGGAGGCTACCAACAAATCCCTGGGGAAACTCTAGCATTTAAAGGTTTTAAACTCCCTCCCAAAAAATGATGGCCAATGTGACTGTAGAAATGCATGGGCAGTGGAAACTGTCCAGTTATAGGATGGAGCCAAAAGAACCTGAAATGGAATTTTTACCTTCCATGAACTATACACAGAGGTGGGGAGGTAGGATGAGTCACACCGCAAATGATGGTTTTCAATATGCCCTACAATTGTTTATGTATGTGAACATTCATTTCAACCTAAAGATGGTTCGCTACTTCTCATTCTGAAAAGTATCCCAGTATGTAATTTTAACCTTAATTTACTTCATAATTTCAATACAACACTAAATTTTCTATTTTCTTTTTGCACAAAAACCCAAACAAGCCAACAAGACACAAATATATAACCACCAAGCCATAGCTCAAAAAAAGGCCAATCTATATTAGTACTGGTGGATGCTTTTCAAAATTTGGAGGACGTACATGTTGAAAAAAAATTAATGTATATGGAAAAAAATAAAGCCTTCTTATGAGGCAAGACTTGATGTCAGCTCTTGCAACATATCACTGTCCATGCTTAATAGCTTTGCATATAAGTAACAAAAAGAATTTACTATACCTGATTTTTAACACTGGCGTATCTTTTTAGGTGTTTTATAAATTCCGGTCGAGAAGTGTTCCGTGCAATTATAAGAGCCATACTTCCATTATTTAATCTGAAATTAAATATTTGTATTTGACATTAAGTTTATTAAGAGATTACATCAGAATTGACTCTATATCAATCTTTCTAAAAATATATAACGTTTAATAGAAGTTTGAGGCAAGAGAGATAAATCATCATATTAAATCTATTTAAAATTCTTAAATCATATTTTGCTGTTATTTTTTAAATGACACAGCCTTTCAAAAATGCTTTTATTAAACAATTGCCTTCCTTCTCAGCAAGCTCTTTGGTTCGGGACTTTTTATAAAATGAACCATCATGCACCCTATCCGTATATCAAGATGTAAGTTAAAATCCAATGTATTTCCTTAAATCCAATGTATTTCTGCGTGTGAAATCACGTTTTCTAAGGATGTATTGTAAAATAGTTATGTACCAGTGGTGTAACAAACAGCCCAACACTTTCTAAAATCTAACGTTGATTTAAATATTTATTTATGGGCAGGTCTAAGTGACACAGGAAACTAAATCAAACTGGCCCTTGTACGGGTGACACGAAATGAACAAATGCTGCCACACATCTTCGGTTAAATGACTGAGCATTTTAATCTTGCAGAGCTGTTTGGTTCAATATAAAAGAGACTGTAAATTTAGCATGTGTGATTCAGTGCCAAAAGAGCCACTCACATATGTATGTAGCTTAGAAGGTCATTTGCAGAAATAATGTGAATGACTTCTAGCTCAATTTCAGTGGAAATACAAAGTTGTTCCAAGAATAACAACAACAACAAAGAGCTCTTTAAATCTATGGACGCTCAGGTTAGAGCTATATGGGACGTTGGAGATTATCCGTCATTCACTCAGTTTATGTAGAAGGAAAAGAAGAGCCCAGGCTTAAGTGATTGTTCAGAGGCACACAAAGAAAAAATGATCAGAGAACCAGCGCTCTTAATTCTCAGAGCTCAGTGCTTCGACTTGTCATGCCATCTCTTCCCAACTGAAAATAAACAACACTGAAACAGTACTTTCTAATGTGCTTAATTTTTACTCATAATCATTCTAGTTAAATATTTTGGAGGGAAGTTGAAACTAATCATGACAATAATGTTATAGATTGCCAAAGTACATTAGTCATTCTTTTATTCCACCTCCAGGGAAAATCCAGATTTGACTACATTATACAACATTCACGATCTTTTCTTCTATGCTCTAAGGAAAAGGGAGAGAAATTTTCATACCAATAATGGACAAGCACTGAAAAGAATGTGCAAGAGATGGAATATCTGTATCTTATGGATAAAACAATATATAAAATGTCTCATGATATTTTATATAAAATGTGGGCAGTAGATTTTTATTCACATGTACCATTATTCACATTAAGTGTAACAAAAATGTTTCTTTTGATTAAAGGTATCAAATATACACAAATACATGCTTTGCATGCTACGGGTATTTGTGTCTGCACTAAAATTGGAAACCAGAATTAAATATAATATTCTCAACAACCGGTAAATAAACCTAAATAAATAAAGCAAGCAAAGTGACATAAAATAACATAATAGAATCATGTCAATAAAACCCAAGGAATATTTTACCCTCAGTGATATTTAATAAATCAAAGTAACTGATCATGATCATTTTTTCCAGTTTAACAGCTGTTCTGAACCTACTCTGAGGACGAATTCCTGAAAATCTCTGATATTAAACAGTCAAGGACAGAATACCTCTTCATAATATTCTAGCTTGCCAAGTTTGGGGGCAAGAAGGGGCAGGTATTCTGAAAGAAAATCTTGGTTTATAGGAAAGTATTAATGATTCAATAAAAACACTTACTCACCTGGTATCAGGTGCCAAGCCTCTAGGTGCCACTGAACACAGGCAAGGAATTGCCATAATGCTGACATTCAGGAACTGACCCTGGATCATTTGCCACTGATCATTGCCGTCTAAAGACAGGAAAGGGACAGTTACCTTCCCTCACCACAGCAAAATGGCACTAGAACCTGCATCAGTTCTCAAGGAGATACTTCTAGACTCACCAGATTTGGGAGATCCCTGTGCCCTCCTAAAAATAAGAAAACAAAGGGGAAATATAATGACAAAAATAACATCTATTAAATATGAGAAAATTACAGACTCCTACATTATATATATTAAATGTTTTCTTATATTAGACAGTAAATAAAAATATATGAATAATTCCATTACTAAATTATATTCCATTGATTCATTTCTAGGTAGCATCACCAGTAAAAATGACTTTCATTTTTTTAAAAGACTATAGCACTTCCTTTGTGTGACTTTGATTAATATTTGTACTCCATGCCCAACAAACTCTCATGACGACAAAAACTATGGGTTTTGTTTACTTGTCTATTTTTTTGTCTCATGTATCCAACGTGCTTGGAATATATTAGGCACTCAATAAACAGCTGTTGGGTGGATGGATGGAATGAATTAATGGTTGTATCTGGAGACAGAAACCAGACTACATGGCCTACTAGAATCTGTAAGACTCCATGAGTCTATATTATTCACTAGTATGTTAGAAAAGCAACCAAAGATCACAATGTAACCAACTGCTTATATCGAACTATTTTATGCTTTAAAGAAAGATACAGATGTAGATGTTGCTTTGAGCTTTCTACCTACCTTTCTTGTAAATCTGGAGAGCTGTTAAATGGTAAAAATGATATTTCACAGTCCTCTGGCCTAAAATACAATGAAATTTGTTATTAACACTCACTGATTCTGAGATAAAAGATTCTTGGTTTAAGGGAAAAAAACGACTTACTTAAGTTTTGCCAGTGCCTTAATTACAGCAAAATCCCTCCGTTGGGTAGGGGACATCCATCGATGTTTTTCTGCCAGAGCCAAAGTCCTCCCACCAAAGCCAAACATGGCCGAGAACCCGAAGCGAAGAAGCTTGCCAGTGGTGCTGAAGGTGCAGACATCGACCGGTTGTATGTGCCCTTGAATATTATATTAAATATTACTCAACTGCGCAAGGGCGCCAGGTGTCAACATGGCAAACACAGAAGAGCACATTTATTTACTTTCAGGTCTCGAGCTACTGTATACCATAATGAATATCTTTGCTTTCTCTCCATCTGTACCTACAACCACTGGAATTGCCATTTGAATCTTTTTTCAGGTTCTAAGGAAAGAAACACAAGGCAGTAGATTTTGCAGCTTATAGCTATTTCATATAAAGCATGGTTAGGATGTCTGAAAAGTAAACAGATTTAGCAGCAGCTTGGCATTGCATTTATCTGAGTGTATATGTTTCCCATCAACTGGGATATTAAAAGGTTGAGTGGATGTTCAGTGGCTGAAAAGTGTTATCATGTACTTTTCTTTTCTTTCTTTTAATAAAA
>NW_006288615.1:10065040-10072679 GCF_000327345.1 Myotis davidii | reverse complement strand
TATACCCAAAACTACTACTATGTCAAAGTCTACTCCCATCCAGCTTTAACAAATGGGCTTCTAACTTCTACCCCAAAAGGAGCACCAACAGAAAAAGGGTGTTTCCGGAGAGCAGAGACAAATGCATAAATACATAAAAAAATAAAAGGCCAACAGCAGCTGAGAAAAGCACACACGATCACTACGAAGTCCAAAGGGCATGCTGTAAATGCACTTGATGAATCTCAGAGATAAGCTCTCACCCAAACAGGGATTCTCCTTTGCCTGACAAATGGTATCCTAGACAAAGAAAATGTTTAATTCCATGGTATTTGCCATGGTATGAAAATCTGTATTGAGACATTATAGATTTCTGATTTTCAATATCATTAAGATAATTTAAAATCCACATGAATTTTTCTTACCTACAGAAGGAAAGAGCTCTCTCAAGTCAGGCCCCTAGAGCATTTATGTCTCTGAGACCCTGGGGTAAAGGTCTGCTTGTGAAGGGGGAAATACCAGCTAGTCCCTGCCGTTCCCACGAGGCAAAAAGCATTTAAACGTAAGGAGCTACAATTTTTCTTTAATTAAAGAATATGAGGAAGAAATCCTGTAACAGCCGAGGGCTGTGGAAACATGGATGTGCTATGTTTGCGGCTTTCAAGGCAAAGGTTTGTCCCTGGATTTGTGAATCAGAAATATTCCTGTGTGGTCCCCTGTTAATCTCTCCAATTTGCGTCACTTTGAACTTAATGTGTGCTTGGGTTGCTCAGTTGGAAAAGCTAAGGTAACAGACCATCATTAAAATAATGATCATTAGGGATCTATCTAATCATTAATGATTTCCAGACCTCTAGTCACACCAATGCAAAGAGAACTCCACTTTAACCAACTGGCAAACTGGCTCCAATTGCTTGAGCAAAAGGCAAGTCATGCTATGACCCTTGTTACTCAGAATATGGCCCAGGGTCCAGCAGCAGCTGACAATACCAGGGTGCTGAGTAAGACCCTCTCTCAGGCCCTACTCCAGGCCGACCAAGTCAGCGTCTGCGTTGTACAGGACCCTCGGGTTACGTGTGCACACGTTAACCCGGACAGGCACTCCTGGAAGGCATGGTCCAGGGAGCAGCAGCACCGGAACTACTTGGGAGCTTCTTAAAAAAGGCAAATTTCTGGGTTTCACCTACAACCCATGGAAGTGGAATGTCTGGGAGTGAGGCCCAGGGAGGTGTCCCTGTTTGGGGAAGTTCCTCGAGTTGATTTGTATTCACCCTAAGGTTTGAGAACAAGTGGTCCAGAAACCTGTTACTCAGTGGACCTCTACTCAGGAGTCAAATACCTAGTCCTTTTTAACAATCCTGTGACCCTCACAGCCTGCCTTTGGGCCATCTAATCGCTAATGAATCTGGACTGGGGGCGGGGAGGAGAGGGAACAGATCAGTCTATTTTGCTTCCCAGTCAGATTTATGGTGAAGATTTTGGAGGAGGCCACATAATTAGAGGGAGATATTTAGGATTATCAATGGATTACAGTACTCCATGAAACACATTTCCTCCATTACCATGGTTAATTAGGAATGGCCATAAACACATTCCTCTAGAAAGGTTATTAAAAAGCATAATGTGATGTTGTCATGTGCAATAGAGAATGACACATATCAGGACTCAAGAAAATACAGCCTGTTTATTTCCTGTGAGTTTGAAGTATGCCAAGCATGCCCCAGCACAACTGTTTTTAGAATGCTAGAGATCACTACTTTTATTTTTGTGATGCTGAGGCTTCTCAACTTTGCAACTTTCCATAATTCCATAGAACTTGGCAGTGATGACAGACATGACCAGAAGTCAGAAAATTATTTGTCATCTTCTACGCTAATTAACCTGGACCGTAGTCCTTAAGACGGTGTTTTAGGCTCTACGTTAAAAAGAAATAATATTGTAGTAATTATGCATGGAAATATCAGGGGGAACACTTTGTAAAGTATACGATTGTCTAACCCAGGGGTGGGCAAACCTTGTGACTCGAGGGCCACAATTAAATTGAGATAAATAAAATAATTTTTATCTAAGCAGAAGTAGCATCGGTTACTGCACATGAAATGGGTCCCAGGGGTGGGAAAACTTTTTGACTCGAGGGCCACCATGGGATCTTAAACTGGACCGGAGGGCCGGAACAAAAGCATGGATGGAGTGTTTGTGTGAACTAATATAAATTCAAAGTAAACATCATTACATAACAGGGCACGGTCTTTTTTTCAATAGTTTTATTCATTTCAAACGGGCCAGATCCGGCCCGCGGGCCATAGTTTGCCCACGGCTAAACACTATGCTGTACACCTGAAACTAATACAAAATAATACTGAATGCGAACTTTAGTTGAAAAAATATTTTTTAAAATTAAAAAATAGCCCTGGCCAGATGCTGGTTGTAGCATCCTCCTGTACACTGAAAGGTCACAGGTTCAATTCCTGATCAGGGCACATAACCAGATTGGGTATTGGTTCCCTGGTCAGGGTGTGTATGAGAGGCAACTGATCGATGTTTCTCTCTCACATCGATGTTTTTCTCCCTCTTCCCCTCTTTCTCTCCCTGCCTCTCTCTCTAAAATCAATAACAACATATCCTTGAGGATTTAAAAAAATTAAAAATAAATAAATGAAGTCCATGGGGGCGGGGAGGGAGATGTTCATGAGGAAAGTGGGTGCAAAATTGTAAAACTCTAGACTGCTCTGTATTTTTATTTGGATAATCTAAAAGATAGAAGACAGTGTGCTGAAACAAAATGTGACTCATCTGAAAAGATGTCTACCTGCTAAAAGAACATGCTGCTCACATAAATAACAACTAAGTAATTTTAGCATCTGCACAAAAACTATAAATGGTCTACCTCACAGTAAACATTTTAATCAGCCTGAAAAGTTCTTTTTCATAACGTTACCAGCAACTCGGCTCACTCACCACCACCTTCCCAAACCTGTTAAAATGCGCCCGCTACAGAGTAAGGACAGAAGTAGGCGTCCGTGACTGATGGAAGCTCCAGGCAGAAGCCAAGGAGGCAAAAAGAAAAAAAGGAAAAAAATTGTCCTTGGGAGTGCAAGCACTTCTGCAGAACAATTAACTTAATTAACCAGACTCCATGAATATTCATAAGGCCGTTAATGTCTCCCACATCTAAACAGATAAATGTGATGTAATGACTTCCTAGTCAAGCATATCTAAAATTCTCAGGAAAGCTGCACCTACACATTGGTTCCATGCCCGAAATATCGTAGAAATTAACAGTCCCTTAGCAATACTTAATTTCCCTCAAATTAATTGGAAAGCATGAATTTATTTATGTGAATTCTATAGGAAGGTATGGTTTGCCGCCATCTGTATGTGGATCGAGCCTTGTTTTACAACAACTGGATTGCTTTTTTTATTTTTATGTCCTCTCAAGCTTTTTTCTCTGTCCTCTCCCCCACCTCACACAGGCACACCCTTTAATCCAAATCTCCCCCTAATAGTTCCTTAGCACCAGTTCCCATAGCAACAAACACCATTGCTAATGGCCAGCAGTTCAAACACAGGCTTCTCCACATCTGATCCATCTGAGTCTGACCGTAATTCAGCAGCTAGTCTGTTGGCTCAGTGTAGTCATTTACTAACCATCCTCCCTCTGGGTGTCTCTCTCCAGGAGGCAAATGGCTGCGAAGGCAAACGGTCTTCGGTGTTCAGCTTGCAAACTTCCTGCCTCGCTCCTGCTCTTCTGCTGCCAACGCCCCGGGGAGGCATAGAGTCCTCACATTAAACACGTCCTAACTTGCCTTCCTCCTCCTCTTACATGGGATCCGTATGCTGCAAGTCCCGGACAATGACCAGCGTTTGGGAAACGGGCTGTATCTTCTAAACAATGAGTATTTAGATGGCATTTCTACATGCCCACTGTATACAAAAAGTGCTTTCAGAATCAGATATGCTTAAAAAGCATGATGATGAAACTTGGTGCTACTCCTTTATAAAATCTGACTTACATGTTTCAAGAAATAAGCCTAGCCCCCAATTTTTCTAGCCAACGATTCACTTCCTGTCAAATGCACAGCTGTGAGGAGGCCCATCTTCCCACTTTTGATTCTCAGGAGTCAAAGAGTGACCTCATGAGGGACAGTACTAAGGAAGAAAAACAGTGACCTACACAGGTCCCCTTTTCATGGAAAAGTTCCACCATTCTAGACAGAGAGCTACTAAAGCAACACAAAAAGGTCAAAGTGGCTGGCCCCAAATGCATGTGTTTTTTTTTTCTAAGTTGAGGTTTTGTTCTCTTTTTCTTAAAGACTACCATAGGTTTTTCTCTATATGCTTAAAATTATCAGGGTATATCCAAGTAGCCTTTTAAATTCTTGTTTGTATAACAGACTTCATACTCAAAAAGGACATTAAATATCTTTTGTTCTTTGTCAATTAATGCTGAATATACTGAAATCTATACTACATGAATGTGATTATCAAATGGATTGATTTTTCTCAATCGTACATTATTTCTGTTTTCACAGGAAAGAATAATTCTTTCTGCTTTCCTTTAGAGAAATGTGTGATTTTTTAAAAATGAAAAGAAATAATCACTTTCCTTCACTATTGTATGTTTAAGTAATATTATTGAAGGAGTGACTCATAGAACATCATAAACTCTCAAAAGATGCTGCCTCTCTCTGGATCCCTGTGCGCTCCAGCTGTTCTCCTGCTCCCTTGCCCTGATCAGGTATCTTCCTAGAACAGGCTCCCAGCAAGTTGCTCCCTTGCTCTGAACCTCCCATTGTTCCCTCCTGTTTATCAAGTACCGTCCTGACGCCTTCTTATGGCATCCAGGAGCCACCATAGTTTGGCCTATTTTGATACTGTAATCACCCAACAAATGATCCATTTTTCTATTCCTCAACATTCCTGGGTTTTTGCCTTGGTGTTTTTTACTTTTGCAGGTGAAAACCCAGCTCATTCTCATTTTTTTCAGGCCAGACCTATCAAACCCATTTTTAGGCCTAATTCAAGTGTTGCTTATTCTATAACATCATCCTTACATTCATTCACCTAATAAACCTAATTGTTGAGTGTTCGCTGTGCCGTGTTCTGTCCTAGCTGTTGGAGAAACAGCAGTCGGAATAAATCCTCTCGGTGTTGCCAAGGTTACCTGTGTATACTTTGATTAGGGGGGTTACCACACTTTCCCTCACATGAAGTCATCGGCAGCTTGACTGGAGTGGCCCTGTTTCGAAATCTCATGATCTGGGACATGTGATCATTAGACCTTCACATGGAAAGGTAGAATAACAACAATCCCATTTATTGAATGGTTCACTATGTATCCAACTCTCTGCATATACCTCCTAATTTAATATTACAATAATCTTATACTAAAGTGAATATTATGTGGGTTACCTCCCTTTTATGGATTAGAAAAATGTGGCTCAAAACTATTAAATAACTGTCCAAGCCTCACATTCTTGCTAGTGAAGAGGCCAAGCTTGGGTCTTTCAGACTCAAAGTCTACGTGTTTAACTCTATATCGCACTGTCTAGGTCAGGAAGGAAAACAGGGGAGGGTGGAAGGATAGAAGGAGAGGGTCCATTTAGCAAAGCCGTGGCCACTCCCTTGCCTGCCGGTATCACACCGAGCGGCAGCTGGGCTCGGGCGGGGGTCAGGATGCGGTCTGTTTCCAGGCCGGCACTCTGCTGGGCTCGAAGGAGCAACGCGTGGGCTACTTCGCTGGCAGAACCGTCTCCACCAACACAGACGACGCTAGAAAATAAGAAGTTACATGAGACAACGCAAGACTTCAAATTAATGGATAATCATTCATGAGATCCAGACTGTAACTGTTCATCTTCTATATTCTATGTGCATGATCACTACACACCTTTCCACATTTTAGTATGTGGCAGTGGATAAGGAGACACTTGCACTGCACGGAATGTAATACTTCCGGTCGTTTCCTCCATGAATGTAATGATACCCAGAGAGTAAATATTCTTAAATGGGGAAAGAGATATCGAAGGGGCAAATTCACATCTGACCTGCATTTTGCTCTGTTAATATCCAAAATCATATTATTCTCATTTTGTTAATGTTAATAATAGTGATGGGCAATTCCTTTCACTAATGCAAAACAAAGTCATAAAATCCTGCTACTTTTCAATAGAGCTCTGAAGATACCGAAATAAGAGTCACGTAAAATATGAGGCTTTAATGAAAGGAACTGCTCATCATCATTAGTATATGACTGTAGTGATTGCAAAGCTGAACTGGTTTTCATCTCCTGGACATCACTGCCCAATGGCACCTCCAACATTCGTGTTACTACCCTTTGACCCTAGTCAGTGCTGCTCGTCTTTTTAAGGCTTCATGAAAAGTAGACTATAGGGCCTTGGAGGTGGGAGTCCATGAAAGTAATATAGAAGACATCAGACATTTGTTTCATAATCATTTGTATTTAAAAGATTCAAAATAACCTTAAGTAGCAAAATGACCTCAATTTTCTCAAAAGAAAGATTTAAAAAATTTTAAATATGCTTTTATTGCTTTTTTAGAGAGAGGAAGGGAGAGGGAAGAGAGCTATAAACATCAATCAGCTGCCTCCTGCACACTAAGGGCTGAGCCCACAACACCCCAGGCATGTGCTCTGACTGGGAATCAAACCAGTGACCTCTGGGTTAGTGGGTCGATGCTCAACCCCTGAGCCACACCGGCAGGGCCACAAAAGGAAGGTTTTGTTATTGGAAGCATGTGTCACAGCTCAAGGGCGGGGCAAGACTAGCAGAGCATGTTCAATCTAAAGGAGAGGCGCTTCTCAGCTCCCACCCACATACATCCTGTGGGGGCAGGCCTCCAGGACCACGTCTCCTGAAGCCACAGGTTCTGATTTGGGGTTGTCTTTTAGTCTGTAAACACTAGCATTTTATCTATTTAAAAACACTATGTGCCAAAACAAACAAACAAGAACCACCACAGCCTGCAGGTCAGAATCAGCAGGGCTTCTGGTTCCCGCAGCTCCAGATGCTGATGAATCCAGAGGCTGCGGGAGCCTCTCCATCAGCTCTCTCCACCTGTTCTCAGCCTGGCTGACCCTCGCCTAGCTGAGGCAGCCCTTTGGCTGCACGTAGCCTGAGCCATCCAGGTCCACTCTAGGTGGAAGAGGCTCTAGGACATGCAATACCACCAGGCCATTTTTGGTTCGGGGTATTATTTTGTTTCTAAACTGATTCCATGGGTTCACGTTGTGGCCACTGAATCAGAAGCGATGGTATCTACTCAGGGACAATTTCGTGTCCGATGACATCTTGGCTCTTTTCTAGCAAATCCTCAGAATTCTGTAAACTAGGCATTAGCCTCATCCTTGTAAATGGGGAAGCCAAGGTTTGATTTGAATCTTAGCTATATGATTTTAAAGATCTCTATGAGCAAATTTCCAAACATTGTATAAACTTATAATTTTCAGATCCATGCCTGTCTACCCACTGAGGTGTGTGGGGCCCAAAAGTGCCGGGGTCCAGCCCCAGCAGGTCCAGGGGTCCCCAAAGGTGTGGACAGAGTCGGCGAAGAAGGAATGACACGGAGACAGCGTTTAGTTGATCAGCAGCCTTGCCAGGATCTCTAGCCACAATCTCCAGCCAAGTTCTGTGTCCATGTT
>NW_006288615.1:10063247-10064772 GCF_000327345.1 Myotis davidii | reverse complement strand
AACAACAACTGTGGGCAACAGATATACTTTCACACTCAACTGACAGGTTAGAAAACTAAGGCATTGAAAGACTAAGTAACTTTTCCAAGGTCAAAGCATGGTAAGTGATAGAATGAGGATTTGAAATAAGACACTTTGGCCTTGGAGACTGCACTTTTATTCAAGATATTATTTTCCTTCCCTATATTATATAAAACCTCATTGAGTATAGCCATATGAGAGTTTTATTACTTTGCAAATCAGTTTACCAGGATAACTAATGTGAAATTAAATGCGTTAGGAAAGAATGTATTTATTTATGTTGACTACTACTAGATCATTAAGATCATTTCCAGATGTAGTTATTAGGCCTACAAATATACTTAATACAAACATATCACAAGGGTCTGGATACTACAAGAAAAGGGGGAAAAATCAACTTTTTATCATTATTAGCTAATTTAACCACACTTAAGAGAACCTAAAACATAACCCTTAGAGTAACTACTATTTGGCATATGGCTTATGTTTTTAGGATAAGTCGATTTCTTCTTGCCATGGTCCCAAGTAGACTGATTCTGCCTAGAAAAGTATAACTGGAGGCTATTATCTTATATCTCTTTATAAAAATAAAATTAAAAATTAAATGGATGTTTGTGTATTTACCTATCAACCAATATCATTTTTGAATGATTTTGAATGGATTTTTCATTTAAAACATTTTTGAGCTGAAACCGGTTTGGCTCAGTGGATAGAGCATCAGCCTGAGAACTGAAAGGTCCCAGGTTCGATTCCGGTCAAGGGCATGTACCTGGGTTGCGGGCACATCCCCAGGAGGAGATGTGTAGGAGGCAGCTGACCAATGTTTCTCTCTCATCGATGTTTCTAACTCTCTATCTCTCTCCCTTTCTCTCTGTAAAAAATCAATAAAATATATTAAAAAAACATTTTTGAAAAAGAGATACTTTTCTATAGCCTTAACTATACAGATACCATGGTCAATGTGATAAAACGTCAATGTTAGCCAAACAATGTTTAAATTATTATGGATCTAGTTAACGGTGAAATTAACAGAATAAGAAAAATACATAAATAAATTCAAATAGAAAGCACTGTCAAACAAAATAGGAAAATATTAGTATATTTATAATTGACTCAGAGCTACAGATTTGCTTAACCATATGTACACTATACATTCAACTGTTACTGCTTCACACCTCTTCTTTGCCTTGGCAAAGCTTCCTATTCATGCCCAGTAAAAATAGGGGCCAATCTAGAAACCGACACGCCTAAAATTTCAGCAACAGGATCTGTTTTCTAGAACACACTGGAGCTGCACACCAGCTGTCATGAGCACTGGTACACTGTTCCTGTTGGCTTTAAAAATATGTCACAATGTGTCTTCACAGAAACATATGCAACTCATTAATCCTAGCAAATAACATTTCTTAAACAGTACTTACCAAACCATTTTTGCTTTACTGAAAAATACACAGAGACTCTTTCTTGGATCCTAACCTCTCTGTGTCTAAACACAGCACCACCA
>NW_006288615.1:10001973-10058963 GCF_000327345.1 Myotis davidii | reverse complement strand
CATGGCTACAGAACCTGGCTGGAGAACCTGGAGAACCTGGCTGGAGAACCTAGCAAGAGAACATGGACACAGAACCTGGCTGGAGATTGTGGCTAGAGATCCTGGCAAGGCGGCTGATCAACTGAACGCTGTCTCCGTGTCATTCCTTCTTCACCGACTCCGTCTACACCTTTGGGAACCCCTGGACCTGCTGGGGTTGGACCCCGGCACACTCTCAATAAATTTGCAAGAGAGGATCATTGTACAGTTATGCTGTATGGCCGACATATCTTCCATCAGTGCTTTTCTAGAAACTCACATGGGGAAAGGCAAGGATTCAGGAGAACAGACGCCAGTGTCTGCATGTTAGCCCTGTATAGCATGGTACAGTGTGATGTCCCAGAACTTGCGATCACATTTCTCCTTTTTGCTTTCTATGCCCAATCTTGAGAGGTGATGACTATGTCCTGTTATCATGATCACCATTAACTGTCATTACACAGATATGAAAGAAACAGTGCCTAATTATATACATCACAAATATTTAAAAATTGTAAGTCCCAAATATATAGCTAAAAACTAATGAAAATAGGCCTGGCCAGTTTGGTCCGTGATTAGAGCATCGGCCCTCGGACTGAAGGGTTATGGGTTTGATTCTGATCAAGGGTATGTACCTCAGTTGCAGGCCCGTGCAGGGGGCAACCCGTCAATGTGTCCCTCTCACATCCACGTTTCTCTCTCTCTATCTCTCCCCCTCCCTTCCACTCTCTCTAAAACATTTATGGAAGAAAATAGCCTCAGGTGAGGATTAACAACAACAACAAAAAACTAATGAAAACATTTAATAATATAAACCATACGACATACATAGATTAATAATGCAACCTACCCATCAAATCCCTGTAGTTCGCATTCCTTTAGCAGCGACAGAGCATGCCCTTCATATTCTGTTACTATTAAAAAAAAACAACAACAACAAAAAAACACACAACAAGCGAAATTTTTAAACAATGATCTATACTTTTTAACTCGGTCTGGCAAAATAATATAATAAACATATGGTCAGGTCACAAAACAACATTTATTCTTGAATATTTATATTTTAATCATGGGAAAGAGGATTAAGTGTTACTTGCCTGACGTGTTTTACAGCTTTATGTAAAAGAGGGTCATATATCTGTTCCAACTACGTAAGTCATTTGGGGATATCCCCACACAGAGCAGTTGGATAATTTATCTTGGTGCCTGTCGACTTAGTGTTCCCTAAGTAAGACACATTTCTTTTAAATCAGAAGCCTAAGAGCAGGAGTATTTTGAAAATAAGGCATATTGGCTGGCATCAAGCCGTCAATGTTAAATCGCTTTGGCAACCTTACATGAATAAATTACTTGAAAGGTTAGTGTAAGATTTACATACCAGAAGAATGTGTATCTGGAACTGCTAGACTACAAGGAGGAGGAGTTGGATGTGAAAATGGGAAGCAAAGCCAACACCAGTGATAACAGATCCAAGCCAAGGAGGGTGGCACGGGCCCACCAGAGCTGGTCCTCCGAGGAAATGAATCTGTCACTCCCTATTGCTGTCTCCACAGTTATGATGCCCCGTGCAGTATTGTAAATGCCAGTGGAGACAGGATAAACTGGCACACTGCAGATGGCACCAGGCATCCCAGCCACGCTTAGCATTTTCTGGGGCAGCTCTGCCAGAAGAGACAGCCCAGCTGTATCCACCCATCAAAGATTTCTGCTGACTGACGTGACATCGCAGATGGATCTTTTTGTGTAAGAATGTGCATCGTTATATGCAAGATTACATTAATCTTTCATGCCTGTCTGTCCCTGGTGCCAGCATGGTTCAAGCTTTTCCTACAGTGTTTTTAGATATTATTAGTCTTGGTGTCTAAAAGAATCATTCTGTATCCAGCAGCGTTACATTGTAATTCTCCCACAGCTTATTCAAATGCCATTATATTCACATGAGTAAAACCTCTCTGTGTTAAATCCTAATCAGTCGAAGGCTACGAGCTTAGAAGTTTAAGTTATCATAAATGACTTTGTGTTGATCATTTATTCATAACCTCAGTAAGTAGTTACAACCTTAAAGGCAAAGTATGAAAATATCTACATACACACATGAAAAAGAATTAAGAATATCATGAAGAAATATTTATGCTGAGAATGAGATTATCAAGTCTCACTTTTATACCAACACTTACTTTGGAAAAGCTTCTCAACCCCAGTACAAAATTAGCTTAGAAGTATGTCATGGCTGAATGCCATTTTTACTTAGGTAAAATTTTAAAAAACAGTTTATTTTCCTTTTATCTTGCAGGTGGAATTTGATTGTACCTGGGTGCAAATCATCCAAGAAGAACAATTTTTAAGTGACACTGTATAGAAGTTAAATAAAATCACTGAACGGAAATAAAGAGACGGAAAAGATGAAACACACCTAACCACAATATATTAGGACAAAATGAATAAAGTCCTTGGCCTTCACATTCTAGATACAGACAATGTATACTAATTTAAAAAAAATAAATGTACAATAAAAAATAGTAATAAGTTATTATAAGGAAAAAATAATTTAAGGGAAAATGATAGAGAATGATCTGGACTACTATTTAAATATAGTAGAAGGACTCAAAATATTTATTTAGATGGCATATTATAGCCTCTGGAATCTGAAAAAGCCAGATTCAAATCATGCCACTCCAAAGGAACATAACAATAATTTTTTTTTTTTTTTAAAAAGAGTAGACCACTGGGCAGATGCAGTATCCAAAGGTTACTAGCTCTTTTTTCATCCTTCCTTTTTCAATGAGGCGGATACCCTGCACCCCTTCTATAGAGGAAATTTGGAGTCTCTATTATTTCCAAGCCTTCAAACAGTTCTCACTGCTGGGATCTCCTGTCCTAACCATCAATTTAAGTCACTTCCCCAGGAAGACAGACCTGAAAGAGGTTGATATTGAATATTGATGAGGAAATGAGCTAAAGCGCAAACAGACGAATTCCTTTGGACATAAGGAAACATTTTTTTTCCTGGTGATAAAATTCTATAATTGGATTAAATGCTGAGCTGTCATTTGCTACAAACTCAGTAAGCTCAAAAAGGAAGGCATCCTTTCCACCTTTAAATATATTTCCTCTCAAGTATATTGTTCTGTTTGTGTTCCGTAATCCACTCCCCACTGCTCAAGACAGGAAAACGACTTCTCCCTAGATTATCCCTCTCCTTCATGCTCCACAACCATCTCAGGACCGAGGTCAGTTCTGGCTTTAATTATGCTACAGCTACAGCATCCCAACACTGCCCCAGCCAATGCCCTGCCTATAGGCTCCACCATCGTTAATGATATGTTACAACAGCCTCCTCTCCCGTCTCTCTCCCACTCTAGCCAGAATGGCCTTTCTCACAACACAAATTTAATCCCATCACTTCCCTACATAAACCCCATTCATGACTCTTCACTGTCCCCAGGATAAAGTTCCAACTTCCTGCCTGACATCTGACTATATGAAATGGGATCAGCCATTGACATTCACAATGACTTATGGAATAATGAAAAGAACCTTTCACCTAGAATTTTCTTTCTTGCTAGCTGGCTCTGATGTAAGAATAGTCACTCTCCAGACTTGTAATAAGAAGCAGGTGATGTTGGAGAGGAGCAATGCCTGGGCCTGCTACCATCTTTAATGACTCTGTTTTTTTCAAATTGCCTAGCTTTCTACAGGGTGATATAAGGAGCAACAAGCCGCATCGCCAAAGGAGGGAAGGCTTCAGTTAGATACAAGGGGCCAGATTTGAACAGTCCAAAGAGGAGAGTGGGTAACAGTTAGATGTAAGAAAGAGAAAAAAGGAGGAAGTGACAATAAACTACTTTCTTGACAATTCTGCCCAGGGCCAGCCAGGAAGTAAAAATTATCTGGTGACTGGGCACTCCCGTGGGCCCTGAGCTGGCGAAAATCGAGGCTGTACTCAGCGGTAACTTTGACCATGATAATGATAATGAGCACGGTAAGGTTTAGCAGTGCTTTGTTAATACAAAGGTTGACTGAAGGAAGGAGATGGAATTGCATGCCACGAACAAGCGAGATCAAGGATAGTTATATCTATTTTCAAATGTCTCAATGACTCTTATACAGAAGATGGGATGCATTTATGTCGCTTATTATGTATTCCCACACAGGATAACATTAACTCTAGTGGATAAAAATGACAAGGAGGCGAACGTCCGCTCACAAATTCTCCGTGTTGTGGTTTATGTTTTGCACAAAGGCAACCAGGCAATGAGGCAGGTGGGTTGTGCAGTCCAGCCAGTGCATGTAACCAGCATGCGAGGTGATCTTGAGCTGAGCCAGCCCATCAGGGTACCTGTCTGTAATTCAGCAAAAGGAGACGTCATTTTCTAATCTGCACAAAAACATAGTGACCCTGAATTCAAGATAAGACCATCCGTCAGTATTGTCCATTAATGGCGCACACTGGCTCAGTCATAGGATGCCCAAGTCAAGGCTGGGTGCTCAGCCATGAGGAATGTCACACCCCTGCACCCTGCCACATGGGGAAAGTGAATTCGATGGCCTCTACAGTTCTTTCCAGCTTGATTTCTCTGCTGTCTTGACTTTTCACTTCATTAATTTCAGAATTATCCTATGAATCAAGGATCTCTCAAAATTTCTCTTTCCTTTAATAGTCTAATTCCTAAAATCTCCTCTGTTTTGGTAGGAAGTGAGAGCAATGATATCACACACCTGCATGGGATTGACACACATGCTTTTCCTTGATTTGTATACCAAATTAGGAAAAATAAATCCAGTGTTTTTCTTTTTGTTTTTTTGTTTTTCAGTTTCTTCCAGAAGTTTTTCTGAACCATCTATCTATATAAAAGACTAATATGCAAAGTGTCCCCTTGGGAGTTTGACCAGGAGACCGGGAGTTCGATTGCTCACTATGACATGGACTGACCACCAGGGGTGGCGTGTAACAAAGGAAGGCCCCGGCCCGCAGCCGGAAGGCCCCGATCAGCCCTGGTCATCAGCCAGGCCTAGAGAACCTACCCATGCATGAATTTTGTGCACCAGGTCTCTAGTTATGAAAATAAAATATTACATTGGTAATGGGAGGGATGCAACTTCAGCTCATCTACTTCCAAAGATGCTGAAGTATTTCCAGAAGTGGTCAGGGTTTCAGCACTAGCTATATGAAAGGAGCAAGTATATTTTTATTAACATGATGAGATGTTTAAAAGAAGGTTATAGAAAAAATTACTTTATAATGACTATATCTAGCTGTAATTTTTCAAATCCTGACTCATTTATATAGCACTATCTTCTAATGAGTTAATCATTGTATAGAACTTATTATGTAATTCAAATTCCATTTGCACTCAGCAATGTACGCAAGATACACTGAATAAGAATCACCCTGGACGTGCAGAAAAGATGTACTCTTCCTGCTTTTCTCCTTAAGATGAGTTTTCTTTCAAATGAAGTGTGAATTGAATCTTACTGTTGCATAATTTTATAAAACTGAAATGCACAGCATTATGACATTTCTATAGCATTTTCTAATACAAAAGGTAGTTTCAAATACATTACTTTATTCAAACTACAAAACGACACTGTGAGACTAGGCAGGAGGATTCTAAAACATTTCAAGTACCCAAATGTTTACTCAGCCCTTCACACAAAATAGAAAACATGTTTATATAAACATTTAGTAAATATACATACTGACGTGGTTCTATAAGCAAAAGATGCAATTTTATAATTTTGCCTGTAGGAGGAGTGTTAGGCAATAACTAGCCATTCTGCACAAATATGTAATATTCTAATTTTATCTCAAAATAAATATAACATTCAATAACATTTACAAATTTAGGGGAAAAAAGCCCAAGAACATAATCTTTTTATCTCCCACACAACTGTTTTATGAAGGAAACCACATTCCGATCATTAACTCTGCCTCAGGTCAGACTTCTGTTCCAGTTTCCGATCCTCCTATCTGTCTCTCTGTCTTCCTACTCTCTATTCTGCTGGCAGAATCATTTTTGCTGAACCAGATTACAACTCTAAAACATTTATACCCACTCCAGATCAATGCCTGATGAATAAACTCCTGAGGGTAGCATTAAGATCCATCCATAATCCGGACTCAAACTTCCTCGTGTACATTGCCTTCACAGAAGCCCATTCACCTTTTTATCTCCCTAACAGAACCCAGGATCAGTTCAGGTATCCTCAGCCTTCAGGAAAATGGGGTCCCACCTTCAGCCCAAGGGAAGGTTACAGAGAGTTAAGAGATCGATTGCTCCAGGTTGGGCATACATACCACACTGGGACAGTCAATCTAAAAGGGAGAAATTTGAATCCTTTTTCAGAAGTAAAGAATTGGATCTCTCACATACACATACCTCTTCCCACCCCACTAGATTTGAATAATGAAAAATCCAATCCACTGGCAACCATTTTATGATGACAGAAACTACCAGATTTAAGATGAAGTCAAAACTAAAAGGCAGAGCACAACTACTCCCTGGATATTATGGATAACACACACACACACACACACACACACACACACACACACACACACACACCACCTGTATGTGCCTGCTAGCTGGCCTGTCTTCCCTCACTTTTCTTCTGCTACGTATGCACGGAAAACGATTCTTTGCCTTTTCCGACACTCCCAAACTGCCCAATTCAAATACTTTGAGTCTTGTGGTCAAAATTAATATCACCCTTTGAGACACCATAGTTCTTTTATGTTATTCCAATGACATTTATTTTAAATACCTATTTGCATCCCTAATGACCTATAGAGGTCACTCAGGAACAAGCTGTATATCTTATTCATCTCCCATTCTGCATAGTGTTTAACACAAATCATTCAACAAAAGCTTCTTGAACTGAATGATATATAGTAATATCCACATAAAACTGTTCTGGATATTAAATCAAAATAATATGAAACAAAATAATTTTAATGAGTTTGCCAATAAGTTTATTCCACTCATCCTAATATGAATTTCAAACTTCCTTCTGCCAATCTTTCAACATCTTCAGTGGGAAAGAATGATAGCTTTGTATTGTTTCTTTTGCTTGTAATCATCTAAGTAAGCCAAAAGCCACATGATGAAAGGGTAATTTCTACACTCTTATTTTATTTTGAGACTTTACCAACCAGCACATTTTTTTTAATTTTTAACTTTATTTCTATTGGTGACACTATTACAGGTGTCCTCATCCCACACCCCCTCTGCCCACCTCCATCCAGCCCCCACTCCCTCCTCCCTCTGGCCATCACCACATTGTTGTCAGTGTCTATGGGTTATAGTTCTTGGTCTACAATTTAATTTTAATTCAGAAATTTCTCTTGTGTTTTTGATGTTCGTTTCTCTTGAACTTCTTTTGTTGTAGTAGCCTTTTCAGGTGGCTGACCTTCCCACAGTGATTGTCTTTCCTTTCTTGTTTTCATTTTATTTTTGGAAACTTCCTTCTACCCCAATTCATCAGTCATGAGGTGTGGGCTTCACTAACCTTAGGAACATTGCTGCGCAAAGCCGGGTCACTCTGGATCCCATCCCCAGGAATTTATCACTGGGATGAGGTGACCCCAGTGGCACTCCAGCCTTGACTCCTGGGCAGACTTATCACGCAGTACTCTTCATAAATTAAAATCTGCTATAAATTCACACTGTGTATTAGTAAAGCTACATAGAAGCCAAACCAGAAAAATCGAGGGTATGTTATCGATAGTAGCACCAACCCTCCTTCTCAGTCCCACCTCCCCGTGGGAAAAATAATCTTGTCTCAAAATAATTTGGTTACCAAATTCAAAAAGTTGAAAAACATTTTACTAATCTTCTGTCCATTCACTTCAGAAGTGGCACGTTTCTATTGTCCTGAGCACAAACCTCAGCACCTTTCTTATTTCGGACAATGGATTTAAGCATCTGGCTTCTTTAAATCCATCTAAAACCAGCAGTGAAGTGCTTAGTGTTGACCTAACCAGCAGGGGTCAGAGTCAGAGCAAAAACCACCTACTGAAGGCTTCCGCAGAAGGACATCCAACACTTAAGTCGGTGAAAGTCCACCGCCTGCCAAGTAGCAGAAACGATGTGTAAATAGCAGACATGTCAACGAAGATATCAGCAAGCAATACCTAGTCATGGTTAAAGTCTGGGAAAATGCTCTCAAGAGAAAATACTGATATTGAAACAAAATATCACAATAAAGAAAAAATAATTAAACTTATCATCCTGAAGCTGGCTGCCGCAGAGGTTATAAAACACTTAAACAGCTTTAGATATGACAAGTAGCTTCCTAAATTTGGATTAAGAACAAATTCAGTTTATTTCGTTTCCTTAAAGTGTGATTTTTTTTTTTAATGGCAAAATTATATTCTGAAAATGACTTACTTGTTACATCAGTCTTAATTCCTGCGATCTTCAACAGCGGTTCCACCTTCTCAGAATATATCTGTGTAGCTTCTTTTTTGTGGCTTTGGGGATTTAGGAATATTTTTAATGACTTGGGTCTGTTTGAAAAACCTAAGAAGCAAGCATAAAGATAATGTTACACAATCTCTGTCAGCATTTTTTTATTCCCTTTAAAACCATAGACTAAGTCCAATTAGGATGTTATAGACCTATCTGAATAGTATTTGCTAATTTTATTTGAAATTCTTACAAGAGTTTTCCTAAATATGGCATTAGCTTAAAACATTTACATTTCTTAGCAGTGAAAATGGGACTATCCCTCTTAAAAAATAAATCATGAGTTATAACAAAGCATTTCATGTAGGAAGGAATATGTGAATAAAAGAAACATTGTGGCCGAAACCGGTTTGGCTCAGTGGATAGAGCGTCGGCCTGCGGACTGAGAGGTCCCAGGTTCGATTCCGGTCAAGGGCATGTACCTGGGTTGCGGGCACATCCCCAGTGGGGAGTGTGCAGGAGGCAGCTGGTCGATGTTTCTCTCTCATCGATGTTTCTGACTCTCTATCTCTCTCCTGTCCTCTCTGTAAAAACTCAATAAAATATATTTAAATAAATAAATAAATAAGTAAGTAAATAAATAATAAATAAAAGAAACATTGTGATTATTAGGCAAGGTTTTTATATATTTACCAAATCACAAATGATACATCCAATGTTCCTTTAGCATGTGTTTCTGGGAAGAAAAGCGATGGACTGTACAAACAGAGAACCCTATTTCCTCTCCTTGGGTAAATATGCTCATCATTGGAACGGGGCATTCTGGGGACCTCGGGGCTACCCAGGCCTGACCTGCGGGGTGAGGGCCTGCAGCCAGAGCAATGCATGCTGGGAGCTAAAATCTGGGTTTGGGTCCTAGTTCAAGCCTGAGAAGGGGTCGGGGAGAAAGGACTCTCCCCGGGGGAACTGGGAAAGCAGCCCCTCTCGGCGGGATCCGATGATAGTGCTGCCTCACAGTTGGGGCTGAGATTTGATACTACAATTTTCTGGGCTTGCAAGATGTTTATCACTTAGGACCCAGTTGGAGCAGGTGCAAAGCAAATTTTCTGTTGTTAGGAAGGGGGCAGGAGGGACACAGGAGCCGAAGGAAAGCTGCTGACCGGCTCATGGTAAGCTGCTCTCACATGGCCCCAGGTCACAGTTAAAAAAGCCGCTACTAACATCCGTTTTTAATAAAACCATTACGAAAGCCAAATGAAAAATGTTCACTACACCAAGGTCAGGCTTTGTGCCTCATTTAGAGACAGTATGCCGTTTCCCATCATATCTGATACAACTGAACCTTTCAACAGCACATACCGTTTTGAACTCAGGGACCCTGAGTTTGGGATGAGGAAGTGCTAGGACCATGCTGAACCCCTTATGTGCTCTTAATGGCCCCTGGGCCCCTCTTTCAGTAAGAGGCCCCTGTCTGTCTCCTAGCTCCCCGGTCCTGAAACCTCAAAGCCATGTGCCATTCCTTCCTTCTCTGTCAATCCCTCCATTCAAGTGGGTACCCAGGTTCAGGAGGCGGTAACTACATCCTCCAGTTCCTTCTCCCCTCCTGGCTGTTGCCTCTGGCTCAGTGCTCTCCAGGCCACACGGGGGCACTTTAATGTTCTCCTTCCATCCCAGCTGGACCAGCCCTGCAATTTTCAAAAGCTGCCATGGCTCAGGGCTGTAGGCGGAGCGAGCCCAAAGCCCTTAACATGACATTCAGAGCCTCCCCCCCGCCCACCCCACCCCCCCACAACAAACTCCTACCCCGTGTCTGCCCTTATTCTCTCACACATACTGAGACACATTTATTGAGCATTTGTGCTGAGTGCTGGGTAGAAGGCAGAGCAATTAAGATATGGTTCATGCTTTAAAGGAAGATGTGCCCACCAATAGAAGTAGGGCAAGACAGAATGGACTTGTTAGCAGAGTTGCAAGGTGCCACGGGAGCGTCTGAGAGGAGGGTGGTTAATTCCTAGTAGGGACCTGGAAAAGGCTCCCTGGAGAAGGAGTATTCAAGTGTGGTTTGGGGCTCATGCTGTTTTCACTACTTAAAATTCCCTCCTTCCTAACACCTCACCCTCTCCCTTAGCAAAAAGCAGGGGTGGGGGGATGGAGGGAAATCTGAGCAGTGCAACCAGCCTGGCCAATGCACAATGCTAAGGTACCTGCAGGAGTTTTTTTGTTCCGTTTCAGCTTCCCCATCATGCCCTGGACCCACGCGCTTGTCAAATAGCAGGTATTCCAGGCCTCCCTTATTCAGACGGTTTTTCCTTTCCACTCCACCGTATCACCCTTTCTCTCAAAATTCTACCGCTTTTCCAAAGCTCACTTCAAATACCACTTTCTCGCCTTTCCCATTCACCAACAGAATTCACCTATCTGGCTTCTCGCTTAATACAGAAAACTCTGATGAAATACCCACTATCTCATCTCAGGATTCTCATTAGCCAAATACAAAATGGAATAAAGACAGTAATATATCATCCTAAAGGGGAGAAAGGAAACTGTCTTATAGTAGAATGACAACTAATAAATATGGGAGAACTTAGAGAGTTAGAAAAAATCTCTGTGTTCAACCATCGTAACAATGGATTCAGGCGAGAATTAGCACTGGAAGTTAAAACCATCAGAGACAGTCAGTTGGGGAAATAAAACATTTACTTATTCTTAAACTCTGTCCCTCATTATTCTCGTTACCAAGAGTAAAATGTCTCCATTTAGAGTTAACAACATCCTTTATGGTACAAACGACACATATGCCTCACGACATGCACAGAGCACGGAGAAGGACACACAACCACTTCTGTGGTACTTCTTCCCAAAGTGCATAATGTGGGTCGAACACGATGGAACATTCAGACAACACAAACCGAGGAGCATTCTTAAAATAACTGCCTTAAACTCTTTAAAAAAATGTTGCCCGGCTGGTGTAGGTCAGTGGATTGAGCATCCTCCTATGCAACAAGAGGTCACCGGATTCCTGCTCAATCCCCAGTAGGGGACACACAGGAAGCAGCCAATCAACGTTTCTCTCTCATCCATGCTTCTATCTCTCCCTCTCCCTTCCTCTCTCTCTAAAATCCATAAAGACATGTTTTTTTTAAATGCCAAGGCAAAGAAAGGCAGGGGACCTATTCCCATGAAGGAGGTTAGAGAGATAAGTAAATATAAATCATTCGGATGACAAGTGATTCCAAATCAGGTATAAAAAGAAAAAAAAAATGCCCTAAGCCTTTGAACATATATGTATAAAAGTGCACAAAAAATGTCCCATCCAACCCTTGTGAAATAACCCCCTAAAGAAGGCAGGAAAGAGGATAAAATTATTGTTTCAAGATTTTCCAAAAAGATTTAAACAAAATAATTTAATTCTTAAGCCTCAGTTGGCAATAAGCCTCCGCTAACAATAGCAATAAAAACTAAATACATTCATACGAATATTCCATTCTTCAGGTATTCTGGTAAATTGAGGTCTTTTAAACACAAATCAACAAAGCTCATTTTTCACCAGAGACTGAATTCATTTTCTCATTTCTCTTCCTTTTGGGTACACTTAATATGATGATTAGGAAGCTAAAGTCTAAGTGTACATAAATCAGGTGGAAATTTGATACCAATTTAGAGATCAGGCTTTAAACACAAATCAACAAAGCTCATTTTTCACCAGAGACTGAATTCATTTTCTCATTTCTCTTCCTTTTGGGTATACTTAAAATGATTAGGAAGCTGCAGTCTAAGTGTATATAAATCAGGTAGAAATTTGATACCAATTTAGAGATCAGCCAGGGATTTCTATGAATAAAGCAGAATTTTGAAACATGTTCTTAATTAGATGAAATAAAGAGATATCATTTAAAAGTCTACAACGTTCTGTCCTCCCATGCCTCCCCTTCTATTCTGTTTGGGTCCTGGAACTCACTATGTTCCCTCTACCACAGTGGCTTTGCACCTGCCCTCCCCTTTCTCTGCCCACCTACACTTTCTGCCACCAAAGCCACTTTGTCCTATTAACCTCTACTCTTTGTTTTGACTCACCTTAGTCACTTCCTTGGGAAATCCCACATGGCCTCCTTGGCTATGCGACTTTGGCTGGGTTATTTTCCCCCACTTGTTCTTACAGGTTTGTACACACCCCAATCTTGATACCGACAATGTTGTAATTTTATATCTATTTATTAGTTGTTCTCCCATACTGGACTGGAAACCCTCTGGGGTTTTTCTCCATATTCTATCCCCTTAGTGAAGGGTATACAGTAGATGGCCAAATATTTGATGACTGAATAAAAGGGTAATGTTATCCTCAGGCCATATAGAGCACAATAATATCCATTCATTATTCACACAAATCTGCATGCCTGTCATTTGCCAGGCAGGGTACTAGAAGCTGAGGCCCTATCGGTGAATGAAGTAAACCTCTGCCCTCACGAAGCTTTCATGCCAATGAGGGGACACAGAAACGAACAAGAGAACTCAGAGTGTGTCAAGTGGTAATAAGTCCTAAGGATAAAAATGAAGCCCTGGCTGGTTTGGCTCAGTGGATGGAGCGTCGGCCTGCGGACTGAAGGGTCCCAGGTTCGGTTCCGGTCAGGGGCATGTGTCTTGGTTGCGGGCACATCCCCAGTGGGGAGTGTGCAGGAGGCAGCTGATCGATGTTTCTCTCCCATTGATGTTTCTGGCTCTCTGTCCCTCTCCCTTCCTCTCTGTAAAAAATCAATAAAATATATACAGAAAAAAAAATGAAGCTCTCTA
The DNA here is from genome assembly GCF_000327345.1 of Myotis davidii. NCBI lineage: Eukaryota > Metazoa > Chordata > Mammalia > Chiroptera > Vespertilionidae > Myotis > Myotis davidii. Next base: position 10,045,749 of record NW_006288615.1, on the reverse strand, counting down.
ATGGGACAGAGTGAAGGCAAAGGCAGGAGAAGTGACTTGCTGGCCAGGACAATCAGATCACCCAGAACCTTGTGGGTGTTGTGACTGTAGCTCATGTTCTGAGTGAGAGAAGCATGGAGAACTCTGAGCAGTGCAGCAACATACCCTGGGGTGTTAGAAGGATCACTCTAGCTGCTGTGTGCGAAGTAGACACAGTGAGGGAAAATACTGACAAAGTAAGAACAGTTGAAATATTCCAGGTGGGAAATGATTGTGCTTGGACTAGAGTGAAGTGGAAACTAAAAAAAAAAAAGTTAGATTTCAGATATATTTTGGAGGGAGAGGACAGGACTTGTGTGCTTTTTGGGTATGGTATGTGTAAGAGAACAGTCAAAGCGCAGTCAAATGTGTGGCTGGATAAAAGGAAAGTGAGGACGTAAGAAGGGTAAGGACTAGTGAACAACTTGTAGAGTCAATAATTTGTGGTCTTAGTGAAACTGAAGGATATTGGGAGTTGGGAGAGTAGAACAGGTGAGCTAGGAAGACAGACGGCAGTAGCCACGTAGAAGATAGGATGCTTGAAATTAAGACAGAGAGTTATAGCCAATAGTAAGATTTGATGAGCTTCCATATTCATCAGAATTACCTGAAGGGCTTCTTAAATACATATTTCTGGGTCCCAACCCCAGAGTTTTGGACTCAGTTATCTGGGGTGGGGTCTGAGAGGTCACCTTTATAACAAGTTCCCAGATGATGCTGTTGATGTTGGTCTGGGTACCACACTCTGAGAACCACTGATGGAGAAATATGATTATGGGAGGAAGTGGGTAAAGTGAAGCAAGTGCAGGTCAAGATCTTTGAAGAAGAGGCCAAAAACTGGGAGAACTTCTATAAAACACACAGAATTATGACAGCAGGACTGTTAGAAGGAGCGAGGTGAGGTGGGAACTAAATCTTCAGAACTGGGAGAAGGACACAGTAGTTTGCACAAGACTACAAGTAGAGGAGCTGGCGGTGGCTGATGGATGGAGCTTTAACGATGAGGATATTAAAAAGAATACACTGAGAAAATGGTCCCAAAATAGCAGTGAGATGCAAGGACGACACGAAAACACCGACAAACATATAACACTAGGACCAGTTGAATGAAACCCATGGCAAAGAAAATAGCCACCACTTGAGAGGACTGTCTACTTGACAAGTAATCCAATCTCTTTCCTAAGTCAATGTCAAAATGAAAAAGACGATGCAGAAGGAAATGTTTAGTTTAAATACATTCAATGAATGAGCCCTGGTTGGACACTTAACTGGTACAAATCAGCTATAAAAGACATTTTGGGAAACATGAGGAAAATTTCAATAGGGACCAAACAGCTTGTTTATAATGATATTTGGTTATTTGTGAAATGACTATTTTTAAAGATGCATACTGAACTATTTCTGGCAGAAATGTCATGATGTCTACGATTTATTTTAAAACACGTTGACAGAATAAAATGTTTAAAGCAAATATGGGAAAATGCTAAGAACTGTAGAATCTAGGTGGTAGGAATATAGGTGCCAATTGTAATGTTGTTTTTATATTTTCTATGTCTGACATTTTTTAATAATATACTAAAATATATATTGGTACCATCCTTGACTTTTTCTCTAAATATGGCCCATATCCACTAAGCCAATAAACCCAGCCAGTTCTATCTTCAAAACAAGCCCAAAGTCTGATCTCTTCACACCACCTCTCCTGCTCCTATCCTGATTTTAGTCACCACGTCTCACCTGGATTATACAATTTCCACTTAACTGGTCTCCTACTTCAACCTTCTCTCCCACTCATAGAGTCTATTCTCCACTTGACAGCCAGAATATCTATTTTAAAAGTGAGTTATATCATGTTGCTCCTTTGCTTAAAATGTCCAAATGCCCCCCCCCATTTCCCCAAAAATCAAAGTTAAAAATGATACAAAGCTTGCAAGACCCTTCATGTTCTCTGCCCAGCCACCTCCGTGACTTCACTTCCCATTACTTGACTCCCTGCTGACTTGACTCTGTGCAGGACTTTCTTGCTCAAGCTTCAGCACTTACTGTTCCCTCTGCTGGAATCCATTTCCTTAGATATTTGTATGGCTCCCTCTCCCCACTGCTTTCAGTTCTCTTCTAAAACATCACAGCCAACGAGGCCTTCTACAGTCAGCTCTGTGTAACAGCAAATACTGCCATCCCGTTGCCTGGTGGCACCTATCATTTCACATCACGGAAAATATGTTTGATATTTTTCTTATAGCCTACATGTTTGTGTCCCCTCAAAATGTATATGTTGACATCCTAATCCCCAACGTGAGGTACTAGGAGGTGGGGGCTTTGGGAGGTGATTAAATGATGAGGGTAGAGCTGCTGTGAATGGGATTAGTACTCTTACAAAAGAGACCCCAGAGAGCGCTCTACCTCTCTTTTTGCCATTAGAAGACACAAAAAGAGGCCTCTCCCCAAAACCTGACCATGCTGACACCCTGCGCTCAGACGTCCAGCCCCCAGGACTATAAGAAATAAATTTCTGTTATTTATAAGCCAACCAGTCTATGGTACTTTGTTATAGCAGCTCAAACAGCCTAGGACACCCCACTACCACTGGAATTTAACTACTTGAGGTCAAAGACTTTACGGTTCTGCTCTCTGCTATCTTACTGGTTCCTAGAATAGTATCTGGCACACAATAGCTACTGTGTGTGTGTGTGTGTGTGTGTGTGTATTAGTATGTGTATATATGTATGTACACACACACACATACATACATACTGGCCTTTTTGCTCAGAATCTAAAATAAATCAGTTGGCCTTCCAGAAACAAATAACGTTATAATAAAAATCAGAAAGTGTCCCTAGAAGAAACTGACTTTAGTCTACATGGCACTGATCGGTTTTGAAAAGCAAACTCAATAGTCATATCCTAGGCTTGGACTCAGTGCTGTCCCTCAGCCCCATCAGCGCACTTGGAGCTTCATCATCTCACAAGAGAAAGGAAAATTCAAAGAGAAGCAGGTAGCCAAGAGGGTGGCACAGGTGAGCAAAGATGATGTCGAGATAAAATTCAGCAGCTGAGGCTGTCAAATGAATAGGTAAACCTATCATCCATGAAAAGAACTGTAACAATAGAAAAGCTTTCAGAGACGTTGGAAACTAGGTTAGGGAGGTAACAAAGAGGAGAAAGTTCTTTGAGTTTTACTAAATGTAATTAATTCATTAATAAAAAGTTTAATTTTGTACATGAGGAAATAGATATGTGTATCCTATCCTAGACCTCTTGCCCAAACAATAACTATTTCCACGTAATAGAGAAATATAGTACACTGTAAAGATTTAGGTAAAATCACTAGCTACAAGAACCCTATGAAAATATTTTTAAAATATGACAACCTTGCTCTTCTCATATACAATGACAAGCTGTTCAATACGAAAGCTGTATGGAGACACCAATTCCCTGAACTCCTTGAAAAAATAAATCCCAGAGTGATAATTATCTGTTACTCATAATTTTTACAATAGTATAAACATCCCTAAAATAGATCATCAAATATTAAAATGTAGGTATGATTCAACATGAATATGCCACTGACTTGGTCCTCAGTCCTTTGGTAACCTCTCAATTCATACTCTAGAGTCCAGATCTTTTAGCACGCCAGTTTGCAGTGAACCAGCGATGTAAAACAGAATGGCCAACTGTTCCTCCGTTAGTAACAAATGTGCTAATATGTACTAGTTTAAACTTGATCTATCAGTGAGCCAATGAACCATGAAGGGTGGGGGTTAATCAGGGTGTTCTCCAAACAAAGGCTCCTGAGAGCTGCGGGGATGCCACTCCCAGGCTCACATCTGTGCTGTTTTGAGTGCAGCGCGGTGGAAATGGCACGGTGTTCATCCAAATTAAGAGCCCGGGACCTTGTCATAGTCCTGTGTATACTCGCAGCCATTTTACACAGAAAAGCAAGCAAGTTGTTGCAAAGAACAAAGCCAACCACAGGAAATAAAGGCTTCCCTTGGCCACAAATCTCAGGAGCTATTAATGTTAAACTGTCCTCAGTTAATGTGTAACAGTGACGGTAAAAGCCTCGCCTTCACACGGAAGGTCTGACAGCTTCCCGGCACAGCTCAGCGCTGGAGATGTTTCATATTCGGCGATTTATATGAAATGCACCGATTTCACTTTCCTATCAGCAAAAGCTTATTGATGCGCATCTTTACACATACAGATGAAAATGACTCAGTGCTCTATGGTTTACGTAAAGTAACAAACAAGCCCACTGACTTCACACGCAGCCCCCCAATGTGACATATCTTTCTAACAGCTGCAAGACTGAATAGCAGTTCATAGAAAAAAATCACCTGCTGCTGGTAGTACCTCAATACTTCAGGATTAATCAATAAAGGGGTCAAGACTATGTAGATTGAGCAGGAGTACACAAGCAGGAAGGAGATCAAAGAGAGAAAAAGAAAACAAAAATCTAACCAAATATATCCATTTATTTTTACCAGATTTTTATAATCTTATGATAAAGTGAATTTTAATTTATTTTGGAAGACATTTCCATACATGGCTGGTGAACATGAATAAAAAAGGGTCCAAATCCTCTAGAAGGGAACTTATTCAATACCTAACTAAACTACACATGCACTTACACTTTAATCCAGAAGTCTACTTCTACAAGTTACCCCCAAGCTACAATATGTACAAATTTATTTATTGCGGCATTATTTGTGATTGAAGATATGAGAAATAATCAAAATGTCCAGACATTGCGATGTATTGAATAAAGTATGGAACAGACCACAAAATGGAATCTTATACAGCTGTAAAAAAAATAATAATGAAGCACTCTATGAAGTACTATGGAATGATTTTCAGTATATGTAGTTAGGTGAAAAAAGCAAAGCGCAGAAGAGTTTATATGGTAACTTTTTATATAACAAAGGAAATTTTAAAAATGCACATACCTGGTAATTTTGCAAAAAGAAATATAGCTCAACCCAGCCGGTATGGCTCAGTGGTTGAGCATCAACCTATGAACCAGGAGGTCACAGTTAGATTCCCAGTCAGGGCACATGCCTGGGTTGTGGGCTCAATCCCCAGTAGGGGGCATGTAGGAGGCAGCCAATCAATGATTCTCTCTCATCATTGATGTTTCTATCTCTCTCTCTCCCTTCCTCTCTAAAATCAATAAAATATACTTTTTTAAAAATTCTTCAAGCAAATAGTATCTAAACATGACACAATTTTATTACCATTAATGGTAGTGTAATGAATGCCACGGGGCTTAATAATAATTTGTCACTTAATGTGAAATATGTATTTCCTACTTATGCAAACTGTAAGAATGATGCTTTATTACTTTTAACTTCATTTCTTTCCAATGAAAAAGTTGTTAAATGATAATCCATTTTACTTGCATCCTAGAGTTGATCCGATTTCTATCTTTCTTGTATGCTGTAAGCATTTGTGTTTTGCAAAACTCTTGTAAAGATAAAGCCTGGAAATCAGTCACAAATTAATATGTGTTTTTAAATTCCTTTAAGCTAGAAAGAAAATATCTGCAAACTTTTCATAGTGCATGCTCAGTTCATTCTAAGGCATTTGAGAAACCTTAATTAATAATGGTAACAGTCATGATGAGAAATTTTTAAAGGATTGAGAAATGCATTTTACTATTACTGCTCACCCTAAATATTTTTAAAATATGTTTTTAATAATTTTAGAGAGAGAAAGGAAAAGGGAGAGAGATAGAAAAAACAACATTGATGTGAGAGAGAAACATGGATCAGCTGCCTCCTGCACGCCACATAGGGGTATCGAGTCATAACCCGGGCACATGCTCTGACAGGGAATGGAACCAGCAACCTTTTGGTGCATGAAACAACGCTCAACCAACTGAGACACACTGGCCAAGGCTCACCCTAAATATTGAGGGTGAGCTTTAGAATTCAAAGACTATAGAGTTCTGAATCATAATGTTGGAAAAAGAACACAAGAGAAGAATAATCTTCAGATAAGATGATGTAGCTCTTTTCTAACAAGAAAAGTGTTTGAAATTCTTTTTTTTTCCAGGATAAAGTCTAAACCATGCAGTATATATAATACACTTAAGATGGTAGAATATACCACTGACCTGGTGTAGATAAGAGAATGAACAGGGGTTAAGAACTCATGCTCCAGACTCAGACACACAGATTTGTCCCCAGTTCCTCTACCAGATACGAGCTGTTTAACCTCAGATTAGCCCATTTTTAAACTATATTAAGCCTTAGTTTTCTCATGTACAACCTAAGAGATGATAATGAGAATAATAATTTACTTAATTCTACTATTTGCTAAGTCATATGGTATTTTAATTCTTCAAACTTAACAAAACACACAAGTATTATTTCTTTTTTATGAGAACAATAGAGGCCCGGTGCACAAAAATGTGTGCACTCGGAAGGGTCCCTCAGCCGGCCTGTGCCCTCTCGCAGTCTAGGACCCCTCGGGGAATGACCACCTGCTGGCTTAGGCCCGCTCCCCAGGGGGATAGGGCCTAAGCTGGCAGTCCAAGAGCCCTCGGGGGATGTCCACTTGCCAGCGGGGAGCAGACCTAGCTTCAGTCGGACATCCTTAGCGCTGCTGAGGAGGCAGGAGAGGCTCCCACCACCACCGCTCTACTGGCAGCCATCAGCCTGGCTTGCGGCTGAGCAGAGCTCCCCCTGTGGGAGCACACTGACCACCAGGGGGCAGCTCCTGCATTGAGCGTCTGCCCCCTGGCGGTCAGTGTGTGTCATAGTGACCAGTAATTCCCAGTTGCTGTGCTGTTTGGGTCAATTTGCATATTACCCTTTTATTATATAGGATATTTGTAGTTCTTGATGCTAGTATTGTAAGATTTAATGAGCTAATTTATAAAAATTGTGTATAATAGTGGCACATAGTAGATGATTAATAAATGTCAGTTATTATTAAGATTTCAATTTTTAAAATAAGGACTTCTCTGTAATTCAGCAAAGGGAAAAAAAGTTAACTACTTTATTTAACAGCATAAAAACAATTCAACATTTTACTGGCTACATTTAGAGAATTCCTTATTTAGCCTTTTGAATATAATCACTTAAGATATGGCAAAGCAGAGCTAATTTTTTTTTCTCCAGAGAAAAACTTTGTTACACAAAACACACAAAGGACTTTTATCTAGCAAAAAGATTTTGAAATATACCAGAAATAACTTGAGAATGAATCCACCTCAACTCTTATTCTCAAGATACTCAATGACTAAAGCAGGAATACAACTGTCTTCTATCAGACACCAATTACTTGCTGTTAAATATAATGAATTACGTATAAAAATGGATTCCTTCATTAGGATGATGCTATAGAGGCCAAAGAGAAACATTTTGGAAGATGGTTTGTGTTACTCATCCAAGTTTACACAGCATTAATAGTTTGTAAGGGAAGATTGTAGTTTGCCTTCAGCTGAAAGAGCAATGGCTGTGAGTTAGAGCTGATGTTATTAAGAAAAGACACTTCAAGTGACAAGAGAAACCCTAGGCATGCCTCTGTCGGTCTTTAACAGGCGTTTCCGCAGCAGTCCCAAGGAGTAAGTGTGATAGCACGAGACCAGGAGTGGGTGTTGGCTAACCTTTAAGACTACTTAATATAATAAGAATATATAGGGTCCTGCCACCTATAATTAATCCTCACAAAGGCAGCTTTGGTAAGCGTGGAGTGCAGAGTTTTATATATGTTCATTAAATCAAACTTGTGTTGTTCAAATTTTTGACATCTGTGGTTCTTGGCCCTGGCAACACTTCAGAACCACAGAAGGGACTTCTCAAGGCAGCTCAGGCCTCTGTCCATCCAGACGTATTTAATCAAAGCTCCAGAATTTTCAGACTTGGGAACAGTTAAGTCCTTAGAAGGATGAATTTTTTAGGTGAAATTCACACATACGTACATCATAGCAAGAATGCGATCCTTTTTTATTGCACCCTACTCTTTCATGGTTTTAATTTCTTTGTTTGGTCATTTGAAATGTATTTATTTCATATTCTCTGCTTTTTCTATGATGGCCAGTCCTTAGGAATGTATAGTTTATCATGTCTGCAGACTCTTACGCCGGGTGATTTTTCATACTGCTAATTGCTAGAATGGAAATGGCTCAAAATGTAAAACACTAGGTTCAAGAAATAATTTTTTCTATCCTTTATTAAGCAAATTTTTCATGATAAGGATATATTTTCAGTTGCAAATTTGATAAAATTGGAGATTTGGTTTTTAAAAGGTTTTCTTTTTAATGTTATTGTCCTTGCAAGAGTTAAACAGTGTTATTAGTGATTGTGAATTTAATAGAATTAGTTTAATTTCACTGTTTTCTTCTGAATGTCCAGCTTAGAAAGTTCAAGGCAGAGGAAAAAAAAACAAACTTCAAAGGAAACTTTCTTCAACTCGATTTCAATCTTTCATTTTGATAAAATATATTTTTCTTATTTGCAAACTGATTGAAAAGCAGTATCTCATAAAGTTATACTAAGGAAAATACTTAAATATATAAGCTTTCAAATATGTATAACACACTTTGAATAATTATAAAGTCAGTGTTTATTAAAAGACATTTCATTTTCAAAATTGAGCTATCAGCTGTTACAGTGTGTATACATTTTGGGGAGGACACCCTGTATGTTTAACAAGTAACATCTATTGAAAAGAATAAAATTACATGGACAATCTCTGGTAGCACAAACCCTGTGATTGCCACAGTGAGTGTATATCTGAGCACCTAACAAAATCATGAGTCTCAGTATGCCTGGAGGTGAACAAAAACGGGCATGACAAGGTGACAATATACTGAGGGGCTATCATCCTAGGGATGACTAAAGCAGAGATTTTCAAATGTTTTTGTTTTAAAAGGTTTAAACCACGCCTTACTCAGAACTACTCAATATAAAACAGATCAATGAGGAGGGACACTGGCTCAGGAGTGAGTGGCAGGTGTGGCTCCTACCCAGTGAGGCATGTCCTGGGGGAGGGTGGTGACACTCCACAGAGCGCAGTTTGAAACCACTACAGGAGGCAGACGTCACGTGATCTCTGTTGGACAGAGTACTTCAAATGGGATTGGACTTCAGTATTTACATGTAAATGAGGTAATGCATATTTAATCAGTTTCCACATTACTATAATATATATTGCTAGTAAAAACATATTCAGAAGTGGCATGCGTGATTTTAATGTCAAACTCAACTGGTCATAAAACAAAGTCTCGAATCACTTTTTCAGTGCTTCAAGAGAGAAACTACCCGTATTTCAGAAATAATGCTCTTGCAGTAAATAACTTGTCCCTAGGGAGACAAGTGTTGCCAATTCAAAGAGTGCACAACCGAATGTCTGAGGCTATCATACTTTCGACATGTAACAACTGCTCGTTTTAAATAATCATTATAATGTTGATTTCCGGTTTATTTTTGCTTATAAGTACATCATTTGGCAGCACATCCAAGGAAAACTTCACATCATTCTGTTCTTCTGCTAAGAAAAAATCTTCCTGATTCACAAAAATATGACTGATGACATGGCTTGGATTTCTTTAAAGAACCCAAAATATATTGCACCATGATTTTCTTATATAAGACAACACAAGTATTAAGCAAAAATCAATGTTTTTACAAAGTCTGAGTTTTGGCTATCAAGGAACGCATCCAATTAAGACCAAATTATTATTACATGGAAAATAGATTTGACATCTAGTGGGAAACTAGAAAAAAATTACTCATATGTAAATAATTTTTCCATTTTCCTTATTTTTCATAGCTGAAAACTGAGTGAGGCTGTTGAGTGAGAAGATAAGAGCAGGCTTCATTACAAGGACAAAATTTATTAAATAAATATGGCTCATTTATATTTGCCTATTTATAAAATTACGAGATGGAAATGAAACAAAATTATCAGAAATAACTCAATCAAGTGAGTGCTAAAAATACCCTTGTTAATTCTCTCTGGGTAACCATTAAGTATTATAAATAATTTTCAAAACCTACATATACCAGCAAAATTCAGTGTCCTGTGCTATAAGGGTTCTTCTGTTTCCTTGATTATTTATATTTTTTAGTTCCAGTTATCTTCTCTGCCTATTTTAATATATGAGTATTCCCAAGTCCTCTGCTTTTTGTAAACTCTGCACTACTTTCCTTGCAAAATTTCATCTATTCCCATCACATTAGCTCTTCTTCTTCACCTCTTCATGTATTCTCAAATATAAATATGCTTTAAAATATAGATTTCAGAGTCTAGAAGGTTGGTTGGTTCAGGATCCAGAAGAACTTGCAACTCACCATTTCTAGGAAACCCAAATATGCAGAGACTGATCACACCCTAATTGAATAAAAATTAACATATCTAGTGTACACAAATGCTATATTTAAAGGTTGTGCATGTTTATCTTTTCACAGATGTAAAAAAAAAAAAAGCAGAAAAGACTTAAATGAGTTTCACCACAATGACTATGTGTTAGGCTTATCACTCACTACATATCAGCCTTAATCAATCACATTTTTAAAAAATATATCTTTTTATTAATTTCAGAGAGGAAGGGAGAGGGAGAGAGAGATAGAAATATCAATGATGAAAGAGAATCATTGATCGGCTGCCTCCTGCACACTCCACACTTGGGATTGAGCCCACAACCGGGGCATGTGCCCTGATGGAGAATCAAACTGTGACCTCATGGTTCATAGGTCAATACTCAACCACTGAACCATGCCAGCTGGGCTCAATCATATTTTTTAAAGATCTGAATTTCTGAATCAACGATCAATGTTTATGAACCTTACAAGTTTGTTCATATTTTCATTGTGGTCTTTATTACATTTATAAACAAGTTTCTTTATTTGTCCCCAAGGACAAAAGAGTTTTATACAGGATTATACCTCATTCATTTCTGTACTCCCAACACTTAACACAGTGCCTTCTACAAAACCTGTGTTGGATAAATTAACCTATATTGCCTCTTAGTGAATAAAGTTATGGTAACTTTCTATTACTAAGAATTTTTTAAAAACGCTATGCTTAACTGTGTAAAAGGACAACATATTTTCCAAGAAAAACAGAAACCATGCTGAAACTCCTTTTTTTTTTATATTTATAAACCCACTTTCTTCTGGTCAGTCTTTGTCAGTTAGCCTTGAAACTTAAAGTATTGGAAAGTTGTCTCCCTTCTCCCCTTCTAGTATTGCCAATTTGTTCTTTCCTCAAAAATTCATCACATCTTATTCATTGCTCCAGTTCAATATATAAATGCACATACTTGAAAGTAACTCAATACCCAAATATACTAAAATTATAATTGTTAGGCTAATTAAACTAAAAGATGAAGTTGAGGTTTTCATGTTTTTCTTAATAGAGGGGGAAAGTGGGAAAAGATGTAAAAGGCTGGCAGGAAACAAATTCAATTTGCTGATTAAAGACAACATTCAAATAAACAAATGCAAAAAAGTGTTGTTGTTTTTTTAATCTGCTGGTCTTGCCACAGCACCGGTTAAAAGCAAGGTCTTGGATTTTAAATAGTGATGTCTAATATTCAATTGTACATCATTTTTATAGCCCACACCCCCGCCCCTGGCCTCAAACTTAAGTCAAGTCCACTTCAAACACAAATTCCTTGGGTGAGGACTTTAAAAATATAAAATTGGAAACCAAGGAACAATCACCATCTGTCAGACTTGATGCATGTGGTACAAAGCAGGGACATGGATGTGAGTCAGGAAGGTCATCCACAAATAGACCAAACCCCATGGAAATCAGAACCAGAGAGGAAGACATGTATGGCATGTGGATTGAGCCAATTATTTATCTCTCAGATGACAGGCACTTGAATGAACACCTAGATTATTACATGGAAGTGAAAGAAACATCAAGAAAAAGGGAAAGACAGTCTCTTCAATAAATGGTGTTGGGAAAACTGGACCGATACATGCGTACAATGAAACTAGGCCACTATTTTACATTATACACAAGAATAAACTCAACATGGATTAAAGACTTCATAGTAAGACTCAAAACCATAAAAATACTAGAAGAAAATATAGGCAGTAAAATCTCGGACAATTCTCATAGCAATATTTTTTCTGATATAGCTCCTCGGGCAAGGGAAACAAAAGGAAAAATAAATAAATGGGATTATATCAAACTAAAAAGTTTTGCACGGTGAAGGAAAGCATCAATAAAATGAAAAAGGCACCCCACTGAATGGGAGAACATATTCTCCAATAATACATCTATCTGATAAGGGGTTAGTATCTAAAGTTTATAAAGAACTTTTACAACTCAACACCAAAACAAACAATCCAATTAAAAACTGGGCAAAGGATTTGAATAGACACTTCTCCAAAGAAGATATACACATAGCCAATAGATATATGAAAAGATGTTCAACAGCACTACTCATCAGAGAAATGCTAATTAAAACCACAATGAGATATCACCTCACACCTGTCATAATGGCTATCATCAATAAATCAACCAACAAGTGCTGGTGAGGATGTGGAGAAAAGGGAACTCTAGTGCACTGTTAATGGGAATGAAGATTGGTTCAACCATTATAGAAAACAGTATGGAGTGTCCTCAAAAAATTAGAAATGGAATTGCCTTATAACCAAGCAATTCCACTTCTGGGAATATAGCTGAAGAAGCCCAAAACATTAATTCAAAATAATATATGCACCCCTATGTTGACTGCAGCATTATTTACAATAGCCAAGATATGGAAACAACTCAAGTGCCCATCAATAGACAAGTGGATCAATCTATTTTATTTTAATCAATAACTCACTCTGTACTCCAGAACCATGCCAGAGAATATGACCCCATATATTATAGTACCTTTAACTCTTATCAAAATCAAAGGTACAAAAAGCAACATTCCCAAAAGATGAGAGCCTAAAATATATGTAATTCACCTAGATTTTAACCCTAGACCAGTGATGGTGAACCTATGACATGTGTGTCAGAGGTGACACACGAACTCATTTTTTTGGTTGATTTTTCTTTGTTAAATGGCATTTAAATATATAAAATAAATATCAAAAATATAAGTCTTTGTTTTACTATGGTTGCAAATATCAAAAAATTTCTATATGTGACACGGCACCAGAGTTAAGTTAGGGTTTTTCAAAATGCTGACACGCCGAGCTCAAAAGGTTCGCCATCACTGCCCTAGACCAAGCCAAAACATCATTCATTAAGATGAAATAAAAAATTGAACACTGTTTTGAATTTTTTTAACAGACTCCTCTATTCCTATAAAATTGCTCTTACTAAATTAAACTTTGTTGTGATGTCCTATGCTTACTCGCTATTGATTTTATGGGCGACATATATTGAGGACGCTGCCTCTCACACCTCACTCAGCTAAGCCCTTCATAAGCGCCATGAGAAAAGATATCCGCAGGCCTTCAGTGCAAGAGCTGTGCCTCTCCTAGAATGACACATTCTTATTTTATAGACCAGGCAAGTTTCGTGAGTACCTGCCAATGCTAGAAAATTTTATTAAATTGATCTTATTAATGTTTCATTTTTATTTTAGATTTTAAAAATCTCTTCTGACATGAATTTAAAATAACACCATGAAAGACCACTGTTACAGTGGAATGCTTTAAGTTAAAGATACAGGGTGGGGCAAACGTAGATTTACAGTTGTTCAAATGGAAAATAATATAATTGTAAATAATAATGCAAGAATAAACTCTGTGTTTTGTGTAGTCACAAATGTACTGGTAAGCCTACTTTTGCCCCACATGTGTGTGTGTGTATGTGTATGTGTGTGTGTGTGTGTGTGTTTGTGTGTGTGTGTGTGTATTCTTTCTCTATTTTCAGGGAGATGAAACCAAGGCTTCTGTGGTTTTCTATCTTCTTAAAAGGATCAGGTTTCCTAGAAGGTTCCAAAGGGGCTAAGAAGGAAGCACAGGGGCCTTAGTAACAGGATCGCCTAGTTTTACTATGTCACATCAGCTTATCTTTTATAGGTGTAACCTATCAGTTGGCTGCCCTTGACCAACTTAGGTCCTCACTCTTTTTTTTTTTCCAATTACATTTGACATTGAAAATTATTTTATATTAGTTTCAGGTGTATAGCATAGAGGTTAGACATTTTTATAATTTGTGAAGTGATCCTCCCAATAAGTCTAGTACGCACCTGGCACCACACCCAGTCTTAATTAATGATGCCTGGCCTGAAACGGTCTAACATCACCATGTGCCTGCTTTTGTCTGGCACCCATCTCTGTCCTGTGTCATCTTCCTCCAAACTGCACCACCAACCACACCAGCTGCCTCTACCCTGATCAATCTGGCAAACAGAAAGAAATGAGCTAAAAAGAAAGCAAGGCTTACAAATCTATGAGGGGAACAAAATCCCAAAACTCAGTTTGGTTATTTAACAAGATACATTCTAAAAATCCAAGTTGCACTGTGTTTGAATTCATGCATTTTATTTAGGACATAAAATACAAGTAACATATTTTCAGATACATTGACTTCATTAGGAGTTAATATCTAGTAAATATGTTCTATTTTCTCTGGTTATTTAACTTTAGAAAAATCTATCCTGAAATAAACAATTTAAATATTATCTGTAAAAAAGCTGTTATTCTCAAGTCACACAGTACATATATGCACTTGCCATCATTGTATAGGTATAAGGAAAATAAATTCTAATATAAACTCGAGACATTAATAGAAAAATAAATATGCTTACAAAAACAACTCTCAACTGAACTGAATTATTTAAGAACTGTTATTTCAGATTATCGAAGCTTCTACATAGAAATGGTCATTCAAGAGTTACTTCCTGCCCTAACCAGTTTGGCTCAGTGGATAGAGCATCAACCTGTGAACTAAAGGGTCCCAGGTTCGATTCCTGTCAAGGGCATGTACCTTGGTTGCTGGCTCAGTTCCCCAGTAGGGAGCATGCAGGAGGCACCTGATGAATGTTTCTCTCTCATGGATGTTTCTAACTCTCTATACCTCTCCCTTCCTCTCTATAAAATCAATAAAAATATTTTTTTAAAAAAAGAGTTACTTCCTAACTCATTCTATGAGGCCAGCATTATCCTGATACCAAAGCCAAAGATACTACAAGGGGGAAAAAGAAAAACCCATTACAGACCAATATCTCTTATGGATAATGATGTAAAATCCTCAACAAAATACCAGCAAAGAAAATTCAATAACATATTAAGAGAATACACCATGACCAAGTGGGATTTATTCCTGTATTGGAAGGATGGTTCAACATATGAAAATGTAACTCACCACATTAACACAATGAAAGAAAAAATCATATGATCTCAATCTATATAGAAAAAGCATGTGACAAAATTTAATGCCCTTTCATGCATAAAACACTCAACAAATTAGGATTAGAAGGAAACTATATCAACATAAGAGTTTCTGTGCTCATAAATACAATACCATGTTTAGATTAATAACTCACATCAAGGAAACTAGACTCATTAAAAATTCCCATAAGGAGTACTGACCTGCCAAAATTTTCTTCAACTGTCGAAACCATATGTTGCAGTGGTCTTCACTTAAATTAATGAGATCGAGTGTAGAATCCTTTAATTTATTTTGTTCCTTTTTCAAACAGATGAAGAGTGTGATACCCAATAAAGTGCCATGTCCACTAGCAAAACAACGCCGTTTCAGTTTGACAGAGAATATGTCCTTGAGTTCAATAAGTTCTTCTTTACATAGCAAGTCATACTTGGAATCACCTGAAAAGAAATTAAGTTTTCCAATCAAAACCACTGTGTCCATATCTCCCATGTACAAATCAAACCCAGAAAGTCTTGCTCATTAGTAATCTTTCTGATTGTCCTTTATGTCAATCTGCATATAAGACGGGGAGGAAAGACAAGAAAAATTGGGTCTGTTTTCCCAAGAATGAAAAACAGAAAAATTGAAGACAGTCTCTGCCACTCAAGGCCTAGAACATTCAAAACCTGAGGATAAGGACATAAAGCAGCATTTCGACAATAAAAATGAGTTTTCCACAGGAGGCTCTGAGCTGCTACTATGGGCAGAGTAAAATAGTGGAAAGAACAGACTGCACTAACAGGACTGGGTTTATGACAGGTTGCCGAAGGCCACATTTAAAGGAAAGAAAATGTGCATTCTAGGTAAAGTAACACATGTACAAAAGAAGGCAGAGAAAGCTTGTCGTGATTAGAAAGTACGAATCCCTGCTGATCTAGAAAGAAGGTCCCACTGGAACGTCACCCCAATCAGGCTGCATTTTATAGAGGCTCCAAATTTTATTGTTTAACCACAGATCAGAAAATAATTATTGTAGTAAAGGACCCGTGACTCTCAAAGTAGGAGTATCCTTTTACTTCTGCAAAAGTACTTCTAAAACTTCTACTCTGGCCAGCATGGAATTGCAGACACTGATTTTACCTTCCGTCTGAAACAACTTAAAAAACATACAAGATAGCTGAAGCTTCCGTTTTCAGATGCCACACGAGAGGTGGCGCAGGACAGGGATTGCTGAGAAAAGGGCAGCAAAGGAGCCGTATGATTGCCCCAGCTGCCTCCTTGCGAGGTTTCTAGGCCACGGGAGGGCACCCATGGGAGAGCTTGTTGAATCTCTCCTGGGCTGAGAAGTTCGGAGTCTAGGAAAGCCAAGACGACCACAGTTCACTGGGCACATTACTGGAGAGGAGCGGGCTGCACAGAGAGAGAGCTCTGTGGATCTGCAGAGGTGCCCCTTGAATCTTCAGCTGAGCGTGGATCAGCATATGTGTGAGGCCAGGGGAAGGGCTGCCCGAAGGATTAAAGGGAACAATGCTCAGAGATCCCACCGGTGAAGAAATACTGAAATTCGCGGACATTAGGGAGAGCACTTCCAAGAGTTCTGTCTCATCAGCGAGCTGACTAATGCCTGCATTCATTCCACCCAACAAATCTGAAAAGCAGGTCTCAAAAGGAAGAACTGTTTCCAAGTAACTTAACTATATTCTAAGGCAAACCTCAAGAATATTTTTTAGGAATACCAAAATAATCAGTAAGTCCACATGGTAAAATTCATAATATCTCCCTGTCAATCAAAAATTACTATGACTGTAAATAAACAGAAAAATATGACACATGATAGGAGAAAAAATAATCAATAGAAACCAATGCAGAAATGACAACAGGGCTGAAACAGCCCCAGAAATAAGAGACCTTGCTCAGCTTCCTTAGCCCTTAAGCAGGCTCAACGATATTCTCAGACTGGAGTATTTTTATTTATTAAAAGAGTTTCCTCCACACATGCATTTTCATACTTCTATTTGGATGCTTCCTGTCTAATCTGTAGGAGCCCTTCAGATATTCTTGAAATCAATACTATCTATGTCTGATATGTTACAAATAACTTCTTCTAGGATACTCTTATATTAGTTATGACCTTGTATCTCAGATAAATTTTAATTTTTTATGTAGTCAAACATATAACAAATAAGAGCTTCAAGGAAAGAAGGAAGGACATATAGAAAAAAAAGAAGGAAAGAAAGAAGGGAGGGAAGGAAGGACACGGAGAAGGAAGAAAGAACCATTGGAAAAGGGAAAACATGGAAGAGAGAAATTCTTTTCATTCGAAGTCCTTTATTATAGTCTGAATTTTTTACCATGTGTGCTTTACTTTAATAACAAATAAGTCACTGACTATTCCAATTTAAAACCCCTTATAAATTGCAGATTTAAAAATACTAAATCAACAGCTAAGATCAAACTTAGTAGGAAAACAAGAATTCCTGGAAATAAGGCAAAAATACCTATTATCTCTCTCATTATTCCCAATTATTCTGGACATTCTGCCCAATACCATATGTAAGAAAAATGAAATAAAAGATGACCATTGGTGGTAGGAGGTGCACAGAGGGAGAACATGCCTAACAGATATAATATTATCTGTAACTATTTGTAGATGATATCATAAAATATTTGTAAAACCCAAAAAGAATCAACTTAAAATCACTGGAACTTAAAAGAACACCAGTAAGGAAGCTGTTTACAAATATATTAATACCCAGGAAGAAGGCATAATGGAGATAAAGATATTCCATAAAAATTAGCATATTATACTTAGGAATAAATTTAACAAAATAATCCTGGACTAACGTGGGAGGGGAGAGCATTTAAAATGTACAGAGAGACAAAGAATTTAATAAAGGGGGACATACCAAGTTTCCAAGATTACATATTTTTCATGACAGTATTCTCATAGCTACTTCTAATGCAATCCCAATCACAACCTCATTAGTATTTTCTTTGACATAAGGAGCAAGGAACCTAATTAAATGATTCTAAATTTTATGAAATAAATATATTACATTACTGAAGAAAATGTTTGAAAGTTCAGTAATGAGAAGGAGTAGATGCCTGATCAGATATAAACTATACTAATACAAGGATAATATGCTAATTAGACAGGACATCTTCCAGACATCCTTCCGGACAAAGCCACGGAGGTGGGGGCCAAGGCAGAGGCAGTTAGGGGCAATCAGGTCAGCAGGCAAGCGAGTGGTTAGGAGCCAGCGGATCCGGATTGTGAGAAAGATATCTGACTGCCAGGTTAGGCTTGGGCAAGGTCGGGCCTAACCCAGCAGTCAGACATCCCCCGAGGGGTTCCGGACTGGAGAGGGTGCAGGCTGGGCTGAGGGACGCCCCACCCCATCCCCATGCACAAATTTCATGCACTGGGCCTCTAGTACTTTATAAAGCTATAATAATGAAAACATTTGGATTATAGAAGTGACTGGTCTAATGAAACAACACTCATATACATTTTAAATGTCACTAATGGGACAATAATGCCATCTCAGTTCAATTGGAAATATTGAGTAAATGGTGATTTAGAACTAGTTAATCTTTTTTAAAAAGAAAAGAAAAAACAGAGCCCTGCATCTTAATATACACCAACATATCTAGATTAGATAAAACTATGTATAACCATAAATTAGTAAAGCCCTAAGCATGACAGTCTAGGCAGATATACAGAGACTGAAATATTTAACATAAAAGTTATTTAATGCCTATAAAGTCCTAGAGACCCATAAATAGAAATCACAAGCAAAGGCGGCCAACTGGGCAGAAATATGTGCAACATATGACAGTTAAATAATCTATTTAATCAAGGGAAGAAACACTTTGGTGGGAAAGTACATAAAAGACCCAAGACAGGCATTTCACAAAAGAAGAAATGCAAATGGACCAACGAACATATGAGAAAGTTCAATCTAATTAGTAATCAAAGAAATGCAAATCAACACAACAAGATACCATTTTTGCCTTTTAGATTGGCACAAGATCAAAAATAGTGCTCAATGATGGTTTGGGTACCAGCGGTGGTGGGAATGCAAAAATGGTAACTGCTGGAGAACAAGTTAGAAATAGCCATCAAAAGATTTCAAAATGTTATTGCAGCAGTATTTATAATAGCAAACAACTTGAAGCAATATTCACGTTCTTCAATAGCAAGGTGGTTGAATTAGTTTTCCACAACTCATAAATGAGCAAATTAGATCTGTGTTCTGATATGGAAAGGTATTCGTGTCAAGAGATATAAATTAGTGGAATAAAAGCAGTTATAAAGAAACCTGAGGGATTTGACCTCACTGCCATTAAAAGTAGAAAAGAAATAAATCCAGTGGAAAACGCACAACAAACTTAACATTGGTTACCTACTAAAAGAGAGAAATGCTGTAGAGAGTATGAAATTAATATTTTCTTATAAACCTCCATAATTTTCCCTTTCTGTAATCAGAATTATATTTTACTAGAGGCCCAGTGCACAAAATTTGTGCAAGGGGCTTGGCCCTCGCAGCCCCAGTTGCCTCAGCCCTCACAGCCCAGGCTGCCACCTTTGCCCTCGCAGCAGTCCCAGCTGCCAGTTGGCCCTGTGGCTCCACCCCCCATACCCCCCATCCACTGGTTGTTCTGGAAGGTCTAATTAGCATATTAGCTCTTTATTATATAGGAGGATACTTTTTACAAATGTAGAAAAAGGAAAACGCTTTAAAATATGCATCTTTTTGATCCAGTGATTTACTTCCAGTAATTTACTCTAAGAAAATAAATAATGTACACAATTTAGCTAAAAGAGTGCTTACCCAAGCATTGTATGAGTGAAACTTGGAAACAACCTAAATGTGCAATAACAGAGTGTTGGTTCTGTGAAATAAATATACTCATATAACAGAATGCTATTCAGCCATTAAAATTTAGAAATCTGACTAGAAAATTATCTAAAATAGGATAGTACAATTCCATCACTGTTTTGGATATATTTATTGAATACATAACATATGTGTAATGTATTTTTATATGCACATATATATGAATGTGCATATGAAAAATTGGAAGGATGGTGAGATTGTGATATAGTTTGTGTATATGAATTTAAAATTTTTCTACAAAAATTAATTGAACACAGATCTAATTTGCTCATTTATGAGTTGTGGAAAAAATTATTTCTGCAATTAATTGAAAGATTATTCCCTTTGCTCATCCTAAAATAGTTCCTGATCATATTACTTATTCTAATTTTTAAAAGCCCATTCCCTAAAAAGAGTAGCTAACATTTAATGAGAATATGCTATATGCCAAACATTGCCCTACAAACTTTATGTGTATTATCTCATTTAATCCTAACAACAACCCTATGTAGTAGATGCAATTTCCTAAAGAGAAGAAATTCAGGACAGAGTTTAAGTAACTTTCACATGGTCTTACATCTGATAGGAGGAAAATCCAAAATTTAAATCCAAGCACTTTGGCTGGTCTTCACAACTCCTTACCCATGTTGAACGGGAAGTAAGGATCTTCAAGTAAATACACACACTCTCATCAGACCCTCTGGCTCTGATTGAAATAGTCAAAGTTAAAAGATCTGGCCAACCATTGTTATGGCTCTAAGTCAGCAGTTCTCAACCTGTGGGTCGGGACCCCTTTGGCCGTCGAACGACCCTTTCACAGAGGTCGCCTAACACCATCCTGCATATCAGATATTTACATTACAATTCATAACAGTAGCAACATTACAGTTATGAAGTAGCAACGAAAATAATTTTATGGTTGGGCCACAACATGAGGAACTGCATTTAAAGGGCCAGAAGGTTGAGAACCACTGCTAAGTAGTCCTTAGGAAAAGTGTAAGACAACAAATGTGTCATCCTGGCTGGTGTGGCTCAGTTGGTTGAGCACTGTCCCATGCACCAAAAGGTCACCAGTTCCATTCCCAATCCGGGCACCCGCCCAATCAGGGCACTTGGCTGGGCTGCAGGCTCAATTCCCCTTTGGGGGCCTGTAGGAGGCAGTGGATCCATGTCTCTCTCCCTTGCTCTCTTTCTCTCTCTCTCTCTCTCTCTCTCTCTCTCTCTCTCTCTCTCTCATCTATTTTTAAATATGTGTCATTTAATGAGTAGTATTGAGGTGTCCTTCAAGGAGATGGAAGGTTAGATTGCAGCGACCAGGAGCTCCCAGAAATCATTCTGAAAATTTCCATAATTCTCTGAAAGGCTATTTCCTGCTTTCCCTGCTCAGGCTTCCAATTTCTTTTTCCTCATTTGCCCACAAATTCAAATTTGGAGTTTTTACATAAATGATCTCTTTGCCAGTGTGACAAGAAGAAGAAACAGATTTAGAACAAACATTTTGTTTCTACTTGAAAGAAAAAAAAAGGATAATGTATTTATGAATAAAATAGTTTTTTTACCAATTTCTAACTATAGGCAAATGTTCTTCGGGAGCTATATACATCTCTCAGCTGCCAACTTCCTGTGTAGAAACTCTGATGTATTATTTATTTCTGCAACGTTAATCACTTCCATTACATGAGTAAATCTGCCCAGTTCTCTCTAATCAAGGGATTCACTTGACTTTCAATACAGCTTTTATAACATGTGGAGATATGTATAATATTAGTTTTAGATAAAATTTGTTTTCTCATTTAGAATATGGTCTTCAGGAATAAAGTATGTTCGATTCTGTGAACTTGAATTTAAAGTGTTTCCATTGGAAGGCTTGGAACTGCCTAGCTATTGTTTAATTGCTCATCAGATTAGGTGGTGCTTTTCTGGTCTCTGTTTGGTTTTTGAAGTTCCTACCATCTGATAGAGCAGCTGACCAGCTGGCCCCGGGGGGCAGCAGGACCTTGGTTTCCTTGGCTTGAAAGAGAGCTCAGGCCAAAGGTCCTCAGGTTTCTCGTTGGGCAGCCCTCAGGCTAACCCTCGGTGAAGTTGAAGGTTCTGGAAATCATCTGACAGGATAAACTGAAAATCTAAGAAGGTCGTTGTTTCTCTCCTCAGCCCCCATGCCAAAACACTTACTCTTAGAATACACAAATATTTATGAGACGTAAGATTAAAGGGGGCGGAGGGGAAAGAAACCACATTAAGAGAGAAGACTATTGTCTGTACAAATTGAGCACTTATACACACCCCTTTGTAGCAGTAACTTAAGAATGACTTAGATTCACTTTATTCTCCATGTGAAACAGAAAAATACTGCTTTTCATTTATAAATGGTTTTATTTATAAAATTATAAATGCTGACAAAAATGTAGGTCTTATGTCTCTGTTTAATTCTTCACCTGTGAGATAGCTGCTCTGATCCCCGATTTAGCCACCTCTTATAGTACAACTAGTTTCTGCCACACATAAAAGCAAATATTTTCATAACTGTACGCAAAAGCCACAATTCCATGTACAACTTAACACATGCAGGCAGCATGTTAAAAGAGGAGTTAAAAATAAAAAACATAATTTTGGGGCATGTATTTTAAATATAACTTTAATTTTATATTAATGTAAAATATACCTTAATTGGTAAAAAAAAATATAAAGTAGAACTTGATTCATAAATTGACACTTGATAACAGTAAATAAAAATATGGAAATCATCAATGGCCACTTTTCCTTAGAGATGATAAGAATTAAAGCCTTACAGATGATATATAATTTTGCATTGTGGTATGTGTTTTATTATTTGAAATCTATGGGTTCATTTCTATTGTATTGGTTCTAGCTAGTTGTTTCAGAACATTAACTGTCCTCTCACATTACTTACAGAGATACTGGGGACCATCTGTTCTTGCAGGGGATTTAAGTATACATCTATTGGATATCATGCTATTTATTTAATTCAGCACCCACTTCCTATTGTTGTATTTTCTGGGGGGAAAAAGTCAATTTAATTACATGGAATAAAGATAACCTCTCCTGGCAGGTTACCCTGTCACCATGAGAGCAGAGCAGAACCGGCCTAAACTAGGTTACAGTGGTTAACAAGGAGGGTAAGACCAACAACACTTAAGAATATTTAGCAAAGGTTTAACAAAAATAGAACAGTGAATGGAACTTTACAAAAATATTACTGTAAGCCTAGGGCTTGTCTAAATCAATCTTGGCACATCTGTCTGACGCAGACCGTAAACAGGATTAGAGCGGGATTTATCTGCTTGGCGCTAATTGTGCTCACAGTTTCTGCACATGTCCACTCTTTCAAACACTGCCTGGAAAACAAGCCTGCCTGAGAGATGACTCCCACAGCACAGTGTATACACACACGGTATATTAGATGGTTAAGCAATGTGATGTCTAACAATTTTTTTTTTGGCTCTTCAGAATTACTTATCTAATCCCCTAATTAAAAATACAAAATTCTGTTTGAATACACCACATACTGAGATAAATCTGTGAAGCAAGGGACCAATAAATTTGAATACACTTTAATTGTAAGAAAAAACACAATTTAATTGTTAATAATCAGGTTAAACTAGGGTTTAAACAAATAGGGCTGCTCCTGTTGCTTACTGAAAAACTATCACAATGCATTATTATCTTCAAGAATTATGACATAGAATTTGCTAGCAGAAAGGTTTAAGTTTCTAAATATATGCATATAGTGACAAGAAAAAGTATTTTATTTAGTAAAAGAAGTAGAGGGAACTTTAAATTTATCATTTACAGGAAGAAATCAAGAAGCAGAGAGAAACTGATACTCAAATACTCAAAATAAAAAATTATATTTTATCACACCAAATTTAAAAAATCAATGATCAATTTCTATCTGTAATTTTTTCCCCACTAAGTCATGTGTAAACAGCTTAGATACTTCTCTTAAGAATTTAAGCACTTGAAGGTATTTTTTTTCGCATGAAATCCAAAATGAACTTAATTATTGTTCTTTGGGTTGAGGATTTGAAATGTAGACAATAAAGATGTAATACAAGTCAACATTTAATGCCTATGATACAAAGTGATATTAGCAATTTTAAATCATGAAGTCTATGCCCGATCATAAATACCACATAAAATCTATTTTAACAAACAGTATAATTGAGAATTTAAGCTGACTTTCCAATCATAGGCAATTTTCTGTTCTAAAGCTTTTTTCTTGATATATTACTTATTCATGTTCCAAATATTTCAGTGAGCTTTCAGAAACCAGCTTTCCCCCGAAAACTTCTACCATTAATAAAAGGTATGTGTATACTTATACTGTTGTTTTATACCGACAAATAATAGGAGAAATTGGCAACTTAAGTCAATCATTTAAATACTTACACCAAAACAGCGTCATCAGCAATTCTCAGTGTGTGGTCTTAGAGGATATGCAGGGTCACACTGATTTTTACCAGAATATTTTCTTTTCTCACCATGTTAGCATTTGCACTAATGATTCAAAGGCAATAGTGGTTAAAACTCTTGGTATAAGTATGAATAAAGGCAATGACATCAAATTTTACTAATAATTATTGCCTTATCAACTCAAATTCAATTTTTTAAAAAAGTTTCACTTACCTATTCTTGAGGAACAGTTCTGACACTTTAATTTTTTTAACTTTTAAAAATCTCTAGGCTTGAGTATATTTCCTTTTATTATTATGTGTGATGAAGTGGGAAATATGCACAAAGAATTTATGCCACATAAAACAGGAATGGTTCTCTCCAAGAAAAGCACTTACACCATTTTAGTTGCAGCTGAACTAGCTAGTTTTTGTGGAAAACCATTTTTATTTGAGAGATCAACTAACAGACTATGGTATTCAGATGCGAATATTTGGCAAACATTTCCTGGGAAATGAGAAGAGTCAGCTACTCAGACAAGAAAAAACAACTGACAATACTTGTTGCCAATGATGAAATTCAAGCTTTAAAGCAAAAATTAGAATTTAAAAAATTTGTGTCTGCTACATGAACTTGGCAGATTCCCCATACTTAAAGAACTTTCTGATGACACTGGCAGTGGTGTCAGTGTATATGACATATTTTAAATATTGTATAATGAAATGTGTCAATGTCTGGAAGCCCTTTTTAACTCAGTACACCAATGTTCCAAGTAGCCAATGCAGGATGTTATAAAATCATGCATGAGTGAAATATTCATTCAAAGTGCAAGACACGCCTATAAATTTTCACCTAGACTACAAAAGGTAGTAAGTTTTCCAATTCTGCATTGTAACTAACCTTTAAGATGTGAGCACTTGTTTTGTTGTAGTAGCAAAGAAAGATAACCACAATTATCTGAAAACATTATTAAAATATTTTCCTAAACTCACATCTGTGTGAAACTGGATTTTCCTTATATACTTTGACCAAAGAACATATTCACAACAGATTGAATGAAGACGCAATCTTAAGAATTCAGCTGTCTTCTATTAAGTCTTCTGGTAAAGGTATGACTTCTAGTCAAGAGATAAATCTTAATTTTAAAATTTTTTCTATTAGAGCCCGGCCAGTATGCTCAGTGGCTGAATGTCGACCCTCCAACCAGGAGGTTATGGTTCCATCCCTGGTCAGGGCACACCCACGGGTTTCTGGCTTTATCCCCAGTAGGGAGCGTGCAGGGGGCAGCTGATCAATGGTTTTCTCTTATCATTCATGTTTCTATCCCAGACCCTTCCTCTCTCTGAAATCAATAAAAGTATATTTAAAAATAAAGATTTACAAAAATATAAAAATAGAAAAGTGGCATTGCTTCTTTGATGTTTTTATAAAATACTTTAATAAAAATATATTAAAATGCAGTAAAAATATTACTGTTACTTTAATGAATTAGTATTTTAAATGTTTACTTAATTTCTACTACAATAAATACTAATGACTATAACTTACATAAGCAAAAGCTCTTTGTGGTTTCTAATAATTTAAGAGTATAAAGGGTCCCCAAGACCAAAAGCTTGAGCACCCGTGGTAGGTAGCTTCGTGGAGATAGGCATAACCTTAAGGAAACACAGCCAGAAGATGGCATGATTCATGCATTTTATCCGTCACCACCTTGTGTCAAATAACTAAGATTTTATTACATTAATATTTTAGACTATATCTAAAGTCCCTATTATATCTGCAACACATTAAAAACACTCCAAAATTCATATTTCATATTAATATTTCACATTCTATAGCCTGACTTTATCATGTGATGCCATTTTCACCTCAGCTAAGGTCCT
This sequence comes from Myotis davidii, assembly GCF_000327345.1. Taxonomy (NCBI): domain Eukaryota; kingdom Metazoa; phylum Chordata; class Mammalia; order Chiroptera; family Vespertilionidae; genus Myotis; species Myotis davidii. The sequence goes on along the minus strand of NW_006288615.1, from coordinate 10,019,273 downwards.
ATGTGCTACTTGTGTGGAGACTATTTCTTCCTTGATTTTACTACCTATATATATTTGCCTCTGTCATTTTTTAAGTCTACTTCCATCCCAATTCCACAGGAAAATAATAAACGGGGCGTCTCTGAGAATGACGATGACAGAAAATATGGCCTTATTTGATTCTTCTTAGTCTTATAACCTAGTCATTTTTGGCATGACCAGTTCAGGTATGTATATGAGTTCATATGTAATATATAGTTCATATACAGCATACCAGATGATCTTTGTACAGATTCCCCCATGAACCTCAAAGGTATGGTAACTGGTCTTTTTCTAGTTTCTCAGCAATTCGGTTCAACAATATCGCCCTCATCTTCCTCTTCTCTAAGCTCTGCATCCCAGCACTTAGCACAATTCTTCAAACACAGGCTAGGCTTTCCATAAAAGTTTGTTGCTGACTGTATTTACAATCAATCAGATAATATCTTAACCATACTATGTGCATTTCTACCTCTGAACCTTCGCTCCTTCATTCCCAGCAAAGCCTTTTTGACTCCAATCTTTTCAAACATTAACCATCTGTCCAAACACTGGCAAGCCCCTCCTCCAAGAGACATCCTTCATTTCCCAGTTCCCCTCAACTCCTACAACACAGTGCTACTCAGCTGAGATTTAGTCAGATATCAGAAGTTCCTGCCAAAACCGGTTTGGCTCAGTGGATAGAGCGTCAGCCTGCGGACTGAAAGGTCCCAGGTTCAATCCCGGTCAAGGGCATGTACCTGGGTTGTGGGCACATCCCCAGTAGATGTGCAGGAGGCAGCTGATCGATGTTTCTCTCTCATCGATGTTTCTAACTCTCTATCTCTCTTCCTTCCTCTCTGTAAAAACTCAATAAAATATATATTTTTTTTAAAAAAAAGAAGTTCCTAAGGTACCAGAAGGTGAAGACATTAAGTCTTTGAAAATCTGTTATGGTTATATGTATTTTTTCCATACTAATTAAATATGGTTTTCAAAAATGGTGGTGGAAGGAAAGGGTTAGAGAAAGATAAGACTGTAATAGTCAAAGGTGTCCTTTCATTTAACATATTTGAACACCTACTACATTCCAGGCACTTCTGTGTCTATATTAAAATTATCCTATTAATATAACAATTTTCATAAAGGTTGAGTTCCTTTATCTTTCTGGCCCAGAAGTTACTGGACTGTGGAAATAGGACTCGATCTAAGCCGCAATAATGGCTTCTATTGCCACCGTCTAAGGACAATGCCTGGGCATGGGCTTCCTGCTAGATATAGGCCCTCCCATCTCAGTCCACGCTGACTCACTGACACTCATTTCTTCTGAGGACCTCAAAGATAGCCACACTGACCTTGCTTTCACCTCCACCACTACTATCAACCAATGCCCTGCCTGTGTCGGTCAGATCCCCTTGACTTAACAGCAGTCGCGGTGACGATGCCACACAACCCTCCAATTAATCTGAAGTTTTGCTCCTGAAGGACACTAAAAGGCTTACTTTCATACCACTCTCATTCCATTTTCCCCTGAAGACTGTCACTATTTGCTCCTAAGAAGAAATTCAGAATAACTACTCAAAGTCCAGGGTATTTCAACTTGGCCAAAGGCAGATCTGTGTTATTGGAAGGGAGCAGAACCATTACATGAGAGATTAAAGAAGTAGAAATTTTTAATTGATGAAGATGAGTCCTAGTACCAAAAAGGAAGTTCATTTAGGGAGTGTGGTAGCTAGGAACAGAATTCCATCCACTATCCAGAAACCAACTGAAAAAGTTTCACCTCATCAACCCCCAGGTTATCTGAACTAATCACCAGTCCACCTTCCTGATGCTGGAGGAGGCCACCTGTGCTCAAGGAAGTCACTGGGGGGAAGAGGCAGGGGAGTGGGGGAGGATAAAGAGAAATTGCCAGAAGCAATATATACTGAACATACAAAAGTAAACTAAAAACAAATACACATAATTCAAGATGTTCTAAAAAATATTTGTAAACCTTTATGTATTTATTTGATGAGGATTTACAGTCCTAGACTTGGTGGAGGCAAAAGAAAAGTGATAAAGAAATTTTAATATGGCTTATCATGGTTTTATTAAAAAATCCAACATAATAACATTTAAGACAAAGTTCATGTTTATTTTTAATATGCTAGGCACATGGGAGATATAGCCCTTTATCTCATTTCCACCATTAAAAGCACATACTTGACAAAAATATTTCTAAAACTCTAGCTAAGTGAATCCAATTGACTAAAAAGGAAAAATTACTTGAAAGAAAAATATCTATAAAATGTAGTCAAATTTCTGAACTTTCTAAATTATTTTCAATTGAACTTAGGCAAAGTGTAAAGGAACAATTAAGTCTTAACAAACACACACAAACACTAAATTATGCTGGTCAGCTGATATCATTTAGGCTCCTATCCACACAAAATATGGTCCTCCAACTACATATTAGAAGTAAAACAAAATTTTGAAGCCATTTTGGAGTAGAAATTAGAGAATGTTAATTTTTTCCTGAAAAAGACTTAAATTGATTCAAAGAGTGTGACATGAAAATAAACTCAATGTTTTGACCTTCACATACTACCTATATGATATTTACACATGTGTGTTCCCAATTAAAAAGTTTTAAAATAATAGTTTCTTCTCCTTGTTTTTCACCATTCTAAAGTTTTACAAGATAGTTAGTGCTATGATAAAAGGCCAACGTTAAAGGAAAAGGTAAGAAAGTATTACCTGATAATGTAAATATTTTAAAAAATCAAAAATTTTAGATGGAGCATTTTATATATTTTTGCTACCCTATGTAACATGTAATCAAAGCAAAACAGCTTATAGGATTACAGCAAGCCGTCTTCTCCTCTGGGCTGTAATGTTACTGTCAGGGCTTTTTTTTTTTTCAGAGAGATAAATTTGATATCAACATGATGTGACACAACTGCATCAAACCTTAATTTCACTCACAGTAAGAAGTCACAGGATTAAATAACACTGTGCAGTCTTTTAGAAAAGTTTATTGCTTCCAGATGGATTCAAGTTTCCCTTCAGCCCTGATTACATCTAATATGCACAGGGTGCCAGCATTATAAAGGGCAGAGTCAAAAATACCATTTATGCACGTAGCAAGGGCTGGGGTACAGAAACTTTGGCTTCTACATTGGTTGTGCTACGCAGGTCTTGACCATTTTTAAGAAATTATGATGACCATCTAATAACAGAACAACTATTATACTATGCGAATGTCTTCAATAATGGCTGTTTCACAGGAAAATACAAATCTACAGCAAAGTATCCAGAAAATGACTCCTCGGTGGAGCTGCACGCTCTCTGCCCCATGGTGGGCTGTGCCATGTGTCACGCCGCATGAAGCTTGCTACCAAGACGTCCACCTGTGCCTGTGTGTCAGGAGAGGTGCCCGTGTTTATTTCATTTAATGGCACTGTTGAACATAAGCCATTGTGATCGGCTACATAAAGACCTTCTAAAACACTGACTAGTTAAAGGCATGTTTGCTAAGTTTAATACGGCTGCAAGTAATTACTGCTTACATGTAAAATAGCTTTTCTTATACAACTGAAATCTCACTCATGACCAGAATAAATAAAGCCATTTCCATAAAACCCCAACAAAGCTGTCCCCATAATGTGATTTAAAAAATAAAATCACATCTGCTCTATCTCGTCAATGATAGAAAAGCAATAAAAAAATCATGATTGAAGACTGCAGTCTATAGATCAAGAGCCAAATTTTTTCAATATAGTAAAACTATAGGAACACATTCTCATTTTCTTATATCTAATTGTTCAAATGTTCTGAAAATATTATGCTAATGATAAATTTGATTGAATTTAAATGTTAAACAATTTATGTAGCCTTCAAAACAGATTAGCAATTTAAATACAATTATGCTAAGCTCAACAGAAGAGAAAATGATTAATTTCTGGAGTACACAAAATCCTCCTTGCTGGCGAACCATTGCCAAAGGTGGTACTATAATAATTCCTACTCATGTCTAACTTTCTGCTATGGCTGTTCAACCAACATGAAGACAAATATCATTATGGCACTTTATTACTCACATTTTCTTTAGAGAGAAATAAGTTCCTTTATGTAAAAAAATATAATGTTAAAATTTCAGGTGATGTTTATAAAAGTTTTTCACTAACTTTAATTTTTAATTAATTTTAAAGTGTTACTTAAAATGGACCTGAGCACTAAAAATTTTAAGTGGATTGAAATATTGATGCAATATCCCTGACCAATTGCTTGAAAATACTTGAATACAGAGGGCAACCATAAAAGGATCAAATTATACTAATATTCAACTTACAGTTAGATGCCAAATCAATAACAGATCAATGAAACAGACTCCAACCGGTTAGGCAGGCTACCAGGCATTAAAGCAGATAATGAGTTTTCCATTACATATTTCTAATATTCCAAATACTAACATGCATTTGATACTTTGTTTTCAATAATAGTTAACTATTCTTCAACTGATCAGACTGTCTTCTAAAAATAGCACATACTTGAGTGGAAAATGATTTGAGCTTCATTCCTTCCCTCGATAACTGGAAGCTGAACCCTTTTCACATGCCAGACTTTACACAGAGAGCCCTTACAGAGAGAAATCTTCCCTGACTACCCAATAAATAGTCACTGAGTGAAGATCAGAAAAAATAAATGAGAGTGTAAGCCATGTGGGTACAGGTCCAGCATCTCCCATCTGTGATTCCAAAACCCCAAAGCTCTGAAAACTACAGTTTTTCTTAAATCATTTAACAGCAAAATGTGAGCTGACCTCACGTTGTAGGAAAACTGGGCCTGAATTGACAGTAAGATTTTAAGCTCTATTTATCCCCTTTAGCATGGATATTCTTAATGTTTAATTCAGAAATTTGACTGTTTGATTACGTAAGGCCACCTGTGGATGATACATAATATATGTCCTGTGTTAACTGTCTAAAATCAGGCAATATCTAATTATAACACAGACGGTTCCAAGGCTTTCTAGGCAGAGAAAACAGTAAGTGCAAAGGCCCCAGGGCAAGAGCATCCTTGGTAAGGAACAATGAGATGTGGCTGGAGCAGGTGAGAAAGGAGGAGAGGGGTCAGACATGAGAACAGAAAGGTTGGAAGTATAAAGACTATAGCACAGACTTTGGATTCTAACCTGAATATGATGTTAAGTCACTGTAAGTTTTTAAGTAGAAGAAGGGCGTGATCTATAGTTTAAAAGTAACATTCTATGTGCTCCATGGAACACAGAGTGATATTCTCTGAACTAGATTTGTATGGAAACGAATACGAAATGGGTGAGAAATAGTGGTTTCTCTTACCAAGGCTGTGGCAGTGATGCTGCTCAATTTGGGGCGTATTTTAAAGGAAGAGGCAACAAGATTTGTTGATGGACTGGATGTAGAGTGAATAAGAAAGTGGAATCCAGCAGATTTCCAAGTGTGTTTGGCTTGGGCAGTTAGAAGGATGAAGTCCCCCACGTACTGAGAGGGGGAGGTCCATAGGAAGTGCATATGTGGAGGCTGCTGGGGGGGATGTGGAGTTTGTTTTAGAACGTACATTTGAGACATCCACTAGACTTCTGAGTTGATATTTTACTTAGTTAGATTTCTAAATCTAGAATTCTGAGCAGGGGTCTGGAATAGAGATATAAATTTGAAGGTCAATAGTACTTAGTGTTCGAAGCCAGAAACTAGAAGAGGTTGAACCTCCCTCCCTCCATTAATGTGCTACCCACTTTGCGGGAAAGCAGCCAGTTTTCACTATAAATAGCGTGGTACAGAAACACGGGGAATGGAGAGCAGGATCGGGTGCCTGTCAGGCTAGGCACTAAATCAGATACCATCTATTTAACTATAAATTATCTCCAGGTTATGGTAGAATTAAAGGATACAGGCACCCTGTTTCTCGATTTCAGAGAAGACCAAACAGATCCTCAGAGAGCTGAAGAGGCTTATCAAGTACAGATTAAATGATGGAACCTTAATTGCAACCTAACGCTAGACTTTAAATCTCACACTCCTGTCCTCTGTTCTATAGACCAGAGGCACTAAAGAACCACCCTGTAATTGCAATTGCATTATTACACACTTTATAATTAGGCTTTGACAGAACATGCTACAGATTCCATAGAATGGGTTCATGTTTCAGATTATCTTTTGCTGTCTTCCTGAAACCTCAGATTAAAAACAGCATGTAAGTTTCTATTAAGTAAAGGATATCAAAGAGAAGCAATAGATGCCTCGGTTTAGTTCCGTGGATAGAGCGTCAGCCTGTGCACTGAAGCGACCCGGGTTCAATTCCTGTCAAGGGCACATGCCCAGATTGTGGGCTCCATCTCCAGTAGGGGGCGTGCAGGAGGCAATCAATGATTCTCTCTCATCATTGATGTTTCTATCTCTCTCCCTCTTCTTTCCTCTCTGAAATAAATAAAAATAAAAAATCTATAATAATAAAGGCATAATATGCAAATCAACAGAATAGCTGACAGCGGAACAACAGTCCAGACAAAGCCGGGGCTGCGAGGGCTTACTCTTGCATGAACTTGATGCATCGGGCCTCTAGTGTGTGTGTATGTATGTATGTGTGTGTGTGTGTGTGTGTGTGTGTGTGTGTATACCAAGAAAGTCAGTATTTGTGACAGGACAGTAATAGGCAGGAATAATTTGTGTATTCCTCTATCTTACACTTAGAATACGAAATGCTCTGGCCTTGTTTCAAATTTATAAACGTAGCTCCTGTGAGTAGGGGGCATCCTAAGTGCCTTCTCCAAAGCAGACGAGTAAACCTCCCTTGGCACAAAGGGTCTATAAAGAATTTATGGGCTGGGTTAGGAGGAGAAAAGTAGAAATTGAGAGAGAATTGAAAGTAATGGGAAAATAAATTAGAAATACTAGTAAGAGGGAAAAATTACCAAATGTTGACTCATGTTCCACTGCTCCTCAAATTGATCCCCATCAGGCACAAGTATTGTCCCAATATTGTGGGAAATGGATCGAGTTTGTTTGTATTCATCCTGAAAGGGTTTATGTGCCCCACTCACCATGCAGAGTTCTTCATCGATTCCACCGCAGGGTGGGATGACGGTGTTTTTGACAAACACCCATGATTATGCCGCACGGAACAGAAATGTGATCACAGTCACCTGGTTTCATCTTGTGGTTTTCTCTCTGGTTCCTGGATTTTGTTATAGAAATGTAGACTGTGCTGAGGAGAAAAAGCTTTGCACCCTCTCTGACAGGAAGGACACACCGCATACATCAGCACCCTGAGTACTGAAACATTAGATACTGTGAGAGCGCACCAGCCCTGAAATATGCCATTTTCCTTGTTCAGCTTCTCACCAAATGTGAAAACTGTGCCATAGCAGCACGTTACAAGTAAAGTAGTTGCTAAGAAGTCAAGACGAGGAGATGGCATGTCTAGAAGATCATCAGAAACAACAAAAAATACATGCCAATCATCTAAGATACACAAAATAAAACCCATAGCACAATTACTTCAGGATATTTTTAAAGTACAATGTCTTACCCTGAAGGTTTCTTCTGTGTTCAAAAATCTTTTTTGTGAAACAATATGTTAACGACCCTATCTTTAGATGTTCTTAATGCTAACTGGCTATTTAGACAATGACTATGAACAAACTCTTATTCAAAAAGCTTCAAGACTCCAACAATTAACACCATCAACTTCAGAAGTTTTTGTTAAATCCTCACAACTTTGTTGCGACCTGTTTAAGAAATGGTTTATGCAGTGGTTCTCAAACTGAGCTCCGGATCAGTCCAGGCCTCCCATGACATGGACCTAAGTAGCTCTGCTCTGCTTCACCTATGGAGGCAAGGGAGAAAGGGTGCTTTAAGATGCCCATGGAGAGATCAGAATTACAGAAACCATGGCTTTAGTAGCGTTAATACAGGTAAGCATGGTGCTCACGGTGCCAATTTCTTTCCAACAGTTATGTGGATGCTAAAGATTGGGGATCAGTTCCTTTGTTTAAAATGCTCTATTTCTAGTGGGAATAACAACAAAAACAAAAGCAGTAAACTACAAAGACATGATTAAAAGCTTTGGTCTCAATATATCAGGATCTAGAGTCCTGGAAAACTTCAAGAAGTTATTGAAGTCACTTTCCCAAAAAGTAAAATTGAGGGCATTTTTTGCTTTTAACAGGATTGATGGGATAACATTTATATAAGTTCACTTTCCTTTTACTGTATTTTAGAATCACATTATTCTTCCAATACATAAATGCAGTTACCACGTACACAAGATTATTATAATCTATCCCAGGTAATTACTGCTGAGATCAGCAACTTAATGCCCTTTGTTTGGCAAATTTTTGTTTTCCCAAGAACCAATCCCACGCTATAAAGATGTGTTTCCAGGATACATATAATTATGCTGGGTGTAACATCTGTTGCTTTGCATGTTCAGAGCCTTACCAAACCAACGTAAGAACAGGTTCAATGTCAACTTCAGGAAGAATGACTGAAGTATTAAAGGCTTAAATACTCGGAAAATTTTTAAATCAGCATTCATCAAAAGTTAGAGCTAATTTTATTATAAATATGGGATGGGCAAAAGTAAGTTTACAGTTGTGAGTACAACACAAAACAGAGTTTATTCTTGCATTGTTATTTAATGATTGTATTATTTTCCTCATAAACAACTATAAACCCACTTTTTCCTACCTCTGTATTTCTAAATAGAATTAACGCATTTCAGTCCTTATTGAAATAAATTTTAACAGTCATTATATTTTTCAATATCATTACTTTGTAATCTTGAGAATTATTTTACTCTGATTGCATATGGCAATCTTAGTGACCTTTCTACTTCAGTTATCTCTCAGAAGTAGACCATGTAACCAAAAAAAGAAAGAAAGAAAGCAACCAATAATCAAGGTCATCAGAGAAAATAATACTAGCGACCTCTTTTCTGTATTTCACCTTTTATAGCACAGTGGATTTATATAACAGATAGGACAGTGTTGCACTTGTAAATGTAGGTCAGTATTTTGATTGTGCCATAAAAGTGAATTGTTCAGACTTAAAAAAAGTAGAGCAATATTGACCCAAATTACTTCTCTGTATGACCTTTTAAGTCTGCCCCAGTAATCTGGTAGTCCTAAGAGCATCCCAATATGGGCAAAATAACTATTTATTGGCAAGGTACACCAGGAATATATGAAGATAAGTGAACACTGATTTTAGTACCAAAACCTGAAATAATCCCTTAATACCTGGGAGAAATAATCAGACGTGGTCATCTCTTACCAAACATTAGTAATCATAGGCCCCAAAAAAAACCCATCAAGTTATGAGTTCATCATGCTTTCAGAATACTTTACGAGGACAAGCAAACTCATGACAGTGTTAGTGATATTCAAGTGTATCTCACCATCTTTCAGAACCACTATTGCTGCTATTACATAACTAAAAGATTGCTGTTTGGGCGGCATTTAGCCTGATTAGATTACCCAAGTTCACTTAATATGTGAAAAAATAACCCATCTCCTCAAACAACTTTAATTAGCTCACTTGACTCCTAACAATTCTTACATCTCAGTGTTAATATATGGTTACCTTCACATTGAAAAAAAATAAATAAAAGAGAATCAAACAAAAAAACACCTCACCTCACTGTTAACAAAAATTTGGGAGAAAGAGGATCAAACTCTTTTTCGGGCTTGGAAAAGTTTAGCCTAAGGAGAACTAGAGTAAATCCACCCCCTATGACTGCATTACTTCTCCCCAAAATGCACACGTTGAATTGTGACTGTATTTGAAGACAGGACCTTTAAAGAGTAATTGAGGTTCAATTCGCTTATAGGGGTGGTGCCCTAATCTGATAGGACTGGTGTCCTTATAAGAAAAGGAAGACACCAGAGACCTCTCTCCCCCCGTGGGTGCACAGAGGAAGGGCTGTGCGCGGACATAGGGAGACGCTGGCCGTCTGCAGGCCAAGGGAGAAAGACCGCACCAGTAACTCACTCTGAGAGCGCCTTGACCTTGGACTCCCCGCCTCCGGAACTGTGGGAAAATAAGTGCATGTCTGTCTAAGCCACCAAGTCTGTGGTGTTTTGAGATGGTAGCCTAGCAGATTAATGCACCATATTTCCTTAACTTGCCTTAAGTTTTCATTTCTTTAGAATCGCTGAATTTTCTATATTGGGTGACCTTCTGTCTTATCACCAGACCAAGCAAAATATGGCAAACAAAGAAACTGGTCATTCCCTTGTTCCCCCTTCTATGTTCCAATACCTCCCATTGGCAACACTGACGAATATTTAACACCAAAAGGAGAAGAACGCTAAATAATCACTTGGCTTATTACTAATTTGAATTCTAGAGTTATATTGGGAGGACAATTATTTTAGGGATGAATCAAGACAGCAAGGGATGCCATCAGGCCCAGAGAGGACAGATGAAGGTCACTGAGAAACTTGTGTAAGATTTGAAAGTAGCATTTACAATATTTCTCATGTTGCCTTCCTGCAAGATCAAACAGAGCCTCTCTCAAAAGTCCTTCATATTTCTGTGAAGGACTTTCTTTAAAAGTCTGTACTGAGCCCATCCAGTGTGGTTCAGTGGTTGAGCATCGACTCAGGAGCCAAGAGACCATGGTTCGATTCCCAGTCAGGGCTTGCAGGATGCAGCCAATCAATGATGTTTCTCTCTCATCAATGTTTCTATAACTCTATTCCTCTCCCTTCCTCTCTCTCTCTCTAAAAATGAACAAAAGCATGGTTTTAAAAAAAAAAGGTCTGTACTGGAACTAGAAACTGTGCCTCCTTGAACGTCCAAACCCAGGAGGACCCAGGACAGCTACGCCCAGAAAAGAGGGTCAAGACTGATCCCGGATTAAGTGGAGAAACAGATCCGTTTGAAAAGCCCAGAAGGGACCAACTAGAAAGACAGCCCTTCATCTACCTCCACCCCTCACTCCCCCTGCCCACGGCTAATGCTGCTCCCTGGGAGCTCAAGTTCTCATTTAAGGAGCTGAAGGGAGGGTTTTAAAAAGGTCCCATATGGAGAAAAACTTTGCCCCAAGCAAAACACTCCCTCTTCTTACCACTTACCCTAATGCTGTCCTCTCCAGGGCTCACACATGACTTAGGAGTCTCAGAAAAGGCCTGGGAGTTTGGGGCCAAAAAGAGAAGAAAGGGGAACAAAGCTGATTCTGGTAATTTTTCCTAAAAGTAACAATATGCAGGACATTTGTATTCGCTTCTCTTCTCCGCCCCCCCACCACCCCCCAACATTTTAACCCTAACCATTTTTTAAACTAAATTATCTTCAGACACTAAAATAGTATTTCAGGAAAGCATTTATCTGAAATGAAAAATATGTAGTTCTAAATATAGTATTTGAGGGTAGGGTTAAATAAAATAATGAAAATAATGAATTTATATTTTTGAATAATGTATTGCAAAGATCAATCCATCGCTGAAAAAGAGTGTTTCCACAGCTTCTATTGTACTTAACCTGTTTCTGTGCTTTTGCCTGTCCCAAATCTAAAGTAAGGGGCCTGGAGAGTATTATGCTAAACAAAATAAGCCAGTCAGAGAGAGAGAAAGATAAGTATCACATGACCTCACTCAGATATGGAATCTAATGAACAAAATAAACTAAATAGAGGGAAAGACAGAGAAGCATGGAACAGACTGATGAATATAAGAGGGATGAGGGCGGGGCGGGGGGAGCACAGAAATTAACTAGGAAACTTATATGCATATATGCATAGACCACGGATACAGACTACAGTGTGGTGAAGGCCTTGGAGGGGCAGGTGTGGGGTGGAGGGTGGTCAATGGAAAAAAGAAAAAAAAGGGGGGAATATCTGTATATATTTTAGATAAATTTAATAATAAATAAAGTAAGGTCTTGACCTTGCATTTTTTCTATGTTCTCATCCAAAAACTTTGAGATGCATTATTGAAATGCAGTGGTTAACAGAACTATTTGATCTGGAAATATGTATTATCCTAAGATACCATTAGATTTATTCTCATATATAGAGATCAGGGAAACAAGGGAAATAACTCCAATTATTTAAAACAGTAATCCCTTAACACTGGGATTTTGTTTTAATTATAAAGAGTGTTATCTTATTAAAAATAAGACAGAGCCTTGTCCTTTAAGGGATAAATCCCAAGTTTCTCTAGTGAACGTGCATGCAAGATTTCCTAAAGAATGTTTCAACAAATTAATTTTGTTATTCTTCATGATATAATTAACTTCTTAAAAAGAGCATCAAATAAACAATTATGGGCCCACCTGTTCATGATATCATACTAGACACCACACAAAGTTAATGGAAATGTATTTCATTGTGTTCCCTACCTCCCCCCCACCATGATAATACAGACAAAATTCCCTGTATTAAAAACTAATAACAAAAAGTACAGGAAGCACTAAGTATTCAAAAGAAAATGGCTCAATTGTTTATACTTCAAACATGACTCTAGATATACCCAGGACCTGAAAGTCATTTTGTAAGAACATCCTCTCCATCCCTATGGGTTCTCCAGAGCCATGGACAGACAGGGTAGGAGGAACAAGAGGGGTGGGAAGCTATGACTGAAAGTAAATGGCCTGCTCTACAAGAGACAAGAAAAGTCATTGGGGACTTCCTTTAGTTGGTCCTACTCATCATCAGACACAGAGGGAGAAACTAAAGCACAATTGGGGGGGCAATTACATTCCCCTTTGGGTCCAACAACCTGCCCACTTAAATGGTTGAATGTTGAGCCCAGAAGGCTGAGGGAAATCCCTCTTTCTCAAGGGACATTGAGGCACCTACCTCTCCTATTTCAGGCCGAAAGGGAAGCTACTTAGGCACTCAGCACAGCCGTGCTTGGGTTGTATCACTGAAAATAAAGCTTTCTATAATCCTGTCACCCCTCACAGAATTGCGTGTTGGCGTGGAAGGGACACAGATCTCACCAGGGCCAACGCTGGACCACAGCAGATCCAGCACCCTAAGGTGACTGGCAAGGAAAGGACCTCGCTCAGTTTCAGCCAAGTGATGACAAGTGGGAGACAGAAGGTTGTCCTAATGACATCAGTCACCCAAGGGACGGAGGGAGAGTCAGAGCAGCACGGGCAGCTGCGCGAGCACAGCGATGTGAATGATGACATGCTTAAGAGTCTGAAGGAGTCCCGCAGCTGGTGTACAGGAGGAGATGAGCAGGACATAGAGGCGAGATGTGCTAGTTACTATCTTAACATCACAGGTACCTACTGTGATTAAGGACTATAGCTTTCATGTATAGTTTTTACTTTATTGGATTTAGATTTGGTATGGTGTGTAGGTAATAAAAATTTCATGATAATGTCCTCTAGAAAAATAAAGGGAACTGGAAAGAATCTATACATTTTCCACTGGAAAGCAAGGATAAGTATTCAAAGAAAGTTTTGTTTGTTCTTCATTTTGTTGATGTTTCAGGTTTAAGTACCTTAAATAGAGTCATAGTGCTTCCTTTGAATAAATGGCTGACTTTAAAAATAGAGCAAACAAGGAGGAAAGCAGAAAAGAAAATGCCAGACAATGGAAATCTGTGATCCCTGCTTTTTAGGCAAGGTCATAACAAAACCAGTAAAAGGGCTGTCCGTCCATCACACCAGGCTTAGCTCGCTGGATGCTGTCCAGTCTCCTGGAGCAAAGATTTCACAACTTTATAGAAACTTCACTTCCTCTTCCTTTGTCAGCCTTTACGCTCTCATCAAAGATACTAAGAAGGACTAGCACAGGTTATGAACTAACCAACAATACACCACGACTCCTACACACTTCTGTAAAATTCAATCAGTAAATTCGGAGCCATGAGAAAGCAATTTTGGACCTATCTTTTTAGATCCTAAAGGATCCATTAAAAGGGCAACTTTTCTCTTTTAAAGTATCAATGACTAAAAAATTAAAGCTAAGTTTAAAATAATGTGTACAGGCAGCTTCAATTTCTGAATTATGCCATTAGGCTGACTCAAATTGTTAATTAATATCAATGGCATGGAAACCCGAAAGTGAGCCAACCTAATGAAATACTGTATATTCACATTAAAAAGCGACTGGCAGGTCAAATTCTGAAAAAGAAACAGTAGATACCACCACAAAACCAGCAGATGTTTCTCGGGGTCATTTGTACAAAAACATAAGCATATGTTAAAGAAATCTGACACTATCATGGAATCAGTCAGTGTCTAAAATAATAGCAGCTCCTTATGGCAATATGGGAATATCCGTATCAAATGCACAGCACATTATGTTGCAACAGTATGTGCGGACAAATGAGCATCAGTGGCAGTAGTAATGACCAGTGCTTTTATTAAGGTGAAAAAATGAAATTAGAATATTATATAGAGGGCATAATATTGTTTAGCAGCAAAGTGAACATGATAGTATGTTGAATAATCAGAGTTTGTGTTTAACTGATTTTACTGATACTCATATGAAGGCAGAATATTAACCAATAAGAATACTAAAGTGTTTATAGAGGCCTCCAAGGTGAGTTTTCTGATTTCTTCAGTCTACCCAAGAATGATGGTGAAGATAGTTGTTATTTTCAAAGCTAACAAATAATACTTGGTGAGTTTAAGGGCAGGAGCAGGGTGGATGGGGGTTAACGGCGGGGGGCGGGGGAGTAAAAGAGGGTATTTGTAATATGTTCAATAATAATGACATGTTTAAAAAAAGAATTCTTCACTTCAAAATCAACTGGGTGTCCCATATGCAGTAGTTAAGCAATAAGTAACTGAATCATTATGTTAATGTAAAGCAGCTCCTAGCTTAGTAAGTGTATTTTCAGTTTCAACCACAGAAGTCTGAGATCTTCTAGAATATTTGGAACTCGTCATATCACCCCAAAGTACACAATGTACACAACTGATGCTAATTAAGTGTTATTGACTGAAGGTTTTTGAAAAGTCAAAGCCAAAACACATCCCACAGCTTTCCAAACTAATTGTTGGGACTTACCTTATATTCTAGGATAAAGTTCAATTTGAAAGACCACTTTGCATGTGAAGGCACATATTTTTCATGCAGATTTGAGTAAAATTAGGTTCACCCAGAAACCTTCCATGGCATGAAGCCCAACACAGAGTAGGTTCGATCCCAGTGTAAGACATGCAAACTGGAAAGTGCTAGATGTGTCTTTCATTCAGAAGCTAGGATACCAACACATATTTTCCCCCAAGTGTGAAAAAAGTTAATTCTAATAAACAAAAATGCAATTTCTAGAGAAAAATTTATTTCTACTTTAAAAATAAGAGCTTATTATAAATCAAGTTATATGACAAAAGAACGTTATCTACAATGTTTAGTTTACTCTGAGCATTTATAGGAAATATTGCCTAAAATAAGTACGCTGTGAATGGGACTTTAAAGATATGTTATATTCACCAAGATTTTCACTGTAAGTTCTCATCTGTATAATGAAAAACCACAACAAAACATATACTGTCTTCCCTTTACACTTTCAATACATGAAAACATACCTAAAATATAAGGAAACTAATACATCCTAACAGCTGCTCAGTTTTATTGATCCTATGCTTTCTGCACAGATGGACACTAGAAAGTACTTTGAATTATGTGTTTGTAACCTTTACTAAACATAAAATTTTGATTTGGAAAACATTTGTATTAGACCAAAAAAAACACACAAAAAAAAAACAGCAAAGGGATTTTATATAGTATATGGGTTTTTTTAGTTTAAAATAATATATAAAGTTTTTCTACATATAAGAATTGACACTCTTTAAATTATTTCACTAACTTTATATTTTAATAATACCTAAATATTATGGCTGTACAAATAAATTTATTTACCAATATTTACTAATCTTTCTGAAAATAGATTTAAACTTTTTTTTAAGTGATCTCAACCTAAAAGAAACCAGACTCAGAAGAGAGAGTCTGAGGCCCATGAGAACATAGATCTTACATTGATAGGGTTCACTTTACAATCCTTCAGGAGACATTTCTCCAGCTTATGCATTTTTCAACCTTTCCATTTCCCTTCTGTTTGGACATTTTGCTAGCCACTGGCATACTTGATGCTTTGTAGAATACATTTCAAGCAAACTGCTTCTCATTTTGCAGATCTGAGAATTGACTTTAACAGTGTCCACTATTCATTTCATTGCCGGAGCTAAAAATCCCAGCATCGCATTGTTTCTTTCCTTTCTCTCAAGCCCCACATCCTTCAAATTCTTTGACAATATTCCTTCATCTGGACTCACCACTCCATTCTCCCTGCTACATACACACTGCCTCCTGGATCCTTGGATACGTGGGTCACTGAAAGGGGCTACGCAATGTAGAGCCCTTTTAAAATCCACCCTGCCCCCACGATTGCCTTTCGAAAACCCGAACTCACTTACTTTAGAAAACAAACACTTGATTTCTTCTGGCACTTGGCTTTTGCCACCCCCTACTCAACCCTCAGGTTAAGACCCCACCTTCCCAATATGATATTGAAAGCCTATACAAACTATTAACTCATCACAAAGCACTGTCATCTCCCCCCACTGATGTCCACTGCAGACGGTGGTCTTACTAGTATTTTCCAAATAGGTCAGAGCATTCTCTCCTGAGGGGTTTTTTTTTCCCTAAAATACTATTTTTCTAGATATGTTTTCTTACTCCTTTGTGTAGCCAACTCCCATCATTCTTCAAGACCCACATGCATTTAAGAAAGTGGACAGAGGTGGAGTAAGGACAAGAATACATGTACATATTTGCTTATATTTAAAAAATAAAAGACTAAAACAAAAACTTGAAAAAATAATCTTACCTATAATAGGGAGAAAGAAAAATGGTAGAAGAAACACAGGTAAGTTATACTTCTCAGAAGAGGGCTTGCTTAGTGGACTTAACTTTGGAACCATATAAACATTCTACATAATTACAGAACAAAATTAGATTTTTTTTTTTATGTATAGGGCGTAATGTCACAGAAGGCCATAGTATTCTGCCACCCATGAGGAGTAAGCCCAAGTTGCTGTTGGATGTGTTATACACAGAGAAAAATTAGATTTTTTAAAAGCCATGCCCCAAACCAAAATGAAACAATTCTGCACATTGAGTTGGAGATATAACATCACAAATGAGAATGATTCCAAGTATCTTTAAAACACAGTACTTGACTACACATGGCATATACTTAAAGTGGTACATACTCTATGAGCAACAACCAAAAATACAGAATGATCTTAAATGGCTTTCTGTAATTATACTGATTGTTATTCTGTGATGTACACGTATTGATGTACACGTAG
>NW_006288615.1:10000016-10001829 GCF_000327345.1 Myotis davidii | reverse complement strand
TAGAAAAAATAGAAACAAGACCATATAAAGGAAGTATTAGCAATGAGCACACATGGTGCTCAAATTGTGGTCTCTAAACACCACTACCCAATAAAAGGAACTAGGCTTCCTTGATGATGGCATTAATGCCACATCTCAGGCATGAAATGTTCAAGATGAGCCTGGAATATCTTGCCATTAATGAAAGAAAGCTATCAGAGATGGCTGAGAGGTCAAAGGACTCAAAGAAGTCAACTTGAAGGGGTTCCCATTGGTCCAAAAATCTAGAATTGGGACAATGTGAGCATTCCATAGCCCATGACTGAAAATGCTGAGATTTGGCCATTTCTGTCCAAGGCAAGGCTCCTAAGGGGCAGTCTTTTCTCCCAAACTCTCAGCATAGATAAGCAAAGCGTTTATCAGATAAGCATCCTCTACTGAGGCTCCCCCCGGCCCCAACACACACACAGGTGTCATCACAGTCTAAAGGTATCCCTCTGAATCTGTTCCTCCCCTTGTTATCTTTCACAGACATTTGTCTCCATATTTCAATGGGAAAATGCAGACCAGACCACCAGTTTTTTTCAGAAAATAAATTGCAAGGAAATAAAAAAGAGAAAGAACAATCTGTGGATTAGAAAAATAAAAGACAGCAACCAACTGCAATATGGACCTTATTTAAATGTTGATTTATATTTTAAAAAAAAGAAAAAGATAAATAATCAGGAAAATACGATCACTGGATATTTAAGGATTGTTTTACATTGGAATAGTATAGCAGGGGGTTGGGGGGCTGGGTGAAAGAGGTGAAGGGATTAAGAAGTACAAATTGGCAGTTACAGAATAGTCACCAAAATGTAAACTTAGTACAGCATAAGAAATAGAGTCAATAATAATGCTATAACATGTATGGTCCCAGGTGGGTACTGGCAATATTGGGGGAACAAATTGTAAAGTATATGATTGTCTAGCCACTATTCTGAAACCAATACAAAATAATGTTGAAAGTAAACTAATAAAATACTGGAATTGTGATTATATTGTGTATTATAAATTTTAAAATTCTTACCTCCTAGAGATGTATGCTGAGATATTTATAGACCTAATTAGATGTGTCTAAGAATTGCTTCAAACTATTCCAGAGAAAGAAGGGAAATGGGTAGGTGACAGATGAAACAAGACTGGTCTTGAAAACTATCTAACCTCAATGTGTTACATAGAGGTTCACCTGTCATTGAACACGGGGGCTTATTATGTTATTCTTTCTACATTTGGGTATGTTTAACATTTTCCATCTATATATATAAAAGCCTAAGTGACCAAACAACCAAGCTATGACGTGCACTGACCACCAGGGGGCAGACGTTCAATGCAGGAGCTGCCCCCTGGTGGTCAGTCTTCTCCCACAGCCAACCTCCCATGGTGCCTCCCCCTCTTGCCCCCCCCCCACTCGGGCCAGCCAACCTTCTGCATTCCCTCCCCCTGCACCCCTCCCCATCCGGCCGGCCCCAATCGGGACTGGGCAAGACCGTCCCGATGGGCCATAAAAATATATTTTAAAATAAATAAATAAAAACTCTCATTTTCTATCCCATTTTGGTCATTTACTCATAAATTTAAAAATGCCGAGAGAACTGGAATATGCTCTCTATGGGGGAGCTGTCTTAAAGATCTGAAAGAAATCAAATGACATTATTGTAATAAAGGTTTTTTGTGTTTTGTTTTGTTTTTCATATTGGTTTGGACTATGATGGCACACTATCACTAACTCAGACATCAGACTCCTGAAGGTAGGAGGGAGTATTCTTTCTTGCTTGACTGAGAAAGCAGCATA
>NW_006288615.1:9991693-9999142 GCF_000327345.1 Myotis davidii | reverse complement strand
ATTCTTTCTTGCTTGAATGAGAAAGCAGCATAACCGAATGGGTACAGCATGCTCTGGGGTCAGATGGCTTGGCTTTGAATCCCAGCAACTCCATTACTAGCATGACTTTGGGCAAGCTATTTAACAACTCTGGGCCCCGGGGATAAAAATCCTATCTAGACTACACAGTCTTGTTGGGAAGATTAAACAGATAAGATACTTAGCATAGGACCTGGCAGAGTAAACATCAATAAATGTTCACTATTTTTAGTCAAATAGTGGACACTGTTGTGTAGCAGCCATGGTAGTTCCCAGAACACTGTTTCTGATGAAAATCTTGGAATGTACATGGGAATTCCCTGATGACAGCTGGTACATTATTTTAGACTTATCTTTAGGCTTACCATAAGTCCATAGCACTGTGCCAATTTTTTTTCTTTTTTTCCTTTTTTTTTTTTTTTTGTATGCATATCTGCCTGCCTATGCCTGCCTCCCTGCCTCTGGGTTCAGTCATCCATTACACTAACTTCCGGTTTGCATCCAAAAAGTGTGTATAAGATTTCATTTCCTTCAAACTCCATTTTTCTTCCCTCTTTTCCCTTTACCTCCCCCTTCATCATGTACTGATTTAGGAAAATATAAAAGAATATAAAAAGCCATGGCTACTCAGAGTTCTTCCCCTTTGCTCACACCACACACACACACACACACACACACACACACACACAGATATCCCTCACTAGCTCAGCATATATTACCCCCATCATTGTCACGGTACTCCTAAAACTTGGGCAGAAATATATTATATGGCAGAACTTAGAGGCCCATGTTGAGGACTTGATGATGTTTGTAGATTTGTCAATATTTGAAATGTAATCTAATAACCTAGTCAAGTAATAGACTAGGTGGGATAAGCAATGAGGTTCAGAATGAGTATTCTAGTAACTGAGACCATAATGAATTATATCTATCACATCCCTGGCCCTTTAACCCCTTCCCCAACAATTTTTTTGTTAAAAACGTTTCTTTTTCAGACTAATTTTTTTTATTTTGGTTCTATATAGTATTTTTGATGCTGGTTATGAAAACAGTTTGTAACTCGTCTTCCTATAAACCATATTTTTTTACCATATTTTCTTAGTATACTCGTCGACGACTGAAAAAGAACATTTTGTGAAAACGAGTATACACGTTTCTGCCGGGGAAGGGGTTAAGCAAGGATGGTCCACTTTCCAAATTACAGGGGGCACAAAAATGTTCAGTCTAGCAATAGCATCCCATCTGCCTATGTACCCAACCTATCCATTGGTTCCTGTATCTACTGCCCTGGCTCTTTCATTCTTTAGTTTCATCATGTTTAGACTTCTGCAGGGTACCTCAGGTCCTCCTTCTTTGGACAATCCCACCTGGACCAACTTTTCTGATTTACTGACCTTGATCCAGACCATTTGACTCTCAATTTGTTCTTCCTATAGCCCTTGGCATCAATGCAAGTGCTGTTCCCCACTCCTAGGAGGATAGTTCTGTGCCGGTTCCAGCCCCAAAGACACCCACGTCGGGGAGGGATTGGGTAAAGAGGAAAACAAAAGTAGATCAGTTTTAAAAAGTACTGGCCTTCAGATGGAGCCCATGGTTGTGGCATGTTTAAGAACAACATTAGTATGCAGACTTCCATGGGGTCAGGGTACATAGGCTAGGACAGTCATCATATTGATTATACTAATCCTACACTAAGAAACTAAGTCTTCAGAGGGAAGGCAGGGGAGGGTAGGAAGGGGAGGGGGGTAAGAGATCAACTAAAGGACTTGTATGCATGCATATAAGCATAACCAATGGACACAGACACTAGCAGGGTGCGGACATGTGCTGGGTGGTGGAGGGTAGCCGGGGGGGAGGTCAATGGGGGAAAAAGGAGACATATGTAATACTATATGTAATATGTTGGCAAACTGCGGTTCGTGAGCCACATGCGGCTCTTAGGCCCCTTGAGTGTGGACACGAGGTTTCAATCGCACTGTACGTGCGCACCCGCACGTGGTATTTTGTGGAAGAGCCACACTCAAGGGGCCGCAGTTTGCCGACCACTGCTTTAAACGATAAAGAATAAAAAATAAAAAAAGAAACTAAGTTTACCAAATTTTAGTTTAAATAATAAATCATGGCGACCATAAAGAATAATATGATGACTTTTAACAATTTTACTGTTAGCCAATTAATTCACAATTACAAATAAAGCATTTTTTTTTTGCACTTACAGAGTATGTTAAAGGGTTTTGCCTGCCTCCCTGCCTCTGGGTTCAGTCTTCCATTACACTAAGTTAGGGTCCTCAACTTCTGGTTTGCATGCAAACAGTGAGTGTAAGATTTCATTTCCTCCAAACTCCATTTTCTGGACTCATCAGTTTTACCTTTAAATCAGCAGCTCAGACTGTATGAGCAGATCAGTTCTATGTTGAGGTTAATTATTTGAAAACTGTACCTTTCCATAGAAATAGAGATTTAAATTTTTTTATATATATCTTTTAAAATAAAGATTAAATTCCCTGGGATAAAGGAAACGAACATTTTCAACTCTCCATTCTTTAAAGCTGTAGTTACCACTAGCTACAATGTGGCTACTAAATTTAAATTAAAGTTAAATAAAATTAAAATTCAGTTCCTCAGTCACACTAGCCACATGTCAGGTGCTCGATAGCCACATGTGGCTGATGGCAATGGTTTCCAACATTCACACACAGAGCGTTCCACCATCGCAGAACGTTCATCCAGTCATGCTGTGGAGACTCATTCCACAGTCGTTGTTCCACATGGACCAATTTTACTTTAATAAAAAGCTAATATTTATACAAGATGAGATTTACACAATCTATTTATATATAAAAGCTTAAGGGACCGAACAACCGATCAACCAGTCGCTATGATGCGCACTGACCACCAGGGGGCAGACGCTCAATGCAGGAGCTGCCCCCGGTGGTAAGTGTGCTCCCACAGGGGGAGCGCCGCTCAGCTGACTGATGGGCTCTAGACGCTGGACTCACAGCTGAGGAGCACCGCTGCTGC
Organism: Myotis davidii; assembly: GCF_000327345.1. Classification (NCBI taxonomy): domain Eukaryota; kingdom Metazoa; phylum Chordata; class Mammalia; order Chiroptera; family Vespertilionidae; genus Myotis; species Myotis davidii. Next base: position 9,996,103 of record NW_006288615.1, on the reverse strand, counting down.
GGTGGCAGCACGAGCCTCTCCCCATCGGGACTGACTGGGCGAGAGTCTGTGGCAGGCGCAGCGGGGCCAGGATGAGCAGGAAGGGCAGGCAGGAACTGCAGGCAGCGTTGGACTGCCAGTTTCGGGAGATCCCCACAGGCCATGCCAAGGAACCCTACCAGTGCACGAATCCGTGCACCGGACCTCTAGTAGGTATACAACAGGCTAACAGACCTGTCAAAGCATTTACATAAATTTTAAAACTTCATATGCAGAACACGCAGTTACTTGGTAAGCTTGATTTTTCACAACCATCTTTTTCAAATCCCTTCCAATTTGACAGCTTAGAAACATACTACCAAGTTTTAAAATTGTTTTATTCTTAATATGGAGCGCAGTGAATCAAAGCATCATGTTTTACTGAGTAATTAGTCCTTCAATAATTCACGTGAGCAATAGGTCATTTTGGGGTTTAACCCCTGCTCCCATTATTTCTGACCGCACGGCCCGCTGACAGATGTCTCACTTTGGACGTACACAACAGACGACTGGATCTGTTTCACGTACATCTGTTCCCCAACAGCTTAGGCAGATTAGTGCTTAGAATGCACCCAGCTCCGCTAAGTCCCACATAATCACTGACTCTTGTTGTTTTAAAATTGATTGCTTTTCTCATTTTCACATTTTTCCACATCGCCTTTCACGTTGCTAAGTTTCCAGCAAATAAATGTTTATATAAACGTAAAGCACAAGAGAACCAATCTAACTCTCTTCTCAAAGAAACACTGCCAAGACCTCATTCTGCAGTGCGGCTCCCTCACATTTTCTACTTGCGGCTCTAAGTCAGCTGGGCTCAGAGTCGTGGCAGGAATAACCCTTTGAAAAAAAAAATAAGGTGAAATTGTGTAACCTGAGGTAGTAAGTCTATGAAAAAGAGAAACTTAAAACCATAGTTCAGATCTGAAACCCACATTTTATTTTTAGAAATATTTAAAACATTATATTCAAATGCTAAGCAAACATGAAATCCTCCCTCTGAGATCTGATGAGAGGGTACAGGAAATGAAATAGCAGCAAGAAAGGATAAGCTAGTCCTTCTGTCCATTATGAAAAATCTGCTGATGTCTGGCCTTGACCAACAACAGGGGGAGGGCATTTGGCATTCCGGTCAGAGATCCCTAAAATTGACCATTCTTAAATGTACAAAAATATGAGTTTAATATAGTCCAGTCCTACCCATTACTAACTCTCCCCATCAGTAGTTTTGCGGGAAACAGATAAGAACGTTATACTCCAGATTCTGCTTTGGGGAGGCACAAAAATCCTGTATTTTTCTATTTCAATCTAACATTTCAGGTAGAAGCTTACCACTTGGTAAGCACATGTTCCTAGAAGTTTGTCCTTGGTTGAGATTTGGAATAATGCCAACAAGCAATCAGTGATGCTCTGAAATCATTTACCACTGAAAAGGTCTGATTCAGTTACAGCACAAGCCAAGGGTTAAATTATAAACTAGGCAAACTGGTCTGTGGCATCCACTCATGTTCCCTTTCTGAGCTCTCTTCTCAATGTCTGACACCTTACGCCCAGTCCCGGGCACTCTTTTGAGGGCTCCCCACACGGTGGCATTACTCCTGACCAGCTCTGCCTGGGCAGGGGCTCATGATCCAGTCTTGCCTACCTTTCTCATTTAGACAAAGAGCTAGCCTGATCCCTCTTCCATTTCTTTAGGATGTTGCTTCCTGCGAGCTCACAGACAGCTAACTTGGTAATTACTTTATATTAACATGAAAAAACATATTCCACAAGAAAAATGGCTTTTATACCTCCCATCTTAACTTACAGGCTGTCCTTAACAGTCCTCACTTCTATGGGGATGGGCAGCACAGCCATTACTCCAAGTCACCCTTGAACTCAATGAAAAGAAGTACAGCGCCCTGTATGATTTTGCCAAGTGGTTAGAGCATCGACCCGTGCACCAAAGGTTCTCAGGTTTGAATCCCAATCAAGTTCCATCCCAGGCCCCGGTCGGGGCTCCTGCAGGAGAGTGTCAGCACGTGGATCAAAAGGTCCCAGGTTCGATTCCGGTAAAGGGCATATACCTCGGCTGCAGGCTCCTCCCTGGCCGGGGCCCTGGTCAGGGCATGAGCAGGAGGCAACCAATCAATATGCCTCTCTCACATCGATGTTTCTGTTCTCTCTCTCTCCTTCCACTCTTTCTAAAAATCAATGAAAAAATGTCCTCAGGTGAGGATTTTTAAAAAGTGAACTGTAATGTCTATAAACTCTGGGTGATGATGATGCATCGGTGTAAATTCATCATTTGTAACATACAAACCTCTCTGGTGGGAAATACCGATAACAGGGCAGGCTGTATATGTATGGGGACAGAAGCATATGGTAAATTGTTGCCCAATTTTGCTGCGAACCTAAAACTGCTCTAAAAATAAAGTCTATTGGAAAAAAAACAACTACTAAGGTACCATGAGGTTTAAAAACAGTGATCTCAGAAAACATCTCCTATGTGTGATCTAATAATGCTCAGTGACCCCCGCCCTCACCGTTTCCTGGAACGGCCAGTTACTAGCCAACTTGGAATGGACATGGGCACCCCCTCGCTTTACCCTTCCACACCACGTCCTCACAAGTACAGTAACCTTATGTAGCTTTTCCTCCAGTTTCTGGACCGATTTCATTTGTCCTTTGCTTACCTGTAGTAAACTAATTCCACATCAGGCACTATTTCTCATATTAAACATCTCTTAATACCTCCTTTTCTCTTCCCAATCTTATGTTACTAAGTAGAGCATCTCTTGGTTTCTCCTATAAATATTAATACTAAGGTGCTTCTGTACCTTCGAATTTAGGGGCCCAATGTGTTCTGCATACCAGGTATTAGTTACAAAGAAAAAGTGGGACATCTAGATGAAGGAAAAGAAAACCAGAGGGTTTTAGGGCCAAAGTAAACAACAAAGAGCCCTGGCTAGTTTGGCTCAGTGGATAGAGTGTCAGCCTTCGGACTGAAGGGTCCCGGGTTCGATTCCAGCGGGGAGCATATGCCTGGGTTGCGGGCTCGATCCCCAATGCAGGGCATGCAGGAGGCAGCCGATCAATGATTCTCTCTCATCATTGATGTTTCTCTCTCTCCCTCTTCCTTCCTCTCTGAAATCAATAAAATATATTTTTTTTTAAAAAAAGAGTTGCAAACTTTAGAGTTGTAACGGTCAAGATGCCTTTTTAAATGCTACCAACAGTAATGCTAATTAAGCCTACTTTTCTTCAATCACCACTCAATAGAAAATAACATTTCTTTTTCACATCATTATTTGCCTCTTTGTTTAACAGAATTGCAATATTAATTTGTACAACAATGTGTTGCATCTTTCATTTTAATTCTATCAAATTTCAGCTTCATTGTAGTATAAGTGGCTCTTGTAGACTAACCTAAACTCTAATTGTGAATTTCTATATCCCCCAAATTCAAACTGACTTGAAAACTAAGCAGAACGATTCTGTCCATACTAGATTTTAACTCAAAAGTGCAAGAAGATATTCTATCTTGGTGTTCAAAACACCGGAAAAGATTTAAATTAAGGTCAAGGTGGTTTTAGTGGTGTGAGCATGGCCAGTGGTTCTCAACCTTCCTAATGCCGCGACCCTTTAATACAGTTCCTCATGTTGTGGTGACCCCCAACCATAACATTATTTTCGTTGCTACTTCATAACTGTAATTTTGCTACTGTTATGAATCGTAATGTAAATATCTGATATGCAGGATGTATTTAGGCGACCCCTGTGAAAGGGTCGTTTGACCCCCTAAGGGGTCGCGACCCACAGGTTGAGAACCGCTGGCTTATACAGAAGCTGAATTCACACTCAGGACCAGTGCTAGGTCCCTAGCTCAGCCACTTCATTTGGTTAGACTTTTGTGCACGAAATGTTTAAATAGTGTTGTTTTTCTACTCTGTAATATAAATAATACACTGTCTTGTTTTCCAACAGGGGAGGCCATTTATAATGTCATACGTTTGTGTTTAACTAGGAGAGGCTGTGCCACTTCCCGAGGGTTTTCTCTAAACCATCTCTAGACTCAGACTTGAAATATTTCTGTTGCAAAATACAGCATTATAACACGTTCTAAATAGCTCAAGTTTCGAGTCAATAAAAGTCAAATGCATGATGATGATTCTGAAGTGAGCCTTAAAAGTCAGAAGTTTCCAGACTGAGCCCGAAGAAGGCTGGACTCTAGACAGGGGCAGGGGGATGTGAAGATGGAAAAGTCCAGAGACTCCAAAGCCCGAGGCCAAACTGTCGGAAGTCAGCAAGGGGACCGTTGCACTCAGAACCCGCGTGGAGGGAGCCCGGAAACGGCTCACACTTGCAGAGCGCGGCCCGAAACTGACACTAAAACTTCATCGCCTGCGCGGGGAG
>NW_006288615.1:9984757-9991158 GCF_000327345.1 Myotis davidii | reverse complement strand
CAGTGCAGCACCGGAGCCTGCAGGCCTCTAGTCTCTGCCACTCAAGATGCACAAAACCAGACAGACAGACAAAAAGGGCAGGTGCGGGAAGAGGAGTAAGTTGCTCTCTCCATCCAGGCCCTACTATTCAATACAATGTAGCGCGTGGCGTTGCCCGCAGTTGAATACATCCGCGCTGCTCAAACTTGGTAGACTTTCATACTCACCCTCGTGGGCATCCTGTTGAAATGCAGATTCCTACTGAATCGGTCTGGGTGGAGACCCAGAGCACGGTACTGCTGGGACGTTCCCAGGCGTTGCCGACGCCGCTGAGCCGCGGAACACACTTTGAGCTGCAAGGATATACCCCCCACCCCCGCCCGGGGCCTCCCCTTCCTCTGCAGAGGCCTCTCCTGGGGAGCAGAGGTCGCCCTTTGTAACCACGCGCGCGCCCTCAATAATTAGCTGACCTTTCTGCAGCTGGCGTAGAATGAGCACGGGCTCGATTCCCAAAAGCCCTGAGAGGAAGTCAGAGATAAGTCCCTGGTTTGCATAGGCCCATTCCCAACCGGCAGGTTTAGTGTTAAAGGAAGGTGCCTCCCTGCCCCAAGATACCTCTGTCCGGTCCTTGCCCGCCTCTGGCACTCCCTCCCTGGAGAGAGGCGACTAGCAGCAGGACTTGCGCTCCCGGAGGCCTCTGCTGCCTGTAGTGTTACCTGCACTGGAGAGAGCCTGGGCCTCGCCCTTCACCTTCTGCTGGTAGCTGCGATGCCTGGCCTTAGCTGCTAGTTGATTCGGAACGCTCCCCCCCCCCCCCCCCCCCCCCCCCCCGCGGGGGCGCCAGTGATGGCTGCACATGAGTTTCCTGGGAAGATTTTTAAAATCCAGGTGCCCAGGCCGCACTCAAAGACGACTGAATTAGAATCTCGGGATGGGACCCAGAGTTCGGGAGTTTTAAAAGCTCCCCAGGTGATTCCAATGTTCGGGGCGGAGGAAAGCTGCTCTAAGCAGTGTAATAATGGGGGCGGGGGCAGAGTGGGGGGAATCGGCAGGTGTTTCATAAGGTCAGAATAACTATTGAAAAAAAGTTAGGGGTCAGGGAGTTGAAGAGGAAATTAAATCAATAGAATTGTAATTCTAATTCCGGTGTGCCGGTGCCTAACCAAGGACATCCTCATCTCTGGTCACACTGAAAAGTTATGGTAGCAGGAGCGACTCAAGGTTCTCTGCTCAAACTTGGATTTCAAAACACCAGGGGGGTCGACTGTCTGGTGGCCCAGCCAAATCCCTCTCAGACATAAAACACCTGTGTGCCAGTTAAGCTAGGACTCTCGCTGTTCAATGCGCTGAAAACAAACACCAGGCTTCCAGGCAAAGCGGGGAAGAGCCCCGGATTGATCTGATTACAGCGAGCTGTTTCTTGGAGCAGAAGTGCAGCTGCTGCTAACCCCATGCGGGCTTCAGGTGGCCCAGGGAGGAGGCATCCGTGGGGCAGGCTGGTGCCTCTGCAGAAGGAGTCGCAGCTCTGGAGTCAGCGTCTTGTAGTCACAGCTGTCAGGCAGTCAGCACAATTAGAGCTCCCTGGCCCTTTAGCAGCTCACTGAGAGCCCTGGCCAACGGGCCAACAGGGTGGCTACTTCTTAGGAACTTTTAGAAAAATTCAGTCAGGTCAGAAGGTCAGAAACACAGGCTTTGCATTTCTTGAGGACTCCAGTAATGGTGTTGCTCCATTCTCTGTGTTTGATGAGCTGTCCTCTTCCAGGCTCTAAAGATTGCAGGGCCCTGAGGCTCTATCCTCAGGCTCTATCCACAGAGGCATCAGATCCTGAGGATCACCTGCCCCATAAGTGACTCATATATCTAATACGTTAATGCCTGAAAATCGCTCTGATAAAATGTCCCGGAAGCTTCCTGAACATCGCTCTCCCTGCTTCAGCTGAAGCTTGGGTGTTTGTTTCCAGAGCATTAAACAAAAACCTGTCCTTTCTTAAAAGCAACATAGCTGCTTTCCCTTTGGAAGTCATTTGGCTAGGTTTAGAAACACAGTCTCCATCCCTGTTTGTTTGTTTGTTTGTTTGTTTTAGAAATCTACATCTGAGCAGACCTTGAAAAAAAAAACAAACACTGCTTTAACGTTCTTTTCAGGAGGCCAGTAAGTACCTGGGCAAATCCCCGGTATGGAGCTCTGATGGTATAGTCTCCTGAATTTGAGATCATCTCTCACCTCCTCTCAGATGGAGGCTGGTGAAATCACAGCCAACAGAGGCATTCAGACCTCCTGCTGCAAGGGCAGGGGACAAGGAAGTCTGATGCCTGACGTTGGCCAGTGGGTAATTCTATGTCACTCCCTTTGATCTCTCAAAGTCTCTACTGGCTTCAACATTCGGAGTTTATGTGACAACTGATTGAGTGCCTATGTTATCAGGTTACCATCAACATAATTATTTTTCAAACTTCAGCTTACTTTACAGAATATTTTTCATTAAGGACTGCTCAGTACAGGTAGGAGGAAATCCAAACTCCCACCCTGACCTATGAGAGGCCCTGTGATCTGACTCTGCCACCTGCTCAAACCCCATCTCCTATCCTTTTTCTTCTATTCTTATTATATTTAGGTCTAAGCACACTGGCCTTGTCATTCCTCAAATAAACCAAGTTCATTTGTCATGAGGGCCTCTGCTGTTGTTGTTTACTCGGCCTAAAACCATTGTCATCATGGGGCCCAGATCAACTTGATGTCATTTTCCCAGAAGATCTTTCCTGGCCAATCAAGAGTTGACCCCTACTCAATGTTACTTTCTTCATTACACTCCCCACGATCTAAAAGTTTCTAGTTGATTTGTTTACTTATTTCTTGTCTGTCTCTCTTCTCCCATGAGATGGGTCCCTCAACAATAACAGCGACCTAGTCTGCTTGTTTATGGCTCTACCTATGGTGCCTAAACAGTGATAGCAAAATAGATGCTCAATAAATGGGTTTGTCGACTGCATGAATGAACAACTTTTTAAATTGAGTTCCTGTATTAATTTCTGATATTGTTCATGTTATAGCTCATGGGTGAGAAAAAATTCATGACAATGAATTTCTTTATGTCAATCTACATTTTGGGTGAAGTGATCTTTGATTACAGCCATCTCTCAGTCATTTCTGACGCTAAATGGGCACATCATCAGTGTGTCAAGGGGATGGCTTTCCTCACATGGTGAGTGGAGATTTTTGTCAGTGTTCTTGCTACTCTGGCTCCTCTACCTAAAAGGTGGAGAGCCATATGTCCTTACAAGAAATACAGAGAAGACAGAAGAAATTTTAAAGTCCCACCAAGTCAGAATATCACATTTTCTTCATGTGCCAGTTTTTCACACTCACATCTAAGCTCTGTTTAAAAGTCTAGAAACTCTGTGTTCCAGGACACTTCTCCCCTGAGTATGTGATGACAATGATCTCTAGCTCCCCAAAAGCAATAACAATGAATAACACAGAAAAGGAGACTAGGCCCTTCTTACCTTCCCCTCAAGTTTTTAAGATCCCCTTTCAGGTAGGTCTTGATGTTTATAAACTTGGAACAAACTATTTGAAATGTATTTCCACCCAATAGAGAGTTTGAGACTCTCGTAGTAACTACTAGCAATGCCATGATGTAAAATCTTAAATCAGGTATAACCAGATACACAAATAGAAAATTTAAATCAGAAATCTACTCTCATTTCCTATAGCGCCCACTATTACAGCTGTGAAAAAGGCATTACACAGAGAAGGCAATGTCCCTTCTCACTATTGAAAATAGCCCCTTGCTTTCAGGCCTCTTGCCCATAGACATCAAAGAGTTTGGTACTAGGTTCACTGTTTTTTACTTTTACATCATTGTCTGTTACCATTTGGAGCACTTTGGTGTCCTTTGTAGTGCCCGGGTCTCAAATTTCCATGACAGCTCCATCCCAGCTGTCTGTGGTACCCTCCATTGCCAGCTCCTATAATTATATCCTCTAGACCTTGCAGACTTCTTGAATGCTTCAACTCAAATAAGCACTCTTTCTGACACAGCCTCCTGCTCCTTCCAAACTTGGATGTGCTGAAGTATGCTCAGTTTGTTCTAAATGAAAAGTCAGAGCCTGTACCCCTCCCTGAGGCTCTCAGATTTTGAATCCATAGCTGAACTATTCCTAGAAATGTGTATTTTAAACAAGCGCACCAGATGATTCCCTGGATTTTAGACAATAAAAACAACTCTTACCATCAGTGAGTATTCTTTCCTCTTCATTCTTCCTTTGTACCACAAGGCTTGTTTACTTGTCAATAATTTACAAATAACAGGACATCAAGCTAAAAGTGGTTTTGAAATAAGATTTGACTTTTCACATAAACAGAGGCCCAGAGTCAGGCTGTTCCGGGGATGGTCATTGATAACTCAGGGGCTTTCTACTCCACTGGGTCCAGGTATCAACAAGGACACCACTGTGGCTCCCCTGTGGCTGCCGGAGCTCCAAGCATGGTATCCTCTCCCCAGAATGTCTACACACACATCCACGCGATAGCGCCCAGATCTAGGTGAACTAAAACTCTGATTAATTGAATACCTTCAGAAGAAATAACCACTAACTGGTATTTCTGAGCAATCAAACCAGTTATGTCATCAGATGTACAGCCATAGATAAGATTGCAGTTTTAGCCTTTGTGTTTTAAGTTTACAAAGGAGACTACTGGTTCAAGGCCCTACATAACCTGAAATAGAGAGAGCTTTTAGAATTCATTGCACTTAAATTCATTTGAGCCACAATCATTAAAAAATAAAATTATGTAATTTTATACATTATAAAATTGGGTGTTAAATGAGTGTTTGTGAAACCAGGGAAAACAAGCAATACCTGTTTTTTTCAGAGGTCTTTTTATTAGTACATATGCTTCCCCACAAATAGAATAAATATGGCATTTTTCACCTGAAGAATAAATAGTAGTTTTTATATTATGCTCTTTATAAAATATAGGATAAGGCTTTTAGACAAAATCACGCATAGTTTATTATGACTATTTCAACCTGAGTGCCCCAAGAATTTTTTCAACGTGCAATACCTGACTATTTAGCCAGGAGCACAGGCCTCTTATCCCTTTTATTGTCAAATTTAAGAAGTGACAACAGATAAGACAACAATAGCTATCCAGTGTGAATGAATCAAAATTATACCTATTTTTTTTCTCAGATTGGCAGATATATATATATATAGCAGAATTTTAGCAATTAGTTTAAGTGTGCCTTGAGATAAAAAAGGTTGAAAATTGTTGGTTTATTGGGTGGATGCATTCACATGTCCCTGAGTCTAGATGTCCATTTAGTTAATTTACATGAATAAAAATCAATAAAACTTTTACATAATTCAAGTGATTAATAAAACTATTATTTATAAGCTTGTTCAAATATCAAAACTGGACCCTGGCCAGTTGGCTTGGTTGGTTGGAACGTCATCCCAACACTAAAATGGTTGCAGTTCGGTTCCCAGTTGGGGCACATACCTATGTTGTGAGTTCTGTTCCGAGTCAGGGTGCCTATGGGAGGCAACTCATCATCAGTCTCTCTCTCTCTCTCTCTCTCTCTCTCTCTCTCTCTCTCATCAATAAACATATTCTAGGGTCAGGATTAAAAAAAGAAAAAAAGGGAGAATGGCTGCCCCAGTCCTGGGCTCAGGGTTGTCTCAGCACTCAATTCGCTGCCACCTCTCCTGGCCCCCCTTCTCTCCTCGGTCTCTCCCCAGATTCCACTGCTCCGCACCCTCTCACTCTCTTCAGCACAGATGGCGGTAGAGATAAACACCGGGAAGTTGATGCCGCTCACTACAATTGATTAATACCTCAGAAAAACAATACGGAAATCATCCAGAACCACAGGAAGCCTGGCTGACTGTAAATTCTACAACTAGAAGGAAAGAAAAGCACACTGAGAGCAAGAGAAGCTGCAGAAGAGAAGCGCAGAGGTACGGGGCTCGCGCGCGCGGAAAGGGGCTGGCACCTGAGGACGCGGCTGTCTTTTTGAATCCGGAGGGAGTCACAAGCTCCCGACGGCTCTGAACTCCGGTTCCGGGAAGTCTCTGGGGACCCAGGACTCATGCAGGGAGAAACTGGACTGTCTGGCTGCGGGCGAGCTTGAGGGTGGCTTTCCCTCAGAGGTTCTTGCGGCAGTTATTGGGACACTGAGACTCGCAACTCCTTGGGGCAGGGCTGAGGATCCGCCATAGCTGCTTGCTCCACCCTTTGATTCCCTGAGACCCCGCCCCACCCAGGCTGCAGCAGAGGCTTTTGCATATGAATGCCCTGGCCCTTTGCAACCTGAAAATTACCTAACAAACTACAGCAGGGCCACAGACCCAGAACTTCCAAGAGAAGGCCCAAGGCCCCACAGCAGCTTGCATTGCTTCACAGCTGGGCCTCATCA
>NW_006288615.1:9972360-9983519 GCF_000327345.1 Myotis davidii | reverse complement strand
ATACCACAGGAACGCACTCATTTGTGGAATATAAGGAACAACATAAACTGATGAACAAGGACTGATCCAGAGATTGCGAGGCATTGATTGGACTGTTGGGCTTTGGAGGGAGGGTAGGGGAGGGTGGGAGGAAGGGGGGAAGATCAACCAAAGGACTTACATGCAGGCATATAGGCCTAACCAATGGACACGGACAACGGGGGGGAGGGCAAGAGCGCGGGGGGGGGTAGAGGGTAACGTGGGGACAAGGACATATATGTAATATCTTAATCAATAAAAAATATATTAAAGTGGAAAAAAAAAGAAAAAAAGAAAATCAAAGCTGGCACTAACTAAAATCCACCGGTAGTTATATATTATGTCACTAAAACTTCATGGTAATATTTTCAGGAGAATTTAAATGAACTCCCCTATATTTATGTATATTTACCATATTAATCCATTGTAGACTTTAACATATGTGTTAGTGTCCCAGGACTGCCATGACAAATTACCACACTGGGTGGCTTAAAATAACAGAAACGTATTGTCACAGTTCTGGAGACCAGAAGTCCAAAATCAAGGTGTCTGTAGCGTTGGTTCCTTCTTGGGGATTCATAGGGAAAATCTGTTCCATGTCTCTTTCCTAGCTTCTGGTGGTTGTTGCCAACTCTTGCAGTCTCTTGGCATACATACATATCACTCCAATCTCTGCCTACATCTCCATTCTCCCAGTGTGCTGTGTGTCTGTGTGTATGTCCTGTCCTCTCCTTTTAAGGACATCAGTCTTCTGATAAGGATCTTTTTAGTCCAGTGTGACCTCATCTTAATGTACACCTTAAGATGTATTATTTGAACACTATTTCCAAATAAGACCCCCATTCTGAGGTTCTGGCTGACTGTGAATTTTCAGAAGTAACTCAATATAGCATATTTTTCTTTGATATTTTAAGTTAGATAAATGCATTATTAGTTAATAAGGCAAAATGAAGCCTTGGAAGCAAAATACCTCTTAACATTTTTAATATGCCAGTAGTATTGAGGAAACATTGAAATATATTGTCTGTATCCAAAAATCTCATGTTGGGATTTAAAAATATGTAAATCAGTAGCCTTGTCTCTATTAACTAAGAAATTCTTTTGGTAAAGAAATATGTTAATAAATATTCCTACTTAGATTCTAGTTATAATTTATATGCATGTTACTGTTGTTTATTTATTGTTTGTTGTGTATTTAACCATTGGTTGGAATAAAGATTACTCAGTTATCTATTAACAATGACAAGGGACATTACCCCAAGTCTCCTTTTTAGAATACTATATTACCCTCTCTACTCTTGATGTGAACATTAGTTGGTCATGTACCTGTAACCAACCACAGATAATACATTTGTAATTCCCTGCCACCCTACAATTGTTGATGATACCAGTGATAAGGAATTAACAGTTCTCTCAAGCTTTGTAATCCCCCTTCATTGACGTCACTGGAAGTGGGGATGATCTCCTAACTGACATCAGGGAGAGAGAACACAAAAGAAATATTATTGATGTGCTAAGTCTATACAGTGAACATTTTAAAGTAAAAATTATAGGTTAAGTAATTCAGCTGCATTTATCTCAACCAATAACACATACTGTGTATAAATATGACTATTATAAGGAACATTGGTTATTCTTCAGCTTTCAGTAATTTTATACTACATCCTCTTCCAAGAATATTGATCCTTCTATGTTCTGTTCCCTAAGCAGATCTCATAATAATTTCTGGGTAGTGCTAAAAGTGAATACCTGATGTTGTTAAAAATAACTCCATGTTCTTTAATTGTGTAGTATTCACAAATAATATCATATTTCCTATAAACTTACCATTTTCTAGTCTAACTGATACTTTGGAAGAAGACTATGAAGTACTCTCTTTTACACTGTGGATTTCCATTTCTGTACTCGCCTGCCTACAGGTAGCCTATTTTTGCTTTTAAACTCGTTGAATGCTATTCAAATTCCCAAATTCCTTGCTGGAGAACTTAGTCCTTATGGGTTAGATTCTGATCTGCTGTAATCTAAGCTCTTCAATGTTGATAAGAAAGTTTGGGACAATTTTACATAACAATAATAATAGGACAAGAACAATTGCTAGGGGGGGTAAGAGATCAACCAAAGGACTTGTATGCATGCATATAAGCATAACCAATGGACATAAGACACTGGGGGATGGGGGAGGCTAGGGGACTGTCTTGGGCGGGGGGAAAAAATGGACACATATGTAATACCCTTTGGAATAAAAAAAAAAAGGAACAATTGCTAGAAGAATGGTGAACAGAAAAAAAAGTAATGTGTACTCAAGTTCTTAATGAACGTAAACAAAAATATATATACATTTTGGGAAGAGCTAAAAATATATTAGTTCTCTTTTATTCCAGTTGCAAATTATATTTAACCTATTGATATCAATAAAAACAAAAGATTACTGCCTGGCCAGCATGGCTCAGTAGTTGAGCATCAACCTATGAACCAAGAGGTCACAGTTGAGTTCCCAGTCAGAGCATGTGCTTGGGTTGTGGACTTGATCTCCAGCGTGGGGCTTGCAGGAGGCAGCCAATCAATGATTCTCTCTCATCACTGATGTTTCTATCTCTCCTTCTCCCTTCCTCTCTGAAACCAATAAAAATATATTTTTTTTAAAAGAATTACTGATTACTCATTCCTGATCCTCTAAAGAAGTGGGAGGAGGGGAGTTTGGCGTCATGCTGTGCAGTAGCCAATGTTTCACTTGTTCTTCTTCTTTATTTTTTAATAGAACTAATGCTTATAACTTTCACTGGGTTAAGAATCATTTATGGCCCTCTCCATTCTCAACTAACCTGATTTGTAACATAGTGGTTAAGGCAACAAGCTTTTGCATCAGTGCGGTTTGATTCCCTTAGGATGTTAATATTTATTGAGGATCTCCTAGGTCTTCTAAGCACCAGAGAAACAGCAACAAACAAAAGAGACAAGGTTCCTGTTCTGGTGAAGCCCACATTCTGCTATGGAGAGAGATCATTCAAAAATAAACTAAACAGATAAATAAGCAAGATAACATCAGATAAATAAATGCTCGGCTGTAATAATGAATTTAGTGGGGTTGAAGGTAGTTGCTACTTTATTTTTTATTTATTTTACATATATGTTTATTGATTTCAGAGAGGAAGGGAGAGGGAGAGATAGAAACATTAATGATAAGAGTTAATCATTGAATGGCTGCCTCCTGCAGTCCCCACACTGGGGATCTAGCCCTAACAGGGAATTTAACCATGACCTCCCGGGACAGGGTAGAACTACTGAGCCATGCCAGCCAGGTGGGTGGTTGCTGCTTTAGATAAAGGACCAGGAAAAGCTTCTTGGAGGAAGTGGCATTTGAAATAGTACCTGAATGAAGAAAGGAACCCTGTAATGCAAGTTTCCAGCTTCCTGCAGTTTCTGCATCAGTCAAATAAGGAACAGGGCTGCTTTGATGATGAAATGTGTGAGTGAATGGAAAGCACTTAACACTGACCTAGTAAGTATATGAAACCTACTGAGCATCTTTCTGGCTGGCTGTCCTCAAGACATCAAAGCCTAGAGCAGGGTTAGAATTTAATCTTGTTAACAGCAAAGTAAGTTACCTCATCACCTCATATATGAGATTTAACTTGTTCTCTAATTTCTAGATGTCATTTCACAATCAGACCCATCTCTTTGGATTGCTCCATACCTAATGATCTGTAAAGATAGTTATTGTCACTATCCATCTACCTCTGAATTAGCTGGGCAAACAGCATGATCAGGTTCAGATGACAAAGTCCACATTTAATGTATCTGAAGATCTAGTCCAGCATTAACATAATACTGTGCATTTTAAGATATTTTAAAATTAGCAATTTAAACAGAAGTCCCCAGAGGCTGTGGCCTTGTCTTGCTGATGCCACTAGTTAGGTTACACAGCTAATTCCATCAGAGCCATTGAACCAAGTGTTGGTGTGTGTGAAGAGAGTCCGTGAGTCAATCGCCAGCACAGAATTCTTTTTGACATAGGAAGGCAGATGATCTCAACTTTGAGTGCATACAGTGCAGCTTTCTAGTTGAATGGTTCTTGACAATAGTGTCCTCTGAAACATAATGCCTGGCCAGGGGCCAATGATTCTGCCACCAAACAAATCACTGTGCACCTGACGCCAGAACGCCTCTGTGCGATGGTAACAGGAGTTCTCAGCCCTGGTGTTCCACAAGATGTTGCACTGGCTCTTTTATTCTTTATCAGACCCTGGAATTAAAAATTTTATTTAGATTGTTTCCAGGAAATAAGTGCTGGTGGAGGGAGAGGAAAAGAGAGGGCAGGAGGCTTTGGTGTAGTTTAAGAAATAGCTTTGCTATTTCATGATTCCCATTGGGACAAAGTCAGTCTATGTTTTGAAACCCAGTTTTATTAATTGTTTAATAGATATTTTCACTTTAAATCTCGTTTAATTCTAGAACTGAAACAGCTTGGTTCAAACTGTTAGCTAATGATCCATATATCATTTTAGTAGTTGCTAGTTACGTTCAGAAATGCATTAATTGTGTAAGAATTATAGACTTTCAAATGTGGAAACAAGGAGTATTTTTAGATTAATAAATTAGAACATAAATTTATTTCAAATGTTATTTTACTATAACATATTATAAGCCTGAAATTAGTAGAACATTCTTAAAATAGCATAATTCTTCATTTAATTGGCCCTTCATTTTCTTTTTAAGATTAAAAGTAGACAGATCATACTGTTTAAATACAATTGGTGATGTAAATGTTATCTAAGTTATGCAGTGCTCTTTTTGAAAAGAAATATGCACCAGTTAAAATATTTAGCCAGATTCCCTCTCCAATTTTAAAACTATTCACTGATTTAAAATTGCAGCTCTTTTTCTGGAAATAACTTCAGAACATTTTTACATTTCACATTAAATAAGTAGAGCTAAGCATCTTATTTGATAGGAATATTTTTCCCAATGAAACTAAACTTGCAGGTGTTTCTTCCTTTTTAGTTGCTTTTCACTTAGCAAAACATTCTCTTTTCTTATGAGCTAAATATAGGTATTAAGCTACTATAAAAATTGCAGGAGTCTCTTTTAAGTATGGCTAGAAACCCCAAAAGGAAATAAAAAAAGATCATTGAAAAGGTTTCTTGTGGTTTGAAATGTCTTCCAAATATTCATTAAACATTTAAGTGAGTAAATTTGCAGAATATGTTCCTGACATTGGCACTGGTTCTGCGGTATTTCTCTGATCAGATGGAAGTGCGGTGTGTTATGCAGAGTGCATTCAGTCCATTCATGCATAAACAATATCATTTTCATAAATTAAAACCTTCCCTGCAGAAGGAACATCTGTGCCTGCCTTTGAATAAAAGATGGTGGCATGTGAGTTACTCCTCGACTGACTGAAAGAATCCTTATGTTTTAGAAAAAAGTTAAACAACCAAAAAGGCGGTGGGATGGGGAGCAGATCAAACCTAACTTGCAGTCTTCATTTTTACCTTATAAAAAAAACCCACAGTATAGATTTCTCTACTTGCTGTTTTGAACTCTTTTAATTCTTATAATGTCATTCTCTTATTTCTTTTGTTCACTATAGCAACAGTTTTTAGTTGGCATGAAGATGTCTAATTTTAATTACAGGTGAAATTGAGCTGCTGAATAGATCACATCAGATCTGAATATTCACTTCATGGTCTCCTGGGCTGGGCGGATGGCACAGGTCAGGTGTCATATCATTATTATGTCTCTTAAAGTAAGAGCAGAGAGAGCAATCTTGGATGAGGGAAGCAACAGCTTGATTCCAAAACAACTCTGATTCACTTGGAATGAGATACTGCATTTTGGATAAGGTTAGGACTAACTTAAGAGCATTTCTGTCATGTGATGAAGGCTGATGGAAAACAAGCTAAAATAATGTATTATAAAGTGCACTCAAACGTTTTCTTAATGTTGAAATACACCTGGCTGCTACTGTCACAACTTGATGGAGCCCCATTGGCAATGTTATTAGTAGGGCTAATTGTTCCTGTCCATTAGATTACTCACATTTTTCTGGAGCAGCTTGCTAAATGAGGTCAGCTTTCTGGAACCCCTAAATCACCAATGAGAAGGAGATTAAAGGAACAAGCTTGGGAAGGGTGGTAGTCATCCAGTGTGGCATCGGAATCAGAGGAGGAACAATGGAGTTACTAATGACAGTAATCAGAGCACCAGGGTAGAGCCAGAGCGCAGGTGCCAAAATGTTATTCCCTAGGAATCTTTCCTGTCACTCAATACATTTAGAGGAACAGAAATGCCAAACTTTGAATTTTTAGTGGGCTTTACAATGGACAGAATCTTCTGTAAGTTTTTCCAGTGACTTTTGTTTATGAAAGAGCACAATAGTGCTCCGAATGCCCCTTCCAACAATATATTATAGTACAGAGAGCATGTTCTTCAGGAAAAGTCATTCATTACCTTTTTTTCTTGGAAAAATTATTGAAATCATCACAAGGTGTTTATAGAACAATCTCAAAATGCCACTTCTTGGGTTCTTTAAATTAATTAAATAATTTCTTCCAGGCGTTTCCTAAAGGTAGGTAACTTCCTTTTGGGGATAGGACTGGTTTGTACTAGAGAACATTTCAGCTCAGGAAAATACACAGATAACAAAGCACTAAGCACATGGTAAAGTTTTTAAACATATTTTTTAATATGTTGGCAAACTAAACTAGGTACTTGTTTGTATCCTGCTTGTTAATAATTAACTAAATGCCCCTTTAAAAAATTGAAAACACATAACATAATAATTTAAAAGGATGAAAACCCAAAAGCTAAATGTGAAGATGCTCAAAGCACAGAAAAGCAACGGTGTTTGTCTCTCCACGACCCTCCCTCGCTCCCCTCCCCCAACAGCTTCATATTCCAAGTAGTGAAGAATCATGTAGGTCCTTTCCTTATCTACAAAGATCTGATGACTTCCTAAGCAAGATAAACACACTAGAAAGTATGCTAGAGTAAACTTTTCCTTTTTGTTTTATTCTACAAATGCTGCTTAGTATTTTCTTAACTCAGCAAATAAAGCAACTATTCCACTTAGGAATTATTTATACAAAAAATCACTTTAAAAAGAACTGCAGCAATTGCTCAGATTTTTAATACTATTTTATTGCAATTGAATGAGTGTCTTCTAAATTGTGCATTACACCATAATATACAGGATTACAAACAAGATTACAGTACAGATCGATTGCAGTGGTACCAGTATCACGTTTCAAACAGCACTTAGTCTGGACTGCATTTTACATGCAATAGCTATTGTCTAATTATGAATTAAATGGTTTGAATTTATTTAAGCTATGTACTAACTGACTACAATAGTTATAAATCCCAACATTAACAACCTGATTTGATTTAGGCTCAGATTCATTACATGAATATATGACAAACCACCATTTGTGTGACTATGTATAAAATCATGCATTATATTTTCTAGAAACATCAATAGCTTCAGTTCTCTGTAAAATCGTGGGATGCAAAGGAGTAAAAGACTAAAAAGAAACAGTGCAAATTGTATGTGATAGTCAAGCAGCTTTTGATTTAAAGAAGGGTATGTTGGCATTTGTTTATAATATGTATATAAAAGCTTGTGCAATCAATGATTTGATATGTTTGATAGGAAACACATCTTTTTTTTTCATCCTCTTGAGTGTTGTGGATCTGGTTTTCATTTTAAAAAGAGGGACAGACTTTAAAGTGAAATGAATTGCTCAAATTGTGCAATTTTTTTTTAACAATTAGAGAGGAAAGAAGTGCTAAGGCAACACAATAACTTTCTAAGCACTTTTCTGCTGGTTTAAATTAGTTAAATTATTTTGTATAAATTAGATATAATTCTACTTTTCTGATATGTATAAAAATTGATGAAGCTGCATGGTTTTAAAATAGGAAATCCACATTATAAAAAGTCATTAAAAATTCTGTACAAAATCACAACAAAATAATTCAGCATGGGAAAGGTAACAAGTAGTAAAATGCTGGTTGAAAAATATATATTTATATATATATTTTAATTGGCCCATTACTAGTTTAAAAATTGCATAGATCCTAATTATTGCTTGTGATTTTGTTATCCCGATCAGATAATTAATATGATCTGAATACAGCTACACCAAATTTGTGGTGCATTTTTTTTTTTTTTACTTTACTGTACTACTTTTTTTTTTTTAATAGAAGAGCTATAGAAAATAATACATAAGGTCAACAGGAACTTTGATCCCCTGTTTCTTCCAAAGGCAGTAACGACAATAAATACATTTATCACTTGGAGTATTTGCACTTTGCAGCAGTAGTACCCAAAGGGCTGCCTTTTGTAAACACGACAGTCACTGTAAGCACAGTGGGTTCGTTTCCGGGCGTGGTGAAACTGACGCGCCTCTAATCGTGAAAGATGGCATTGAGCTGGGCACTCATGACTCGCTCATGATGTGAATGGCTATCGAAGGACATGATATTGTCTATGGGGATCTCACAGCGAGGGGCAGCGGCGCCCGAGAAGATTGATCCGTGGCTTTGGGCCCCTGCCAGGGTCGCTGCAGGATAGTGCATGGTAAAGGCATAATTTTTCTCAAACTCGGCGGACGGTTCGTGTTTGAAAGAGAAGTTGCCGTTGATGCTGAGCGGCGGGCTGAGGGGTCCATCGAAGGAAGGGCTGGTGCAATCGGTCAGGGGGCTTTCGAAGAAGGGCTCCAGCGCGGCGCTGTAGGCGTGCGGCGGCGGCGGCTTGACGTGGAAGACGTGGGAGCTGTCCATGGTTCCGTAGGGCGGGCTGGGCAACCCCGGCGACTGGTAGGAGTAGGGGTGCACGGGGAAGGAAGCGCTGGCCGTGGGCAGGTGCGGGGGCATTTCCTGGCTCTGCTCCGGCAGAAAAGTCCGAGGATTGAGCTGCAGGCAGCCCGCCACCAGGTTGGTGGTGGGTTGGGATAAGCCCTTGCAGAGCGTCTGTACGAAGGAGACCAGGTCCGGGCTTTTGCCGGAACGCAGGATCTCCGACAGAGCCCAGATGTAGTTCTTGGCCAAGCGCAGCGTCTCGATTTTGGAGAGCTTCTGGGTCTTGGAGTAGCAGGGCACCACCTTGCGCAGGTTGTCCAGCGCCGCGTTCAGACCGTGCATGCGGTTCCGCTCCCGGGCATTGGCCTTCATGCGCCGCAGCTTAAAGCGCTCCAGGCGCGCCTTGGTCATTTTCTTCTTCTTGGGGCCGCGTCTCTTGGGCTTTTGATCATCGTCCTCCTCTTCCTCCTCTTCCTCCTCTTCCAGGTCCTCGTCTTCCTCCTCCTCCTCTCCCCCGTTCCTCAGCGAGTCCTCTTCCGCGTTCATAGTTTCTAGGTCGTCCTCCTTCTTGTCTGTTTCGTGCTCCTCGTCCTGAGAACTAAGACACTCGTCTGTCCAGCTCCGAGGGCCCTGGGGCTGAGGCTCGCCCATCAGCCCGCTCTCGCTGTATGATTTGGTCATGCTTCGGTTTCCTACATTCAATAGGGGCGAGAGCAAAACAGAAAGAAAAGAGGAGGAAAACGCTACATTCAAAAAACTTCATATGCCTTCAGCTCCCACTTCCTCCTCCTGTAAAAATGCATGGGAAGTGCAACTCCTTACAAAATGAGTGTCCCTGAGGAAAAGTGAAATGCAGTGTTTTATAACGGCATGTGTGTGCCCCGCTGGTACGTAGGAGACAAGGCAGAGCGGGGGTGGGGGTGGGGGGAGAGTGACTACGTGTATATGTCCACTCCTGTGTGTATGTTTCCTAGTGACCAACGTAAGTCTTTTTATGGGGATGACCCGGCAGGAGAATATGTGTGAAAACGAGTGCACATTTCCGTGACTTTATGCTTGTCTGCATGAGTTCAAAGTCACAACGCTACAGAAATAATGAGTTTGAAGATCTCAATTCTGTTCCCGTCTCTGTCCTGGCTTCTCAGTACTCAGCGGTTAAAGTTGAAGAGCCATTACGTAATTTACCAACACTGGCAGTGATTTTTAAGAAGATTATACTAACAGGAGATTGAAGAGCAAATGCATGGTGGACGAAAAGTACTTTCAACCAAATAATCTCACCATCAACAAAACATTCGGGGGGGAAAAGTGGGCAGGGGTCTTCCGTGTCACACTGGCCTTTCTTTCCTGGCCTCCGCTGAAAATCCGCCTTGTACAAAAGCGCCTGTTTGGGGTTAGGGCTGGGGGCGGGCGAGAGCGCTCTCCCAGCGCGGGGATCAGGTGCGGAGGGCTCCTGTCTAATAAACAGCCCATTGAAAAGGCTGCCCGCTCTTTATTGGGCCTTTTCGAAGTTCTCCTCAAACCTCCCTCTAAAAGATGGGGTCATTATAATGGTCAGCAATTGGCAGTGGAGAAGTTAGCGCGCTTAATAAGAGAAATAAAAAAGCATTTAGTGAGACAACCGAATTTCTGGTTTTGCAGTGGCTGCTGGGGACTTGGCCGCCTCTGGAGCAGTAACAGGTAGTAGAGGGAGTCCCGCTCCCTTCTCCACATTCCCCTCCTCTCAACTAAACTTTCTCCCAACTCGATTTGCTTTCCAGGGTGTGTATAACCAAGGTATCCATGTCTCTTTCATGCGCTGAAAAATTAACTTGCCCCCTCCAATGTGTATCACATACATGCACACAACATAAATCCTGGTAACAAGGGCTTTTTTTCTTACTGGAATGAATAAGAAAGTAAAGTAGTGCATTGCTTTTAAGACTTGGAAATCACCATTAGCAAACGACCAGAGAGTTATCTGCCTTATTAAAAATCCAAAGATGCTTCTATTCTTCACCTCCTCCGCTCCTGCTCCCCCCCCCCAATTTTTTAAAATAAATTTTAAAATCAGAGAGCTTGCAGTAGGTATTTGAGTGACGGGAGTCAAAATGCGTGTATACGTGCCAGCAATCATGGGGAGGAATGCCTGCCCCCCCCCCCCCCCACACACACACACTCTCACAAACGCACAGACACAGAATTTCTAGGGACATTAGGTTTTCAGTTACTGCTTTTATTTCCAAGCAAAAAAGGAAAGGATTGTAATTACCTGCAGCTGTTAGTAGGTCCTGAGCAGTGATGGTCTCATAACCCTGGGGCCTCCGGACGTCGTGCCTTCTGCGCGGGACGAATTCCTC
>NW_006288615.1:9969749-9972183 GCF_000327345.1 Myotis davidii | reverse complement strand
CTCCGCCTCCCCCTCCCCCGCCCCTCCAGCCTCGCTCCGCTCCGACCCTCCTCCTCCTCCTGCTCCCGTCTCCCGCAACCCTACCTCCGCCCCTTCTCCATCCTCCCCAGCACGCGCCATATGGTCCTTCCCGTCCGGCCAAGAGCCGGGAGCCACGTGACCTGCCCATTTGTATGCCGCGGAGAGCTCCATTCCGGCCCCTTTGTGGCCCAAAGAAAGTGGCCCATCTGTCGCCAGTTAGAGACTCCGCGGACCAGTTTTTACCCGCAGGAGACATTAACCCTTTCAGGCGGCAGAAGGGGGAGCCGCCGCTGGGGAGGGGGGTGCGGTGAGGGGGGATTTGAGGAGAGGAAGCGGGAAAGCTAACTGACTACGTTTAGATCGGAGGGAGAAGCCAGCGTCAGGGCGAGAAGTAAGGCCTGGGAGAAAGAGGCGGAAACGCGGGGTCTGGGGCGCACAGGGACGCGTCCGGTCTCCTTTCCGTTACTCGCACAGGCACTGCCCTCCTGGGCACCAAGACTCCCTGTCCTCTCTGAGGTGCCCATCTCTTGGCAGACGCTTTGCTCGTTGGCGCCCAAAGGTGGCTTCTGCGAATCTCTTCCAGCCCCTTAAGCAAACATACACGCCACACAGAACGGCCTCATCTATCAAAGCAGCTTTGACATGGTCCTCTAACCCCCTTCACTGGATCGCCCGCTCCCAGCCCCGTCCCTCCGGGATAGTCATTTTGTACCTGTCAGGCTACCCCACCTGGTGAGCTGACCTTCAGATACCCTTGTCCCTGGAGACCCCTAATTAGGTCGGGCCACTGGGCCCCGTTGGCCTGAGAGCTCTCTTGCTGGAGAGCTGGGCGATTTCTCTGACTTGTGGAGTCGCCTTCTAACCAAGGCCATTGGATGGTTGCCCTCACCCATACATCCCTGGTGCCTTGCCACAGGCTGCTTCGTCCCCTTAATCCTCACTCTGTAAATAGGTATTGGGTTCAGAGGAGACTTCTCAGAGGGAGGGTGCAAAGGGCCTGTGCCAAATGGGTCTATCTGGCTCCTCTTTAGAGAAAGGCCACTAGCACAAGTCTGGGAAGAGCTAAAGGCCGGGACTCCTCCAGACCTCAGAGACTCTGGCTTGATTTGACCTCCACCTATAGGGTCATGCGAAGACCACACAGCTTCCCAACTAATTTAGAAGGACCCATATTTGTGTTTAAATGGCGATTCTTTCATTATTCACTTGTTTCCAGCAAGGCATGTTAGACAATGATACTTTTTTAAAAAGTTGGCCCGATCCCTTCCCTGTCCACTCTTTCTCTGTCTGCTTCACCTCTATTCCTGGGTTAACTAACCCCTTCTCCCCTCTCAAGCCCAGTCGCCCCTTGCAATGAACCAGGGAACGTGAGTTGCTTATTTAAAGGCAACAGCTCTAAATACCCCTTGAGTCTGCAAACAGTGTGGGGTTGAGGGCTGGGCTGGGTGCATCTGGGAACAGGAGGGGGGTGTAGAGGGCAGGGGCAGAGGGTCCCAAGGAGATGGCTGGTGTCTGGAAAGTGGAGGTGGCAGCTTCCCAGGCTGGCACAAACCTGATGGGGGATAAAGGGTGTGTGACTTGACCCATTGCCCAAAGCATGAATTGTGCTGAATTTCCAGAGCACACTGTATGGAGTTTTTGCTTTTCTGGATCTCTTGTTGGTGTACAAAGAGCACAGCGGAGGATGAAAGGATTTAAGAACCAAGGCTCCGTGTTTACTTGTGTGTCTTTGGTGATGGGTTAAAGCTTGAGAGACAACAGAGGAACAACCTGCAGAGACCCGCCCACACTCCGACCTCCGAGGACAGAAGCGGCCAGGTTGGGCCGGTCCCGCCCTCTCCCGGCAGCGGCCCGGCGGGCTGGCCCACGGCATGTCGGGGTTGTGGGGCTCACGTCCTGGCTCCCACTTCTCCGTCCTGGGGGGAGAAGCTGGGGGCGGGGTGAAAGCAGGCCCCAGCTGCCCGGAGGCCCAAGGGTGGCCAAGGGAGTTACCCCTCCTGCCTCCTCCCTCCCTCCCAGAAGAAGAAGAAACTCCCCCAGTTCGCGACACCCTGTGGAGTGCAGGGAACTCTCGGTGGGGCCGCTGGGCTGGGGCTGGGAAGTGAACCGGTGTCACCAGCCGAGAGCCTAACGCGCCAAGTGCGGGAATTATTAGAGTCGTTCCCTCCCTCTGCTGATAAACTCATCCCTACCCGCTGCCCGTCGTTCGCCTAGGCCAGGGGATTGGTACACAGAAGGGGCCGCTCCTGGATGCCCAGAAACCCGACGAGGGCCGGTCTCCCAGCCCGGGACGCTCCGGTGCGGACCTGCCTCTCCCCCCCCCCCCCCCCCCGCGTCTGCAGCCGGTGCACCGAGTGCCCGCCGGACCCCTGGGGGCTGCAGCGGGCTGGTCAGTCCCCAAAGGAGGCGTCCA
>NW_006288615.1:9963317-9968975 GCF_000327345.1 Myotis davidii | reverse complement strand
ACCGAGGGCGCTGGGGCCCGGAGCCGAAGGTCCCTCGTAGGCCCCGCAGCTCCCAGGCCCTCGGGAGGCCAGGGGAGGATGTTGCTGGTGGCGTCCAGGTCTCGGCCCTGCGCCGCGTTTGCGCCTCCGCCTCTGGCGAGGCCCCTGGGAGCCCTGGACCGAGGCCGGAGACGCCTGGCTTCGCCAGGCAGTTGGCTGGGGAGAGCCCGGAGCAAAAGAGAAGCTATTAAAATGCCTCGCCATCGCCCCCAGCGAAAAACCCGTCCCCTCCAAATCTCCTGGGCTTGCGGCATAATCTTAATTAATATAATTGATTCATATTGCACCTGCGAGAACAGAAAAAAAACGGATTCCAACCCTCAACCCCACAAATGGCTTAGAGCGATTGGATGGAGCACGCCGCGGCTGTGATTTGGGGAGTGATTTAGTGCCGAGCTTCCCCAACTCCGTCTGCCTGGGCTCTTTCATTTATTATTTATGTCCTCGTGGTCCCGCTGGGACCCGGGTGGCGCCCCTCATGGCGCCTCCAGGCTTCTGAGGGACTTCATCTCGGATCCGGGTCAGGAGTGGAGGGGCTTTCCTGAAGCCACCCAACACGCAGGCCCACGGTGTAAGAACGCAGCTCGGAGCACTCACATGATTGCCCGAGGCCTCGTCATCGGGTGGGCTGTGTGTGAGACTGGGTGTGCTGAAGGGTCCAAGCGTGTGTGAATCTGAGAGTGATGTGGAAACGTGAGATTGCGTGTGAACGGGAGTGTGTATATGAATGTGTGATTGTTAATGTGTATGAAATGTAGAAAGGATCTGTGTCAATGAGTGTGTGAGTTATGTGAGTGTGTGTGAGTGTGCATGAGTGTGTGCGTTCGTGGGAGCTCCTCGTCTCAAGTGAGGAGCCTACCAGTAAACAGCGCACCTATTTTCTCCCGGATTGAGGAACAGTTTGCGGTCCACCGGGGACCACAGGGCCCGGTACCTGATCAGCGTCCTGTGTGTGCCAGCCTTTGCCTTAGAAACATCCAGGGTAGCTGTGTGTAGCTGCGGGTATGGAGAGCAGAGACGCACACCCAGAGCACCTGGGCATCCCTCGAACAATGCTGCTGCAGTGACTTGGGGGAGGAGATCCGTAAAGTTCCTACTGGCCCGAGATGCCAGGGAGGCCAGGTTTAGAGCCCCAGGCAGCTTGTAGGGGAAATGGCTTCTCGAGGAATCAGCACCTTGGACAATTCCCCCTTCTCTAGCGGTAGGGAGTTATCCACAGTAGGGAGCTTCCGCAAAACCACTCCCCTTCTAGCAGCTTTCGCCTTTTCCTGTTTGCCTTCTCAAAAAGACTGAGCACCAAATCGAACTTTTAATCAGAGAGCTCCGTAAATCTGCAATTAGTTAGCCACCTTCTTTTCAGAATAAGGTTCCTGGAAAGGTAGATACCCAGGTTCAGGGGCGGGGGAAGGGCTTAAGCTATAATTTGAGCTAGGGAGTCTGAAACAAAGAAATGATAACTTTCAGAGAGAGAGAGAGTGTGTCACTCTTCTAATATTTGCATGTATTTGCCACACAAAAAGCATAATGAACTCTTTTTGCTGTGCACAGAAATAATAAAATATTTAAACATGTTTGTGATATTGCTTTTGTTTTATAGAACACACGTTTAATTGATAATAAATATTTTTTTCTATCAGCGTCATTATATCAACTCTCCAGTTATTTCATATTATAAACAATTTCTATTAAATCAATGGGGCAAATAAACCCGCTAAAGTTAAATGGCATCATCTACTCAGATTTAGTGAGCCACACAATTAATTTAAATCATACTAGATTTAAAATTACAGCTTAATACACATGACATACAAAATATATTGGAAAGAGTCTAATAGAGTTGTGACTCTGAGAAGAACAAGCACCTTTGGTAATTTAAACATCTTAGAAACGTACACCATACACCCTCCCCCATGATTGATCTAATTTTCAAACTTCATCATTATTAGCAATCAGGATCTTTATTAAATTTTATTTAGACTTTGTTTTAATGAAAAGTATAATTTTTTATTCAAGAATTCAGATAGTTTCACCTTCATTAAATAACATGTTTTTGTTCCTCTTTAACAAATACATTTTCACATGAATTAAATATTGATAATTTGACCTTTTGTGTCTTTAATCAAAGGGGGAAAATTCCAAATGTAGATCTTGGAGTTTGGCCCTGGTGGGTCTTTCTGCTTGAATAGGCACTGAGATTAAAGGAGTCAAACTTCCTCTTTCACTGCTTTCTCCTTGCACTAATTGCTTATGCAAAAAATGCAGATTTGTATTAATTAGTAACTCCACTGATTAGTTCTGTGGTATTTTCACATAATAAATCATGCTGCAGACATGAATTTTGGCACATCACCAGTAGTGGCTCAGGCTGCAATACGAATTTCTTATTAAAATAAAATTTCTGACTAAATCTACCTTTCCCATGCAGGTACTGTGAGCAGCCACCTGCTGAGAGCACCTGCCATGGGAAATTACTTTCACTCGGTGACAAGCCACTTTGGGGGCCCAACCAGGACAGTCTGATTAGGTTAGACTACAGTAATAAACAAATAAATAAGCACATACAGACATAGCTAAATAACACAAATGTGCTTAAGCTCTGGGTATTTTGTACACAATGATGTTATAACAGAGGATCTACTTGTAACGGACGAGATGTTTTAAAACAACTTCCCAGTTTATGGATGAAATACCTCAATCTATTTTCTTCCTGTGAGATCTTTGCTCCTTTATGACATGGTCTGATAGTCTGAGACTCATTCATCGCATCTGCTCATTGACTTATCCCTTCCTTAGGCAGGCAGGCTGGTTTTGAAAGAAAAAGAGGGACCAGAAAATCATCAGGGGGAGGAGTATAAATGCTGAGCGCCATCTTGAAGGGAATTGTCCACCCCTTCCATCCTAGTGTGTGGTGAGAAACTATGAGGTCAGGCACCACAGTTGCCTGACATAGAACAAATTCTCCTTTCTCCATTGGTAACTCCATGAGCTTCTACACAACTCCTTTCCCTTTCTTTGAAACCTTTAATTTGATGAGTCAGATTACAACCAATATTCCAAGATTATAAGTTAGACCAAGGTGTCTTCTGTGCCCCCAACCAGGCCCTTCTTTTCTTGTCACTGGTGACACTTTTTAAGTCCCCTCAGGTGCTCTCGGTAACCTTTTGCCCTTTGTGATCCATGCCTACTATTGAAGCAAGAAGTTCATGAGTTTTAAGAGGAGAGAAAGAGAGAGAAGGAATGATGGGAGTGGTGAAGATAAAGATGCTTAATCTGTGCCCCTACCTGGAGTGCTTGCAAAATCACAGGATACAGGAAAAAAGGAAGAATACTTAATATTGACATTCAGAGATGAACAAAGGCTAAGGGAGGTATATTCTGGATGGAGGTTGGGGCACGTGCTCTGCTACAGTTGTAGTTACTCTGCCTCCCTTCCAGACTGGTCCTCAGGCTGTGGCGGATGTGGCTGGGGGTGAGGAGACGCAGCCTCTAGGGAGGCTCTCTTTAGCCATCATGTACCAAACATTTCAGATGCTGTGATGGTGAAATAAAAAGGTTATGCATACTTTATCTATTTACAATAGATGTGGAAAACTTTTTTCAGAGAACTAAGATGATGTCAGAAGAGGAAATATAATTTAAAGCAGCCCTCTCTTAAGTCAAATATGTGTGTTTTTTCTCTTTTGAATTCACTCCTTTTCCCCCTTCATATGGCTTGACATGGACAAGGTGGATCCTCTGATGGGAAAAACACACACACACACAAAAAAAAACCCCACCTGTGTTTTCTGTTATTCACAACACTGGGAAGTGGCCAGACCTGAGCAATGGTTCTAAAGTTGCTGTAGTTATTGTAAATAATGTAGCAATGAGCATAGTCTTTCAAATTAGTGTTTTGGGTTTCTTTGGATATATTCTCAGAAGTGGAATATTTGGGTCATAAGGCAATTCCAGTTTTAATTTTTTGAGGAAACTCCGTACTGCTTTCCACAGTGGCTGCACCAGTCTGCATTGCTGCCAATAATGCACAAGGGGCCCCTTTCTCCACATCCTCGCCAACACTTGTTTGTTGATTCATTGATGGTAGCCATTCTGACAGGTGTGAGGTGATATCTCATGGTGGTTTTAATTTGCATTTCTCTGAAGATTAGTGACATTGAGTTTCTTTTCATATGTCTGTTGTCCATGTTTGCAGAGCTTGTCTCCTCATTTCCTCCCTTCAGAAACTGCTGAGTAATAAACATATTCGGCAAATCTATACTGAGTGCCACTTTGTGCCAGGCGTACAGGAGTAAATAGAAACAAACATTAGTCTCTGCTTCTCAAAGCTTTCAATCTAGTGAAAGAGATAGACTTTAATAAGATTCGCTCCCAAGTGAGTGCTCATCCATCTGACTTGAGAGTGCAGGGAAGGAAAACAAAACCCGCCAGTCCACAAAAGCTGAGGACAAAGGAACCTGCCAGTCTGACATGGGAGGGCTCCGGAGTTGGTGGAGTTCTAAAGCCAGGAGAAGGGCGTTACCACTGGAGGCGGCTGGCCTGTGGAGAGTCCTCAGGCTGTGGGAAGAATATATGCAAAGGCCTTGTGGCAAGAGGAGCTTGGGAAGTTTAAGAACCTGAAAAATGTCCAGTGTAGCACTGCGCCCAGGACTAGGAGGGATAATAGTGAGAGGTGAGATAGCCAAAAGAAAGACAGGACCCAGGGCCTGCTTCCCATTGAAGAATTTGGAGCTGCTGGGAGGAGTGTGAACCAGGGACCATGAAAACAGGGCTACCTGAGAATTCTGACAAATACAGCCCAGATCATCGGAAGCATCAGTCGACCCACAGATGCATGAGAAATCATAAGTATTTGTTGCTTTAATCCACTAAGTTTTGGGGTTGCTTGCCAAGCAGCAATGCCTAAAGGATACACTACTATGTAAAACTTCATTTTTTCCCCAAGATTGCTTAGAGATTTGGATGTCCTGATTAGAAAAAAAATATCTGTTCAAGAGAGACTTCCCATCAATATCCTAAACTTACAAGTATTTCAAGAATTCCGCCCCCCCTCCCAGCAAAAAGATGTGTTATTTGTCTGTTTGTTTTGTTTTTTGTTTTCTGGGAACAACAAAGAATTGCAATTACAGACATGTTGTGTAGAGACATACCAGGTGCAAATGCAGTGAAACAAAGGAGAGAAACTATTCTATGGACTTGGGAGAGGGGCTGTTGTACCGAAGAGTCCATTGGAGGAAACTGGAATTTTGAAGTATAGTGACTTTTTATTGGCTGAGCTGTTACTAGGCAAGGAGGAATTTTTTCTTCCCACAACTGAGGTAGGTAAGTAGCATCACTTCCTGTCAGAGATGCAAGGTACCTTTGTTCCTGTTAGGGTGAGTAGTGTGTGTTGAGTGACAGGTGTATTTCAAGAATTTTATACTGTATGCCTCATAGTAAACATTAAACTAGTATTTATTTGTTAAGGATTGTGCTAAATAATTTAGAAAAGTTATGTCATTTAATTCTCAAATAAGCTCTATAAATAAGTTTCCTTCCCTCCCTCCCTTCCTCCCTCCTTTCTTTCTTTCTTTCTTTCTTTCTTTCTTTCTTTCTTTCTTTCTTTCTTTCTTTCTTTCTTTC
>NW_006288615.1:9958213-9963284 GCF_000327345.1 Myotis davidii | reverse complement strand
TCTCTCTCTCTCTCTCTCTTTCTTTCTTTCTTAATCCTCACCTGAGGATATTTTTCCCATTGATTTTTAGGGAGAGAGGGAAAGACAGAGAGAAACACTGGTTGCCTCCTGCATGCGCCCCAACCCGGGCCCAGGCCCAGAAGGAGCCTGCAACCAAGTTATGTGACCCTGACTGGAATCGAACCCAGGATCCTTTAGTCCACAGGCTGCTGCTCTATCCACTGAGCAAAACCGGCTAGGGCATTATTTTAATTATTATTTACATACTATAGATGAGGAAACAGAGAAGTTAAATAGCTTGTTTAAAGTTATACATCTAGAAAAGGATAGAGCTCTTTTACTTTTTATCCAGATAAATTTACAATGAAGAATAGCAAGTATTTTTTAAGTTTGTCCTTATTGTTGAAAATATTACAGATATTCCCTTTTTTCCCCATTGACCCTCTCCACCACCCCACCCCAACTCCTGCCCCCGGGCCTTCTCTTCACTATTGTCCATGTCCATGGGTTATACGTATAAGCTCTTTCATTAATCTTTCCCCATACACCCTCCCCCACTCCTGCCTTTCCTCTGAGATTCATCAGTCTGTTCTATGCTTCTGTCTCTGGATCTATTTTGTTCATCAGTTTATTTTGTTCATTAGATTCCACATATGCGTGAGATCATGTGATACTTGTCTTTCTCTGACTGGCTTATTTCACTTAGCATAATGCTCTCCAGGTCCCTCCATGATGACTCAAAGGATAGGAGATCCTTCTTTTTCACAGCTGCAGAGTATTCAATGGTATAAATGTACCAGTTTTTTTTATCCACTCATCTACTGATGGACACTTGGGCTGTTTCCAGATCTTAGCTACTGTAAATTGTGCTGCTATGAACATAGGGGTGCATACATTCTTTCCGACTGGTGCTTCGGGTTCCTTAGGATATATTTCTACAAGTGGGATCACTGGGTCAAATGGCAGTTCCACATTTACATTTTTGAGGAAACTCCATACTGTTCTCCATAGTGGCTACACCCAGTCTCCATTCTCACCATTCGTGTGCTAGGGTTCCCTTTTCTCCACATCTTCACCAGCACTTGTCATTTGTTGATTTGTTAATGGTAGCCATTCTGACAGGGGTGAGGTGACACCTCATTTGTGTTTTAATTTGCATCTCTCTGATGATTAGTGACTTTGAGCATGTTTTCATATGCCTCTTGGCCATTGGTATGTCCCCTTTGGAGAAGTGTCTATTTAGGTCTTTGCCCATTTTTTAGTTGGATTGCTTGTCTTCCTTTTGTTAAGTTGTATGACTTCTTTATATATTTTGGAAATTAACCCTTTATCAGATGGTTTTCAGGAAACCTGGTGGCCCACCATGTCCTGGGCCCACTTTTCTTTCAGCATTATGATCCTCTCTATTCCTATAACCTTTTAGCCTGTCACCCCACAGTCATACAAAATACATGCTGTACTTTCTACTTATAGCAGATATAATGGGTCAGTTCACTCAGCACCCAACCTAACAACGCTCGTGCATGCTTTTCCACAGGCTGGAAAGCTACCACAAAGGAATAAATTTAAAATGTTTCCTGTACTTCCTAGATGTGGTATATGTTTTGCTAATCAGAGGCATTAGGCTTTGATTCAGAACCAGGTTACTTGGGGAGTCAGAGGACAGGGGATTTACTTGGCTGCAACAAATTCTGGTGCAAAATATGGAAGTCAGCAGATGTGGTGATGGCTTTCTAATTTGCTAGCCCCCCGACTCTAGAAAGACAGCAGTTTTCTTAATAGCCTACTTCTGTGATATAGTTTTAGATATTGCGCCTGGAATGTCACGATAGAGTCTGTTTTTTATTTATTTTTTTTCAGGCTTCTTAATCTTTCTGTGAATTAGCTATATCCATCATGAAATTCATTTGTATGGATTCTACATAAAGTTGATTACGCTGCCTGTAATTAAAAACCCTTTCCTGTTTAGTAATTGGTACCAGAGCAGTTTATGGGCAACGGAACATTAACAAGATGGGAATATGTGATTAGTTGATTTAAAAAATATATAATCGGGTTAAAGCTATTAAAGAAGATGACAGTAATCCATGAGACCCAGCAATAAATTAGTTGATTAACTTGTCACCTGTGGTCACCTGGAATGAAGTGCCACACGGAGTTGCTGCATCAGTGACGGACACCTGAGCTGCATTGAAGAGGTCCATGCATTCCAGAGGATGGGAAGTAAATTCAAGGAAAATTTAGGAGCTTGCCACTTCAGTCTGGGCTTCCTTTGGAGTGGGGCGCACCAGGATATTTCTTTCAAAGTAAAAGACAATTTATTTTATCCCACCTACCACTATGATTGTTATGCAAATTTTCATGAAAAGTTATTGAATTGTAGCCCTAGCTGGTTTGGCTCAGTGGATAGAGCATTGACCCACAGACGTAAGGGTCCTGGGTTCAATTCTGGTCAAGGGCACGTGCTCAGTTGCAGGCTAGATTCCTAGCCCTGGTTGGGGTGCATGTGGGAGGAACCAATTGATGTGTCTCTCTCTCATTGATGTTTCTCTCTTTCTGTCTTTCCTTCTCCCTTCCACTCTCTCTAAAAATCAATGGAAAAAATATCCTTGGGTGAGGATTAACAACAACAAAAAATGTTTTTAATTGTATTAAATTCAATTACAAATGAAGGGGAGGTAAATAAAGCCATGGTTCTTATCCCTAGTTAACCAACTTTGGAAATGCTTTTGGCGGTTACAAACAGTTTAGACAAGACCTTATGCTCTGCACAATCTAAACACATTGTATACAGTATGGGATAAGGGAGCCATAAACTATTTGCCATATCAATAAGATATATCATTTGCAAAGCCTAGACGGTAACTAGCAAATGTGAAATATGGAAGTCAAAGATGCAAGGAGAAAATGTGCTTGGTGAAATAAAATGAGAAACTAGACAAGTAGAACAAAATGAAAGTAACATTCATGCACAGGATTTTAAATTAAGAAGTGAAAGAGCCCTAACTGGTTTGGCTCAATGGCTAGAGCGTCAGCCCTCGAACTGAAGGGTCCCAGGTTCGATCCTGGTCAAGGTCATGTACCTTAGTTGTGGGTTCGATCCCCAGTAGGGGGCATGCAGGAGGCAGCTGATCAATGTTTCTCTCTCATCGATGTTTCTGACTTTCTATGCCTCTCCCCTCCTTTCTGTAAAATCAATAAAATATATATATATATATTTTTTAAAGTGAAAGAACCCTCACACTTTGCTCATGAGAATATGAAATGGTACAGCCACTATAGAAACAGTCTGACAATTTCTCAAAAAGTTGGAGTTACCATATGGCTTAACCACTCTACCCCTAGGTACATCCCCAAGAAAACTGAAAACATGTGTTTATACAGAAACTTTCACACCAATGTTTATTGTAACATTATTCATAATGGCCAAAAAGTAGAAACAACTCAAATTTCTATCACCTGATGCATGGAGAAATAAATGTGGTGCATCCACACAATAAAATATTATTTAGCCATTAAAAGTAATAAGTCCTACCCAGGCAGTGTTGCCCAGTGGTTGAGCATTAACCTATGAACTAGGAAGTCAAATTTTGATTCCCAGTCAGGGCATATGCCTGGGTTGCAGGCTCCATCCCCAGTGGGGGATGTGCAGGAGGCAGCCGGTCAATGATTCGCTCTCATCATTGATGTTTCTATATTTCTCTTCCTCTCCAAAATCAATCCACTCTGAGCAGGCCTAAGCCATCAGTCGGGCATCTTTAGTGCTGCCGCAGAGGTAGGAGAGGCTTCTGCTGCCGTCGCGCTCACCAGCCGTGAACCCCGCTTCTGGGCTTTTGGCTGAGCAGTGCTCACTGTTTCTATCTTTCTCTTCCTCCCCCTTCCTCTCCAAAATCAATCCACTCTGAGCGGGCCTAAGCCATCAGTCAGGCATCTTTAGTGTTGCCGCAGAGGTAGGAGAGGCTTCCGCTGCCGTTGCGCTCACCAGCTGTGAACCCAGCTTCTGGGCTTTTGGCTGAGCAGTGCTCACCCTGTGGGAGCGCACTGACCACCAGGGGGAAACTCCTGCATTGAGCATCTGCCCCCTGGTGGTCAGTATGCGTCATAGCAATCGGTCATTCTGCCGTTCAGTCAATTTGCATATTAGCCTTTTATTATATAGGATGAAAGAAGTCAGATGCAAAGGGCTTATGTTGTATATTTCCATTTATATAAAATATTTAGACTACTTAATAGCCATAAAGATGGAAAGTAGATTACTAGTTTCAGGGATTGAGAAGAAGGGAGAATGGTAAGTGACTACTTCTTTTGGGGGTGGTGAAAATGGTCTGGAATTAAATAATGGTAATGGTTATGCAATCTTGTGACTATATGAAAGAAAAAACTGGATTATATACTTTAAACTGGTGAATTTTATAGGATGAGAATTGTATTGCAATCTAAAGAAGTAGAAGATACAATTGCAATATCTCATTGCTTGCCTTGTATGATACGATATGCACCTGGTTTTCCTCCTCCCTCTCTGGCCATTCTTTTATTTTTTTTGCCTCATATCTTTTTATTATTTTATTTTATTTATTTACTAGAGGCCTGATGCATGAAATTCATGCAAGGGACTCGGCCTTCACAGCCACTGCAACTTGCCTCGGCCCTTGCAGCCCCGCCCTGGCCCCTGCCCACCGTGGCCCCCGCTGTGGCTTTGTCTGGAAAGAAGGACATCCAAAAGCACGTCCAGTCTAATTAACATATTATGCTTTTATTATTATAGATTATTATTTTTAATCTTTATTAAAACAAGTCCCTTTTTCCACCCAATTGACCTCTCCCCCCCCCCACTCTCACCCCACAAGCCGTCACCACCCTGTTGTCTGTGTCTATGGATTATTCATACGCACATATGAATTCATTGGTTGACCCCTCACCCTCACCCTCTGCCTTCCCTCTGAGGTTTGTTCGATGTTTCTTTGTCTCTGGGTCTATTTTTATTCATCAGTTTATGTTGTTCATTAGATTCCATATATGAGTGAGATCATGTGATACTTATCTTTCTCTGACTGGCTTATTTCACTTAGTA
>NW_006288615.1:9946932-9957705 GCF_000327345.1 Myotis davidii | reverse complement strand
CCAGTCACTCCATTTTTTTCAAACTTCCCAGCCTTCGGCAATTAATTTGTCTCTGTAGTTTTGCCAGGTTTTTACAGCCTATATAATAAAAGCCTAATATGTTAAGTGTCTGACTGCTCATTCAACCGTTAGACCAGTTGCTATGAGGTGCACTGACCATCAGGGGGCAGATGCTCTGACCAGTAAGTTAGCTTGCTGCTGGGGTCTGGCTGACCAAGACTGGGCAAGACAGGCTGGACACACCCTGGAGCCCTCCCACAATCACTCCCCGGCCCCAAAACTGCACCATTGGGGTCCCTCAACCTGGCCTGCACCCTCTCACAACCTGGGACCCCTTGGGGGATGTCCACAGGCCAGGCTGAGGGACCCCACCGGTGCACGGATCCGTGCACTGGGCCTCTAGTATTAACTGTAATTACTTAAAGTATAAACTTCACAGCTTGCTGCACAAATTCCCACATCAACAACAAATCACTTCTTCTTTCAAAATCTACTGTTGATTGGCCATTGCACATCGGTTATTCAGTTCATGCAGACAATCTTTATAAATACACCGAAATACATTGCATGTTCATGGATTATATGTCTATTGTTAAGGTGTTAATACTACCCAAAGCAATTTATAGACTCAAATGAATCTCTTTCAAATTCCTAGCAATGTTTTTTGCAGATTTAGAAAAACTCATTCTAATCCTATGTAATAAAAGCCTAATATGCTAAGTGTCCAGTTGACCAGTCAGCTGTTCAACCAATCAAAGGGTAACATGCTAATGGTATGCTAAGGCTACTCAACTGCTCATTATGACATGCACTGACAAACAGGGGGTAGACACTCTGACCGGTAGGTTAGCTTGCTGCTGGGGTCCAGCAGATCAGGAATGAGCAAGACAGGCTGGACACACCCTGGAGCCCTCCCACAATCACTCCCCGGCCCCAAAACTGCACCATTGGGGTCCCTCAACCTGGCCTGCACCCTCTCACAACCTGGGACCCCTTGGGGGATGTCCACAGGCCAGGCTGAGGGACCCCACCGGTGCACGGATCCGTGCACTGGGCCTCTAGTATTAACTGTAATTACTTAAAGTATAAACTTCACAGCTTGCTGCACAAATCCCCACATCAACAACAAATCACTTCTTTCAAAATCTACTCTTGATTGGCCATTGCACATCGGTTATTCAGTTCATGCACAGACAATCCTTGTCTCTCAGCAATAAACTCATGTGACATTTTATAGAAGTTAATAATAAGAAAAAATAAAAATGCAGCAAAGAAATAAAATTAAAGGTGATGATGCTGGGAATGAACTTGGATGTGGTTAGGAGACTTGAAGATTTGAAGGTGGAGACAGCTGGACATAGCTAGGACAAGACCTGGGCTGCATGAAGCACTGAATGAATGATATTTAAAAAGTCCAATGATCAAAAACACAGTAAGTGACTGCAACACTGCTTAGTTTAAGTTGTACTCAGAACAGAAAGCTGCTAATGGTGGAAATGGATCGTTTACTTCTATTTTAAAGACAATCATGAAAAAATCCAATCAGTGTAACTAGCATTTAGGCCAACACTGAAGTTAGGTATTGCATTGAAAGAAAACGGTAATTATCAGGAAGAACCTTTCACTGCCAGTAAAGTTGATTTCATTGATTTAGAAATTAGCAAGACTTTTCAGAATTCCAATGGGATGTAGAGCTAAAAAGAAATGGCCCACTGTAGGAATGTTGACATTTGCTATTCAAGAGACTCTAGACACGCAGCCATGGGAAGTTCATGAAGGGAAGTGCATCAGTGTAGAGGACAGTGGTTGTGACAAAAAGGATGATGTGGAAGAGGAAGTGGGGCTGGCAAGAAACTTCAAGTAAAAGGAAATCGCAGATGTTTCACAGCCTGGAAAGTACAGAAGATAAAATGTTGGAAGCTGGTCCAAACCTGAAGGGAGTATGATGTCACAAAGGCACAATAAAGGTGCTCTCTCTACATCTGAAGTTGTGGTGAGAAGGCAAAAAGGAATCAAGTGCCTTTTGAAAGTTAATTGCAGAGAAATTTTAATAAAAACACTTTAATTCTCAGTGTTTCTGATGTTTTAAATTTCTGTGTACCAAATAA
Source organism: Myotis davidii (assembly GCF_000327345.1). Taxonomy (NCBI): domain Eukaryota; kingdom Metazoa; phylum Chordata; class Mammalia; order Chiroptera; family Vespertilionidae; genus Myotis; species Myotis davidii. The sequence goes on along the minus strand of NW_006288615.1, from coordinate 9,955,597 downwards.
ACATTAGTTTTATCACATTTTCATTTCCGAACAATAAGAGAGGTTTGGGTGTTTTGACAAAACATTTGAAAGGTCACAGACCAATTAATTACTAAGATTGTTGTATGGTTTCAGCTGGCAAGGTCATAGCTATGGCCCTGGATCACATGCAAAATGAGGACTGTCTGACTGCCTTATGATGCAGGTACAGAAAACTCAAGTCAAACTAGCTTAAGAAAAAAGGCTTTTTTTATATATATAGCTCACATAATTGAGAAGTCCAAGGTTAGGTCTTATTTCTAGCATGACTAGATTCAGGACTGAAATAACATAAAAATAATCCCCCCCCCCTTTTATTTTTCACCTCAAATCTATGTGGTGGTTACCTTCTCGTGTTCAGGAAGAACCTTTCGCTGCCAGTAATGATGGCCTCCAGTGACTGTCACTCTCATGGTAGCAGGATGGTCCCAGTGGCTCTAATTTTATACTTTTCCAGGTTCCAGTCTAATGGAATCAAGCAGAATGAGCCTTTTTGTTATCAGTAGCTCCTGTACAAGTCCCTAGATTCCCATTTATTTTACTACCTCAGGCTGCCACTCCTCTACCCCAATCACTGTGGCCAAGTGTGTGTAGGGGTCTTCTACCTGCAACCGGATCTCATGTTCTATACTTGGGGCCAGAGAGGAACCCCCACCCAAATTTCACAGACTGTCAGTGAGGAAGTGCAAGATACTCAAAACCAAGGGAAATTTGCTGGCAGACAAACCATAAATGTCCGTGGCATTCTCCTTGGTAATCATCCCACTCCTACAGTTTTAATTATTCTCTGTATGCGAGTGGCTCCGAGTTCTGTCTCCAGAAATAGTGACCTATATTCCCAATTCCTTGTTAGACGACTTCCCTTGTATTCACTGCAAGCACCTGAAAACCAGTGTGTCTGAAGGTGAACCCCCTATGTCCCCTCACTCTCAGCCCAGCCAAATCTGTCTCCTCTGTTCCCCATCTCAATGAATGCCATCCCCGTCCAGCCCAGTTTTCCAGGGCCACAGCTTGACTCCTGGCTCTCTCTTATAATCCACTCAAGTCAATCACCCATAAATTCTTGTTAATTGTGCCCCCAGTATCCCTGAAATCAACCCCTTTCTTTCTGTCCATATTTCTCTTACCCCATTTTGGCTCCCATCTTTATTTTTTGACTGCATCACTGTGGTCGCCTCATTTCCTTCCTTTTTTGTTGTTGAGGTGCCAGCGTGCCCATGTCAGGCCAATGGATCTTAATGGGGTGATCCTATCATAGCAACCCTGTCTCCTCCTTTCCCAGTCTCCCTTGTAGCTGGGATAGTCATCTGGTCTGTCCTGACCGATGAGCCATAAGGAGAAGTCTGCTGGGGAAGCTTTGTTTCCTGCAGCTTTCTATTTCTGTTTTCCTGGGAACAGAAGATGATGCAGCTCCGTCTCAGTTCCACTGGGGGAGACCAAGTGAATTGCAGAAATATTGCTGGGTGTTTTTAAGCTTCTGAATCAACACCACAGCCACCTACCTTGAACCTGTTTGTTATGTGAGAAAAATAAAGCAGTATCCTGAAGCTGCGTTAATGAAGGACGTAGAAATTGAGTTGTCTATTGTAGTAGGTTCTTGAATAATGCTATTTCATTCAACATCGTTTCATTATAACGTTGATGAGATGCCACAGGAAGTTAACTTCTTCACATCAGTTAGCCTGTAGTAAAACTGGTTTTGTTGTTTATAATTTCACTTAACATCTAAGAACCTATCAATAACATTACAAGAGGACTTGCTGTAGTTGTAGCTGCACACAAGCCTCTCTGATATTGGATGAAATGAGAGTTGTCAAGGCTTTTCTCTGGTTTCTGACTTTATCAATTAGCTAAATGGTGCAGGAAAGCCTGGGGGTGGAACAGGGTTAAAAAGAAATTGTTGGGCTAAAGATTGTTTATGCTAAATGTGATGGGTGTGGGTACATCCTAGTGACAAGTAGGCCATTCCATATACATGTTCAAAATTGAGAGAGAGTTCTGGCCTGTAGACACAGATTTACAAATCATTAGCATATTAATATAACAGATCAATGCATCTAAGAAGATAAAGATACAATAAAAGTATATTGCATAGGAAAACATACCTTCCAAGCACAAATATGACATCTAATTCTCATCCCATATATAGGGATATAGGGTTCTGGAGCTGGGATGGTATCTGGCTGCCCAATTTGGAAATTCAGTGGCAGTATCTTGATTAAGATTCCCTGAAAGCAGGCCTGGGAGGTTATTCCAGAAGACATAAGTTAAGGGAATGAATGGGTAAGTGCCATTGGGAAATGAAGGAAGTTAATAAAAGATGTGTTAGGTAATTGCTACTCTGGGTAACGGAGCTTAATATTGTTGGAGAAATGATGGACCTATGGTGGAACAGGCCTCGGATATCCCACTTGACTGTGAGGAGCTGAGGTACACCAATTTCTTCTTTCTCCCCCTCGGCTTTAGTGAGGTATAATTGACAAATAAAAGCATCAGGTATTTAAAGCTGTACACACCAATTTCTGTCAGTCCTTGGTAAGGGTTGTTCCCATGCACATGGGCAGAGCAGACTCTGCAATGAGATGCAGGTGCTAGCAGCTAACAGTCTGGGCAGCGTGTACTACCATGGAAAGGTCCTGGAGGCTCCAGCACGGCATCAACAGGATCTAATATGAGCAGAATCAATGCCAGGAAGGCCATGGGACACAAATGGGAGCAGCCAGAAAGGAGTAAGAAACGTTGAAACAGGAGAAGAGACAGAACTTAAGTGAATTTTCTGAGCCAAACAAAGCATCTGCAATGACAGAGCATTCCAGCAGCCTTGGGTGCCAGCAAGAAGGGGTTATTAAAAGAGCTTACCTGCCCTGAATAGAAGGGGTGCTATGCTATAGAAGTGCAACTTCGGTGGCATTTGAAGAGCAACCTCTGCTTTTCCTACTAACTCAATTCTGAGTAGACGAAACATGCATTTTTTTCGCTTAGAAATTTTCTTGAGAGAAAATGAAAGAAAGCAACCAAAACTGTCCACTGCTAAAATATTTTGCTCCATCTGTTCCAATGAAAGGAAGATGTTTTATAAAAATTCTCTTGAGACTTTGGAAAGTAATATAAATGTATTCCTTTTTTTGGTGATAATTTGCCAGTGGGTGACTTACTGTAGGTTTAATGCCAATGCATTGATGATCCAGAATGTTTAAAAGACCTTCCCATGCCAGAAAATGCCCTTAAATCCTTGGAAGGACTAGTACACTGTGATGTGAATAAAAAGGGAGCCAAAGGAGAGCCACACCTGGAATCAGAAGTGAAAGGAGTCTTATTTTTCTCAGGTTGCTTATACATTTCTGTCTGTGTCCATTGGTTATGCTCATATACATGCATACAAGTCCTTTGGTTGATCTCTTACCCCTTCACCCCGACCTTCCCTCATAGGATAAATACATTCTATTTTTGAAAACAAGCAAGTCTATATGCAGTAATATTTATTCCTCAGTGTTTTTGAACTTTCACATGTAGGAATCCAGAAGAGGAATATGTCACGGGACAGCTCATCTGTCTAGTGATTTAGAATTCATCAGGTCTGGGTGACCCAGCACTTCATACGATGTCTCCAGCCAGGGTCAAGCTCTCCTGTTGATTATTCAGGGGCTTTCTGTGAATGGAAATGGCCTTGAATATGACACAGGACCCGAGAGCTGGTTGATCCAGGAATATTTTCTTCCAGAGAGAATATAATATGTTAGATCTGGTAATGAGACACAAAGAAGTGTAGCTGGCTGTACTGGAACATTTCACGTATTTCTTGCAATAGCCCATCTGGCCTGGTGATGTCTGCAGTGCTGTTGTAAGGGTACAAGTGCTGGCCCTGCTCTGGCAGCGTCAACACCCAGGGAAAGACGTCTTTTTCATGGAAAAATCTCAGTTCTTTGTAGTAATGTGCCGTGAGCCCTGACTGCACACAGCTTCCTTCTCCTCCTTTATTTGTTTTTATTTAAGAGAGGAAGCACAGAAGCTCCCAGTTCATTCTGTATGAATACCTTTCCCCAAATGGCAAGGAAAACAGAGCAAAATCATGTGTAAGGTAAGTATCTGTGATCAACAGCTTCTAGAAAGTTGTTACTTAAGTCAAAGCACTAGAATATGCATCCCTTTCAAGCAAAAATTGTCATAATTGAAAGAATTATCGAGCCATACCTCCCAGCTTCCTGCTAAAAAAACAAACACATCGATAAAAACAGCAGACCAGCAAGGCTGGATTTAGCTGAGTCAGGCAGTGTGAGGATGGAGCACAGCCTGGCCTATTTGGACCTCTCCAAAAAATGTCCTCCAGGGAATAAAGGGGTTGTTTTGAAAATAATTGCCAGATAGCCTATCAGTTCCTCCCCTTCTCTCCAAAATGATGCTGACAGAAGCCTCCTTTAAAAAACCTAATGTTCAAATTTTTATCTGCTCATTTGATGAGACTGACAAATTTACATTCCAGCTTCAAAATCTGCCATGGGTTTTTAAAAAAATGTATCAAGGATGAGTTTTTCCAACATGGGACTGGGAGGGCCATATTTTCCCAGGATTTTCCACTTCCTTCCCATCAGTTTGTCTTTGAACCAAGTTTGGGACTCATATATGCCTTTGGGCGCGTGCAGGGTGGCTGTAGATTTCCCTATCATTAATTACAGTCCTCCTTTTATAATTTAGGGACGTGTTGGGTGGAATGTCCGCTGGAATTTCAAGAACCATTTCTTTTCCAGAAGGTCGATTCCATTCTGCCTGATCTTTACCTTTCTGTTAATCTGAAGAAACTCTGAAAATGTAGTCCCTTTAAGCAATTTCAAAGATCCGTCCTTTGGGATGAAGAAGTTAATCATGTAGCTTAGTTTATGTGATTCCACTCACTCCTTGGCCGCTTTTTCACCCTTTCTTTTGAACCCTGACTATGCCTCTGCTCTTTTACCCCGAGCTCTCCCAATTATGGGATATTCTTCCGGAAATCATCTTTTCTAGTTCCATATCTCTCTCTTTTCCCTTCATTTCTGTTGGTCTATTTTAATGAAATTACCATGCAGGCATTCAGTTTTTTTTCAGTTGAATTTCATTCCAGAAACACTCAATTGATGATTGCTGTTTTCTTGTTCCTTTTTTCCTCAATCTTTATCTTCACCATGTACAGCCTAATTGTCATCCAAACCCTAACCATTGTTAGAAGGCCTAACTCAATAGTAGCCTCTTCCGCCTCCTTTTATCACTGAACCCACATGATTTCCTTTTTGTTGCTAAGTTGTGTTATTTTGAAATGGCATGAGCTGCTTTTTCAAATCTTGTATTTATACCCCCAATCAAATATGGCCTCAGATTTTCTCCTTTTCTTTGGCTTTCATTAACTAGGATCTTTATCTTCTGTCAAAAATGCAAAGTTTGGTAAAAGATATTTACTTCCACTTATATTTTGTATTCTTAGTTTTCTCTGTAACAGAATTTCACATGTCCATACAGAAACTGTGCTTAATTGCAATATAATAGTCCCTTGAAATTAGAGGGTGGTGAGCATCTGTTGGCTCTTCTTATGACTCTGAAAATGGACGTTGACTCAAACATCCGTGATAAATCGTTAGCCATGAATCAGCCCTACATAGTGTGGGACTAGATGTTGTCTCTCCCCTCCGTCCCCCCCAGAGTTGTTGATCATTACACGGTGTTGGAATTCTACAAAATGACCATATACCCCTATTTCAGTCCCTTAACCTGACTCTTCTCTGCCATTTCCTGCTCAGGAAACTCCTAACTGGACTTCATCTGACTGCACAGCTGGCTTGCCTTTAGCAACCTCATGTTTCTATCCAAATGATCAAGCTGGTTGTACAGCCAGCATATCCATGGGTTTCATTATAGGACGTACCCTAGTGACAGGAGGGAATCAGACTTCTCTGAGTAGCTCATCAATTAACAGAATGACAAGGAACCGTAAGCCTACGATCGGTCTGGGTGGAGATGTTTTTTTAAAGTTTGGAAGCCCTGGCCTCACACCCAATGTTCTCTTAGCTAGCAGGAAATTTATTTATTTATTTTTTTGAAATAACTGAAATTTAAAGGAATTCGATAACTTTCTGCCTTTGTATGTTAATGAGAACATTTATTTCAAGTTCTGATTTCTCCAGCCTCCTCCCCACAAAGATATACTAGTCCTGGAAATAGGAAGCTATTGCAATCAAGTAGGGGGAAGACTTTCCAGGCGAAGGTAAAATTCTCCCCACCCGCAAACCTGAATAATTTAGTACTGAAAACGATGAAAAGACAAAGTTTATAGTTTATGTTCATCCCACTAGGTTTAGTCCCAGTGGGATGAACAGTCCCACTGACTCCTTTGTGCTGGGCAGAGCTGCAGGTGCCCGCAATAGAGGGATGAGCCACAGAGACAAAGGCCCTGCCTGCAGGGGGCTTACACTGCAGTGGAGGGAGACTGATAATAGACCATGAAAGTAGTGATGAGAGCCAAGGACAAAAATAAAGCAGGGAGAGAGACAGGAATGTGAGGGCTCTGTGTGATAGATCGGATGGTCAGAGAAGACTCCACTGAATAAAAATCTGAAGCAGGTGAGGATGACCCACACAGAAAACTGGAGGAAGTGCGTTCTAAGCAGAGGGAATAATCAGTGCCAAGGCCCTGAGGCAGGGTCGTGCCTGGAGAGTTAGAGGAGCAGCAGAGAGGCCCAGTAAGAGGAAGCAAGTTAGAGGAACAAGCAAGGAGGCTGAAGCAGAGGCTGAGAGAGAACTGCAGGCCATAAGGGCTGAAAGATAAGGTGAGGGAGGCAGATGATGCAAGGCCTTATAGGTCACTGTGAGAATGTGCTGTAAGGACAGACAGACACTGTCCCTGCTGTCACAGAGTTTATAATCTAGCAGGGGGGAAATCCATGAATAATTATGATAAAATGAGAGGACTATTAAAAGTAGGAAACTGCAGGGTGTTGTGGAATCAGAGTTGAGGTCCTAACATACCCTAGGGGTCTCTTTCATGAGGAAATGGCGCTCATGCTGACACCTACCGGAAGAGCATGTTTAGATGGGTGGAGGTGGTGATGGCTCGGGGTTTGGGGAGGGGTGAGTTGCAGCTGTAGTTGGGGGCAAAAGCAGGAGCAGTAAGAATAAATATCCCTGAGGTGAACATACCAGAATTGAAAAGGAATTTATTATGACTAAGGGAAAGGAACAAGTGAGCCAGTGTGGCCAGATGAAGCTGGAGAAGTGTACAAGGAGTTTGAGGGGCAGCTAGATTAGAAAAAGCATTGTAGCTATGTCAGAGTTCAGACTGTACTTGAGAGTACCAGGGAGCCATGGAAGATTGTAAACAGGTGGATTGCCTCACTGGGTCTGTCTTCTGAGAGATCACTCCAGCTGAGCAAATTGGGAGGAGGAAGCTGTGGTAAAGGAGAAACAGGTAACATGTTCTTGTGGTGGTGCAGGGAGGGGGGTTTGGACTTCACTAGTAGCAGGGGATGAGGGACACGGGCACACGTGGAAGATACGTATACACTAGAATAGACAGGACTGGGAGATTGATAGATGTGGGGCTGCTGCTGGGGAAGTTCAAAGTAGAGAGAAGGATCAAAGGTGTCATTCAAGTTTCTGGCCCTGGTAACCTGCTAGATAGTGGGGCCACTGACAGCACACAGGGAACAAAGGAGAAGGAACTAGCTCAGAGAGGGACTTGGGCTTTCAGAACATGCCACTGATCTAACGCAAATAACATTTGCTGTGTTTTTTTCCTGTAATTTCTGTTCTTAGCTGAAAATGTAGAGATTATATACTAGCAATCACATCATTCCTTGAGTGACTTAGATTAATTTTTATATTTTAGTGCAGGAATATTATTTCCTACAGATCTTTCTGTAAATCTGTGTAGCTCTTCAGGGACTTGATGGTGTCAGCAGCAATGACAATGATACAGGTTGTAGCTTAGCTAAGCACGTGGCGCCACCTTCAGGACAGCGTGTTAAAAGTTCGTAAACCAACCAGACTGAAAGACAAGCTCCTGCCTGCACGCTTTTCTGTGGAGTGGGTATGACTCCAGCTCGTTTGGTAAGAAGAGGCTGAAAAAAATGTTTCTTCCAACTCCAGTTGTGTGGCCAAATCCCTGTTTTCTGGAGACGATAGTTTATCACAGGATATAGGAAAGATGGTGGCCAAGCTTTCTTTGAAATCATGCCAGTTTGAAAGTGCCTGTGAGCTCGGCAAGGAGCTCTGCTGTGGAAAAGCCTGGGAAGGGAGATGGAGGCAGCATCACGGGAGGTTTTCCACTGTGGTGCCCGGAGCCCCCAGGGCTTGTCCAGCTTCACATGTTTATGAATTGTCACCAAGTGCTTCATTGAATATGTAGCCAGTGGAATCTAATTCTTGTGCATTTGTAATAGTGACGGCTTGTTACATGAATATAAAGATTGGGGGAAACTGATGTCAGAGTTCGGACCCAAATTTTTGGCCCAGGAAACATGATATTATAGATTTATACAATCTCCACTTTAAGAACAAAAGTTTGTAAAGGAAAAATCAGCATTACACCCCTAGCTAAGCACATAAGGAGAAATCATGTAGCTCACAGGATGGCTTTATTTTAAAAAGCCTCTCAGCCTTTCATTATTCTATTTGAAGAGGCTCC
>NW_006288615.1:9916376-9946733 GCF_000327345.1 Myotis davidii | reverse complement strand
CACCCTACCCCCGCCTTTCTGCAGGGTTTAGCTGTAAAAGCATGGGCATACATGCGGGTCAGAATGTGTCTGCCACCTCCATGTACAGGACATACTGTTTAGCCTACACCAGGCGTTTAACACAGTCTCGAGACTAACTGGGAGATAAACAGAACATGGAGGCAAATGGTTCCTACATCTGTGGCACCCTGCTCAAAAATGGGCTTTCTTCCTAGGTGGCTCTCATTAAAAATGCATGTCTTTCGGTTGAGGAGTTGTACCTCCCAGTGTTCCTGTCAATCCTGAAAGACGTAGCACACTGATCTAAACCCCATTTCTAGATGAAGCCCCTCAATGACAGGTTGGGTTTTCTGGGGTCCAAATCGGTCTTATGAGGGTGAGGGGAAGGAGGAGCCATGCAGCTGGGTGTCCACTATTATTATCTAATAGCAATCACTTGTTTACAATGTACCGCATGCTTTCCATGGATTATCGCATCTAATCCTCATAACCTCCGGGTACCTTTTTTAAAAAAAATGGGTGAGTACTTTCATTATCATCTGTGTTCCACTCATCAGGAACGGAAGCTTAGAGAATTTAAAATAATTAGCCCAAGGCTCATACTCACTGCCTAGAAAAGCTTATGAAATAAATTCTAGTCCAGGCATTTTCTCTCCAGAACCAACCAGCTTGATCAAAACCTTATCCTATCCCATAAATGGAAAACATTCCCAGGCCCCAAAAATAACCCTAATCCAGGACCAAGCTGAAAGTCTGAGCAAACTTTCAGACAACAGAAGTTTCAAAAATCGAGAGCAGGGCAGAACCTGGAGTGATCCCTGAGGTACAGCAGTTCCCCTCACTTTTTGATAGTTCCAGATTCTTGGCACAGCCTGAGGGGAAGTCCTGGACAGAATATGATAATGTATGTCCTTGAGCTTCCCAGGGCGAGTCTGGGAGAAATGGTGACTTGCAGAGATTGGACGGTGGGGAACCAGGAACTCACTGTTTTCTCCACATTTTGTTCTGAAGATCAAGCTTAGAGATACAGAGCCATGGTCCCTGAAAATAGAAACCACCATATGAGGTTAACAACACACACACTTATCACATGGACCAGGAGCAGAAATAAATAACATACTTCCCCCTCTTCAGTCAGGTAGAGGTTGGTGCACAGAGCATGCGTGGGCATTGCTGAGGGCTGCTATGAGGCCAGCAGCCAAGTCAATGCCATGGCCAGCACGTGAGCATCACCAGCTAAAGGGATGTGCATAGGGCCTGGAGTCTGAGGGCCCTGGACCAGGCTGAGCACTGTCACTTACTGTGTGACTTTGGGTGATTCATTGAAACTATTGATCTTTAATATACTTGGCTGAAAAATGGCAGTAATAGCTACTGAGTAGGATTGTTAGCTTATCAAACAAATCACATATGTGAAACACGGTAAGCTATCATACTAGATAGTGAGTGCCTTGTATGTGCCAGACATTGGGGATAGGAAATTAAGATACACTCCTTGGTCTCAAGGAGTTCACAATGTAATGGTATATAAATATTGGTTATCTTTAGCACTGTAAGTCCGCCCTTCTTTCTAATTATCCCTCTCACCTCATTTGAATATCATCTTAGTTTGGATTTCCTCAAAAGCAGACCTTGAGATAAGGATTTGAGAGAAAAGGGTTTATTTGGAGGCGCAAGGAAACAGGATATAGGAGAGGAAAGATACCAACATAGGATACCACCTTGGGCCACTCTGGGAAAAGCTTCAAAACACAGGCTCAGAGGTTTCCCACCTAAGGCATGTAGGGGAGGGGCTAGTGTATTTTTACACCAACTTTCACCAATTATTGGTTGAAGAACTTTTTTACTCGGTGTTAATTTCTCAGCGCTTCTGTCCTGCCAGTGATACAGGCAGGGTGTCTCCCAGCAGCTTCAGAAAAAGGCTTTGGGGAAAAAATGGAAATACTGGGAGTTGGAGGATGGCTGGAGCACACGGAAGTCAGAAGAGCCAAAGAGAAGGGCATGGCGCTGACAGCACCCACAGAAGTTTATCTATTGTTTGCAAGGTACTTGGGTGGGCTTGCTCTCTCCTGGCACCTAGGGCAAAACCAAGGAAGAAGAATCTTCCAATACTCACCACTGTAGAGGGAGGGGACAGGAGGCCACATGTATGCTCTTTACTACGCTGCTGTGAAGTAGAAACCATTATTTATATCACATAGATTAAGAACTGGGATCACAAGGGAGGTCCTGACTTGTCTAAGATCATAAAGACAGTAAGTTGTGGGATAGAGATTCAAACACAGGTCTTACTACCAAAGCTGCCAGACTCTACTGCCTCCTATGACTTCTGATCACGTCTCAATTCAGAATTCCTTGCATAGACCCATTTGGTACTCCAATATGGCTCTCTGCTAATTTGGTTGGGTATGTTTATTCGCACTGGTAAGCTATATCAGTTAACTTGTGCAACAAATGATCCCCAGGGACTTAACATAATAATACAAGAATAACTATTTCTCAATATTGTGTAGGTTGACTAGATAGTTCTGTTTGACTTGGTAATTAATGCAGTCATTCAGGAAGCTGCCCCCAGCTGGTGGCTGGGTTGGTCAGAAGGTCCAAGCAGGCCTCTTTCACGTGCTTAGGGCCCTGGTGCTCAGGGAAGGAAGCAGAAGCTCCCAGAACTTTTAAGGCCTAGCCTGAAACCAGCTCAGAGCTACTTCTGCCAAATTCTATTGGTCAAAGGAGCCATGAAGCCAACCCAGTCTGAAGGAGTGAGGAAACCGACTTCACCCCTTGGTGGGAGAAGCAAAAAAGAATTTGTGCTCATCGTTAATACACAACACAGCGCTCTTGATGCAAGTGTCTGGCATTGTCATCCCAGCTAAACTCCTGAAGGCAAGATCTGATCTTCTTAATTTTCTTTTGGCTTTTAGCACCTAGGACTATGCTTTGCATATAATGGGTCTCAGAAAAGTCAATTGAGGGACTGTAGAAAAACTATAACCTATGTTATTTAAGAGGGAGAAAAAGCAACTTGGAACACTCACAACAGAGCACAACCCTCGAGGCTTCTTAGGCTCCCCTCCTGTGAAATTTGATAACTAACTTTTTGCAGCCATTTTCTTACCAGAGAAATTGCAGCAATGCACTAACACCTGTGTATAAGTTTTCTGCTCCTGCACTCACTTAATTTCAGATGCTTACCCACTTATCCAAACTGAAATATGGAGCCTTTCTGCTGATTCAGTTTGGAAAGTCATACGAATGGAACATTTGGAATTTCAGGCAAGTGATGATTTAACATTGTCCCATAGATTAACAATCTTATGAAAAGAGTCTGCTAAAATAAGACCTCTGCCCATTTTATTGTTGGCTGTCTCTTAGAAGAAAATAAAACTGCCTAGAACATACATAAAAGGTATCTTGGTTCTCATAATATCTATTTTGAAGCATAGGGGGCTACAGGTCTCACCCTAGGCACATAGAAGGGCATCACCATGTATGTGTTCATTACTTTATAAAGGGTTTTTGCTAGGTAAGGTGCACATACACACACCTATATAAACCAATGCATAAGATGAAAAATATAGAAAGATACAATTGTACAAGCATAAAAAATGAGGCAATAGAAATCAGCTGTTAGGTGATCTTATTAGTAGAAGACACGGATAGATCTAGGGAAAATGAAGTAACTCAGGTAAATTTACTCTGCCTTTCTTTGCATTGGATATCCTGAAATGGACTCCCACACAGGTTTGCTTTAATAAAACTAATACTCTTTTCTTCCATTCAGGCCTCTTTCTTTGCCAAGGTCCCTGTAAGTAGAAAATGACAAAAATTTATGAGGGTTACATCCAAAAGCAAAGGCCTGGGGCATATTATTAGAAAGATAAAGACTGTTCATTTGGGAGTTCTCTGTTCCTTTATTACCTGAGAAAAGATAAAGTAGTATTTGACATATGGTTCTTGACAGATGTTGACAAGGGAAAAACATGTAAGGAAGCCCCTTGGAGTTTTTGCAAAGAATGATTATGATGCTTGTCTCCATGTTTCATAACCTCGAGAGGACAATAAAATCTCCCCCCTTACCCTGAGTGCCACGCAGACATCCAAGCAGATGTCAGAGGACCATATCAGCATCTGGCCAAAGAGTAGAATTCTCTCATCTCACATAAAGGGTATACACAATAGAGGCCACTGAACGTGGACTGAGTGCTTTGATATATTCTATTGCTAATCTGTTTTGAAATAGATTGATTGCTGTCGAAAAAGAATTCACTAAAAGTTTCCCTTTTCAAAGGTCAGAGTTTGTATGTGGCCATGCACCATGCATTAAATAATTTATTGTTTGTCTCCAATATTTGATAAAATAGTAGGATGATAGGAATATTAACAAATATGCTAGTAGAACGGCACTGCATAACAATAAGAATCACATTTAGAAAGGCAATATTTTCTCCATATTTGTCAAACATCCAGATGAAAAACTGAAAGTTTGTTAGTCATACAGATGTTCTAAATTCCCAGATATTTTGTAGAGAAGATATTTGACAACAAATGAAACTTTATCTTTTCACCCACATGGTTCATTCTAGTTTCATTTTGTATAACATTGCAGAATAGTGGAAATTACAAGCATATTTTAGTTTTTAAAAGTAAAAGTAGAGCAAAATGTAAGAATACTATTTTTATATTTCTTTTCAGTATGTCTACAGTAGTAAAGCGAGGAAAGAAAATTGCTCATGATAAAATATCACACTGACCTATTCCAATACAGCCTACATTCTTTTCTTGCTTTATATTACTCCATATTTTCATAGTGCAGCTAAATAATAATTTGAGATTTGTTTGTTTTCCCCTTATATTTTTTAGTCCCCCCATCCATGTGCACTCCGGCAGCAGGCTCCGTCGGTGGTTAGCAGAGAGGAGGTGCATATAAGATTGAAAAGCAAAAACAGCACTAAAATTTCCTAAGTTTGGTTTCCAAAAGCTTAAGTTTCAAAGAAAGAAGTCCAGGTACTACAGAAAACAAAGACATGTGCTCTTTCTTGTGCACCCAAGTTTGTGGACTGGAATTGAACAGTACCCTTAGACGTTATGCTGGGGGTGGGGAGAGGTTATCAGTTAGCTTTGGTGGGCTGAGGTGGGATTTAGGAACAATCAAGTGTAAAATCTGCTTATAACAACGAAGGGTTATGTCTCTCATGTTATACGTCTGCCATGGGTCCTCGTTACTGCACATCCAAGTTGAAGGAGAAGCCTCTATCTGGAATACTGACTTTCCTATGGCAAAGGAGAAAGAAAGCAATGTTGGGCCACTCAATGGTTCTTTTTAAAATTTTATTTTAGAGAGAGGGAAGAAGAGAGAGAGAGAGAGAGAGAGAGAGAGAGAGAAACATGGATCACCTGAGGATTGAACCTGTAACCTGGGTATGTGCCCTAACTGGGAATCAAATTGCCACCTCTTGGTGTATGGGAGGACACTCCAACTAACTGAGCCACACTGGTCAGCGCCAAACACACACACACACACAAACTCACAAACACACACACACAATGGTTTTTAAAACCCCAAGCTCTTTATAAAAAATGGCCTATGTTGCCTGGCTGGTGTGGCTCATTGGTTGGGCATCGACAATTGGGGGGAGGGTGTTGTTCTGCTGTTAAATTTAAAATTTGTAATAGCTTTCTGCCCAATCAGCTTGACTCAGTGGCTGTGTCCATCTATGAATCAGGAGGTCACGGTTCGATTCCCAGTCAGGGCACATGCATGGGTTGCACCCAGATTGTGGGCTGGATCCCTGGGTGGTGTGCAGGAGGCAGCCAACAGATGATTCTCTCTCATCATTGATGTTTCTATCTCTTCCTTTCTGAAATCAATAAAAAATATATATTTAAGGAATTTTTAGAGAGAATTCATGGACTATGTAGGGAGAAGTGTAGAGATCACCTCTGAAATGATCTAAGAAAGCTGCACAGCACAATGAAAAGAACAGAGGCTTAAACCAAAACCTAATAGCAATGTCAACTTTGTCAAATTACATCATCCTCTCCTTTATAACTGGGAATAATAATACTGCCTAACTCACAGGGTTTTGTGAAGCTTTAATATAACATAAATATGCGTCTAATAGAAATGTCTAGTTCAATGCAGTTTCTTATTATGCTCTGATTATATGTAGTTACATCTCCTGAAGCTGCCAATATTTGGCCTTGTTAATTTATAGAAGTGGTAATTACATGGACCTTAACCTGATATTATTAACAAGACTCGAAATTATTAAATCCTAATTCCTAAGATGTCTACGATTCTGAGATTAAGGTTTAGGATTTGATATTTACAATTTTTTTTTATTGCTTATTGCTTAACAGAAAAGAAGCATAGCATGATGATTTAGAGATGGGAAGTTTTCTTTTTGTTTTCATGTGATTCCAAATGATTAAGTGGAATTCTGATCTAGAGAAGCCTTGTCAAAATGATATTGCTCACGGTGTACCACAGAAGCACAAAATTGCTGGATTAGGTAGAATTCCAAAACCCATGTGGCCCGGAAGCCCACGTCATACATTTATGGGGTTGGGGGAGCATGTATAGGTAGAAAAGTCATTATATCTTCCATGCCCCAGGCATATGCTCTGACAATTAAAGCTGATTACCAAAGAGAAATCAGGCAGTCACATTAAGTGATGCTGTCTTTGTCAACTTGCTCTCTGGAGGTAGTTGAGAATAAGGAGGGTATGAATTGATATTTACGTAAACCACAGAATCTCGGTAAGTTGTGGTACAGTTTTACCAAGTGTTGGAGCTTTCGGCATTTGTACTCCATCATAGTTTAGAATTGCAATTTTCTATTATAAGTGCTTCCTGCTACCAAATCACGCGAGTCCACTTAAAGCATACACACAGGTGTATTTTAAGGCAATCTATTTCCTGACATAAGTAACTGTTTGGTACTTTAATTATAACTCATCAAAAAAGACCATCTATTTACCTGTCTGTTGATCAAAATTTCTAAATTATGGAGGCAAGAAAAAGGTGAATGCCAGCTGTACTTAAAAGAAATAACAATAATTTACTTATGCAAGAAAATTATAGAGTACCCATAGTAAGCTATGGTAGATAACTCTCTAGTAAACCAAAGGGATATATCAGTTATATTATTATTTTAACCTGCATTTCTTGCTAACCACTCATATTAAAACAAATAAACAAACAAACAAAATCCTGCTACCTCAATGTTTGGGGTGAAAAAAGAATAAATAGTAAAATAAAAATATCCCTTCACCTGTCAAAGTGGCTAATAATAACTAATAGCTTTAGGCTTAACTAATAATTTAAACTATATTCTATTACTTCAGCAGAGATATCACTGTTGATTTCTTTACACATAGTTTGAGAAAAGAAAAACGGATTTGTTTCTACATGACGAATCCTTAGGCACAGATCTGAAAATAGAGGGGAAGCTGAGCAGATTAAGCCTGAAACAAAGTTTTTAAAATTACCCCATAGATCAAAGCAAAGATTAGGACCAAATTCTGTGAATCAACACCAGGGTCATAGCTTAGGTCTAGTACAGGGGAAAATACCAGGAAAGCACAACCAGTGCAGCCAGTTGTCATTCTAGGAACATGGCAGATGGTAAAAGTCATAAGTAATTAAAAGAGTCAAGGTCCAAACCACAGGGCAGAAGTTATGAGAAAAGCACAACCGGACTTTAACCCCCAAGCTGGGAATGGAAGCCAAGCAGAACCCTAGTCACAGAACCCTAAGGGCAGGTACTGAGACAATAGAGTTTTTTGTTTGTTTGTTTCCTGCCATTTTAAAAAAGCAGAGAAGATAATATCTGTGCCTCACCTGCATGGTCAGATCGGAGGCAAGTGTGGGCTGATTGAGAGTTTGCACCTATCCAACAAAATCAGAAGATCTTCAGATTCCCTCGTAGTCATTGTACTGGGAAGTGAGGATGTAGACAAGTCAGAAAAATCAGACATTCTTCGTTTTAATTTTTTTTTATTGATTTCAGAGAGGAAGGGAGAGGGAGAGCGAGATAGAAACATCAATGATGAGAGGGAATAATTGATCGGCTGCCTCCTGTACGCCCCCTACTGGCGATCAAGCCTACAACCCCGGGCATGTGGTCAGCATTTTAATGTGCATCTGTCTGACAAGAACGTGCGGGGCATGTTTATTTTCATTCTGTTTTTATATCTTTTTTTGTTAATTTCAGAGAGGAAGGGAGAGGGAGAGCGAGATAGAAACATCAATGATGAGAGGGAATAATTGATCGGCTGCCTCCTGTACGCCCCCTACTGGCGATCAAGCCTACAACCCCGGGCATGTGCCCTAACTGGGAATCTAACCATGACCTCCTGGTTCATAGGATGACACTCCACCACTGACCCACACCATGGACTGAACACTTGAACTCACGTATGTTGGCCAGGTGACTTTTTCTACATGATTTCCTTATTTTAGGACAAGAGAAAGAACCAGGAAATTGAATTGTTATGTATGGCAAGTGTTGACTTATTCTTCTTTTGAATAACATTTCCTATACTATGTCTAGTCAGTGGCATTAAGGACTGGAATCCAGTTAGTTGCCTTCTCAGGGTAAGGGGGTGTTGGGCCTGTTTACTCCCTTAATTCAAACCGATGGGAGAGAAACGAGGGAAAGGAAAAAATGGTTTAACTGGGTAGTTCATAATTTTGAAAAACTTCATAAATCATTTCCATATGACACACAGTGGAACACTTGCTTTTCCGGGGCCCCTCCCACTTCATGATTTTCCATTCCAACCCTTAGCATTTGCAGAGTGTGAATGAGAGTCTGGAGGCATCACTAGCCTACAATCTTGCTGGGATACTGACAATACCTACCCCAGAGCTCCAGCCAGGGGGCTCCCAACAGATCACCAAGTGGAACATCTAACATTTCCCCTGAGCGATAGTCGTAAGCTAATGATTTTCTCCGACAGGAAGCTTTTTTTCTGATACGGTCTAAATTTTCCTTTGCCTAATTCCTCCTAACTGCTCACTCCCATGGTTATCTCTTTGTGCACTGGAAAACAATACCCAGGCCCTCATCACTTTTCTATTTTTAGAACTGGTTTTGTTAATCTATATAGTAGGATAGTTTATATTTAGTTCCCCTTGAGTTTCTCCCATTAGTCATTCAAACTCGTCATCCCCTTAGTCATTTCTGTTTGTTGGTTGTTTGGTTTTCAGTTTATGATTCTTGGCTTCAGAATTAAACACAGCAATTCCAGGAACAACAGCTCATAGGGTGGAGTCAGATACGTTAGTCTATAGACTGATTTTACATATTCCTTGGAACTGATGTAATTTTTCAATCTTTTTCAATCCACATCTCCTTTAGCCTTGTGTAGTTTTAAGTTCTTCCCATCAGTGATACATTCCCCTTTTGAAGAACTGTTTCTATGGGATGTTGTTATTCCTGCCTGACATTGTTGGAAAGCAAGATACACTAGGTAAATGAGTGAACAAATAAATGTTTTAAATATTGCTGGTAAGAATTATTTCTAAAGTATTTTCTTTTGGATTTATCTCATTTTCTTCCATTTAGATGTGTTATCAATTAGACTATTACAGTACAATCTCATCCTGTATAAGCATTTACGTACACGTTTTTGCATAACATTTGTTGAACCACATGCCTTAAAGTGATTCTTGCCATAAGATTTCTGGCCTGGTAAACGTAAGTTAGAAATCATCTACTCTGATTTCAACATTTTATAGATGTGAAACCTAGCACTTGGAGAGAATTATAGACTTCTCAGGTTATAGGAAATATGATATAAAAGTTTTGTAGTATATGTTTTTTGTTCACATTTTATTCTTTGTGTTAGAAGATGATGCCATGTCATGTGTAATAATCAAACCTTTCATATCGCTCATGCAAACATTTAAAAATGTAGCTGCTGTTTAAAGGGCTAATCCCCATCTGTGATTCAAATTCTGCAAATTGTAGGCTCTCTGGCAACCCACTACTGATTCCTGAGATTTCCCAGCATTCTGAACCTTGAAACTCCAGAGGTAGAAGTTGACTTCTTAGAGTTTTGAGACCCGTTATAGGTCAATAAACAGCATCTATCTAAAGTTCCTACTGTGGTCTCTTCTGTATATACCTATTTTCTTTGGCATAATTGCCCTTTTGCTTCTACATGGAATTTTTAAGTTAATCGCTTGGTGGCGCTGTAGTAAATAGCTTTGATTTCCTTGTGCATTTTTCCCATTGCCTTTTTAGCTTTTGTTTTTAAAATGCAGTTACGTGAAGTATGTGCATCTTTTAAATTCTGCTGCAGGAAAAATGATTTAATGGCTCTTGACTTCTATATTAATTTTAAACATTAAAAACATTGTAAAAACAGAGTCTTGCTAATAATGATCATTATTGTAATGACTTGAGGCATAATCATTTACCAACATTAACGGAGTGATTAAAATCCATCATGAATTTAATTTGAAAAGACTTAAGTTCCATTGCAACAAATAGCTAATGACATTATCTTCATCTTTGGGAGGCCAGAGTTTATCATTATATGACTATATTTCCCTTGCTTGCTAGAAACGCACTCTTGTTAACACAGGCCGTAATACCCATATTGTTGGCTAAGCACATGGCTTTCCCTGTATTAGTACTGAACTGGGCCATATGGTGAACCATGTACATGCAATCGTCACTCCTTTATGGCCCTGCTATTTGATCATTTATTTTTTCACAAGGCAAGTGACCTTAACAGATGTTACGATTAATTACCATGGTCAGTGAAGCCTCTAGGGAAGGGGAAACATTCTAGTTTGTGACTCGTGTTTATTAAAACTAGATATGATATTTATGATGATGAGGTATTTTTTATATCTTTTCATAACTTTGCAATCATGCCTTTAAAAAGTTTCTAGTCTAATATTTAGCAAAATTGTCCAGAAATATTCTTTATCAAATACAAAAAAAAAAAAGATTCAGTACTAAATTTTTTTTCCACAGAGAACCTGCCTGTGGACTTTAAATTTACTCACCTCTTCATTATTTACTTTGATGAATCATGAAAAAACGTCTTGACCTTGAAGGGAACATACCCAGTAGATACCCCACAAGGATAATATTCCAAACTCCTTAAGAAAGATAGAAGAGGAAAACTCACAAAAAACAACAACCCAAAATAAACAAACAAACTTGGGCAACCATGGAAGGGAAAAAAACATTATTTCTTAATGGGCACTGTTTCATTTCCAGTCATCCCCAAAAGAAGCAACCATGCAAATATCTTTCACAGATTGTTATTAGAAATTAGCCTTCCACAGGTTTAGTGAAGAATTTTTATCTTTATGGCTCAATTAGCTGTTTCTTCCTCAAAACAGGTCAACATTGTTATTCCCATTTTTCAAAGAACCAGAGATGGAGAAGGAACATACCCAAGATTGTTTAGTGAGTGGGTAGAAGGCATGTCAATTGGCCAATAAAATGCTAATGAGAAAAGTAAATACTTGCTCTGTAATCAGTTTCTTTCAACTATTTCAAAACTCCAGTTCTCTAGAACACTAGCCTGTGAGTGTGCCAGAAGCTTGTATAGGAAAGGAGTTAAAAAATTCCCCTAGGAAAGTCAGATGATTTAAAATTCATACACAGGATTTGCTATAACATTTTAATGAAAGAAAAATCACAAATTTTTAGACAAATTACAAGCTCTGGTTAGCTTCACAAGCTTATGGTATTCATTCACTCGTTTACTTAAAATAATTGTGGAATACCTACTCCATATAAGATGCTGGGTGTTAGTATTGCCAGGTGAACCCTGTAATGATTCATAGTACTACAACCACCCCTTATCCCCACAAATACTTGTGTTCCATGCTTAAATAACATGTCTTTTAGTAAAGAGTAAAGACAAAATATGAAATTTTAAAATGGAAGCAACATAAGAGAAAATTTAGATGAGGAAACTGCATCCCAGAAAAAGTAAAATTACCTATTCAAGATCTCACATCTAGACAGTGGCAAAGAGAAGTTGAAATAAGTTTTTTGGAGTTCACCCCGTTATACAATACTCCTTCCCAAAGACCTTTGAAACATTTTCTTTGTATGTCCAAAGTAGGAATTTTAATTCCCAGCCTACACATAATAAGTATATGCTGAGCTAGATTTGCCTGTATCTGAGGGATAACATAATAGAATTGAATAGTGATTGATGTTTGCATTAATGTTCATCTCAATACAAAATTCAGTGAAATTTTATGTGACTTAAAGATGTGAAAATTGTGCTCCCTGGGTGTTATGGAGCTTCAGTGATGATTCTAATGCTTTCATGCACTGACCTTTTTCCCTTTCCAAATACAGAAAGGGGAAACAACACATCCTTCTACGAGAATGAATGGCCATAAATTTGTCCCGTGGTTACAGATTTATTATTCCTAATAAAAATATTTTTAAGTGCTTTGCTTGTTGCTGTTATTGTTCGAAAACGCCTTGCTCTAGTTCTTTAGCATCACCACATTTAAAGTTTTATACAACTTTTCTTTCCTTGCTAAGGTGTTTTATAATAATTATTTCCATATTTTAAAACAATGTAAAGATTGAAAAATAATTAAAATAATACATGATGATGATATGAAAATGGAACTAAGACACAAATCCAGAGCTTGAGGAGGACGGTGACCCAGAGAAAGGTATCAGCGGCTGGTCCACTAAGGCTCGCGTGTGATGGTCTGACCACTTATCTGCTTAATTTCCTGCGAGCCAGACATGATCACATCAATTTCCTTTAAGAGCAACTATTACACAATGACAACTTGCAGGGGGTGGGCAGACTCATGTCAGACTTTGCACACACCAGGGCCATGCGTTAACTGAGACCCTCCCGTGGGAAGGAGAGGGAACGCTTCACTGTGGAGACTGTGGAGCAGGCCGCACGGTGGAAGGTCCCTCACAAAACCCTCAGGGATCTCAGACGTTCAGCCACGTTTGTTTGTTTTGTTTGGGTATTTCATAGAGAGAAAAGCCCTAAACAACCAAACAAAAAAACCCAGCCATTATCTTTACGGTCACACTACTTCCCTCAGCCAGGGGTAACAATTACACAGCTATGTAAACTCACTCATTTTCCTTTTAAATTCATTGCATTTCTTGATCACTTTGCTACCTCTCTAGAGAAATTACTACTTACGTGTGCCTAAACTTGAACATTGTATCATTGGACTCACATGCTCTTTTCTGTGATTGGCTTCCTTCCCTCCGCATTCTGTTTCTAGGTCCATCTACGGGGACACAGGAAGGGTGGTCTTCCCTTCGCAATGTGGTATAGCTTCTACTGTGACCCCAGTGGAAGTCATTTCTCTAGTTTATGATTTACATATAGGTGAGTTGTTTTAGCATTTTGTTGCTGTGGGCAAAACTTCTGTGTAGCATTCTTGTGCCTGTCTCCAGATGCACATGTGTAACAGCTTTTCTAAGTCATATACCTAAAAATGAAAGTGCTGGGCCAGAAGGTATTTCTTCCAAAGTAGTTGTACAAATTACTCACCCACAAGCAATGGATGAGAGCTCTGTTGCTCCAAACTTGCCAAGACTTGATGTTTTCCAAGTTTAAAATTTTTTGGCAAATGGAAAAGTAAAATATGGCATTTCCTTGTGGTTTTCATTTGCATGTCTTTGATTTCTAACAAAGTTACTTATTTGTTATTTTGCTCACTTTCTTATTGCATTCTTCTCCTTTTCCTATTGGTTGGAGATTTTATTTAAATAGTGTAGATTTTAGACCTCTATCTGTTTGCAAATGTTGCCTTTTTAAATAATATATTATGAATAGATGCTTTTAATACTAATACAGTCAAAATTATCAATCAGCTCCTTTATAAATTGTATCTTTTCAGTCTTATTTAAGAAATACTTCCTTGTTTGAAATTTAAAAAGAATTCTACTTTTTTTTTAAGTTCTAAAGTTTTCACTTTCACTTCTAAGTCCCTAATTCATTTGGAATTGATTTTTAGGTATGTGTAACAAAGGGAAGTATTTTTTAATTTTTGTGGGTAACTAACTGTCCTACCACTTTGTCTGTTTTTGATATTAAGGGAATAATCTACAAGATGAGAGATGAAAAGAAATTTGATTTGTAGGAACTGAGCCCTCAATGATAGGCAAATTTAGGATTTGCCTGGCACACAGTTTTACTCCTTTTTAGAAGAATAAAAAGCATGACTCCCTAATGACAATTTCAGGTTCTATACAAGTAATTGGAAGTTAGTAGGCATATTTCCGAACAAGGAAACTTTCTAACTCAACCTGAATCATACCTGTTTATAGAGTAGCCATGATTAAAGCTCTGCCATTTATTGTTATTAATTATTGTTATTGTTTTAGGTGATGAATTGTTGAGAAGTAGGTGAATTAGAAATGGTAAGAACTTCATGAAAAGTCACAATCAGTTCTATAATTTTGGTGAGATTTTTTGATGTTAAAGCAGGTAAATATGCATCCCAAACATAAAGAAAAAACAAACAAACAGAAGTCAGATTTTTAAGACAATTAGTTCTTTCAAGGCCAAGAAAATAAATACAGGAACAAAAGCAGATGAGAAAAGAGGACTCCTCTACCCTTATCTGTCTTGCCACTACCGTGGAGCCCCCCCCCCCCCCACACACACACCTACTATTCTGAACGACTTTCATTTCTGTCAAAGTCACCAGGTCTATGCTTCTATGTTTTTGCACGGACAGCGCTGCCTCTGCCTGGAAGACACCCTGCCCTCTTCCTCCTTCACTAACTCGAACTCAATGCCCAGCCATGGGGTTATGCAGCCTCTCCTTCAGGAAGACATTCCCAAGGGAGGATGAGCTCGGTGTGTCAGCATTTTGAAAAACCCTAACTTAACTCTGGTGCCGTGTCACATATAGAAAGTTTTTGATATTTGCAACCATAGTAAAACAAAGACTTATATTTTTGATATTTATTTTATATATTTAAATGCCATTTAACAAAGAAAAAGCAACCAAAAAAATGAGTTCGCGTGTCAGAGGTGTCATAGGTTCGCCATCGCTGGTGTAGAAGCATGTTCCACTTCTCCTTAGGTAGCACTAACACCAAAACAATCCTGAAGCAGGAAGAAATGTGGCACCCACAGAATGGAACCCCTGGGCCAGCAAGCAGCTGAGGACACAGGGTGGGGAAGGCGGTGTAGAAGGCAATTGAAATCACACTATAATAATTGGGGGAAAGAATCCGAAAAGAGAGAGCACAATCCCTACATTGGGTTGTGGGACCTCAGACAAGGTGCTCAGTTTGACTTCTTTGTATTGTTGCTGAAAATGGTTTCCATGTCCCGCGAACTTTAAGGTGAAACCGTATGAGCATTTTAGTGCAAACATGAACCTCATCATTTTTCTGAGGAGGCCTTTTGTTGGCTCCACTGCCCCAGGCATTTGAAAAACAAGAAATTTAATTTAGAATTGAGGCTCTGATCAAACATTTATCAAAATCACAGCTATCTTTAAGGCAACTGTCTTTCCCGATCTCTCGACTTTTACTCAAAAGTATGGATCAAATTTACAAGCCAGACACAAAAGTGTGCTCTATGCCATGACCCTGAATTAAAATGTTTAATTTATGAGCCTAATAACGGGGTTGCTGGAACTCTCGAAAGCCTTAACATATCCTGGGGGTGGATTTAGACTTTTGTATAGGCTTCCGAGGCAGGAAAATGTGTGGAGGCAGAAATGGGGTGTTGCCATTATGAGCCTGTTATCTTGCTTGGCCTCCTTGCTAGATACTGTGCTAATCTGCTGACTGTGGCATGGCTCATGTTTCATTTGAAGGGGCTGCTTTTTCCTGAGAGGGAGGGACCATCCTTTTTTTCTGGGCACAAGGAATCAATCTTGTTCTTTCTTGCTAACACTTTGCAATTTTGTTTGACTCTTTATAACAAGGGATTTTACAGTCTCAATGAAATACATATAACAAAAAAAGAAATTACATCTACCTCTACGACTCCTAAAATATAGAAGTATCCATTTAACTCATCATTTTGCTTCTTTCAAGTAAACAGTCACAATGGTAACCTAGCTCTTTGGAGAATAGCCACCAAATAAATGTAATAAAAGCTTAAAGTTCATGACCATGTCTAGTTCATCCATGGCTTGTAAAGGAGCTTTAAATGTTTTTGATGGTCTGTTTGTTCTGTACTTTCAAATCAAGCTCCCCTGACAAAAAACACAAAAATCTAAAACAACTATAGTTAGTTCATTCTGGGGGAAAAGCCAGAAGCTCACATAAGACATTTGTGGTTAAAAGAATACATGTCAAATTGGATACTTCCAAAGGGGGGAAGTTACAATTAATAAACAGAAATTTCTGAGATCTAATAAACATAGATGCTATTTAAAATAGCAGCCAAGTGTAGTTACCTGTGCATCTGGGAACAGAAAAGTCTGGTGTAACTGGCCTGGGGAAGACAGTGGAAGCAAAAGATCAGGACTCCTCTAACTCCCTAAATACTGACTAGTGTTTTTCTTTCATTTTCTTTAAAGATATATTTTTATTGAGAGGTAGGGAGAGGGAGAGATAGAAACATCAATGATGAGAGGGAATCTTTGATTGGCTGCCTCCAGCACATCTCTTACTGGGAGTTGAGCCCACAACCCGGGCATGTGCCCTTGGGCTCTGACCACAAATAGAACCGTGATCTCCTAGTTAGTTCAGTGATGGCGAACCTATGACACGCGTGTCAGAGGTGACACGCGAACTCATTTTTTTGGTTGCTTTTTCTTTGTTAAATGGCATTTAAATATATAAAATAAATATCAAAAATATAAGTCTTTGTTTTACTATGGTTGAAAATATCAAAAAAATTCTATATGTGACACGGCACCAGAGTTAAGTTAGGGTTTTTCAAAATGCTGACACGCCGAGCTCAAAAGGTTCGCCATCACTGAGTTCGTAGGTTGACCCTCAACCATGGAGCCACAGCGGCCTGGCTAGTGCTTGTCTCTGAGCCTATAAATAAGAAGTGCTTATTTGTAAAGTGATGATTCAAGAATACAAGGCACTGTGAGATCCTCTTCTGGCCTGGGGTGCTCGAATGCATGTGCACATAAGAGACAAAATTCACCACCGTTCACATGTGAAAATGTATTATCCTGTGGATACATCGACTATGAAACTGCTGTCAGCTTGACTATCAATTGAGGTCACGCCTTGGATTCCTGACACTGGTACACACTGTCATTTTGCAGTCGTCCCTACATTATAGAATAAAGACTTCTCTTGAGAGAATGTGGCCCAGCAACCATCAGTCATGACTCTCAGAGACAGAAAGTGAAGCAGGCAGCATGTGGCGTGATGAGACTGGTCAAATGACTCCCACAGAGTAATGACGACCATAACTGAGATTACACACCTCGGCCGTTATGCTCTAGCCTTTCATTAGTTGATCTGACATCACATTTACACTCGATAACCCTGGGTTCACAACATCTTATATTTCAAGAGAGACGCATGAAATGAGAAATTCCAACCTCCCTGTGTTCCCAGAGCTAATAATATGGCTCTGAAGAGAAGGCAATTTATAATCTGAATTTGAGAATAGCATGAATGTTGGTCAAAAAAGGCCAATTTAATACGACCTACCAGTCACAGCATATCCAATCCCTTCTTAAATGATTTTTACTTCCAGACTGTAAAACCCTGCGGGGGAATTGGTTGCACAAGTTTAGATTATGCCTCTTTTAGTTTTCTTAAGCCTATCCCCTTCCGGCACCAAGAAGACTCATTAATTCTAAAATTCCAGGACCGAATGAACAAGTCTACTTTAATCTGTTATTATCCCTCATTATTTCAGAGATTTTGATAATCGCACCTTTTAGTTCATAATTATATTCTAAACAGTCCCCCTGAGAGCCCCCTATTCCATGGAGAGCTGAGTCAACTCCTCTTGGGCTTCTCTCTAGCTGGGCGTCAACCCAGAGCACCACACCGATGACAGTTTAATAGGCTGAACTAGCCCAATGGTTGCAAAACATGAAATACTTAGCTTTCTTTTTAAAAAATTTTTAAATATTTTTATTAATTTCAGAGAGGAAGGAAGAGGGAGAGAGATATAGAAACATCCATGATGAGAAAGAATCATGGATTGGCTGCCTCCTGCAAGCCCCCACGATCGAGTCCACAACCGGGCATGTCCCCTTGACGGAATCGAACCTGGGACCTTTCAGTTTGTAGGCCAACGCTCTATCCACTGAGCAAAACGGGCTAGGGCCTCAGCTTTCTTGGAAAACTTTGTAAGTATTGCTATTTAGAAGGGGGTTGCTGACAGTGGAATGGAAGGCACAACATGAGGATAAAGGAAGAACTTGGAGAGCTGGTGGGAGAGGAGCAAGAATTCAGATCTGGAGAGAGTGGTAAGCAGGATTGGTTGTATGGTAGAAAAAACCCCCGAAAAGCTTCAGGAAGCCCCAAACCAGGAAAGCAAAAGAAAAGAAAAAGCACAGATAAATATTTTCAAAATAAATGTATTCTTCTCTCAAGAGCTGAGTACATTTCACAGAGTTTCATTGCTGCCCCATCTCAGCTGAGTTGAGACACATTCATCTCTAAATGTGTCATGGAACTTCCTGACAGCTTCTTGCTCTGAGCGCCGGTGGAGTTGTAATAAGGACAGTTGAGGGGCATGTGTGTGTGGGTCCCCACATTTTTAACTATTTGAGGGCTATAATATGGAATAATAGGAATCATCAGATTCTCCCACAAAATACCCTCCCATGATAGATCTGGTGCACTGGGTTTGGATGACAATAGCTAATACTGAGCCCTATGACCCAGGTACGATGCTTCCCTCTTCACAGAAATGATCTTATTTCACCTCAGAGCCTGAGGAAGATGCATAGCTTTCTAGACCTCCATTCTAGAGATCAGAAAGCTGAGCCTTAGAGAAGTTAAACAACTTCTCCCAGCCAGTAAGTGCTAGAGTCAGATTTTTGTGTTTTAAAATGTAAACTTGATAAAGGGTATGTATTTGACTAATTTCTGTCTAAGCCCTCGTACAGCATCAAGAATGAAGACACCACCAACAAATGTTTGACAATTTTGTAATCAAGTTGGCCATCTTTTCATTGCCAGAGAGGGGGTTAGAGTCTTTTTAATTAGGCAATGATCATGCTTCTACTGACACCAACATTAACACCTTAATAAATCAGGGGGATTTCTGGCCCTTCTCAAGCAGCATATATGCTATCTTCTAGAAATCACTGGAGAATAAAAAAAGCAGTGTCATGTCTAACAAGGGCCTTTGTAGAAAAGGGCCAACGGAGACTCATACTTACAGGCCTACTTCATTGGATCCCTCCTTTTTATAATATCCTTAATGTCATCATCTAGGGACAATGAAAACGTCATTCCTCATTGGGGGACTGTCCCTTTCTCACTCTGCTTCAGGAAGCCCTAGTACTCCCACAGAATTCAAGAAAGGCTCACTGCGTCGATCGTTCTAAAGGGTGCAGAGTGAAACTATAAACTGACCACGATGCAATAAGAAGAGTTCAGATCTTAATTGGAAAAGTCAGGCATATTCTCTCACACTTGAACTTGTGCATAGCACTTGTACATGGAAAAGAAAATCCCGTGGTTGTTCTAAATCCATGATGGTAATAGTGTGTCCAATCTTTGCAAAACAGAAAACATAATTTTTTTAAATGCCCAAATGTGTTTCCCTTATCAAACATCTTACATTAAAGTGCCCTTTGAGGGCATTATACTACATGAAATAAACCAGATAGAGAAAGACAAATACGGCATGGGATCACTAAAATGTAGAATCTTTGCAAAGTCAAACTCATAGAAACAGAGAGTAGAAGAGTGGTTTCCAGGGACTGAGCAGGTGAGGGAAGGAGGAGAGGCACAGGGAGAGGTTGATAAAAGGTTACAAACTTTCAGCTATAACAGGAAAATGATCTGAGGATCTAATATAGAACATGGTGACTACAGTTAAGACTGTATTGTATGATTGAAATTTGCTAGGAGAGTAGGGCTTAAATGTTCTCACAAACACACAAACAGATAAATATATAAGGTGATGGATGTGTTAATTAACTAGATGGGTGGAAGCCTTTCACACTGTACACTTTAAATATCTTACAATTTTTTTGGTCAATTATACCTCAATAAAGCTGGATAAAAATAAAATGCCACTATATTAATGTTAAACTTTTGGGATCTGAACTTTATCATAGTATCTCTGTTGCTAGATTAAAATCTTCAAAATAACACATGTGAAAAACAATGCCCTTTAGTGGAATCTTAGCCCAAAGTAGACATTAACTTGCCTTTTAACTTTTCTATATGTCTGGCCTCTGCTGAAACTGGTGGCTAACCTTCTCAGTATCATATTAGTTTTAATTTTGCACATGTTTGTCAGGCACTTTCTATATGTCAGAGTGATAAATGCTTTTGATTGATCACCTTTCTTTGGTCTCCACAGCAGTGCCATGAGCCAAGAAACACCTCCCATATTTTGCTGATGAAAGAACTAAAGCTTATGTGTCACAGTAGTTAGCATAGGGTGGGACAAGATTGAGCCCCCAGTCTAAGCTCAGAGCCCACATTCTCACCCACTGTGTGAGGTGACTTTCCTGGTTTAGTCACCTCATTAGATCTTTCAAACCAACAGAGCACTGGTATCTAGCTAAGATCTGAGGAACCCTGTGCCCTGCAGCCAATAGACGGCCTGTGTATGCTAGGGCACTTGGGAAGTGGTACTAAGTGATATGTTACTCTATCTTGGTATGGGGTCATCACCTTTCTCAGGATATCTCAACACAAAATCATAATCAAGTCACTAAAATTGTTACAAAATAAACCCAAAGGCCTCCTAATCCTAATTCTCTGTCTAGAGTTGAACAGCCAACACACAGAACAGTGGGGGTGAATTTTTCCTTGGGTCTAACTAACAGTGTGGTTTCATAGGAAGAACACTGGATTGAGCAACAGGGGGTTAGGGTAGGGTGTTCATCCTACAAAGTAGATTTGTCAGGAGACTTTTTCTCTCTGGACCAAATGCTGTTCATCTGTAGTAGCCAGGAACTCATTCATTCATCCAATGCATGTGTATTAAATGCTTATTATGAACCAAGCCCTATGCTAGCTATTGGGATAGCAAGACTGTAAGAGATATTCATGCCCATCTAGAAGCTTATAGTTTAGTCAGGGGCAAAAAGACAAAAAAGTACTTGCAGTTCGGTACGTCTGGGTGGTGAGTGCAGTGATGGAAGAGCACAGAACATTCCTAGGAAAGGCAGCCAGCCTAGGCTCGGGTGGGAGTGTTCAGGCAGAGCTTCCTCGAGGTGAGTGAGAACCAACATGAGTCCTGGAAGGATGAGAACAAGTTACGCAGATAAGAGAGGTGGGAAAAGTGGGAGGTGAGGAAGGGGAAAGGGAACTTCAGGAGGAAGGAACAATGAACAGAGCCTCAGGGTGAGACGAGACAGGAGTGTACCTGTCAGGAGCTCAATGGCTGGAGCTGTGTGGTTGTGCAGGTTGTGTGTGTGCACCTGTGCCTGCATGTGGGCTGGCAGGTGCCTGATGGTGGTGGTGGTGGTGGTGGTGGGGTGTGTGTGTGTGTGTGGGGGAAGCATAGGGGATGCAGGGAGGGATGGAGCTGCAGTGGGTAGGGAACTTTGAAAAATCATTCATATCCTGACTCAAGGGCCATGGGGAGCTGGGTCAGAGTTTTAAGGAAGAGGGTGGCATAATTAGGTCAGTATTTTTCAGGGGCATTCTGGGGACAGTGTGGAGAATTATTCGTGGGCAGCAACCCTGGAGGCAAGCAGGCTCCCGAGGGATGCTGATGAGGCTCATCCGGGAGCCACACTTGGGGGACCACTGTGTGAGGTGATGGTGACAGCTAATGATAACATTCTGGGATTCTCCCTGATTAAAAAAGCAGCTTTCATGAGTAAATATATATATTTTTCAAGCATACTCATTTTATCTAAATTCCTAAGATGAATATGGGCTTACTGATAAATTAATTATCCTTGCCCTAGATTTTGCTTCGTTTATTTTCCCAAGTTAAACTTTATTTGATACACAAGAGAAAAATCTCATGGTACATCCAGTAATTTGCAACAGGATTAAAAAGCTAAAATGCCACTGCAGCTGACTAAATTCTTTGTCTGATGGAAATACAATAGAGCAATTGAAGCCTGTAATATTCGGGTGCAGAGTTTAAACATTAAACCTTGTAGAGGGAAAAAAATAAGTCTTATCTGCTTTATATGGATAAAAAAATCCCATTCCTCCTATTTTGATGCTGGAGGAAAAAAAAAAGAGGTTAGAACTGCAAACTGCATATATACCCAGTAATCACAAATTCCTTTCCTTATCAAGTATCAGGAAAGAACACTATATCAAAGAGAAACAATGGCTCTTCAGAAAAAAAAGGAACTCTGTTACTTTAGAACAAGGCCTGCATGTCCCCAAGTCTCAATCTCATTGAAACAAAAAAGTTCTGTGTTACATTTTTTCATCTAAAGAACAGTGAGTTTGTAAAACCACCCGGCTGCTCCGACTTGAGGGTGGACTATTCATAATGCAGAATGTTTTAGCAGCACACTGAGCCTGTCAGCGTGGAGACATATGCCCATCTTATAAGAAAGATGTGGTCAAAATAAATAGTCAACATGTGATGATGTACAAACGCCGTCTCTTAGGAGTTCACTGCAGTGATGCTACAAGGATCTCTTTTCTTCATCAATGTCACTGAGGTGCAACTTCACCCGTTTCTTCGTCTCCCGGTATCAGCTGCTTGCTTCCGGAAGCCTCGCCTTCCTAGGCCTGTTCACAGTGTCCCAGTTAGTTAACGCCACATTTCCCTTGAAAATGTAAAAATGCCCCATATTACCGAAAAATGTTAATCACCCGAATCTTAATAGAAGGCGAAGCGCAGCCAGAATAACCAGTGAAAGGGGCCAATGACACTGTTTCTATCCATTGAGGTATTCTCTCTTCGCTAAGCATCTCGTTTGTGAACACACAATTGGTTTCACTAGAAAAGATTGCAGCAGCCCAAGCATTGGGCCCTAATTATAATTACAGGTGTGGCCTGCAGAAGGCAGAAGCCGATGAGCTCATAAGAAACAAAGATTTGGTCTGCTGGATGGTCTTGTCTAAAGAACAGAGTGGCCGCATGGATGAGTCACCACGTAAACAAATGGAGCAATCACCAACATACAACAGAGTGCGTGTTCCTCAGCCAACAAACACACCTCTCCTTTCTCCCTGGCGGAGCTGAGTTTTGCGTCTCTGTACTCCCCTGACCTCCAGCTGGTGGGCTGGGGCTGATTGGGTAACAGTAATGAAGCTTCGTTCCCCTCATCTTTCATCACCTGCCCCCACCCCAGTCGATTTTGCAACTACCAGGAGAGGACAATACAGCCATTGACCTTGAATGAGAATGTGAAAATGTCATTTCGAGCTCAGCTGGAAAGAGGACAGCCAACCCAACCTTCCTTTAGGGGTCGGCTACCGAAGTGATAGGCACTGCTTTCACTTGTCTTTAGAAAGTCCTCTTTTGGTCCAACAGCGAATTAGGTTGGATTTTAAGCTAATTGGAGCAACAAACTTTACTTCTCGACTTCCAGTTTTATAGGAAAGCAGTTTGCAGGGCTAGCAGCCAAGTCTTGGATGGCAGAGTGAATCAGAAGAGCACTGCAATTATGCAAACGACCAAGAACAGAAAAAAAAAAAAAAAAAAAAGAGCTACACAGCAAGATCTTTTATGCATAACGTAGGTGAGGCAACTGTACCTCCTTTCCCTGTTTTCAGTGTGTCTGTGCTCTCAAAGACGGTTCTACTTTACTTGGACTGGATGGTGAAGGACAATGTTGGGGTCCCACAGAGGTTAGGGTTTTGGTGTGGCCTTTCAGGAGATCAGGAAGTGGATTACGGATTTTTTCAGGCAAGCAAGCAGTTAACCTGGTATTTAATAAGCCAGCATAGGGCAAGGTTGGGAGAGGAAACATACGATAAAGGAAACTTTTAAAGTCTGACACTTAAAATAAGATGCTTTCAACTTTTCTCAGCTACTCTTTATTATTGTTTGTGACTCAAAGTACTAAATGAAAAACAATTTCCTTCATGTCAGTAACCTGGCTTTGGAGACAGAGTGGTTTAACCTGGAAGGTGACAGCGGCTCTAAGGGTAAGGGAGAATGTCATTCCTTCATGAAAGTAATGAAGAGCTTAAACAGATGATGGGTAGCTCTTCCTTAGGAATCTGTAGGGTGGGGAGAACCCTGAAATGTGCATAGAAATGGACACATGATAGTCTATCTCTCTGTCTTTAGTGGCTACAATTACATGCCCTGTTCTATTTGACAGACATTCGTTTGGCAACTTGGGACTTCGAGGGCAGAGGAGAAAGTTCAGCGTGTCCCAAGTGTGGCTGATCAAAAGGGGAGAGCAGCAAGCAGGGCCTTGACATGGTAATGAAAAGAATAGCAGCATTATCCCCTCCAGCCAGCGGGACACAGACAAACCATGGGGCCAAGCCCCTTGAAAGCTATTAAAGATGAGAGTCACTGACTAGCAAGCGCCTTTCATTAGTGACCTCTGCTGTTTCCCAGGGACTCACCAACCCGGCTTTATGGTCACAGTGTGCTCAGGACGCGCAGAAAAAAAGCCCGAGGCCGTAGGACTCTGCCTGAAACCCCAGCACAAAGCCGGGTCTGACAGGCGGCGGTCCCTGGCAACAGCGAGACACGTGCGTCACGTCTCCGGGGAATGTCAAGGCACCGGTTAGTTTCCCAGCCTCCGCGTGGGAGGAGAGGGCAGACTGGGCTCGGCACTTGGAAACCTTCATCCCTCCTGGTTGTTTGCTTGACACCAGGTGCTGCGAAAAGGCTCGCTTGCAGGGGCACCAACCTGGGGCACAGGCAAGACAGGCGGTCAGGGTGGGGTGGGAGGAAGCTCCCAGCCTGTGGGGGACGGGGTTTTTAGCCGGTATTTTGAGGCCGGGGAAGAGCTCAGATGAGGCGTTCAGACATCGGTTCCTCAGAATAGCCTACAAGCGGATGCCTGGGTGGGATTTTTTCCTAGCAAACATCAATTGGAAATAAATGAACAGTAACTCACAGGATGCGTGTTTTTTAAAGAGTTATACTAATATTGCCACGTGGAAAGCATAAAACAGAAGCAAAACGCACAGAAAGTCAAGGCTTCCCTTAACTTAGTCACTAGCAGCATCCAATGCCATAGCGAAGGCGATTTCATATCCTTACGTTTCCAGATCTGTGCACTCCCACAAGTATGGGTTTGGGAGAACAGCTCTTTGGGAGTTTCAGGGCTAGTGTTTGTCTTGCTCTCTAGCTAAGCATAACCTACAGTGTAGCATGGGGGTTAGGGAGCGAGGAGTTCATTGACATGGTTACTAAAGGCTGAGAACCCTTGAGGCCCAAAATTAATCTGTACCTTTCATGAGGACTTAGCTCTTGTCATTTTAAGTCTATTTTGCCTTTTGTCTGTTTCCTCCTCACTGATCTCAAGGCACTAGCACTTCACAACCAGGGTGAGAAGAAAACCACGTTGCTGCGGCCGTTAGGAAACACACTAGTGCTTCTAAAGGACAGGTGGGTGCTGTCTTATCTACAATAGCTACCGAGCAGGTACTATATGTTCATGAGACACAGCGCCACAAGCATACACGGAATAGTTAATGTGCCAAGTGCTTTTTCCTCTTATTAATTATAATTCTGAGGTTCGGTGCTATTATTTTTATTCCATTTTAGAGATGAGGAAATGGAGGCAAGAAAAAGGGTGAAGGCCACATAGTGTTAACAAGGAAGGCAAGAGGGAGTTAAGAGTTGAATCTAGCCACAGCTATGTATTTGAGCATCATGAAGTAAGAAAATGCTTTCCCTTCCCAAAGGTTTCACAGGGAGATAACTTGGTTAGCTTTCTTCTCAAATTCAACCCCTTGTCCCTCCCCACCTATTAAAAAGGCTTGGATTTACCAGAAAATCATGTTTTAAATCAGAGTTAATTTTATTCTTCTAATAGCTAATAATACCTTCAGACCTCATGTGAATAACTTTGTACCATCTTTGGGGGGTGGCGTACAGAATGCTATAATTATACTATTTATACACTCATACTGTCCAAGATCTGAGGTGTGCTACCTACAGGAGCCATCTGCACATGACATGAAACTTCCAGAGGAAGTGACTATAATACCACACTTGAAGAATGAGTCACAAGTTAATGGGAAGGGCAGGAATGGAAATGTTTTTATGTTGCCTTCATTATTCAACTAATTCCTCTCTTCTGCTGTTTTCAACGAAGCCAGGCCCACCCAGGAGAAGGAAACAGTAAAGCCTCTTAGAAATGGGCTTTAGGCTTTATGTCTGTAAAAGATACACCATGACACCTTTTCAACTGCTTATCTAATTGATCTCTAAGCTGTTTAGCAGAGGGAGAAGTTATAAATAACTCTATTTAGGGAATGCCAGAATTAAGGACTAATAGAGTTAAATAACTTGTCTCAAGTTCTATGAGGAGCAAAAAGCAACGTCATTATGCACACTCTAAAGCTTCCGCTCTATCAGTAGTTTCTAGGCAGCAGCAAAAAGATATCCTCCTATTCGAAACCACTAGGTTTTCTTAGACACAGTGAAGTTTCTGTGCTCACACTTGAAAGCCTCTTACTTTAAATCAGGGGTCCTCAAACTTTTTAAACAGGGGGCCAGTTCACTGTCCCTTAGACCGTTGGAGGGCCAGACGATAGTTAAAAAAAAACCCCAAACTATAAACAAATCCCTATGCACACTGCACATATCTTATTTTGAAGTAAAAAAAACAAAACGGGAACAAATATGATATTTGTATTTGCATGTGGCCCGCAGGCCGTAGTTTGAGGACCCCTGGTCTAGATGGACAATTATAAGACTGTTGCAGGCATCCTATTTCTTCAAGCCGTCAACAAGCTTTCTTATATTAAAAACTAGAGGCCCAGTGCACAACATTTGTGCACAGAGCAGGGGGGTCCCCTCAACTGGGGATCAGGGCTGATCGGGGCCTTCTGTCTGCTGGCCAGGGCCTCCCTTCCCCAGCTAAGTGCTGGCCTGGTCGCCCCACAAACCCTGCTGTTCAGTCATCCGTCCGGTTGTTTTGGTCATGATGGCCCCTGGCTTTTTATATATTAGGATTGCTTTGTAAAAATAATAAATAATTGGAGTGTTGAGGGGAGTCACTAAGTTCTTAGTTATTATTTTTGCAGCTGCTATCACTTTTAAATGTAGCAGAATATAGTAGTATTGCTCAAATAATAAAGAAGTTCTTTTAAAAAAAACACTTCAATGCTGTGAATGCGCTGGTCTTGAATAACAGGCATCGGAAGCTGATGGCCAGAGGCCTTTAGGCACATGCTTAGCAAGGCCTCAGGCTCTTGGTGTTACCCAACCCCATGGGATCTGTCATGTTTTATTGGCTTCTTCTTATTTAGTCATTGTATGGTTTGGCACCATAGTGAAATTTCACATTTTTAAAAACAATACTGTGAACAAAGACCAGATTTTTTTTTTTCTGTTAATATGTTATTTAATTTGCTCTGGGTACTTAAGAAGAAAAACCCTACATAGCTAATTATATATTGTCTCCTGTACTAGTTCAGTCTTTTTTTTTTTTTTTAATCAGGGAAATAATTATGACTTAGATTTGAGGACTGGGGGTGGGAGGAGAGGTGTCACTGAAATCATGGGGAAAAAGGATGAGCTAGTAGCTTGAAGAAGAGCAGGGACAGGGTGTTCATTATAGTTGGAGCAGATCATGGTTAGAATGATTTGGCAAGTCTGTCACACATGCCACATGCCTATTAATTCTGTAGTGTGTAAGCTGAGGGTTCTGGTACACAATATAGGCCCTTAATAAAGGTTAGAAATCTCAACCTATATATTTTTTAATATGTTTTCTTTTTTTCCTCAGGTAGTCAGTCAAGATTTATTCTTTCTTCCATCTCAAAAAAGGACAGTCAAGAAAATGTTCCACTCTTCTCTTACCTTCCCAAAGAAAACGTTTTAAGGACAATGGTCCTTTGTTTTCTAGTTCTCTCTGACTTAGGCAAAAATGTTTCTATTTCAATTTGAAATTAAAAAATGTTTTAATTTAGCACTTACTATGTACCAATGTATAATGAGGCCCTGCAAACCGAGAAAATGTTCTCAATTTCCAAAAACTATCTCGGTACTGAAAAAGATAGTTCTTTAAATGGTTCTAGATGATTTTAAAAATTTAAGCTTAAGTGTTATAATTCTAGGTCTCGATCTTTTGTTATCTTATAGCTTTCTAGAAAAGGAACAAATGAGATCTGAGGAACCCGACGCTCCTGTTTCTTATTTTGTCAATAAGCAACTACAATTTTTTTATGTAATTATCTCTTCTTAGTTATTATTTATTGATTAGTTTTTCCAGGGCTATGAGCCAAAATGAATGTGACTTGATGTGAAACTCAGTGTTTTAATTCCTATGGCAACAAAGTAGCTCCAACCATTAAGCATAAGAAACAGCAGCATCCTCCCAGAACTTGGAAGCAGAAATCATTAAATTCCCAGGAGTGAACTTTTGGAACCTTTTGCAAATGTCCAATATTTCACTGAGCTATTCTGCCCCTCAGCTACCATTGTCAGCTATGAAACTAGTAGCCCGGAACCCCAAGAGAGCTGTAACTTCATCTCAACTTAGCCATGTTACCAGAATCTAGGAAGCAACTCAAATGTTTCTCAGCTCGGTCACCTTTTCTCAGTAGCCTTGAGGGTTTTGAGTAAAGAGAACTTGATGTTTTATATGTAAATCATCATACATACAAGTCCTGGCTAACTTCAGGCTATATTAGGGTGCCTGAAGAGTAGTTGAGTGGGCGTTTGTGGGGAAGCATTAGTAAGACTGGGATGCCTGGTGAAATTCAATATAACTGAATCGAAGTTTAGACAGGTGAGGACCACAAACAGGTCCCTGTTGATGTGTTGATGCTCACAGGTATGCATTCAGTATGTCCTCGCTGTCTAAATGCATCTTCACTGTCTAAATGCATCGGCACCACTCTAGCTGGGATCCTTAATCTCCAGAATGATCTTTCAAAAACAAGAGACTGCCACCCACTCCTGGAAACCACCTGGAAAGCAACATTTGCAGCCTGATGATATGTCTCCTCTTCAGTTTGTTCACTGTATTTTCATTTGTCATTGGCTTCGTTGTGGCTTCAGTTCTGTATCCACACCAGAGCAATACTGGTTCTTTTTAAAGTTTATAAATACTCTGCCTTTTCCCCAAGTGAATTTAAGGCAGGTTATCAACATATACCTAATAAAGCTTTTCGGCTTCCAAGGCTGTGTCCCAAATGCAAGAGGTCCTTAGGGTTTATTGTTAAAGAATTATGCAAAGCATGTGAAATAACTATAGATAAGCAGGGAAAATAAATTTTACTTTCTGTGTTGATCTTGCCCTGGTATTACCATCGCAGTAATGATCAAGAGGAGTCTGCCACCTGAAACTGGGCAGAGCTCCTGGGCCAGCCAAAGTCAGTAGAACACACCCAGGAGTGCTGTCAGCACGCCCTGGATTTCACCACCCTGGGTGTTCACAGAAGAGGGATGACACTAAAAGGTATGCAGCCAAACAGTAATTGTTAGATGTCATCTGCTGCTGGGAAGTAAGATAATGAAGTAATTGCTTTTATGCCACCACTTACAGACACCATGGTTTCTCTCTGAAAAATAACAACCCTGAAAGTGGACCAAGCCCATACTTTATAGCACATGACTTTTTTTTTTAGGGTTCTGCCATGTTTAGCATTTGAGATGGAGCTTGGATACATTTCAAAGGAGCACAGCCAACTTGGCATTACTCAGTGTGTGACCAGCCAACCCGGACCCCTTCAGAAGGTGATTTTCCAGCCTGAAGTTTTCAGGGCCTTGTTTCCCGCCTTCTATTTCCTTCTTCATTATGTGGCTTGCATTCATGGCTTATTAGTGGTGCCAGCAGAAATGTTGGCTGAAAAAGTCAGGAAAAGCACAATCAGTCCAAACTGAAGGTCGCTAGGCATATAGATGAAAGATTTGGTGCGGGGGGAGGAATTATGGTTTTAAATAAAATTTTAAAGTGCTTTCAGATTTTATTCATCCAGAATATCCTGGATCTGATGTATCAAAGAAAATGGATCTTTCCATGTTCCTCTCAATCTAGGAATATGCTTGAGTGAATTTCATTTTTTTTTTTAACAACTAGTATGGAAATCCCCACCCTGCCGCCAATTTTCCTGGTACCACAATTTTCCTCTTTTCCAAGGAAGTTTCTCCACTTGCTTCCCTCTCATTGACTCCTCA
>NW_006288615.1:9907160-9915973 GCF_000327345.1 Myotis davidii | reverse complement strand
TCCCAACCATAAAATTATTTTCGTTGCTACTTCATAACTGTAATGTTGCTACTGTTATGAATCGTCATGTAAATATCTGATATGCAGGATGGGCTTAGGCGACCCCTGCGAAAGGGTCATTCAATCGCCAGAGGGTTGAGACCCACAGGTTGAGAACCGCTGTCTTAGAGTATTCTTTCTTTCAGTGTCTTCACCAAACTTTCAGTTACCCAAGTTAGAAATCCAGCAGTTCATTTTGCATCCTTATCACTTGTCCACACTGGTTTACTTTGCTTCCAAAATGTATTTAATGAATCCATTTTTTCCATTCCTACTCCCATGACCTTAGATCTAATCTTTATCACCTCTTACTTAGATTAATGCAATGGTTTTGGTGGTTCTTTCTCCCTCTGTTTCTCTTTCTCTCTCAAATCTCTCCTCTATAACACTATCTGAAGGACCACTAAAAATGCAAATTTAACCCATATTGCTCCCGCGCTTAAATCTCTTCAACTCTTTATCCCCTAAACTATCCTTATTCTATCAGATCTCCACAAACTGCATCCCACTGTTCTTTCTCACTACTCTCTGGCACACTCCAAGATTCTGTATTGATTGATT
Organism: Myotis davidii; assembly: GCF_000327345.1. Taxonomy (NCBI): domain Eukaryota; kingdom Metazoa; phylum Chordata; class Mammalia; order Chiroptera; family Vespertilionidae; genus Myotis; species Myotis davidii. Next base: position 9,915,373 of record NW_006288615.1, on the reverse strand, counting down.
TATTGTTCTCTGCACATGCTGTTTCTTATCACCAAGACTTGTTTTGCATGGTCTCCTATTCTTGGAATGGCCTTTTTTCTATTCATTACCAATGGCTAGATTCTACTTATCCTTTAAGGCTTAGAAATGGTGTTATATCTGCCAGGAATCCTTCTCTGATACCTCCAAAGCAAGACTATGCACCCTTAATTCATAATCCTACAACACTATGCCCACAAATGTTACTCTGCTTTACTACATTACAAAATTATTAATTTTCAATGTGTCTATCTCTACCATTATAGATCCTAAAGTCAGACTTTTTCATATTAGTGTATTCCATGTGGCTTCCATAGTACCTTGTGCATAATAACCACTTGGCAAATGGTAGTTGACTGTATGAAGGTTATGCTGATTGGATACTGAAGTGTGCTTTAACTCAGATTCCTAGGTACCACTACCTCCTGATTTATCATTGCTAGATCTTTTAGTTCTTTATGACTTCTTCCCAAGTGCTATCTACTTAAGATACCTTAGCAAGTACAACTTTTATAAAGAAATTTAAAAAAATAAAAGAAATTTTATCATTATAGTTCTTGTAAGTTTTCACTCTTACTGTTCCTCTTCAAGAAATTTAAGTTATACTTTATAGAAAGTTATATTTCTCTGCTAGCCCCCTGGGAATCTCTTAAAAAAAATGGAAAGCAAGTTCAACACACACCTCTAGTTCACAGACATGCCAAGTTCCTTCTGGGATGATAATTGCCAAGCACCAAAGTACTGTAACTCGTCATCTTTAGTGAATGAGAGGAAGAGGTGGTGTGGAAAGAACATCCTGTTTTGCAGAACCTCAGTGACTAAATGTTGTCATCTCACGTTACTTTTTTTTCTCATTAGTGCATCTGTTTAATTTTATGCTGCCCCAATATTACATGGTTACTTCGGTCACTAAAAGCTAATTTATGCAAAGAAGCTGGAGCGTAAGAAAAGCAGAGTGGTTTAAGTGAATTCCTTGTTCCCCAGCCCTGAGAGGTGCAGCAGCACACAAAACAACCCTGGGTCTCACAAGCACCATCTCTGGTTCCTGGGGATCTTTGAATGGTGTGATGCCAATCCTGATGACGTCCCATTAGACCTCCTGTCAGAATCATTGTATTCCCAGAGGCAGTTTATTTCTATTTTAGAAAGATACTCAGTTTGAGAACATCAACAAGTATAATGAAGCAAGTTCTCCTAAATACTATCGGGGTTCTACCAAAAGAGTTCTACTAGCAACTTGAATGCCTACTATGCATCAATAATGTAGTAAATGCTTCCTATATGTTCTCTTGCAAAATGACATTCTGAAATAAGGTCCATTATCCCGTTTTTAATATGTGGATACCAAGGCTCAGAGGGCATAAGTAACTTGCTTGAGGTTATACAATTGGAAAATAGGTGAATTTAGATGAAACCTAAGTCAGTTTTGTCTCAGTTTAAGTATTCTCAAACCCCTCGCTCTTTTTGCTGAAACATAGCTTGTTTCATTTAACTCTTACAGCCATTTTGAATGTTTTTAGTTTTAACAAACTATACATTGAAAGTGTTGGATATGTCATTTCAAATTTTTGAGTGAAGAGGCCCTGGCCGGTGTAGCTCAGTTGTTTGGAGCATTGCTCGTGCACCGAAAGGAGGCCGTCTTTTGAGCCTGGGTTATAGGGCACGAGGCAATCGATCAATGGGTCTCTCTCACACCCATGTTTCTCTCTCTCCTTTCCTCGCTCCCTAAAAAAAATTTTTTTTTCTTGAGTGAAGGGTACATTTATTACTATGGCCGTCTCAAATGCAAGACCTTGACAAGTGTCAGCAATAATTAAATGTTAATATTTGTTATTTGGTTTAAGCTGTAAGTGACAGCAGGAAGTATTTTTATTCACCAAAGGGATGAGAAATATCTCTTGCTTTCATGGGTCACATAACCTGTTTGGGTTAGCCAGTTTCTGTGTGTGATGACAGCTTAACAAGTTAATAGTGCTTATCTTTATGGCTTTTCTGTTGAACTTGATTTTGATCTAACAAATGAAAGGATTGGAAGAGTTCTAACTTCACATGGCTTGCTTACTCTTGAAACATGATATTATCAAACACATTAGGAAGATTACTTAAGATAAACTGATCTGTAAGACCATTTGAAAATTCTGTGTAGTTTCAGTCAGCAGGATTGTTCTCTCTTCAGAAACTCACTCAGAGGAAGCAAGTCTTGAGTTAGGAGAAAAATATTGCTAATTAGTAACTCCAACCTGAAGATGCCGAATCTTTGAATCTTCCTAATAAAAGGAGACACATAGTCTTAATATGAAATCATTTTTTTTTCTTTTCTAATAAAGATAGAGATGACTTTACCTTGTTTGAGAAAATGGAGTTTATTTTAACAAAACCACCTGGCTGATTCCCTTCTTTGCCATTTTCTCAGATTCATTCTAGATAGATACGATTATCTTCTACAATTCTAGATGATTAACTGCACTTCCTTGCATATCATAATCTTTTAAAAGTTCAGTTAGAGAAGATGAGAAATAAGTTAATGCCTTTTCCCTTTTAAAAATGAAACAGATGTTCTCTACTTTGGGGACATACCATAGAGTTATCATTTTCCAGAATGAGGCCAAGATTATATTTCAGATTGCAAAGAAAATGTCAGCATAATACTTAGAGACAACCAAGAAGGCAGATTAAAATGTATGGGAAATAACTAATAACAAGTTGTATGGTTCAAAAACAATTTTTAATTCACTTTAAGCTACTAGCTGTGCTATATAAAAGACAAAGGAGGCAGTGAGAACTTAGCTGGTTTCCAACCCATAAAGCTGGCTCAGAGCAGCATGAGTCACGGGGAGATAAAGGCACCCAGTGATCTGCGTGCATCATTTGCTGCCAGCCTGCAAGAGATTTGGGAAATTAGCAGTGTCCTCTCTTTTTGATGGCATGGCAAAAAGAAAGGCTAATTCATGAAAAGGAGAAACCCCTTTCATTTGACATTGGATTTCCTCCTAGCTCAAACACAAATGGCATTCCTAATAACAAAGCAATGTGCTGGGAGACTAGACAGAGATTGTGTGCCTTTAAAAACAGCTTCCCATCTTTTGAGCATAACAAGTAAAGGGTGACCTGGGAAATTTTGAATCTACAAATAGTCTCATTTTACAGACTTCTTGTTTTTTGTTCTTTTTTTTTAAGGACATCAATAAATGTTCATTAATTTCCCAAGCAGTTGTGCTTTGTAATGAACTTGACAGTTTCCATTTTTACCCTGTGAATGATTTATGGCCTGGTTAGAACGTATGATTCAGGTACGTGCAGATTCTTTGTGGCATTTTAGGATGATGAAGTATGCTGACGATAAGAACATACCATCTTTTCTCTTTGAAGATGATGGCTATAATCCAGCATAACTAACAACGGAGCCTTGCCAAGTTAACCAGACACTCATCATCATGATACTAGATGGTATTTGTGTCTCTTCTCCAATGTCAGTACTGCCTCTTCTCAATTCAGGAAAAGGGTCAAGCTTATGAGAATGGCAACCCATGGTTCAGCTGGGCCGTTATAAGGTCTCCTTACCCCTGGAGGAATGCCACTGGGACATCCTCAGTGATGAAAGAAACAGGAAACAGTTTCTTAATGCCAAGAAATTTTTAATCCCAGACTTCAGGAAAGACTAGAAGGTGGTCACTCGTTTTTTTCCTAGCCTGAAAGTATGTATTGTCAGGATCCATCTGTGATAGCTGTAACCATGCTTTTCGGTGTCTTTGTCCAGTTCCTTATTCAGAAAGCACCAGCTCTTTGATAGCTTCTCTTGCCTTCCACGGTCTCTTCATGCTTGAAACTCGAATGTGTTTCACTGTGTCCTTAAAAGCTGCTCTTCACTCCCGTCTTCTGGCCGCCAACCTTCACAACCTGGGCAGCAGTTGTCATTCCTCCTCTGCCGTGACAATGCCTACGGAGTTGATTTGCAGGGAGCATGATTCCAACTATGGTCTTGGTTTCCCTTCCACCTAAAGTGCCTCTCTCTTTAATTGGCACAGTCTTATGATACTTGGATTGGAGGTGAACTCATTTTACAACTTGTTTCTGCTAGTGTGCTCATAGCATTTCTAGTTTAATAATAAACCTTTTTTTGTTGTTGCTCTGAGCATAATTTGTAAATTACTTCCCAGAGCTGCCCTTACTAAATGTCTCTGACCTTATTGTCGAGAAAGGCTTGACAAGCAGAAGCTGCTGCCTGGGGGCTGGAATGTACCACTTCCTGTTCTTTCTTTCCAAGCTGAAGCATTCTATCCAAACAAAAACTGAGCTCAGTGCACATGTGACCCGGAGTTAGTTTGAAACAAAACTCTCCAAAGATGAAAAACTTTACACATTAACTCCTGGTTCCACTCCATCTACTTACAGTGCTTAAGACCACAAAGAGGGCCTTTAAAAAGAACCAAAATAAACAGAGAGATGGTTCACGCTGTGTATGATGGCAAACAAGCAACCAGCAGCCACAGATAGCATCAGATTAATTGCTGCTGACTTCTGACAAGATGTGAGAAACTAAAACAACGGCACAGTACTGTTTAAGTCAGAGACTTCAGAGCCCTGCTAGGACACTACTCAATCCCACTAGGACATTTCAGTGTAAAGCAATCCGTACCTGGACCCCAGCTAAGGGTGTTTATGACCAGAAGGTGCAGAAGAATCCTATGTCTTCACTGTAAAAATACCACGTCTACAGCATGGTCCTTTGGTTATAAATACCTGAGGTTGATCTTGATGTTTGCTTGTAGCCATGCTTCCTGTTTTCCTGTCAATAATTGGCTTATGCTATAATGTGCACCCTACCCAAAGGTACACCAGCCAGACATGAAACTGAAGGCTTTCGTTCTCTTTTGCTTAGGAGATGAATTAACAATAAGTGGTAATAAGATGGAGACAGGAAATTAGCAGCCAATCACTGAGGTAGCTTCCCTAAAAAGGGAAGATACCCTGGGAGAAACCTTATTTTATTCAAAGGGGAGATGCTACCCAGGAGAGGGAAGACACTGGGCAGAGGGAGGAGTTGGAAAGATGGTGGTTCTGGGTCCATGAGGTGGTAGAAACTGCCTAGCAGATAGATGGCTGTGGGTGAGAACTGAGAAGCTGAGCAGCAGACCTAAAATCCCTTGGGCTCTGGCCAGACTGGACATGAAAACTCATGACTGGATGTGACACTGATGGGGGGGGTCACCTCTCCCCTAGGAACCCCCACAGTAGGCCTCTCCCGTTCTTGCGGTGGCCACTGGAGCAGTGGACTTGCCTCTGCCCTGTTCAGGGACAAACTGTAGGAAAGGTGATTTTGTGGCATTAAGTAACTGAGCAGGTCTTCAGAATATGGGATTTTAAGTGCTAAAACCAGAAAGGTTCTGGGTGAACCAAGAGGAACTCGTCACCCTGTTGCACAAAAAACTGTATAGAAAATCACCTTATTTTCCATATATGGAATAAAACTCAACTCAAATAGAGGCTGACTGACACATGTTTGACATATTATTATGCTAGGAATACAGACAGAACACAATCAGTTTACGAGAAATAAAATAAAGTTTTCCACCAGCACTTACATATTGAGACAGATCTGTTCATTTAACATTGCTCTTAGGTTGTACTTTATAGTGAGATTCAAGGCCTCCAACTGGATAGTGGTATTAGAATAATTGTAATGATTATAACTAGGATTTATACAGTGCCGTGGAACTTAGAAAAAAATTTAAATCCATTTTGTTATTTGATCTTTTCATCAATCTTGGGAATATTACGTTCATTCACATTTTGTTGATACAGAAAATGAGGCATAGAGAAGTTCAGTAACTGGCAAAAGGTCATAAACAATAGAGTAGGATCCCAAATGCAGGTCTTCTTGACTTCAAAATCTGTGCTTTTAAATTCTTAAGTAATATACCAGGTAAAGAGAATAGTATGTGTAAAGGCCCTGAGGTAGGTTGGAGAGAATTTGACATTGCCAAGGATCAAGCATGGTGAGAGAGGAAGCTACAGAGTTTTGTGGGGTCCAGAGTAGGACAGCCGTCAAAATGCCGATCTTTCAAAGGCATTACAACTCCACCAGGTAACTCGGTAGACTATAAATGCAGGCCCCTGTATACAGTGCTGGTTTACAGTGCTCTTGAGTGGAAACTGAAGAACAAAAATACTCCCCCACCAGTGCAGGCCTCTCTCTGTACATGTTTTCACATCAATCAGCTAAAAATTAGTTAAAATCTTGAAGCCAATTAAACTTAGTGCTATTTACTGGGAATAAGCTAGGTTTTTTGGGGGTTGTTTTTAAAAATTATCAAAATTTAAAAATCTTTTCGTGCACCAAACAATACAGTGTTACGTTTGGAACAAAGAAAGAACAAATGAAACAGCTGGGGAGAACAAAAACTGCAGAAAGTCAAAAGAGGTTTGTCATTTCCTCCGGAAGAGCTTCTTGCTTTGACCAGTGGAAGTGAATGTTTTTATTTTTATTTATTTATTTTTTTAGTTTTGAAAAGTGTTTCTCTCCACTCCCCTTGCAGTAAGTTGAGTTTGTGTCCCTAGAGATTCATGTCCACCCGGAACCTGAGAATGTGACTTTATGGGGAAGCGGGGTCTTTGCAGATGTCATTAGTCAAGGATCTCAAGATGAAATCATCCTGGGTTTAGAGTGGGCCCCCTCCGTCCAATGACTGGTGTCCTTGTCAGAAGAGCAGAGACAGAGGGAGGACCCTGTGGAGGCAGAGGCAGAGGCAGAGGCATGCCCGGGGCCACCAGAAGCTGGAGGAGACAAGGACAGTTTGCTCCCTGGAGCTTTCAAAGGAAGCTTGACTTCAGACCTCTAGCTTCCTGAACTATGAGAGAATACATTTCTGTTATTTTTAAGCCTCCACTTTGTTGTAAATTGTTACGGTGGCTATAGGAATCTAACACACCCACCAAATAAATGTTGAAGGGATGGTTCGCTATAGTCTGTGTTTTGGTTCAACTTCGTCCCCTGGCTTTTGGTAGGAGTAATAGGGCGCATGGGATGTACTTTTCAATAAGGAACACTGGCAGGGAGGATATTTGGGTGGAAAAATGTGGCTCAAACTTAGACATAGGGAGTTTCAGTGGCCTCTGTCATATCTAAGTGGAGATGTTGAACAGTCGATTGGATATGTCCACCTGGATTTCGGAATCTTGGTTTGGGCTGGGTACATGTGCTGGGAGTTGTCTGTGCACAAGTGCTACATGACTCAGAGGAGTGGTTGAAACCGCCTGGGAAATCAGTGTTATGAAAGAGCAAAGAAGCACACTTTCAGTTTCCTGCAGAGTTGCATTATTTAAACCTGGGTTAGACGAGGAAGAGATTAGGAGGGAATGGTAGAGAAGACAGAGTAAAGCTGGGAGCAGGGTAGCACATCAGCCAGGGTGGGGGACTGCTTGCCAATGTTGAATGCTGAGATGTCAAATAAGATACAGATTGAACATGGCCACTGGCAGTAGCAACACGAAGGTCACTGATGACTTCAGCGAGAGTAGTTTAGGCAGAGTGGGGTTCAGACCGGAGCAGCTTGAAGTGCACACATATTTAAAATGCTTTAATATCTGAAAGGAAGGGAATGAATGGGAAACGAGAAAAATGAGGAAGCAAAGCTCACAAAGCTTGGCTCTGCACAAAAAGGATGAGAGAGTGCTCTGTGTGTGCGTGTTTTAAGAGGGAAAGGACTTGGGTGTGTTGAAACTCCTGTTGAAAGTTGAGGGGAAGAATTGTTTGAAGGGAATGAGTTTGAGGATAGGTGGGGAGAGAGGAGGTAATGAACAGTGCAAAGTTCCACAGAAGTTCCACAATTCACTGGACACATGGAAGGAATGGCCCTAGGACAGGGGTGGGCAACCCCTGGCACGTGTGCCAAACGTGGCATGCCAGTAACTGTTGCTGGCACGCGAAACCCTCTCTTATAATCTCCCATTTACAATTTTTGTGAACATTTGAATGACTTAAATGTTAAATTACAAGGAACTGGCAAGACACTTGATGTTATGTTTGGTTATATAAAGGCTTTTGAAAAGAAACTGGAAGTCTTTAAGAGGGATGTGGATGGTGAGAGATTTAGATATTTCCCAAACCTCAAGAGGCACATCAAAGACCTCCCAAAAGATGACAGAACTGACTATCAAAGCCTTCAAAAGCTGTTTTTAAGCATCATCGAGTCAAC
>NW_006288615.1:9824281-9906913 GCF_000327345.1 Myotis davidii | reverse complement strand
TGTGAATCTTTGTTCGCAGTGATGAATTTTTTTAAGTCTCATAATAGGAGTTGCCTGACGGATGAAAGTAGTAGCGCGAGCATATCTCTGAAGGTCACGAAATAGAAACCTGATGTAAAATCTCTGTCAACAGTGATGCAGCAGCAAAAGTCCCACTGATAATGTCAAACGGAGTCATAAAGTTTTCTGTCGGACTACCAGTGTACATGTATACATTAAAAAATAAAGTATTTTTCATCATCATATACTGTGTTTTTGTCATTCGAATGAATTTTATTATTTCTTCAAGGTTCTTCACATACGTACACCTTAAGAGATATCAAGTAGGCGTAACATGTTCTCAAAAAACTAGGGTTGGCTCATAGAAGAATTTTGAGTCAGAGATTTTGCTGGTTTTGGCACGCACTCACAAAAAGGTTGCCCACCCCTGCCCTAGGAGAAGGGAATTCACCCCCACTGTGACAGCAGGAAGGTGAAGACAGGTGGGGATCTGACAGTAGACAGGTACAGAGTTCATGGTGGTGGCTCATGCTGCGAAGTATCACCTAATGTATGCTTTTCCCCAGAAAGTTCAAGTGCCACGCCTTGATGTGTTTCTAGTTTAGGACTCTACACTACTTTACACTGAGATGGTCTCTTCCTGCAATTAATCCAAATAAGTGGTATTTTAGGATTGTAATTTCTCTAAAGCTTCAGACCACACAACCATATTTGGCTCAAGTCAAGATACTATACTGCTCTTATAAAATAAAAGACTTGCCATTGCTTTTGGTTATTAATATCTCCAGAAAATGACAGACATATCCATAGAAATATAATATTTGTTATGTTCCTGAGAGAGAAAAATTACAATTCTTTCCAAAATGAAAAAAAAAAGTGGCATAAAAACATGGAAAAAATGCTTTGGGGGCTTCCTAGTTGATTTAGCCAAACTTTAAGAAATGTAAGCAGTCTTATAATAACAAAACTGCTGTTACAGTCATTGAGTCAATGCTGGACTGAGGGGCTGCTCATACAGTTACACACTGCATACAGCAAGCGGATAGATAGAAATGTAGAGAAGTGAGGCAGTAGATGGGTAGGTAGTGAAACTACTTAACATCAGTTCTATGGCTCCTGTTACCAGGCACAGGATAAGCTGAGTATAGCAGCTAGCTATTGATTTAACCTCTTTCTGGCTCCCGTCATGTAAGAATTCCAATATCGTGCCTGAGCAACACTGAATATTAAGTGATACTACTTTGAAAATGTGTGTGGTCCTGTGCATATCCTGTTTTTCATGAGCTGCTTTTCTTCTGAACTTAATCCTTTTAGTCCCTTATTACATTCCTTATGGTATATTCACCCTCAGGACTGGCAAGGATTGAGCATCCCATGCCCGTTTTCTTTGACGTAGTAATTGTTTCCTGGTAATGATGTGGTAGAAATAGCAGCATAGTTGGCAATCAAGGCTGAACTACTGATCGATGTCAATTCACATTTGTTTTGCTGCTGTATGTGTTGGTCTTCTGACCCATGGTTTACATGCCATTTTATTCGAGCTTATCACTATTGGAGCTAGGGGTATTACTTTTTATTAAGCTTTTGAAAAGTGACACTCCATCAGTATACAGATTTTTCTTCAGTTCCTGAATTTTTAGTTAAGAACTGGTAATTCAAAGTTTTTACAGTCCTTTAGAGAATATTGGGTTTCATTGTTAAAAAGGAGAGATTTTTAAAAAATGATGCCACAGAGAACATTATGCATGTATGTTTCCAGCGTTGGTAAATTAGGTTCTTATAGGCCCCTAACAATGTTTCTGGAAGCAAGCAAACAAAGAATTTGGAAATAAGAATTTGGAAAATAAGGGTTTAGGTTTATATACAACTCACTGCAAAACCTTCTGCAAATCACCTAATGGGTCTGACCTTCTGTTTCCTAACCATAAAACGAGAGTGTCAGACTAGCTGCTCCTTCTAATGTTCCCTCTAGCTCTAACATTCCCAGGACAATCACATTTTATGGGTCAGAGAATAATAACTATAAATAATGATTTATTTCTCCTGGAAAAGACGCATGCACACTAAGTTACTATATTACAAAATATGGGAGGAACAGAACATAATAAAAAGAACATGTAGTGACTCAGACTGGGGCTGAAACCCTCGCTTCACCATTACCGGCCTTAAGCAGTGCATGTAATGCTTCCCGCCAGTTTCCTCACTTCTGCCATGGGAGCAATCCCTCCTCCTTGACGGGGCTATGATAGCAAATCCCCAAATAGATGGGCAGAGCCTAGCCAGGCACAGTGGGCACTCAAGAGAGGCGAGAGGAGGAGGGGGAGGGAGAGGGAGAGGGGGAGGGGAGGAAGAGGATTTTCCTTGTCTTGTCACAGAGGATTGCTACGGGAATAAAGGCTCCCAGTACAATTTAGGTGCTTCATAAGTAGCACCCATTCTTGGCTCCTTTTTATAAGTATCAGTTGAAACCCAGGGTTTTTAATACTAATCGCACAATGTGAGAAAAGGGGTATTAAAAATGGCCAGAAAAATTGCCAAGTCGTGAGAATGAGGCAAGCAGTTTCTGGGTAAGGTCAGTAATCCCAGGCTGGGGAAGTGGGTGAACGTTGTTGACTCAAAGTAGAAATCCACTGTGGCAGCAGTAAAATACTACACCAGGATAGTAGTAAACTGGGTAACGGGAATCCAAAGGAAATAAAACACCTCCAACACCGAAAAGCCAATTCACTCAACAGCAACCATCAGTGAGGTGGGAAGGCCTATTGAGAAAAACCAATGAAGCAAGGATTCTTCCTTGTATCCAGGTATGGATGAGATGCAATGCAGAGGTTTTGATAATAGACCTGCCCCAAATGTTCTTTAGCTCTTCTGGTTGCTTCTTCAGCATATATTGGAAACAGACAGCACTGGATTCAGAATCGGAATGCTTGCTCTGCTGTGCAAGAGAAATGTGATTGTGGACAAGTCTCTGAGCCTCTTGTGGACTATTTTCTCCTCTCTGGGGAATGCAAAGAATTAGACAATGTAACCTCCAACCCAAAATATACATCCTCAGATTTTTAAATTATAATTTTACAATTGAACCTTCCAACGGTTGATTTGCTTGAAATGAGCCCCTTTCGGTGTCACCCCAGCCATTTCTGAGAGCTCCTTAGGGGTCTTTGATCTCTGGCAGAGTCTTTTTAGTTTATTCTGTTCTGATCTCTCTCTCTCTCTCTCTGTCTCTCTCTGTCTCTCTCTCTCTCTCTCTCTCTCTCTCTCTGTCTTCTTCTCCACTGTTGATTCTGCTGGGGTTACATTTATGAGGTAGCCATTTGAGAAGACTGGTCTCTACTGGATTCCTGCTCTTGGAACTGGGCAAGAGGGTCTGCTCTGACTTTCCTCCAGCCATGCTCCACCTCCTGGGGTGGAGTATCCACTGGGCCTACTTGTCACTCTAGACCAGCGGTTCTCAACCTGTGGGTCGCGACCCCTTTGGGGGTCGAACGACCCTTTCACAGGGGTCGCCTAAGGCCATCGGAAAACACACATATAATTACATACTGTTTTGTGATTAATCACTATGCTTTAATTATGTTCAATTTGTAACAATGAAAATATCTCCTGCATATCAGATATTTACATTACAATTCATAACAGTAGCAAAATTACAGTTATGAAGTAGCAACAAAAATAATTATATAGTTGGGGGTCACCACAACCATAGGAACTGTATTAAAGGGTAGTGGCATTAGGAAGGTTGAGAACCACTGCTCTGGACCATGCTCTGGGTCTCCAGGACTCCAGAATCTCCTGCCCAGAGGGACTTTAGGCTTCCTCCCTGGGCCTTCATCCTAAAGCTAGAACACTCAAGTGTACATACCCTACAGGATAAAGGACCAACTTAGGGTGGATGTTTTCTGTGAGAGTATGTATGTAGACTAAAAGTTTGGTCAGGGATATCCACTCATGAGTGAATAAGACCCCTCCTCATATGGGACAGAGCCAGCTTGGGAAGAGAGGGGGATGGAGGATGGGCAGTGGGCAGAGGAGGGGGGAGAAAATTATGAATTTGAACTGGCCTACCAGGTCATTATGAAGGTAGACTTGGCGAAGGAAGAAGATGGGACCTGTTCTAGGCAATTAGGTAGCTTAATTCAGAATGTTTAAATATTTGGCTCTGGGCACATCTCCTTTGTACTCCTGTCCAGGCCTGCAGACACCGGGGTACACCTGTCTGAGAGAGGTGATCACCACTGATGCTCCAGCTCCTCTTCAGCTCCAGAAGGGGCTCTCTGCCCTTGCTAATTCTCCTTAGCACAAGTGTTACCAGTTTGTGACTTTAGTAAGACTTCACTGAAGACCAGGAAATGACCGAAGTCTAATGCAGAGTAACCAACAGCTGTTATCAGTGGTGGCTACTTGTAGACCCACAAACTCAGATGGACTGCAGAGTTCCTGATGGGCTCCCACTTCCGGAATTGTGGAGCCCAGCTCTGCCCCATCAGTGAGTTCTAAGCACCTCCAAACTCTACTCTAGGCCCAACTATTTAATGCTGTTCCTCTTGTTCTTGTTTTAAATGAAGCCAGACTTGTTTTATTTAAACTAGAATAAAATTGGCAATAATACTATCTTTCCTTAAGATAAGAGCCTACCTACCCATCAGCACCCACTTGTGTGGAATTTGACCACAATAGCTTGTAAGAGACCCCCCTTCTCCCCTATTTCTCAAAATCCTAATTGCCCAGTCTTAACTTGCACATGTTTGGGTTACTAACTGGCGAGTCTAGGCAGCAGAATACAAGCCCCAGGCCAACTCCCCATCACAGCCTCACCTGCAGTCAGAGGAGAGGCAGGTAGAGGAAGGATGACACTTGCAAGTCCCTCCTGTCATAGCCTGGCTTCTGATCCCAGAATCCTGAGAACTATCTAGACAAAAAAGAATGCAGACCTTCCAGGAACAAGTTATTCTTCATTTTAAGACTAGGTGGCGGGTGGGCGGGGGTTGGGGGAGTCAATTCTCTACCCCCTAGGGGCAAAGACCTACTATTCCCAATTATAGAATTGAATAGAACTCAAGATATCAGTTTAAGAAAAATTGGATTAAATTTTTATTATCCAGGGCTTTTCTGAAAATATGAGGCTGCATCTGTATGTATATCTGCGAGATTTAAAAGGCTCACCAGCCCTGGCCAGTTTTGCTCAGTGGGTAGAGCATCGGCCTGTGGACTAAAGGGTCCCGGGTTCGATTCCAGTCAAGGACACATGCCTGGGTTGTGGGCTTGATCCCCAGTGTGGGGCCTGCAGAAGACAGCCGACCAATGATTCTCTCTCATCATTGATGTTTCTCTCTCTCTCTGTCCCTTATTCTCTGAAAGCAATAGAAATATATTAAAAAAAATAATAATAAAAGGCTCACCAAAGTTAATTTTCCCAAACTTGCTCCTTGGCAAGTTTTCAATTTTCAAAATTATTAGACTCAAATCTCTGCCACTCATTTTTTCATTTTTATTGAATTTACTGGGTGACACTAGTTAACAAAATCATATAGGTTTCAGGTGCACAATTCCACAACACACCTCTATACACAGTATCCTGTGTTCTCCATCCCAAATCAAGTCTCCATCCAGCACCATTTCTCTGCCATGCATTATTAAATGTGTTTACTACCAAACATAGTGTTTATTCTTAAGGCGAATAATAGTATCTGTCCTACCTCCATCATGGATGATTGTGAAGACTGAAAGAAAAAAAGGATGTTGTGCCAGGGTAACATGGTAGCATGTCTAAACCCCATGAATAACAGCAGCTCGGTGGCATTACCATTGGCTACCTCACAGGCTCTATGTATGGACTTCAAAAGCAGACTGCAGACCTTGGCATGATAATCCAATGGTTAGGTTACTCTGTTAGCTTTCCCTTCATTCTGAGGCTAGCTGTCCTGGTGAACATATTTAGATTCAATTCAATGTTTTATTGAGTGTCTTCTAGGTATGAGGCAGGATGACAGGCATTGAAACTCCAATTACATTCCCTTGGCTCAAAGCAACATTTCCAGGTCTATACCTGCCTTGGAAAACTTTGGGGTGCTCTGCTGCTGCTGCTGAAGATAAAAGATTTCTTTTGTTTCTCCCCATTTTCCTCCTTACTCATTTAACATGACCAGCAAGAAAGAATGGTAGGGTCTGCCTTCACCCAACAAATGAATTGATTTGTTTTGTTAGCATGAACACTATGTGTGAGACACAGCTGTCATGGTGAAGAACAGATTCCAGAATCAGAAGACCTGCTTTCTAACTCTTAATTGTTGAATTATTTAATATCATCAAAGAAGACTCTGATCATATGTCAAATGGGATCAAGAATAGTACCTTTTTCACAAGAGTGTTGTGAGGATTAAGGAGGATAATGACTATAGAGCACTTAGTAGAGAAGACTCAACTATTAGTCATTTTAAAATACTAGTAATTATATTATTTCTGAATTAGGTGCTTAAGAGGACACAGAGATCATAAATCGAGACCCCTAATGCCAGGTGTAGAATCCTTCTAAAGGGAATAGACTATACATCACAATGTGGTTTACAGTAAGAGACAGGGAGGAACTCTTTGTTATTTAGAATCACACCTATGTAGAATATATCTGAGAGATGGGAAGTAAGTGAAAAGTGAATCAGTACAGCTATATTAGGTGTTACAAAGTACATTAGCCCCTGTGCAAATAATGGGCATGGAATAATTCATTGATGATTGACAACAGATTATTATTGTAATATTTTGCAATGGTAATCATGACTTTTTGCTTGTAGCTCTATTATTGATCATTCATAGGGAAGGTAATATTATCCATGTTCATGTGTAATGGGCAAAGCGATTCCAACTTGGTCCTAGTCTAGAAGTTACATTCTAGAAGTTTACTCCTGCAGTCAGCATGCAGGACACAGAGAGAGATACATAGATTTCAAGGCAATGAAGGCAGAGCAGCCTTTCCTAATCACTAACTCCCCGCCCACTCCAGTGGAGACGCTGAAGGAAAGCCGACTCCTTCCTGATAAGACAGCGTTTCAAGTCTAAGACTGAGCAGTTGAAGTCTGAGATAGAAAATGTTCTGGAAAACAGCCATACAGGCCTTGATAGAAGAAACGTGAGTTAATCCACATAGGATTATAGGAGTTTAGAACAGTTCTGCGAATGTGCTAAGTCATTAACAAAAGTTAGCTTTTATTATTTTTCCAGGAAAAGAACAACTTGGACACACACAAGAGTTTCTGTGGAACCTGCACAGGTTGAAGACTATCTAGAACAATTTAGAAACTTAGAAATTTAGATCCAAAAAGCATATAAGGCTATTTTATTTTTTGTTAAACAATCAATTCCTTAGATCATACAGGAATTTGTGATGCTATTGAAAAGCTTTTGCAATGGATCGCATGTTTAACTCCGTAGTAATCTATATACATAGTTATTCCTTCGTTTTAAATGTGTCATCTTCATAAATTTCCAACCTAAAACCCTTCCAGCTATTACTACACCTGATAGTATCTGGATCTACTCTGGTTCGAGTTCTAGGGCCCACCCGGAGTGGGCAGATCAGATAAGTGTGCCACCTCACATAAAGCTGCCCTGTTTGTTGGGACATGTTTATGGTTTCAGTTGTGTATTTTACTTAAGATGAGACCTCCTAACCCCTTATTCAAAGTTCACTTTTCTCTTTTCTAATTCAATACTAAACATTTATTGAATTTCAAATATCGACAAGGTCATGAATATGTCTGGCCAGCCAGAATAGGGGCAACTTCAGATTCATCAACTAAATGACAATGTGTTGGGAGGAACAATGAACACTGAACACCTTCAGGCCCCTGAACCAAGACCTGTGCTTCAAGATCTGTGTGAGACTGGAAAACAATATATTTACCCATTAGAGACAGTTTTACTTTTTTGGTAATAACTATATAATCCCTAGGTTTGTAAACTACTCCCTGTGCGGAGAAAATGCTGCTTTCCTGTTGTCACTTGACATACCTAAATATTTGAAAGCACTCATATACATTCTCTACTAATACATGGATTTTTGAGGACTTGTTATGAAAGTTAATGACTCATAGGGCAATCTATGTGACTTAAACACAATGGCAACCTGTGCAGGTGGTTTTTATGTGCTCATACTGTGCCTGCTGTGTATGTTTTTTCTAATTAGTCATACATCCTGAAGCAGTTAAGAATGTCAATGGGAAGAAATATGAATTATACTAGGACTGCTCTTAGCCTGACCCATGGTGAACTTCATTGAGTGAAATACCCCCTGGAGAGAAAACTGCTCACTGTATAAGGTAGGTGTATTCCTTTCGTCCAAGGCAACAGGATACATTTAGCAGCAAGGAAAAGAGAGATTATAAAATATATCCTGAGTTAGACCCTTCGGTGATTTGTTATTTTTCAGGGTCAATTTCTTGGCTCCTAAACTACTCCCTTAAAAAGAGAGTAGTTTAAAAGCTGAAATTGATCAAGAATCCCAAATTTTTTTTCATGAAGTCTTCCTGGTGAAGGGATGGAAAGGAATTTAATTTAGATTTTAGTAAGCAGTCCAGGACGATTTTTAGATAAACTATAAAGCCATCCGCTTATACTTAATTTGCCCTGATAAAATTTAATTACTCTCAGACAAAGCAAGTTCTTCCTAATTAGATTTGATGTAAAAAATGAAAACACAGCAAATTAACAAGGAAAGTGATCTCCAGATAATTAAAGCCAGGAGAATTACATGTTGTACTGAAGGAGTGGTCTGGAAAGGGTTCTAACAACTAGACAAAGGGAGTTCAGTGTGGCAATAGGAGGAGGAAAGGTAGCCAAAGAAAAGAATACTGTGATGATGAGCCTCAGGTCAGTGTTTGAGTCTCTAGAGGAGAGTAAAGAATAAAACCAGAGTGTTAGAAGAAGCTCTCAAGGATCTACAGTCACCCCTCCTGCACAGAGGAGGGAACTGAGGCTTCACATAGTAAAGTGACTTGTCTACGGACACAAAGCATGACAATGTTGTTAACTGGGCATGTGTGAGTCTTCTGCTTAAGTGTTAGGTGATTTATACTATTACGTACTATCTTCCTTATTGGATGTGGAAGGAAGAAGTTTCTAACAGTACAAATATTTAAGATTATTATGTACATTGCCCATAAAAACTTACTAAATATGCATAGTCATCATTTAAAATAGACTCCTATCAATAATGTCGGAATTATGGGAGATATTATCTATGTAATCCAGAGAGGCAAACTTTAGGATGTTTTCTTGGGGGGAATACCTAGTATTTAAATAGAAAAGTGATATAATATTGCAATCCAGCTCTAACAGTCAGTATATTATCTAAGTATTTAAAAATGTGTTTAAAGATATGCAGATGGCATAGAAGCATATGGAAAGACGCACAATGTCATTTGTTATGAGGGAATTAAAAATTAAAACAATAATAGGGCCCAGCTGGTACAGCTTTGTGGTTGGGTGTCTACCTATGAACCAGGAGGTCACAGTTCAATTCCTGGTCAGGGCACATGCCCGAGTTACAGGCTCTATCCCCATTGTGGGGTGTGCAGGAAGAGGCCGATCAATGATTGTCTCTCATCATTGATGTTTCTCTCTCTCTCCCTCTCCCTTCCTCTCTGAAATCAATTAAAAATACATGTTTTTAAAAAAAGTACAGAATAGCAAAAGTGTTATCCAAAATGCCCTTTCTGGATTATCTACAGATTTGATTTCTATATGTTATTTTGTCTACTATTTAATGCAGTTCCACTCAACCATAGTATATATTTCCAGATAGCCTGGCGAGTGAACTGTGTGTGGTCAGAGGTATCCTTATGTTTCATTCTGACCAAGTCACAGCCTTGCTCATGGCCTTGGGTTTGTAGGCATCTCCAAAAAGCCACTCAGACTGTGTGCTCAGAACTGAGGCTGACTTCTAGTGTGCCATGGTCGTCAGATTGCTGTATCCAATCAGAGACTTTCTCACCTGAGAGGAAGATGAATCATTTCCTCCCAGACCTGAATCCTGCTTCGAGGGCTTGGCCCCAAACACTCCCTTTATAAGCTCTTACAAGAGTATGAGAATTACTGGTAAGGCCTTGGTCCATTAATGAATTTGCAGTGTGTCTGAGAGCAAAAGAACAATGAGGTTGTGTGTGTGTGTGTGTGTGTGTGTGTGTGTGTGTGTGTGTGTGTGTGTTAGGGGGGACAGTTTATTTTACAGGTCAACAGAAAGGAAAAGATCTTATTTTTGTTGAATTTCAGCCCTGTTGGTTAAAGATGGAGGCAGTTGCTACAAGGGGCCCATTCCCATCTAAAATGACATATGTAGCCCAGACAGCATGGCTCAATGTTTGAGCGTTGACCCATGAACCAGGAGGATCATGGTTGATTCCCAGTCAGGATACATGCCTCGGTTGTGGGCTTGATCCCCACTTTGGGGTGTGTGGGAGGCAACTGATCAATGATTCTCTCTCATCATTGATGTTTCTACTCCTCTCTCCTTCTTCTTTGGAATCAATAACAGTATTTTAATAAATAAATAAAATAACACATGAAACTTCCCAATTAAATCAGACAAGAAAGTTTTGACAAAAGGCTGGTTTCACACAGCCAGATAGTCAGTGGGGCCCGCATGGAAGGCTGGCTGTGCTTTCCCTCTGCAGAGAGCATGGCCAGAGGAAGGCGGATGTAGCTGCTCTTGTGGAAATCGCCTCCCTGATGGCACGTGGTCTGGGCATGTGAGAGGATCAGGAGGAAAGAGACTTGAGGTGAATGGGAAGTGTGTAGGGTCACACCTTTGCTTCATAATTCTTTCTATATTTGGTTTGGCATTTTTGTGTCATTTGAGAGGGGTGGCAAGTTTAGAAGAGTAGCCCTACCAGGTTTGGCTCAGTGAATAGAGCATCAGCTTACGGACTGAAGGGTCCCGGTTCGATTCTGGCCAAGTGCACATGCCCGGTTTGTGGGCTTGATCCCCAGTAGGGGGCATGCAGGAGGCAGCCAATCAATGATTCTCTCTCATCATTGGTGTTTCTATCTCTCTCTCCCTCTCCCTTCCTCTCTGAAATCAATAAAAATATATATTTTAAAATAAAGTTTAGAAGAGTAAAAAAAAAAAATCTGCATTAGTTTTCCAGGATTGCTGAAACAAAGCATCAAAAACAAGATAGCTTCAAACAAAAGAAATGTATTATCTCACAGTTCTGGAGGCCAGAGTTGGAAGTCAAGGTGTCATCAGAGCTCTACTCCTTCGGAAGGCCCCAGGGAAGGATCTGTTCCAGGCCTCTCTTCTCCCTCTGGAAGTTCCTTGGCTATGGTAATGCAACTCCAATCTTCCCATGGCGTGCCCCTTTGTGCCTGTCTCTGTTTCAAACGTCCTCCTTTTTATAATGGCACCAGTCACATTAGATTAGGAGCTGAGCTTACCTTACTCTAGTATGACATCATCTAACTAATTACATCCGTAGCAGACCTATTTCCAAATGAAATCACCTTCTGAGGTACTAGGGGTTAGAACTCCATCATAATAATTTGGGGAGGGTGCACAATTCAACTCAGACCACCATAGAAAGACCTATCCTTGATGGATCTCTGTGCTGGGAGCCTTCCCTCTTTGATTTGTGAAATAACTAAAGTGGTCTTCTGCCCAACCGATTTGGCTCAGTGGATAGAGCGTCAGCCTGCAGACTCAAGGGTCCCAGGTTTGATTCTGGCCAAAGGCGTGTACCTTGGTTGCAGGCACATCCCCAGTAGGGAGTGTGCAGGAGGCAGTTTCTCTCTCATCGATGTTTCTAACTCTCTATCCCTCTCCCTTCCTCTCTGTAAAAAAATCAATAAAATATATATTTTTTAAAAGTGGTCTTCTGGCCTAGGGTATGCTGAAATGATAATAAAGACATGAACTTAGATGGCATAAATTATAAATATTTTCATAGGAACCTTGTTCCTTTAGAATAGCACATTTGTTTAACAAAATGCACATCTCCTTACTTCAGTGTACCTATGATTTCCTTTAGTCTACTTCAAAATTGCTTCCTGAATAATTCTCCATCCTGATTTTTTTCTCTAACCCATTGAAATCCTGGATGAGTAGTCAATGGAAGAGACTAGATATATGGTAATTTTATAATTAATAAATGTATTTGGCATTGAGTTATGTTATTATTCTTTGATGATTTGATCTTTGCTGAAATATCTGCATTTCTTAAACCTTGAGTAGAAATTATTTTAGTTGTTTAGTGTAAGACAGAACATTTTAGAATTAATCCTGCATTGACTTAGAAGTTTAAGAGCTGCTACCACATCTAATAGACTCCAAATCTATGCTTCTGTACAAGTTTTAAGAGTACCAAGCTATTTTTATTCTGAAAAATGAATCCATCAAAGGTTTCCCTAGTGAACATTCTTATTGTTAATTAACAATAGAATGTAGCACACAATAAAAGAAAAGTAAGGGCTGGGCAAACAGGTTGAACTGTTACTTTTTTAAGAAAATAGGACCTGAAAAGGAAGTGAATAATGCTTTTTTATAAACCTCACAACAAATCCAGAATTCCTTATTTTCCCTCATTGACACAAAGAGTCTGAGAACCTTGATATTCTGCAGATCACGTAACAGATGCAGTGATAACTCTAAGCCTTAGATATTTGGCAGAGTTGAGGTTTTATAACATGGTATTCTGGCAGAAGAGAGAGGACCCTAATTAGCAAAATAACCTCGTTAACCTCTAAAGTATTGTCCTTTTGAATTCCATAAGGGTTTTTTAAATAGATGCATCATTTGTTTAGATCATTTCAGTTTTATGATTTGATGTCTTTCCAAAACTGGCTTCAAGGTCTTCCTTATTTATCCTCCAAATGAGCCCAGGAGAGAAGAAATATAACTGCACTGTGGAAAGTCATGTGTTGTTTGCAAGTCTCTGCTACCTTCCCATAAGAAACAATCTAGTGCCTAAGGTTTTCTCGCAATAACATATACAAAAGTACTGTCCATCCATGCCTTGGAAAATAAGATCCAGTCTGCTGATGTGGCCCGGGCTTCCATTTCCTGGTTTTTGCCCAGTTGAGAGGCTGTGGGTTAGGCAAAGGGAGAAGGCGGTGAAGATCGGTAGGGCCTGGAGAGGGCACATGAGGTCTGGTCTGACCTGGGTTGTCCAAAGTTTGGAGGGTCCTCAAGTGACTTGCTCCAGTGGAAGTCCCAGGGGAACCTGGCATCTACCTGCTTTAAATACAGACATCAGGGATGGAGAGAGGGGGGCCTGGATTTGGCCGAGGCTTTGGCCCAAAGTGTTCACACTGAGATGAGATTAACGGAGCTCCAAGTCAACCTGAACCACAGCGGGCGTCAGAGGGAAGCAAGAAGCTCGTAGCTCTTAGGAATTTCAGCGTTACTATAAGGGAGCTGCCAAGCTAGGGACCCTTGCATTTGGCAATTATACAGTATACTTGTGTCCTTGCAGCCATTTGTTCTCTAGGGGCCTAGCATTTCTGAAACGATTAAAGCATCACTGTCTGAAAAACATTACGTATATTTTTATTTTTACTTCTCTCTTCATTACAGAGATTAAAAAAAAAAAGCACATATATATATTTGAAGGATTTAATCTCCCTGGCATTTGCTGCTTCTACACCATTCTGTGGTAATAGCAGAAAACACAGATAAAAGAAAAAAATATCTAGAACAACAACAATATTATTAGGTATTAGCCTTTGCTGAGTGTTTCCTCTGTATAAGGTATCAAGTGAAGCATTGTACATGCATTATTTTAGCCCTCACAACAGCTTAAGGACATACATAGGAATGACAGGTTAGGAGTCTGTTAGGTCATACAGTTCTTTGGTATAGAGTGGGATTCAATCCCAGGGCTGAGTACAGAGTCAAGTTCTTAGTAACTGTGCTGTGTGGCTGCCATGCGCTGCCTCCCCTGCTCAGTGTAGAACATACAAAGAAGTATGGGAGGAAAACGAATGCTTACAAATCAACAAAGTACATTAAACATGATTAGAATGTGCGTACCTTCTACTTGTTGGCTGTGCATTGCTATTTTCTGGAGTCCTAGGTTATGGCTTCTCACTACCATGGTTCACAAGTGCGTAATTCTCAGGTCGCTCAGTCTAGCCAGGAGAATGTAGCTGTCGGCGAGTGAAAGTGTGAGTGAGACCGTAGGCTGGTTTCTGGCTCAAGAATCTTCCTGAGATATGTAACCTCGAACACTTGGTCAGCTTCCTTCTGTGCGTTCCCAGACTAAAGCCCACAGGACCCTTGGGCAGAATGGGCTGGCTCACTGGCATTGGCCCACTAACGGCGTGTCCGTGTGCTTGTGCTCTGCCCTGAAGCATCCACCACTGGTTTTCTGCCCTGAAGTTCAGAGACATGACTTGGCCCAGGCAGTGAACTCTGACCCAATCTGGCTATAGGAGCAAAAAAACCCCTACAATTCGGGAGCTGAATGCTGTACAATATAGGATTGATTGACCATTGAGATGGTCTCTCAAAGAAAAGTATTTTTTATATGTGCTTTCTAGAAGTGTACTTTTATTAAATGGCAACATAAATATATACTTTTAAAATACTGAATCTATAGAAAGGAAAATACAAACCATAGTTCCCTTACTCAAAGACAAAAACTGCAACAGGTCTATTAACATCCAGTCTTTTCTATTTTTACTAGAGGTGTGTGTGTGTGCATTTTACATAACAAAATATTAATATTCACGCCTTATAATTTGGCCTTGAGTAGACATTTGTTAAGTACATTAAAAATAACATTTAATTAGGTTCTGAGAGCTATTTTTCAGAGGAATTTTTAATGAACAATTATAATGCCATCCCCATAGTGAGACAAATTTTGTAATAAAACTACTGACTTTGAATCCAAATGCCATCATGAGTGTAATTTGGCACCAACAACTCCACATCATTGAAAGAATATTACTGTGGTCCGTGCAGTGAGGTGTGGTTAGTTCCTCAGGACTTCTCTGATGTGGTGACTAGTTGGCCTGCTGATGGCAAGAATAATAATAATTGCTGACATTTATTGAGTGCTTGGTGTATGTCAGGAAAAGTTAATTGCTCTCCATTTATTAACTCATTTAACGCTCTAAACAGCACAAGGTATTTACATGTTGCAGAGGACGAAACTAAAATAGTTTTCCCATGGCCACGCAGTTAGTAAGTAGTGAAACTGGAATATAAAGCCAGCAGTTTGGGTGGAAAGCATTTGCGTTTTACTATTAGCTTAAACAGGGCAATCTTCCAGTCCTATCATATATACCAGGATTTCCCTTCTTTAATTTTTCATTTTAATTTATCATTAGCCAACTGGAGTATACTTTCAAGCAATCTCTTTTTTATTAAGCATAATGATTGGCATACACTTACAAGTCTATATGTTACATTTAATATATTTTGACTGCAAGTAGCAGAAAATACGACTCAAACTGGCTTAATCCAGTGGTTCTCAAACGTTAGTCTGCATCAGAGTCATCTGAGGGGCTTCTTAAGGCAGCTCTGTTTCTCTGCGTCTTTCTAGCTGTTAGCTCCTCTGTGTGTCTGCCTAACCCTCAAACACTGGCAAGATGACTGCAGCCATTTTAAGCCTTGAAACTATGCACAGAAATATCCAACGAAAAAGAACTCAGCTCCTTCAGCAATTTCTGCAAGAACAAGGAAATTTCTTTACCAAAACCTTTAGAATGTTTCTTTGGGTCATGACCTACATTAGATCACCTCTTCTTTCTTGGAAAAAAACTCCAATGGGCAGGGCAGCACTGTTTGCTGGTTGGCTTAGGCCTTGTTCCTGAGCAGTCAAGGAGCATGGCATGCCTCTAAAATTAATCAAGGACTAACCTTGAAGTGCGGGAATTGTAGTTTTTAGATAAGGAGAACTTTGCTATTTTATCTTCCTTTCCATTGTTTTGGATCAAAGTACATTTTATAAAAAGTCTCCTTTCAGGAGAAATTTTCAGAATCTCTTTGGAAAATTGTAGGCTATAATATTTTACCTTCCCAAGTCAACCTTAAAGCTAATATTTTTCAGTTTACATATTAATAACACTGTAACAGTATTTACAATGATAGAACAAGTATATATATTTTAAAACAATGCCTTTAACACATAATATTGAACAAGATTTTTCTCCTAAGTAAAATAGGTACCTGTCTATATGCAAAGTCTCATGGGAGTTATGAAGCGAATGTTAGTCATTTATAGAGTACCTGAGATATGCCAGGGACTGTACTTCACAGGCATTATCTAATTCTGTCTACTTGGAAACCCCAATAATTAGGTAATATTATTATCTATGTTTTTCAGATAAGGATGCCACATTATTATATAATAATACATGTTGTCTAACATAATTTAAATGACTACAATACTGCATTTTTTTGATAACATGGCCTTGTATAATACATACTGATCATTTATTTCAGGTGCATAAATACATAGTATACTAGTATATAGTATATGATGTGTATATGTACATATGGAAAGACAGAGAGAGAGGCCCTGGTTTGGCTCAGTGGATAGAGCGTCGGCCTGTGGATTGAAGGGTCCCAGGTTCGATTCCAGTCAAGGGCACATGCCTGGGTTGCGGGCTCTATTCCCAGTAGGGGATGTACAGGAGGCAGCTGAACAATGATTCTCTCTCATCATTGATGTTTCTATCTCTCTCTCTCCTTCTCCCTTCCTCTCTGAAATCAATAAAAATATATTTTTTTAAAATGAAAATACACGGACACAGGGAGAGAACAAGGTTTCTAAAAGAGAGAGAGAGAGAGAGAGAGAGAAGATAATCTCCATAAAGCTCTTAACGTAATGATGTCTGACTCATATTAAGTACCCTATAATACTGTTAGATTTTTTGGTATTTTTATTTTATTCACTATAACATATTTATTGAGGAACGATTAGCTGTGAAGCATTGTTCAAGGGAAGAGTACATATTCATATATACAAACATTAAACACCATATATTAAACACCAGCCCTTTAACATAGGATGTTCTTATTATACTCATTACAGAGGTGATTTCTCAAGCAAATTAGTCATGTAACTTGTTTCTTGATAAGAGCACAGGGAGTTAAGAGTGCCAAAATCAACAGTGTGTGTCAAAGGCTGCCAGGTTCTCTATAACAAAGGCTGAGTAAGCCATGACTCACAATCGGGAAACTTCTATTTGAGGGCCTTATTATCTCTCTTCATATCTGGGGTGTGGGAAAGACTGGTAGCAGTGGGCAGCAGGCAAGGGAGGAGTTCCGTTCTGTTCCCAGTGCTTCAAAGTGAGTGAGACGCATATAGTGCAAGTTGTCCTGGAGGAGTCTTTTCTTATTCAAGGGAGTCCCCAGACGTGTAGACAGTGGTCTAGAACACATTCAGGACATTGGGGCTGTGTTAGAATTTATGATCGATTACAGTGTGTGTGGCCGATTTAGTCATCATCTAGGTGTAAACCTGACTCTGTCTCAAATTTAGACTTTCTGGATTGCTTGCTGCTTCAGTTTATGTGTTTGACTTATTTATAGTAAATGGAGGGAGAGTGTTTTTAAGGCTCAATTTTGACCCTGCACATAATGTAATTAAAAGAGAATGATTTCCCAGGTGCCCAAAAGGGGTTTTAATTGTGGCTGTCATGTACTTTGGTAACGCCTTAATATTTGTATATTATAGTTTTCTGTCTTTTGAAGAGTGCTATCATCTACCTAGTGGATATATTGTGAAAAATAAATTAGGTTGCAAATGAAAAAGAGAGCCTTCACAGTTGGTACATAGTAGGCTCTCAAGAAAAAGAAAAAAGAAAAAAATAATGTCATATCTTTCAGTGTACAGGTCCTTCACATCTTTATTAAGATTAATCCTAGTTATTTTATTTTTTGTTGCAATTGCAGAAAGAATTGTTGTTTTTTTTCATTTCTTTTTCTGAACTAGCATTGTTAATATATAAGAATGCAATGTATTTTTGTACATTGATTTTATATCCTACAACTTTATTATATTTGTTTTATTGTTTCTAATAGTTTTTCTGTGCGCAGTCTTTAGAGTTTTCTATATAAAGAGTCATATTGTCTGCAAAAGGGACAACTTTACTTCTCCACTCCCAATTTGGATGCCTTTTATTCCTTTATCTTTCCTGACTGCTCTGGATATAAAACTGAAAGCAACAACAAACAAGACAGACAAAAAATCTTAGACAGACTACAGTATGGTCGTTACCAGAGGGAAGGGAAATGGGGGGAGACAGTAAGGGGTAAAGGAGGTAAAATACACATTGACAAAAGTAGATTTGACTTTGGGTGGTAAACACACAATGCAACATACAGATGATGTATTATCGAATTGTTCACTTGACACTTGTATAATCTTATTAACCAACATTACTCCAATACATTTAATTTAGAAAAAGAATTTTAAAACATCCAAATGAGTTTGTGTTATGCTAAATGCCTATTATGTTTAGGATAACCATATAACAATTTATATTCCAAAGACATTTTTTTAGAGTAACAGCATCATGATTAATAATTAGCCCAGGACAGCAGACTAAACAAGGATTGTCCTCAGTAAATCTGAAGGTGTACTCACTCTAATTATAGTCATGTTGCTTTGTTGATGGGGCAAAAGGAAGGAGTCTGAACTCCTTATCTCTTGGTATCATAATTTTGCAATCACTCAAATTTTTTATTGTTGTTGGCCAAGGTTCCTCTCAGACACTTCACAATTATTTATCACTGAATCATGAACACAACATAGTTTGTGGTAAGTAGTTAAGTAGAAAAAGGAAAGTGTATGACCCAGTTTTCTTCTTCCCCTATTCTCCCGACTTTTCCCCCTGAACTGAAGAAAACCTTAGTTTTACTTCTTGCCTAAGCAGCCAACACAATGCTTCGAACCCACAAGAATAGCTCCCACCTCCTACATCACAGAAGTGTCCTTGGAGTTGGTGGGTTAAGAGTAGGGAGAAGACCTTTCGTAAATTTTTGTTTGCAGTCCTACAATTTAAACTTGCCATGTTCTAGACAGCATTTCCTCCTTCCTGTTGCTGTTTAATACAAAATATGCTTTGGTGATATAGTTAATGGCATTCCAGACACCAACTGAATTTGGAGGCAGGAATGTGGTTATACACCCTGCCTTAAGGTCCTAATGGAACAAAGCGTCCTGCTATGCTCTGAGGAAAGAAATCTTTTTAAATTGAGGATCAAAAAGAAAAATGTGACAATTTTAAATAATTTTACATTTTATAAAATTGCATTTTTTAAATATGAAAGATATATAATGTGTAAACTACACACACAAAAAATCTGACATTGCCTCTTTCTTATTTTGAGGACTGATTCTGAACTGTTTTAACTTTTGCTGTTAAATCTTGACTTTCTCAGAAACCAAAGGCACTTTGAGCCCTGGGCCAAAAAATGATCTTCTAGGCTCTACCATCTACATATTAGGAAAGGGATCTAAAAAGAGGTAACTCCAGACCTTCATGTAAAAAAGATGGCACCTGGCAAATTTCTTGCTTGGCAAATTTTTTATTCATTCATTAATAATATTTTATTATGTCCCTACCAGTGCCATGATCAAAGCCACATGCTACGAATTCAAGCTTGCTCACTGCCATCCCAGGCTTAGCCATTCCAGGCTTAAAGTCCAGTGAGGCAGATAGTATTGCTTTGAATAATTACTATAAAACGAAACCAGTATTAATGATAGAGGAAGCTCAAGACACTATGGAAACCTATAGTTGTCTAGGGGTCAGGGAAGTTCTCTCTGGTATGTGATTTGTTAAGCAGGGTAGGTGAGTAGGAATGGCTATTTTATAATGGAAATTATGTCCAAGGCAGGAGGGATAGTCTATGAGGGATGATAAGAGAGAGCTTGATCTGAGGGTCTAAAAATAGACTAGCATGGCTCAAATAAAGATACCTGGCCAATATGAGGCTGGAGAGGAGAGCAGTGGCTAAATTATGGCGGTTCTATAAGTCATATTAGGAATCCAGACTTGATCCAGTAGGTAGCTGGAAAGCTGTTAAGAGGCTTTAGGCAGAAGGTTAACATGATCAGGTATGCATTTTATAGAGATAATTCTAGCTCCAAAGACCACTTACAAAATGATACAATGGTCAAGGCCAAAATGATTAGCAATTTCGGCAAAGATGTCAGTGGAGATGGGAACATTTAGAAAGGTTGTATTAACAAGACTTGGTGGTTAATTGAATAAGGAAAGTGCAGTAAAATGTGCCTAGGTTTTTGGCATAGGAGCCTGAGTGGATGGGTAGGCCCTTAAATGATATACAAAACATTTAAGAAGAAAAAAAGTGGGTTTGCAAGTCGTGTTACTGAGTTCCCTTTGGACAGGTTGAGTTTGAAAAATCCTTGACATATTCAAGTAGAGATGTTAAACTGAAAGTTGATTGCATAGCTCAAGAGAACCACAGATAAAGATTTTGGACTCATTAGCATTTAATGGTCTTAAAAGCCCTGAAAGTAGATGTGAAACTCTGAAAAAAGTTGATAGAATGACAGGAGAAAGGCCGGGGAGGATTGGAGGGCAGGAGGGAGGGGGGGTAAGAGATCAACCGAAGGACCTGTATGCATGTATATAAGCATAACCACTGGACATAAGACACTGGAGGATAGGGGAGGCCAGGGGATTGTCAAGGGCAGGGGAAAAAAAGGACACATATGTAATACTCTTTGTAATACTTTAATAAAAAAATAGTAAATGAACAAATAAATATGCATTGATATGAGAAAAAAAATAAAAAATTCTTTGTAAAGCAAAAAAAAAAAATGAATGACAGGAGAGAAGGGTCAAGAATAGATTTCTAATGGACATCAATGTATAAAGGAGGAAGATGGCTGCTCTTGCTCTTCTGCTTTGGCCAAAAAAAAAAAAAAAGATTTTTAAAGGGCTTATGAAATTGATGGCACAATCTAACTTGAGATGATAAGATATAGAGTCTAATATTATGTTCTGGGTTACAGTGTCAGTCAATATCTAAATATAGTTTTAAAGCCAGATTCCAACGAAAAAAAAATCTCTTGATCTTCTCTGGAGTGAAGAGGACGCAGGGCCTATCTCACTAATGTTATTACAGTTTCTTCCCTTTTCCTTGCCTTCTTTGGTAATGCTCTGTCCAGGACATGCTTCTCTGGTAACATGCCAGGCGTGAGCAGCTTGAAGACTGCCCTCATCTTATTCTTAGATAATATTCTTACTCATATTATACAGAAAGGAAGTTTCTTGATAGGGGTAGTGGGAAAATAAAGTATCTGCTTACTCTAGTCATGAGCTATTATTAGAAAGGCCAGAAATACCCTAAGTAGTAATCCAATACTCATTTCTCTCAAGAATCTCATGAAACTTAATTAAGGAGTACAAAGGTCTTAATAAAAATTTTAAAATGTATACTGAGAATGAAATAGGTGCTCTTATTTTCCTCTCTGTGTTTCCAATCTGCATCGCATCCACTCACACATGCTCTCTTTTCATTAGAATTATGGCATGTTAAATGTGAAAGGATCTCAGAGAGCCTCTAACCCAAGCCCTCTTTCCCCTGGCCCCTTGCCCACTTTATAGATGAGGAAAGTGAGATGCAGGAATGATAGCATTTATAACTTCATTTGCATGCTGCTATATATTTAAATAATTACATTCAAGGGAATATCACTTGATTACATTGGTTGAGACACTAGGCTCTTGGAATTGACTGGGTTTGAATGCAGTTCCACACAAGCCTTGGGCAAATTATTTAGCCACTTAGGAATTTCTCAGTTCCTTAGTTTCTGCATCTATGAAGTCAGCTCATTCTAATAGCTATTCATGAGTGTTGGTAGACAATTCTCCATAGGTTTCTTGTGTTCCTGCTTACGTTTTGACAGAGATACCGAACACCTTTGTTTTGGACTGCTTTTTCAAAAATGTTTGTATAGACCACAGGCTTGAAAGATATAGTGTTTGTCTCCAGAGCAAAGGGAACATTTGCTTACTGTCCAACAACAACAACAACAACAAAATAATGTCTCCCTCTGGAGCAAAAGTGAGGTGTGCTTACTGCCAATTATAAAAGATTTAGGTCCCCTAATCTCAAGATTCCTACTGTGTAACATGGCCCACTGAGTGTAGAGGTATCACCTGGCTCTCAGAGAACTGGTACAAATGCTGACACTCTGGCTATGAACATTAGTGTAAGTAATAGAGGTCTTTGTCTCTGACCTAGGAGTCATGTCTTCTGCCAATGTCCATGAAGTTATGGCAGGCTAATACATTTGCTTCCAAGTACAGTAGAATCTCAGATCCTTACTAGTTCTTAACAACTGGTTTCTATAAAAACTCAGTAAAGCAAATAAGCATAAAGAACTTAGAAGAGTGTCTGGCACATAAAGACTGAGTAAATGTTGGTTGTTAATATTGTTAAATAATTACACTTGTAACATGCACATGCTTTATTAGTGGCGAGGCCAGGACTAGAATCCAGATCTGTAAAAATGCAGCCTCATGTTCTCTTTACCTCTCCATTCTACCACTGCCCGCATCCCAACATTGTATTTTGTGCATACTTAACTTACAATTAATGTTGAAAATAATTCAATTTAAGAGGAAGAATTACAAGTTTTATAACAACTTATTTGATGAACATGTTAATATTATGAGAGCGACAATATAGTGTTAAAGTGTTAAGAAAAGAGAGGCCAAAACCATGGCAAGCTCTGATACATAGAAAAAAATAATTTTCTCAGAAATATTTTATGAGAAAAATTTGTAAATTTGAAAATTTCCTAATGACAGTCAATAGTTTAGCATGACTAATTTTATCTGCCCCCAAATCCACTACTACTTTTTGCTAAAGACTTAAAGAAAATTTCTAAAATGTATGTATCACAGATAGAATTTCTGGAAACAATAGCTCTATGGTACTAACTGCTGGATTTTGAAATATTTCCCTAATACATTTTGTACATGTCCTGGTTTAAGATTTGGTATCTGTATTAACACAGGAGTGAAAACAACTAATATTAATCAAGTAATTGCTTTATAGCTGACCCATACTTAGTACTTTGCATGTTTTCTTTCACTGAGTCCTCACAATAATCCTACAGGGTAGAAATTATTAGTAACTTTGTTTACTGATGAGAAAATGGTGCATAGAGAAATCAAGTAGCTTACCTAAGTTACACAGCTAGTGAGATCAAAGTGAACTAAAGTCTGAATACTAGTCACCCTGTTCCATTGAATCCTAGTTATACTGCCATCAATCTTGGTTAAATTTACTAAGTAAGTAAATATGGTAAGATGAAATGCTAACATTAAGAAACTAGACTTTTCACCAAATAATAAAACACTTCAATAGTGGTCATTATAGACTAATAATTGCAAATCACAAATCAGCTCTACCCCTTCAATAAGCTACTCCTGGATAGCCTGGTTCTAACTGTATGCTCTCTTGGATAAAATGTGAAATTTTTGAAGAAATATGAGGATGTAATTTAACCTTAGAAAACATTTTTTTTACTCTTTTTAAAAAATATATTTTATCAATTTTTTACAGAGAGGAAGGGAGGGAATAGAGAGTTAGAAACATTGATGAGAGAGAAAAGTCAATTCAGCTGCCTCCTGCACACTCCCCACTGGGGATGTGCCCACAACCAAGGTACATGCCCTTGACCAGAATTGAACCTGGGACCCTTCAGCCCGCAGGCCTATGCTCTCTATCCACTGAGCCAAACCAGATAGGGCAGAAAACATTTTTATAAATTAATCAATTTTCTTCCAGAGACCCTTGAAAATAATATTGTGAATACAAGTATTACATGAAGATAATACACTTTTACAAATTTCTTTATTTCCTTCACTTGCTTCATTGCTCACACACTTGAACATCATGTTTTCAATTGTGAGATTAAGATTAATGCGTTGTGTGACTGTTTAAATTACACTGTTTCTAGAAAACTCAAAATTTTCTCCAGTTTTGTTAACTCATTTTAGTTACTTCTCTTTCTGATTTTCTTAGTGCACCAGCTCTTTAAAAACACGGGGGACTTTTTGTGTCTTCTATCCTATTTCCAGAGCTCTGTTTTCTGTCTTTAAATATGTCAAACATAGTAGCTCTATGAAAAAAGAAAACATTTCACCTGTTTTTTCTTTCCTACAGTGCACTTTATGCTTTTGAAAATCATCATGATCACTTTCATTCTTTTTTTTAAAATTTCTTTATTGGTTAAGGCATTACAAAAGTGTCCTCATCCCTCCCATTAGCCCCCAACTAACACTCCCCCTCCCCCCCGCCGCACTCATACTCTTTCATTCTTGATCAACACTCACTACAACAGCTTCCCTGAAGCTGGCAACATGCTGAATGAGCAGATGTGGGGACTAAATCTAGCCTGATGTCCAGCTGTAGTCCTTGGCCACCTAATTTATATAATTTTAGGTAATTTTTATGTAATTTCAGGGTTTTCAAAACCCTGCATGTTTCCAGATCTTTTGAACATTAATTCGCCATGATCCTGGTTCATCATCAGTTTAGAAAGGCAGGGCCTGTCGTTAGTTCACCATTGGTGAAACACCATAATCATGGAAGATTATTGCTAGAACTACTTACCAACTTGAGCTATGAGGACAGGACATTTCACTGTGTAGCAAGAAAACACAAGTAAGGAAAGGACGTGTCAGGGCTGAGATCTCTACAGTAGCAGAGCAAACGAGGGTGTCAGCTCTTCTGCAGGAGACAGGAACTTGGAAGGTGTTTTTTGTCTTCCTATGTGTCCATCATGGGGAAAGCACTGAGAAGATGGTAAAAATAATAAGATGTAAACCCTTTCTTTTCCTTCCTTCCTTCTTTCCTTCCTTCCTTCCTTCCTTCCTTCCTTCCTTCCTTCCTTCCTTCCTTCCTTCCTTTCATAGTTTTTAGAAAGGGAAGAAGGAAGAGAGAGAGAGAAATGTATCATACACACTAAAGTGGGGATCGAATAGCACCTAGGTATGTGCCCCGACTGACAATCAAACCCACCACCCCTGTTCCATTTTGGTATAAGAGATGACACTCCAACCACACCAGTCAGGGCTAGACTCTGCTTTTAAAGTATTTCCCATATAGTTGGGGAGATTAAACTCACATACCTAGGTAGAACACTATATACAATTATTATATTTCTAGAAGGCCGGTGCATGAAATTTGTGCATGGGTTGGATCCCTAGGCCTGGCTGGCAATCAGGGTCGATCAGAGCAGGCCAATTGGGGCCCAAAGGCCCCAGCAGGGTCGGGTAAGGAGGCGACAGTTGCTGGGCCAGGCGCAGAAGGAATGGACACCAGACACCAAGGCCGCCATCATTGGCGCCCCACCACTGCGCGGTTCCCCATCTCTCCCCCTCCGCCTTCCTTCACCGCCATGCTGCCGCCACAGCGGGCAGGCGGTGGGCTGATCTGTGGTTGGCTGTGGGAGTGCACTGACCACCAGGGGACAGCTCCTGTATTGAGCATCTGCCCTCTGGTGGTCAGTGCGCATCATAGCAACCGGTTGTTCCAGTTGTTTGGTCATAACAGTCGCTTAGGCTTTTATTTATATAGATGCTGTATAGTCAAAACTGTTAAGAGTTCAAAGAAGCACAATAATACTTCAAGATTTCTAGAAGCATCTCCAGAGATAACAATGAAGAAGTAAAGAGTGAAAAGTCAGGAGAGTGGTTAAAGAAGAAAATAGCAATGTATCTGCGGCACACTCCACTGACAGAAGGGTTGCATGGCAGCAGTTCCCAAAAGATTAGGCAAAAATATTTTTCAGCACAATGTGGTTTTGAACTTGGGACACCTTAGGAAAGAGACCTGGATTCCAAGTGTGGCCATGACGCCTACAAAACTGTAATTCAAATTATCTGTAAAAGTAAATTAAATGAAATTTGCTTATTACCCTCCTAGTTTATAATGTGTTTAGCTCCTTTGGGTTATAGCAGGTATTATCTAAAAACAAAATGGCAGTTACAAAAGAGTCATGGAATATAGAATACAGCATAGTGAAGATAGTCAATAATCCTATAAAAGTATAATATGCAAATAGACCAAACGGCCGAACAGTGGAATGACCATCCAGACAACCATCTGGATGGCCATCTGAGACTACCTACAATACCCACTGGCACCAGACCAGCCAAGGCGGGTGCGATGCGATTGATTGGGGGCCCTGTAGAGGGAGGCCCAGGCCACTGGTGGGCTGTGGAGGGTGGGTGGGGCCTCCCTCTATGAGGGAAGCCTGGGTCCTGGGTGCCAGAGGAAAGCCGGTGCTGGCAGCCAGGGGAAAGAAGGCCTACTCTTGCACAAATTTTGTGCATCGGGCCTCTAGTTTTATAATAACTACTAGAGGCCTGATGCATGATTCGTGCATGGGTGGCATCCAGTTGGCCAGCCCAAATGGGGACCCATCGGGTTGGGCCAGTGGGGGTAAGGGGCTGTGGGCGGTTGGCCGGCTCTGCCCCCATCGGGGCATTGGGGGCCGATCAGGAGCCAGGCCAATCAGGGCCCAGATCAGGCTGGTTGGCTGCCGCAGTGCACGCTATAGCCACCGGTCATTCTGGTCCTTCTGCCATTCTGGTCACTGGGCTTTTGTATATATAGATGTATGGTACTAAGTGGGTAATAGACTTATTGGGGGAATCATTACATAAATATCTAACCACTAGGATGTATACCCGAAACTAATATAATATTGAATGTCAACAGTAATTGCAAATAAATAAATAGAAAAAAATAAAATTATATATTAAATGCCAATTTGGGCATGGCATTGGGACTGAATTAATAGAAACCCATAAATTCTGTTATTGCCCTATAATTAAAATACTACAACCTAAGGAAACATTGGTAATGAGAATAGCATCAGCGCATTGTTTGAAAGATAACCAAAAAGGAGTTGCCTATGCTGAAACACCTGTGTTTTCAGTGACTTTTTCTTTGTTCCTCATTATTCTCTTCTCAAAGTTCTTATTTCTTCTCAAACTGCCCGAGGGAACCTTGGCAGAAAGTTTAGCAAGCTATAACTAACAGCAAAGAGTGGCATTTAGGGATGTGGGAAGTTTTGAGTTTGGATTTTTTGAATCCTGAAGAGATTCTGCTTTAAGGAGTAAAAACCAACTCTGTTCTTGGAAATCTTTCATAGATAACTGCATTTATGTTATGATAGGACCAGAGTTTTCAATGTGAAGTAACTCAATTGGTTAGAAGGAATGAGGAGATTGAGGGAGTTTCAACCCCTCCCCAACACATCCGTCTATTTCTCTCTCAGAGAAGTCAGTGGCAACATTGTCATGTAGAGGAATTTTCTGTTACTTAATTTTAAAAAATAGTCTCAGATTATGGAGCGAAAATGACAAGAACCAGAGCCTGCTTCCCTTAATTTTGACTTCTTATTTTGCCGTTTAGTATAGAATTTTGGGTACCCTCTGGACTCAGTGCAATGAAGGATCATCTGGTGTTGTGCAATCTACAGCAAGAACAGACTTGACTTGGAAATACTTGTTGGCTCATAGGGAGTCATCTACAATTTTAACTTTGGAGGTAAATCGGGCATGATGTTACTGCTTATATTTGTTATCTGGGTTTTATTAGTGAAAACTGATGTTGAATAAGAATTGCTTTAATATGAAAGCTTTGCTATTTATATAACTAACTGGGACTTGGAATTTTATGAAAACAAATACCCTCTCACCAGCTCTTGCTTTGAATATGCGTATCAGACTAATGCTTACTTGAGAATTTAGGATTTTGTTCGCTATTGTTCTTTAGGATACTTTGAAGAAAATGTATGAATCCATGAAATATATTAATGGCTGTTTTGGGAATACTTACATTTTTTCAGGAAGATCCAAGTTTGTTTGAAATTTATTTTTACCATTTTATTTTCTAAAATAGAAATTTCTGTATTGAAATGCATATAATTACAAAGAACAGAAACATATGGAGGGATAAGGGTATCAGAATGAAGTGTGGGATGAGATTCAGTAGGTATTTTCTCTAAGACATTGGAGAGACGAAGTGCTAGACAGTCCCTGGAACATGGCTACAGCTTTGCTGTATTGTTCTGAGTTGATGAAATGATTGCCGTTCACAGTCAGAAGTGAACATAGGGTGTCAGAAGTCAACAAAGCCTGAAAGATCAGCTTGTACTGTAGCATTTAATGTTCTTTCTGTGACAGCACCTACCTCCACCTCACCTCCCCACCCCCTGCCACCCTAGCCTGTTTCCTAAAGGCTCACAGTGAGCATTTATCCGGAGTAGTGAATAATGGGGTAGGTTAAAGAAGAGTGGTTCCATGTTTAATTACATAAATAATTTTCCAGGCCTGAGCATGGAAAAGAGAAAAGAAAGATGAGATCTGAAATGGGGTGGGACTCAGAGTTGGAAGCAAAAGTATATTTGTCAGTTAATTACTTGAGGAAAATGGTATATTCCGTGGGACTAAAAAAAGCAATATAAGAAAAATAGAGCCGTAACCGGTTTGGCTCAGTGGATAGAGCGTCGGCCTGCGGACTGAGGGGTCCCGGGTTTGATTCTGGTCAAGGGCATGTACCTTGGTTGCGGGCACATCCCCAGTGGGGGGTGTGCAGGAGGCAACTGATCGATGTTTCTCTCTCATCGATGTTTCTAATTCGCTATCCCTCTACCTTCCCCTCTGTCAAAAATCAATAAAATATATTTAAAAAAAGGAAAATAGAACTAAAATCTAGAGATTTGGGTCCAATTTTTACAAACAATTGGCTTTTCCAATAGCAGCTCTGTGTCCCCAGCTCATGGCCAGGAAGAGGGTCCCGAGAGCCTCCAATCATTACTCACTCGGGGCAGCAGGAACTCTGAGGAGATAAAGCAGGGACACTGTCCTGAGCTTGTGTATCCCTAAGCTCTTTGTTCCCTTTGATTTTCCCTTCCCTGCTAGGGTGGAGGGGCCATTTCTGTGAGATCAGCTGTTCTAGGATATCTAGGAATTGCTAATTATTGTTATAAACTATCATTAAAGCCTAATTAAAAATGTCTTTGGTCAGAGCTTATGGAAAACCAGATCCTAATGCCATTTCATAACTAGTGGGATAGTTGAAATACTGGAATAACAGCCTATGTGTGTCTCCACTGACTCTCTTAATAAATCAATCAATCTCTACTGATGTCCTGTTGTCAAGATTAAATGTGACCAAATATCTACAACACTTTGAGAGGAATAAGAAACAAGATGTGCATCTGAGCTGTAGAATTTATGTGATGCTTAGCGTGAAAAGGGCCCAGACCATGTGCCTGTGAATAAATTCTGAAGCATGCCCCTTGTGGAAAGCAAATCTTCAGGCTTGGTGCCTGTATTTATTTTTGAGAGGGACAGTGAAAGAGTACAGGAAATGTGAAAGGGACCAAGAAAGGTGAAATGATATTGAAAAAGACCAAGGCTTCCTCTTATGTGAGTCTCTTAAACATTACATCACATTATAGTTCAGTTTTCTACCTGAAAATAAAATGGATCTTTAAGGGGAACTTTCTTCCTTACAACACGGTTATTTACATCAATGTCTCTTCTCCTTTATTTACTTACTAGAGGCCCGGTGCATGAATTCATGCATGGGTCGGGTCCCTCAGCCTGGCCTGTGATCAGGGCTGATTGGGGCTGTCTTGCCCAGTCCGGGGAGAGGGACCACAGGAGGTTGGCCAGCCGCAGGAGGTTGACTGTGGGAGTGCACTGACCACCAGGGGCAGCTCCTGTGTTGAGCATCTGCTCCCTGGTGGTAAGAGTGTGTCATAGCGACCGGTCGACCGATCATAATGGTCACTTAGGCTTTTATATATAGAGATTAACTACTTGAGGACAGAAACTATGGCTCATATTTTCTGTCTGTATAAGATACAACATAGAACTTTGCATACAGAATATCATTTGTTGATTTCCAGCTGTTATATGGAGATCAAGTTCTTTTCATACTTGACAGCTGTGGCAGCAGATAATAAAAGAGATGAGGTAAGTGTTCCAGAGGGGGCATAGCTTCCATTTCCAACCATGTGCTTTGAAAGACAAAACATTTTAATAAGTGCCTAGAATTCATCATTTTTATCTGGCCATCAAGCATGTTTCTGAGAATTAAAAACAATTATTCACAAGTATATGTTTCTAACAGTGGAGCCTATTTTCAGGCACAGAATACTAGTTTTTAAAAATGCTTTTGAAAGACAGCCTATTATGTAATTATGGTTGTAAAATTGTATCTCCTAGCTCAAGGAGAACTGTTGAAAGAAACACAGCTGCTTTAGTTATCTAGAATATCAGTGTCATTATTTTTATGGGATGCTTTTGAGAAACACTAATTTGTGAAAGAAAAGCATCCCAGAAGGAAAATTTGACAGCTTAAATTCTCATGCCCAAAGTGTTCTCAGAATCCTAATTGAAAGGTTAAATACAGCTTTGTTTAGCTTCTTCACAGAGCCAGTGAAGTGACTCTGAATGAAATCTGAAAGTTTACTATGCTTTAGACGGAAAACACAGGCTGATTGAGAAACCATGAAATGCTGATTGGCATTCTAATATGATTTTAACTGGTTCTAGGCAGTCAGAATAAGCAAAATCCTTTCTCACAGTGAAAAATGGGTACTTGTATATGGCATTCCATTTCTGAGACAGACTTACATAGCATGTTAGTTTATTATTGCCTGAAAGGTGATGCCAATGAAAAGCTGCCCATTTGGCCTTTTGAAAGAAATCAAAACTTAATCTTGTTTCATTGTCAATCATTTTTGGTAGGTTTAAAAACTAAATTAATTTGTGGGCAAACCTTAGGAAATGGGATCTGTCATTTACTCTGTGGAGGAGTTTCAAGAACAAAAATGCAGCTGTAGTTAAAACCAAGGAAAAACCATGAACTTCAGGAGCTAGATTCCGTTATACTACCAGGATAATTTATTTTTAAGGGCTTTTGAAGGGCATAGTATTTTGGACATTTCTCTAGTTATTATTGGCCCTTACCTCTAACCCCCTTGCTACCAGTAAAAAACAAAACAAAAAACCCCACAAATATATATATGGCACTTTCTTTGGAGACATTTAACTTCGGGGAGAAATTGAATATAAATTATCTTATGTGGTTCAAAGACAGTGATAGGAAGAAAGTTAGTAGTAGTAAAAATATTGTTGGTAGGAAACAAATGGAAGAAACCAGCTTGAGTCTGAGAAATATCTCTGGATATAGGCCTTACTAAAGTCATGGAAGTATTTCCAATGACAGGAGGTGAGGATGCCCACAGGCAACCACCTGGAAGGTGGCAGGGAGTGTCTGGTCTACTTAGTGCTTCTGTGTGAGAGGATTTCATGACTCTGACTATATATTTTCCTGAAGGAAATCAGCACTATAGTACCTTTAAAAAAGAAAGTGATGAAAATTATAAGTTCAGTGAATGAGTAAGTGAATGAATAGAGATATTACACTCCACCCACCCATGAGAATTCAATTCTCTTCTATTAGGACAATTTTATATAATCATTTGAGGTGTAGAATGTACTTTAAATATATTCTGCATGCTCTCTTAAGTAGTCTGAGAGTTCATTCAGTGTGGATGACATTACAAATGACAACCACTGAGTTTTAAATAACCGATTTAAAAACAGGATTTTGCCTTAACCGGTCTGGCTCAGTGGATATAGCATCGGCCTACGGACTGAAGGGTCCCAGGTTTGATTCCGGTCAAGGGCATGTACCTTGGTTGCGGGCACATCCCCAGTAGGGGGTGTACAGGAGGCAGCTGATCGATGTTTCTCTCTCATCAATGTTTCTAGCTCTCTATCTCGCTCCCTTCCTCTCTGCAAAAAATAAAACAAACAAACAAAAAAAAACACAAACAGGATTTTGCAAATGTTAGCAACTGTAATAACTGTGATTTGAATACTAAGAATCATATTCTGTTTTGCCTTGGACATGTATCATTTCTTTTTGTGCTCACAAAGAACCAATGAGGTCAGTATTAACATCCGAATTTATACAGGAAACAGAGGCTCAGGATGTTAAATCACATGTTCAAAATTGCACAGCTAGGAAGAGTCTCTGCAGGGGCTCTGAGTAAGAGACAGGGAGTCGGTTCCCACGCACACCTTAACCTTTAATTTGTCTTATGAACACAATCAATGAACACAGTCAATAAACATTTTTTGAGACACAAACTCGTTTCAAAATATAGATCCCTTCCTGAGATTAACTATGCATGTGTACATTGATATAAAATTTCCAGGACATAGACATACATGCTGCCAACCTCTGTACATATTATGAATTCCATGTTTAATTACATAAATACCAGACTTAAGAGGCCAAAAAAAATCTATGAAATTATATTAAAACTAGAGGCCTGGTGCATAAAATTTGTGCACTCGAAGGGGGGGAGGGGACCCCTCAGCCCGGACTGCACCCTCTTGCAGTCCGAGAGCCCTCAGGGGATGCCCATAGGGAGTGGGCCTAAGCCATCAGTCGGACATCCTTAGTGCTGCCACGGAGGCGGGATAGGCTCCCACCACCGCTGTTGCACTAGCCAGCCTTGAGCCCATCTTTTGGCTGAGCAGCGCTCCTCCTGTGGGAGCACACTGACCACCAGGGGACAGCTCCTGCTTTGAGCATCTGCCCCCTGGTGGTCAGTGCATGTCATAGCGACCAGTCGTTCTGCTTTTTGGTCAATTTGCATATTAGCCTTATTATATAGGATAATGTCTTATTATGGGCAAGGCCTCTAATTCAATTTTTTTTTAGGTAATTAAAGGGAGGGGCAAAATTTTCACTTGAGCCTGAAGCTAAAATTGCCCTTAGCTCAAAAATCTGCATACTTCTGAGACACATCTTGGTGAAACTCATTCTGAACCCCCACACTGTTCTATTATGTGTATAAGTATAAGGAACTATCTTATCACTTCAGTGAAAGGAACCTTTTTTAAAAAATATATTTTATTGATTTTTTACAGAAAGGAAGGGAGAAGGAGAGGGAGAGTTAGAAATATCAATGAGAGAGAAACATCGATCAGCTGCCTCTTGCATACCCGCTACTGGGGATCTGCATGTTACCAAGGTACATGCCCTTGACTGGAATTGAACCTGGGACCTTTCAGTCCGCAGGCTGATGCTCTATAATTTTTTTTAGGTAGTTAAAGGGAGGGGCAGAATTTTCACTTGAGCCTGAAGCTAAAATTGCCCTTAGCTCAAAAATCTGCATACCCCTGAGACACATCTTGGTGAGGCTCATTCTAAACCCATACACTGTTCTGTTATGTGTATAAGTATTGGGAGCCAACTTATCTCTTTAGTGAAAGGAACCTTTTGTTATGTTACAATGACTAACTTTATCTCACGAGTTGTGTTTTGGCTTCAAGCCTCTATCCAGTATTCATGCAGCAATTTTTGCTCTTCTGTTCAATATTTACCTGGCATATCTTTTATTTTATTTTCTCTGAATCTTTCTAGATTTTTATGTATTAGATAGGAATAGCACATGGACACAGACAATAGTCTGGCGAAGGCCTGGAAGGGGCGGGTGCAGGGTGGAGGAGATCAATGGGGGAAAAAAAACTAAAACAAAGGGACATCTGTAATACTTTCAACAATAAAGATACATTTTTAATAAAGGGAAATATCTTAGTTGAAAAGAGTTTTATGTGAAATAATATAAGTAATTGCTCTACACTGTACTTTATATTTTCAACTCCTCTCAAAGTGAACCCTATGTTCACTTAATATTAATTGACTGTTTGTTCACTGACTGCAGGACTGACTTCCGCCACGCCGACCCAGCGCTGACTGCCACCGGGGCTGTGATCAGACCCTGCTTTTTTCTCCGGGCCTGATTGCAGCCTCCCTCAGCAGCCAGTGCTGGGTCGGCGAGGAGCCCACAGAGCGGCAGCCATGGCGACCCAGCACTGGCTGCAGGACTGACTTCCGGGGTTCGGTCGGGAACACAGCATCATATAATAGCTGATGACTTAGGGTGTGCTCTTCATCCTGGAGGATAAAGATGTGCACCATATTCTTGGAGAATATAATATCCAAGTTGCCACTTTAGGTGTGTCTGCAAAAAGCCATTCCATCATGCTATCAGGCTGGCAGAATCAGGGTAGTAGGTTATGTGACAGGAACAGTGAGTCTTGTGATCAGGTTTCTGTCACACCTTGTTTGCAATAAAACCGCACTGCTTGATTCAATGCAGTTTATGTAGGATCATGTGTTGGTAGATCAAACATTGTGTCTGCTCCTGGATGATAGTGCTGCCTAATGAGTAGGAAAGCCAATCACATAGAGAATGCCACTCCAAATAAATTTCCGCCTCCCAAGATGGAATGGATACAATATAATCAACTTTGTCTAATTGGTCCGCTCAAGGGATGGTGCCATAGTAGAGGGTCAGCATTAGTCCTGCTGCTGGCAGATTAGATGACTGGCAGCATCAGTTCTAGGTCCACCTTGGTGAGAGATGGGTCATATTGTCGGGCCCATGCACACCTCTGTTCCTGAGTCCTTCTCCCGAACAAATCCTTTGTGCAACATTGGGGTGACTTTTGACAAAGACTGTCTATTGTCAATTGGTTACGTTATTCTATGTGGTTATTTAGTGCCCTTTCAATAGCAGATTCTTTCTAGTGGGCATTATGATGTAAATCAAAGCTATTCACACTTCATGCCTATGTTTATGTGTCAATTCACATGTCTCCTCCTCAGACATCTTTTGTCTCTTTCTAACTTGTCTCCTTCCAAGCCCCTGACCAATAAGCCCAACCATTTATCACTGCTAAAGAGTCCACATATAAGCTTATATCAATGTACTTCTCTTTTGACACAAAATAGATGATCTTGCATCCTACCCAAACCTCTGCCAATGGGAGAGACTGCCCCTCACTGCTGTCTTTCAAGGCCACCCCTGAGTGAGGCGATTGTGTGAGTCCAAATAATATATCTTTTATCCACTGGTGTGTAACAAACCACCCCAAACTGTTTTAAAACAACAACAGTTAATTATTTCTTAAAGAGCGATGATAAACATGGTCAAGAATGGATTCAAGTGAAGTGGAATGAAGGAGAAAGCCATGAAATGAGATTGTTACAATAGTGATTGTGATACTACCACCGATGAACAATGGCAGGACGTGAGATAAAGGGATTGTGAACTAGACAATAAGGTTTTAAATAAATATAGGAGATAAACTATAAAATGTATTGTGCTTTCTCCTGTTCAAAATCAGAAATCCTTACCTTGGAGTTCAGACCTCTCTCCATGCTGGACTCCGTTTGCCTGTGAAACATTCTCCTTTGGCTACAACTTTAAAAGATCCTATCAGAAACTGTTGTGAGAAAATGTTCTACTTACTGCCTCCACGTTATTATTTCAATCTTCAATTTTCCTCCCACCCCATCATACTCCAGCCCCCAATGAAATACTTAATTACTTCTTATAAACCAACTCAAATAAATTATTTTTGGA
Source organism: Myotis davidii (assembly GCF_000327345.1). NCBI lineage: Eukaryota > Metazoa > Chordata > Mammalia > Chiroptera > Vespertilionidae > Myotis > Myotis davidii. The sequence goes on along the minus strand of NW_006288615.1, from coordinate 9,871,448 downwards.
AGTGAGCACTTAAACAAACAAATCGAGTCTCCATGAGAAAACTCCTGTCAAGAACAGGTCTTTCCTTCCCTGAACACACTGAAATCCTTACTGCCAGGACACACATCTTACTGATCTTTATACTGCTGTACAAGGCACATACAGATGCTTAAGATTTGATGGATGGAATGCCTTAGCACCTTATACTTAGGCCACACAGTATTATATTTTGGAGTCATTTACCATTTCTATAATTTAAAATGTCCTCCAAGTCAGAGACAATGTCATAATTTTGATTTTCATAGCGGCTAGCAAAGCATTTTAATATCAAGTTAGTCTCATATTTAAGTTAGTTGGTTAAGGAAATTGCCGCTTGTCTGGGACACACGAGAAGCAAAGCTGATCTGTGATGTAATTACAAGATCAGCCACAGTCAACCCATGAGGATCTCTGCAGGTGGAGTGGCCCTTTAGCGATGTCTTGAATGGAGGCAAGGCGGACAAACCTTGAACCGAGATCATTTTTTAAAGGACACAGATGTGCTCCATCAGCATCCAAAATGGTGGTCAACGAGCAGAATGGCTATTTTAATTCTAAAAGGGGATCCGGAGAGTATATGACAGCATCAAAGACAGCATCCCTGAGAGGGAAAAATGCAGTCTCTTGCTCACCTTCTATAAAAATCCTGTCCCTGAGGTATGGGTGGAAAGATAAGATGGAATCCACTTCTAGCACACAAGCCTCGAACTCCTCTTCTAAGCCCCCAAACTCCATTTGCTCTTTGAGGATTTGAACTGGCCCCTCGGGTATTTATTTCTCCCTCCTGTTGCCTGGATACTGGAAAAGTTTCTCACACTCACACAGTGCTAGTCACCCATGTCAACACAGCCCCTGCCCCAGCCTCATCAGGCAGGGTCTCCCTGCATCAGCAGACACCTCCGTGGACTATGGCTTCCCGGGAGTACGCTGTTGTTCCTAGCTGGAAGATCACAGCATTAGAGAATATGACCCTGAGAAAATATTCTCACCACTGTCCTCTATTTCTTTCACCTTCAGAATCTAGGCTTATTTCTGAGTTAATGACTTCTTTATATAGGCATATCTCCGAGGTTTTGTAGGTTTGGTTCCAGACTACTACAATAAAGTGAGAATAGCAATTCAGCGAGTCACAATCTTTTTTTCACTGGTGGAGGGTCTTGCCTTGAATTTGCAACAAAAATGCAACCTTGATGAAATGTAATAAAATGAACTTCAATCAAACGAGGTACGTCGGTACAAGGAAGGAGCATCAACTTCTTTTCAACCCCGACATGCATGATCTCTGCCTCCTCCAAGAAGGAGCTGGAATATCTGTCGGGCAAGTTTGCTTGCAAGGATGACTTGTCTCCTTGGTTCCTCCTTGTTTTCTGATCTTAATTTTTGGATGGCTAAGGAAAGTCTCCCATGACAAGTGTGGTTTTCTAGAAAATACTCATCTTTCTATAACTATATTTTAAAAGGAGAGGAGTGGGAAGTGCTTCCCTTTCACCTGGCAACCCAATGCATTGAATATACACCACATATATGAGTAGGTTCTAAAGGTGGTTTGTACTTGATTGGTTCCAGCTGCTCTGAGATCAGACATCATACATTAAAGTCAAGTTAATGGACACAGTCTCTCACCAGAGCTCCCACTTTTGCTGGGTTTCAGATCAGAAATGGAGGTTGGAGACCACTCCTTGTGACCTTATTTGCAGAAAAGTTGATTTACTAGGAAAGCTGATATACCAGCATGATCAACTATATCTCTTCATGTATCAAATAAGGCCTCCAGTTCAACTCTGTCATTTAGTTGGGCTCCATAAAGACATCTGTCACCTCTCTCTTTCTCTTCTTCACTAAAGCTTTGCTAAGAAGGACAATTTAGATCTCCTGTGAATTAAAAATCTTCTTGAATAATGCCCTACTGTATTTTACTCTTGTAATAACATGCTTTAACTGAATCTGATTTTCCAAACTGTTCAATAGCACCTTGTTATTTGGCTCATTGCAAAAGACTCTCTAGTATTAACACATTTTCCAGGGAACTTTTCTGCTTCCTGTTGGTGCATGGTGGGGGCATGGATGTGCGAGTCCCAGCAACTCTCCACCACTATCAGGTGAGCTTTACGATGCTGTCAAGTATTTCATCACAAAGATGAAGTTCTGACAGGACTGAGGTCATGTGTACCTATTAATGCCAAACCCATACACTTTAATCTCCTTCACATCTCTGCCTCCGCAACCTGCCACTACTGCTACGCAGCATGTTCTCTTCAAACTCAAAAATCGCCTGTCTGTTCAGTAAAATCGGACTTATCTGAGAATGTAATCCAGTGTACACTTACTAGGTTAGCAGCCTCTAATGAGGGTTCCAATGCTTGCTGATAACTGCTTCAACAGTAGATGTCCTGCATCTGAGGGATTCTGTCTCAACAAATGGAGCTTGGTAGGCGCCTTGGGTCAGCAAAATCACAATGGCCATGTATGTGCTTCCCCTTCCAAAGAGAATGTTGTATTTTAGAATCTCTTGAGGTAAACTTAAAAAAAACAACAACAAACCCTCACCTGTGACTTGGATGGTTTTGGCTTATGGTTTTGCTTTTTGCTTAAAATATTCAATCTTGAACAGTGTGTCTCTCTGCACAAACTGAAAATCAGAGTAGATCTCTACCTTGGATTCTCTATGACACTGTTGTGGATCTATTCCTTTAAGATTCTTATAAAGGCTATTGTTCAATTGAAAATAGAGGGTCTACGAGGCACATCCTGAATATCCATAAAAGGCTTTTTGAAAAGATCACCTTAAATCTTTCAATGTCTTTAAAAGGGTTTTGCAGTCACACACTTTGCTTTATATTTACTCTAAATTCCCATTATCTTCCTTCATATTTAACCTAACAGTACCCTAAATATTTGCCCTTCATATTTACCTTTTCCTGACAGCACCCTGGATTTGACCTTTGCCCTAAGGCTCCTTGCTTTTGGAGTCTTTCGAATCTTATTTTCAAACAAGGGCCATTCTTATTTGTTCTACATTCTGCTTGGAAGTGGGATGTCAGTAGAGGCTGCTCACCTAGTAACTGTACACTAGATTACATTCTCTAATTTCTTCTTTAGCTCATATCTTTTTATCTTCATTTTATGACATGCAGCTAAAAGAAATTAGCCTAGAAATATCCTTAGCCAGATCAATTCATTCATAGAGACATTTCTATTTTCTGTAGGTGATGATTTTCCCAAACTTTCCACCACTATATATCCAACATCTTATTCTATCTTCTAGCCCCCAATAACATTTCTCATACCCTCCTTCAAGCCTTCACTGATAGCTACATTGCAGCTCAATGGTCGTGGTAATGCCTACTTTCGGGTAACAAAATATTACTCCTGCTACATAGCAAATTCACCTAAAATCGATCAGTAAAAAATAACATTCATTCTGTTTTGCTCATGATTTTGTATGACAGTAATTTGGGGCAGGACTCAGGTGAACAGATCCCACCTGAAGGACTACAGACATTTGAAGGCTCGACTAGGCTGGATGTCCAAGAAGGCTCACTCTCATGGCTGGCAGTTGATGCTAGCTGTCCATTGGGAGCCCAGCTCAGCTGTCAGCCAGAACATACAGAGATGGCCCCTACATATGACATAGCTTCCCCAACATCTTGGTGACTTTGGATAGTTGGATTTCTTACATGGAAACTCAGGACCCCAAAAGTCAGTGTTCTCATGAGCAGGGTGAAAGCTGTATCACCTTTTGTGATTTGGCCTCAGAGGTCACAGAACATCAATTGTACTCTAGTAGTCAAAGTAGTTACAAACCCATGCTGATTCAAAGTGAGGGAATGTACACCCACCTCTCAATGTGAGGAAAGTCTAAGAAGTTTGCAGCCATTTTTAAAAACCCACAAGGGGCCTTGCTGTCTTACTTTCTCTGGTATCACCACCCCTTGTGGTAATGCCAGAAATGCAAAGGGTGCTCTATAAGTGTTTGTTGAAATCATGGATTTTGGTAAAGAAAGGAAAGGAAAGTGGGTGATACTACAACTAGTGAGACAACATTGAGGTCTTTATCCCTGGGACCTTCAAGAAGAGAAGAGACACTATTGGCTACTTGGGGTGATGTAAGCACTCATTTGTCTAAAAGCAAAGGGCTGACCTCGTGTACATTTCTTTTTTTTTTGGTCCTTTTCATTTTTTGAATATTCTAGGCCCAAGGGAAATTCATAATTATCAGAATTTTTATTTGAATTTTTGAATAACAGTCAGGTTCCCATATTCCAAAAGCATGTAGAGTTATGATAACCTTATAGCAGTCTCAAGAAACATCTGGCAAGCAAGTGATCTGGAAGAACTATGGATGCTCTCCCAGTTCTTTATTCCAGGGAGCAACACAGATATATAGTTGAACATCTTTTTCTGTTCCATGTTATTTTATGTATAGAGTAGAGTGTTTTTATTCTTGTGCCACAAAATACAGAGGAATTCTTCATGTGGATGGGAGCAGCTATAGGAATATTATATACCAAGGCCAACTATCTAGACTCTGAGCTATGATTAGATTCAGTAAATGCCCTTCTTACATATCATAAGCAAGATAAAAAAAAACCACCTTAAAAACATTGGTTATTGTTTCTTAGCATCCCCACCTAACAAGTTACCATATTTATAAGTAGAAATATCTTCTGAGAAATGTCAGGCATCTTGTTTGAATTCTTTGAAACAAAACAATTTCTGTGATGCAAGTATAGTGATGCCAAGAAGTCCATCTGCCCCCCCAGAATTCCATCCTTTAAATACTTTGTTATGGCAGCACAAAAGAACACAATGAGTTATGTTTAGAGTGTCAGTCTTCCATCTCTGGGCTAAAAGGATTAGGTCTAAATGGCACATCATTACATAAGATTGCATGAAAATGTTTCTTTTGTCCTTAAAATACTTCATGGTATTTTATAAATAGCCAAAAGTATTAATTGGACTGAAAAAAAACATTCAGAAGGCCTTAAATAGTACATGTGTCAGGCATTCTAATTTATGTGATTATTTTTCACCCAAAAGTCAGGAAACTTTTCAAGTACAATCATTTGTTGGACATGGTAGGGGTTGAGGAGAGGCCGTATATGTGGTGGTTAAAAGCATAGATTTTGGAGTCAGTCAGATCTGTTGTAGCCTCTCTGGTCACTAAGTGTGACTAGGAAATTTACCTAACTTTTCTTTGGCTTATTTTCCTCCTTTGTAACATGGAGATAAAAATATTCACCATCTAAAGTTGGCTTAAGGGTTAAATGGGATAACGTAAGTAATCCACTTATCTTTGCTTGACACAGAATAGCTGCACAGTTAACAAGCATATATTTTTGATAAGTTGTGTGTGTGTGTGTGTGTGTGTGTGTGTGTGTGTGTGTGTGTGAAAGGAGGAGGGAGGGGAGAAAGGAAGGAGAGAGGGTGAGAAAGGTAAAGAGACTGATGGAGAAGAAGAGAAAATATTTTGGTGAGGGTGTATAGAGAACCTTGTTAGAAACAGTGTGGATGTGATGACGGTTATTTGCTGATGCTAATGTATTTGATGAAGGGATTTTGAATGTTGAATATGTTGGAATGGAACAGGAATGGAATATGAGGAAACATTTGGAGATTTATGTTACTTTGAGACAGTCACTTGTCTCCTATACATAGAACAAAGCAGAAAGTCAGAAACATTTCCCACTTCCTGCTCCCCATTCTGTTCCCATTTCAACCATACTTTCGTACCCCTTCCAGCACTTGTTCCCACCCAATGTCAGAGGTCTGTCCTTTGAACAAGATTCAGCTGTCCACTAGGTGAAAGAGTTGGAAAGCCAGCAGGCCATAATGATGTCACTGCAAATAACAGAGATATTTTCACATTATTATGGGAGGAAAGTCCAGTGTAATATACAGATAAAAATGGACTTTCCTAAGAAACAAGAGTTGGAGAAGGAGTGAAAGAAAGATTTTGAGGTGTGCAAGGCCTTTCCTTCCTTTTTAAATGAACTGGTAAGGTCATTTCTTCCTTTTTAAAAATATTTTTTATTATTTCAGAGAGGAAGGGAGTGGAAGAGAGAGATAGAAACATCAATGATGAGAGAGAATCACTGATTGGCTGCCTCCTGAACACTCCCAACTGGGGACTGAGCCCACATCCCGGGCATGTGTCCTTGACCAGAATTGAACCGTGACCTCCTGGTTCATAGGTCGATGCTCAACCACTGAGTCACGCCAGACGGGCAGGTCATTCCTATTTTTAACATTATATGTTGGGCCATTTGGAAAAAATACATTCAGTGACATAATGCAGTAATCTTGGCATTATTAATTAGAATAATAATTTCCATGGCTTAAGGATTATTTATATAATGGTTTTGTTTAAGTTCTGGGTTTTTCAATGCTTTCTGAAAAAAGAAATAGATTTGTATATTACCTTAACACAAGTCTGCTTGAAAGCAATTCTAACACCCTTCAAATAACCTTTTAAAATATTACTCATGAATCTAGGCACTTCATAAAATGTTTCCTGTTTTTCATTTCCCTAAGGCTAAAGTGACACAATTATTAGCTTTTGATAGAGTTAAACAATAACCACCTATGCTTACCTCTGTGAAGAATGGAAAACAAATATACTTTGAAGCGTTGTAACAGTTGAAAAGATTCCCATACTTCAGCTCTTTCTTATTTTCCTTTTTTCCTGGAAGAGCACAAAAGAATTAAAAACTAAATTTCTAAATACATTTTTTCTCTATTTCAGTGCAGAATGTTAACATTATCATACTTTCTAATGGGGACCCTTTTTGATTCTGTATAGTGGTTACAATGTGCTAGGTAACATTCTAAATGCTGGGGATGTTCCAGAAAACAAAACACCAAAATCCCTGCCATCATGGAGTTTGCAGTCCAGTGGGAGGAGACAGAAGAGGACCAATATTTATAAATATAGAATGTGGTGATAAATGATAAGGAGAAAATTAAGGCAGGAAGAGACTAGGGAGTGTCAGTGGGGTTGGGCAGGGGTTGTGATTTCGGATAGGATGGCCAGAGAAGGGCTCTTGAGAAGATGACATTTAAGGAAAGATGTGAAGGACGTAGAGGAGGAGGCCATGTTTTACGTAACAGCAGGCCAAAGTGGAGTCAGTCAAGGGTAGAGTACTGAGAAATGAGAAGTAAGAGGTGGCCAGTCTGGGAGTCTATCATAAGAACTTTGGCTTTTATGCCATTACATTAAATGGCATTATAAGTATAAAATGAGAAGCCATTATAGGTATGTCTGCATCTGCTTGTCTCTCAAGATTTGTTCACCACTCTTGTCCATCCAGTTCTCTGACCCGGGGAAGCTGAACTGTATTTTCCTGTTTCTCCTCATCATCAATCACATTTCTTCCTTTTGACTACCTTCCCCCTCTTTCAATAATCCATGTGTCCCTCCTGCCAGGGAAGCAGAGACCAGATGCCTGTGTTTCTCAGCAGGTCTCAACAGCGGACCTGAGCTTGCCTGTGTCAGTGCTAGGAACCTACTAAAATGCAGATTCCTTGGCCTCACTCAATTCCATCAGGATTGCTGGGATTGGGGTCCAAGAATCTGCATGTTTAAACACTTCCTAGGTCAGTTCTTTCTTTCTTTCTTTCTTAATATATTTTATTGATTTTTTTACAGAGAGGAAGGGAGAGAGAGTTAGAAACATTGATGAAAGAGAAACATCAATCAGCTGCCTCCTGCACACTCCCTACTGGGGATGTCCCCGCAACCAAGGCACATGCCCTTGACCAGAATCGAACCTGGGACCCTTCAGTACAAAAGCCAGTTCTCTATCCACTGAGCCAAACCGGTTAGGGCCCTACGTCAGCTCTTTCTTAATGTGAGGCTTAAACATTACAATCCTAGATCATAGTAACAGCAGCCTTCTGATGGGTATCCAATAAATTGTACTCATTTTTTTTTCTTAGCTCCAAATACAGAAACTTAGAAATATTTGGTTTGGCTCTACTATATTTTGACTATTATCATCTGCTAAATTGGTTTATCTTTATTCAATGCTTATAAAATACTTTATTTTGTGAAATATTTCATCATTAAGTATATCCATAAGAACCATTTTTCACACTCCTCATCCACTTGTGTCTTATGAGACTTGATAACTGGTTTCCAAATTTATAAACTGTGAAAGAATTATCTGTGATGTCTATGTATTTTTGTTTAAGAGCACTGATTTTATTTTTATTTAAATTCTAATTTTCCCAAGATGAATCATTTTCAACGTTATATTTGAATTAGAAATAAAGGTACTCTAAAGTTACTTATAAATGTCATATACATTTTCAACTGTTCAAGTTGGCAGCACTGAACTTTGAAAACCTTCAGAGTTATGGAAGGAAAATGCGTCTGTGGCTTAGACTGTTGCAGAATCTGTGGCGAGGAATCCACATTTCCCAGTAGTTTGTACAGCGTTGCTCTCACATTACGCCCAGTCTTCTGTGAAGAGACACTAGATTGATGTTTCCCAGAGTATTTCTGTTACAGACTCCAGAGTTCGATGCTTTTAAACAAATACTGTCCTTTCATTTTTTTTTGCATATTTCATAGGTTAATTTCCTTGTACCAAAATTTGCTATTTTAAGATACTGAGGCCCCCCAAAAAACTTTCAGAAATAAAGAACAAGGGAGGCACTGCCATGTACTAAGCAGATAATAATAAATATCTACCTGAGTAGCTGAATCTAATCCCTCTGAAGACTGGTTCATTTGGCCTCTTACTAATAATTTAAAATTCTTTCCTAGCAGAGAGAGGGTGTGGTATTTTGATTGAGGGAGCTGCATAATGGATTTGGCTGAGACCAAAGGTTAAACTTGCCTTTTAAGCTGGAAAGGATCAGATGGAGTCTTTATGGCCCATTCTGGCTGGACTGTGTTCACAACGAATACTCAAACGCATGCATTTCCTCTCAAATATTAGGGTTTGCAGCTGCTGGTTAAAAATACATCCAAATGGATACCAAAAGCTGGAGCAAATAGTCCATACATTTTAAGGATATGAGAAGAAAGGCTTGTGAATCTTTTAAATATATGTTTTATTGATATTTTTACAGAGAGGAAGGGAGAGGGATAGAGAGTTAGAAACATCGATGAGAGAGAAACATTAATCAGCTGCCTCCTGCACACCCCCTACTAGGGATGTGCCCGCAACCAAGGTACATGCCCTTGACCAGAATCGAACCTGGGACCCTTGAGTCCGCAGGCTGATGCTCTATCCACTGAGCCAAACCAGTTAGGGCAGTGAATCTTTTAATAATTACGTTGCACGTAACAAAATGTCTTACAATAAAAGAAATTCCTGCAGAATTTCTGTTTCTCTATGCCTTTGGTTAAATTGTTTAAGTCAATGTGTTTAACATGAGTGCATTTTTCAGAAAGATAAATTTCCCACTTTTAAAAAATAATTGCACATTTTTGTTAGTAAAAGGGCATATAAAAGCTCTAAATATTAGATGTACTAAATGGTAGATGAAGATTAATCTACACAAAAAGAAAGAACATTTTCTATTATGCACCTCAAGAGGCTTTGTTTACGTTACTTTACATTGTTATATAAGGATTATATTGGATTTTGGAAATCCTAAGTCTGAAAAGAGCCCTGAAAGTTATTTAATTCAGGAACTCTATAGTCAACAACAATGCTAATAATATAGCTAAGCTTTTTGTGCATTTACCAGCTGCTGGGCACTGTTTTAAAAAGCTTCACCTATGTGATCTGAGTGAACCGTTAGGACATAAATATTAACTTCATTTGACAGATAAGGGAACTGAGACACAAACTGTTTAACAGATCTGCCTGAAGTCAGCACTGGCACGTGGAAGAGTCGGCACAAGAGCTGAAGAAACACTTGTGAAATGATCCCAGCCAGTTCTACCCATGAAAAGTGTACACAGCTGTTGAGAGTGTGATTTGAAGGTGCCAGAAGGTCTAACCAAATACATCGCCTTCAACAGTTTACAACACTGTTTTAAATTCCCACCAATAGAGAGTGCTTTGTATGAAGACAATGCCTTCAAAAGGCTGTATCTTTAAAAATATTATCTAAGAATTGCCCATTAATGATAGCAAGACAAAGTTGACACATTTTAGGGAGATCTGGATGATAAAAGGAGAAAACAAAAGAGTTGTTGAAGGCAAATACCACAATATCCATACACTCTTGGTTAACCTTGGCAAGTGGAGGGGTGGTAAAGACAAAATTCACCCCCTTGGCTTCAGCTATAGATGGAAATTATCCATTTTCAGCTGCCTTCTCATTTGGGAGATAGAACCATACCAGATAGTTAAAACTTTACTATTTGCAATGGTAAAACTCGGCTAACAGCACAAATTATGTATATTTTCCTCACCACTTCCCTTTTTTAACAAAGATTCCTATTAGATGTCTCACATATGAATCCTAATTCATGAAATTGGATATATGAAATTTCCAATATATATGTGAGAATGCATAGACCCTAAGCATTGTCCAAAGATTTCATCATATTCTCATAAGTATATATGAACCCACAAAACAGCACAAACTGAACCTAGCCCATCTGCACTTCTTACATATTCTCTAAAATTAGTGTCTGCTTTAACAGCTAAGAGAGCATATAAGTGTTTCGAATTATGTACCCTAATGAGTATCCAGGGCTACATTCATGCTGATATTTTAGATAGCCAAATATGGTATGCAAAATGACCACGACCAGGATAACATTACATGCCACAGGCTTGCTATCATTATCTTTCACATTTTTTACTGTGTTTCTGCAACAATGGATGCAACTATTCAGGATTGGAGCTTTAAGTAAATAATATGCCACGGGGAAGTGAGACAGGCATGTGGATAAAAGTTCTTGGGTTAGGCAATTGGAATGAATAGTCAATTAATAAAAAATGCTTTTCAAAATGAACATACTGATCTGACATTCTCACTGAGCTATTAGCAGGTTCATTTGAGTTCTTAAAAAATTTTCTTTACTCTGTGTTTAACAACAAATGTGGGCCAATTGCTGAGTTAATTGAAAAGGATTGTTTTCTTGTTGCCAAGAAACGGCACTTTCTTACATTATGCAGGCTATTATGTGCACAGATCAAGCCTCCTGATTTTTCTTTGAGGGTTTAAGAATATAGGCTGCTCTGATTTAGTTCTGTCTGGAAGAGAGAAGCGCAAATCAAGAACACTCTCAGGGGTGCTGTGTTGTTCCATTTCCATTTACCAGGTAAGATTTGGATTTGAAAGTACTACCTTGTTCCTCATGCCTAACTTTTCCTAAATCACTTACATGCTTTTATGTTGAGTGAATGAGTAGATCTAAATGAGGCTTTACTTGGGAGAATTTAGAATCATTCTAAGTTGATTTTTTTTTTCCTAGCTGAATGTTCTGAGGGAAAAAAAGTGTAAAGATCATAATAGACGTCCGTGAAACTGGCTGGAGAGTTTTTTTCTTCTTGATTTCAGAGTAGTAAATACATGCAAAGCAAGAAGCTGTGAGTGTGTTTAGAGTTGAAATAGCAAATCATTGCCATGGGAGCAAATGTTATTTCTATTTGGAGCAAAAATTTCAAATCTTGTCTGACTAGTTCCAACTGAGAAATGAGCTTTATATCTGTTAACTTCTTAAGGAAAATATGTTTATCTTATGTAGAGCTACATCACATGTCTCTCTTTTCTTAAAAAAAAAAACTGTATTTATCTCTGTTGGCTATTTTCTTTATGATTTTTGCCTTAAAGATGAAGATAAATCAGGGTCCTTGTATTTGGATAGTGCTGGGTCCTTGTACTCTGTTCATGAAGTTTACACCTTACCTAGAAACAAATACACAGTTCCCACAAAAATGGTAATAAGTCACACCAGGTATACACACAGACAAAAAGTCACTCTTCTTCCTCAGGAAGGAAAATAGCATTTCTTGACTCAGTTAGTTACTCCTGGGCTCACCAACGCAGGGCTCATTCTATCTAGGTAATAATGTGGGGCAAGTGCTTGAGAAGGACTTTGTGAGATGTTTGCTGAATCAAATCATCCTCCCACTCTTAGTAGTTCCTCCTCACATAGGCTTAGGTTGAACTCTGCAACCCCATGAAGCTACACTTACAACATCACACAATTTATAGACTGTCTGTTGAAAACAAGTGTTTTCCAATTTGCAGAGGAACCTAGTTGAGTGCTGTTATTGGCCCTTTCTTTCAGTCATATTTTACCTCTTCTCTTCCTTGATTCTGGGTTTCGTAGGAATATATTTCCTTTACAGGGAAGAGCATCAAAATGGATACAAGTCAGGTCAAATACTTGTTGTCTCATTAGGCAAGTTTCCATTCGTTCAGAGTTTGAAGAAACATGAGTATAAATATGGCCTGAGTAATACGAATCCTGGTTGAAGCTGGAAAGAAATTACAGCATGCCTTTACCTGATAAATGATTTGGGTTTTCCACAATGCACCAATGCTCTGGTAAGCAAACTATTATGTGAAATAATGTCGATGAAGTAATAGTTGAATATGACTTGCAATCCATCTATTTATTTTTAATTTGTTAAATTGGAGTCTTTAACTCCTATATATTTTTTAATTAACTGAAAGAATCACAGTATCATCAGCTATCACAAATCCAATATTTACATAGCAGTAACATTGAAGCAGCCCATTTAAATAAGTGCACGGTTTTAGTTATGAATACCTGGTGTGACTTAGTACCATTTTGGTTGGAACTTTGTATTTCTTTCCAGGTAAGGTATAATTAAACAATTCTGTTCTGGTTTACATTCCTTTCTTTACCTTGTCAAAAGTGTTCTTTGCCCTGAAAATATACTTTGATATTATTGGTACTATGGTGCTTAAAATATCTATGCTGGTAAACTTTTTGCTTAGTCATTTTTGCAATTATTGGAGCAAAGTGGCAGGTGAATATGTGGGACAGGTGGAGTGGAGCAAAAGTCAGACTGATACAATATCTTATAGGTAGATTTCTGAACAGACCTAGCACACCATTTCTTCTGTGTCATGTTAACTAACTATAAAGGAAATATTTAATAGTGAACAAAATCTTGACTTTATCTGATAACTATTTTTAATTAAACAAATATTAGGTATTTGTTGAAATATTGATTTGCTTCTCTGTGGATTAAAAATTATGCAAAAATAATGATGTCCATTTAGGTTAGTATGAAAATCAGTCTATAAAATTTTCGTTCAACCTTAATTAAGAAGATACCGAATTGCACTGATTTAGATCTCAGTGACTGAAATACCATGAAATGTTAGACTTGTAAGGTCACTTATTGATTATTGAATCTAATGGCTCTGAAACTTTATTTTGAGGAGACCTATAACAATGGTGAGTGTGTAAAGGTGGGGGGAGATGGTTAAATGGTGATGTAGGAAAATAAACTATTTCAAACAGCCCATACTTTTTGAGTTTGTCTGCAAGAACACAGCCAGAGTATTTCCTTTGTGGAAATAAAGGTGCATTATATTAATAGGAATGTTCTCATCTATAATTCAAGAAACCGAGAGGAATAGAAGATTGATTTGCCATATCTTAGAAGGTTTTAGACAGTCAACGGCTGCCCCCAACCCCCAGCACATGCTCCCCCTCCCCCCGGTCTGTGTCCATTGGTTATGCTCAGATGCATGCATACAAGTCCTTTGGTTGATCTCTTACCACATTTCTTTCACTGTTGTAGAATTATTTTAGGGATCTTTACTAAGTAGCTTAGCAATTTTTTTTAACATCACCTATTTTTTTTAAATTGGTATTATTTTATGGTACAACTCTTCAACATCATATCAAAGATTTCTAAAAACTTTGTACTTTTGATTGCTATTTTTCCCATACTCTTTTGATATGAAATTTACCTAACTTTAGGGAGTTCAGAATAATATATAAAATAATACTTTCTTACTCTCTTCTTAACTAAAATGGACTTTCTAATGTTAGGTCATTTGTCATGGAGAAGATATACACAAGATATTTTAGTAATTTTAATTCTGTTGTTTATTTATACACAGTCAGCACCAAACTTTATCTTGCTCTTAAGCCACGAGGGACATTATTTCCTTTTGTCCTTAACATTTTTGTCCATGTAGGATTTTTAACTCCTCAACAGCAATGATATGATTTTTTAAAAAAATTATTCTGGTAAGTTCCTTTTTCTACATTTGTGTGGGGAAGGGAAAATTTTTCCCTCTTTTCATTCTTACTTATGCTAGCTAGTCTAATAATAAAATGAGATGAGACAGATTTAGAGAAGAACATAGCCAAACTTAATTATGTATGTACATATGGGGGTTCCATAAAAATATGGGGCAGTTGAGGCTTATCTGCCATCTTGAGCTAAGGAGAAAAGTGGGGGTTAGTGGTTTGGGACTTCAAAGGGGAGGAAGTCAATTTACATGGAGATGGAAAAGCAAATGTTTGGTAAATACATGTTTGCTGGGCCATCTTTAACAATGGGACCCAGAGAGGACCCTGATCAAATGGGCCTTGCTAGGTTCCTCCCTGTCTATCACACTTAGTTCATATTAAACTACAGTTATCTGTGATGATAGCTCCCTTCCTGGTGCAGGTCCTGCATCTAAGTTCTTTTAGGCAGTTAGGGGGGAGATGAAAGGTTCTTCTTGAGCCTTTCCTTTCTTAAAAGTAACCAGCTTAAGACAATTAAGATCTCCCCAAAGGCACATGTTGAGGTGGTAAACTATGCCCCTCTCCCTCATTTATCTATAAGTATTTCTAAAACCTGAAGATGTAATCTTTCTCCTGTTCCTTCTTTTTGGACAGTTGTTCTCGGTTTTGGAATGTCTGAAATTTTTATTTTTCGGTTGCAACCACACGGTTGGGTACTTCTGGTGTCCAGTGGGTAGAGGACAGGGATGCTGCTAACCATCCTACAATGCACAGGACAGCCCCACACAAAGAAGCATCAGATTCCAAACGTCAATAATGCCGAGATTGAGAAACTCAGCTTCACAGGCCTCATATACTGTATCATGGCCAACTGCATGATTACGTGTTAGAATTTTTGTTTTAGAACATCCTGAAATCTCATATGCCTTCATTCCTTTTGTTTATAATTTTGGCCTATAGGATCACACCTAATTTTTAATTGACCTTTCTGGAATCTGCCTATATAAAGTCTAGGAATCATGATCTTACTGGATTTTCCAGTAATCCCATCTTTGATTGTTATCAGTACCAAAATGACAATGGTCGCATTATCTTTAAGCTCATGTCACGTCATAATTACTAAGTAACCGTTAGTCTAAATGACTCATAGTATTTCCCTCATTGCTTTTACTTGTGGCTAAGGAAGGGCTCATTAGGACAAGACAATACTATCATGTTTAATTACTGTGCTCCTGATTTCATGTCCAAACTCACTCTTCAACAATCATTTGTTTATTCTAGAGCTATTTATTCAACACCTATCATATTCCAGAAACCGTGTTATGCTGGGAATTTAGCAGTGACTAAGACAGAAACCTATTTTTTGTAGTGATTGCATTCTAGTGGAAAGCAGAAGATCCCAAATCCCGTTCCTTCAACCATTTTTCATCCTGGTCTATTATATGCTCAAAACGAAACAAAGCAGCAGAATCTGGTGCATTATAAATAGTTGCAAAAGCTTGTTGTTGTTGTTTTTCCCATGTAAACCCTCTATTTTTGATGGAATGCTCAAAACCTTTTCATTGATTTCTTTTTTTTTTTAATCCACACCCAAGGATCTTTTTCCATTGATTTTCAGAGAGAATGAAAGGGAAGCAGGAGGAGGAGGAGGAGGAGGAGGAGGAGCAGGAGAAGAGAGCTATGTGAGAGAGACATATCAACTGGTTGCCCCCTGCATGTGACCCCACCAGGGGTGGGGAGCAAACCTGCAATCGAGTTATGTGCCCTTGACCAGATAATGAACCTGTGACCCTTTGGTCCATGGGCTGATGCTCTAACCACTTAGCAAAACTTGCCAGGACTTCATTTATTTTTAACCTTCTCTTTTTGGCAGCTGTCTCTATTCTTAACTTGCTCAGTGTGCATTCTAGAGAAGACTGACTTCGAGGTAAATTTTGAATGAAGGAAAACAGAATGTTTGATGAATTAAAATGATGTTGGTATGAAAAGTGTCTGGCAGTTAGGGAGAAAAAGACTTAGAAGTAAAGATGGAAAATTGTGAGAGGAAGAGACCAATTGTGCCTGAAATCTATTTCATTTGCTAAGTCAAAGAAAAAGGGAAAAGGAAAGAGAAGAAAGGGAAAAGAAATAACAAAAATAAGGAAAGAATATTTCCAGTTTAACTGTACCTCTAAGTAATTCTTTTCCTCTGCTGGATTTTTCTGTCTCTGTTGAATTCTTCAGAATTCCTTACTTATTTTATCATTTACTCCTCAATAGTTAGGTAGTAAATTGGTCAATATTGGCCAATTTCATACTATCCAACCTAATATATGTATTATAAAAAACAAAACTTCTTTTCTCAAACATAATTTTATATGATAAAAGTCTGACATAACTTAATAATGCTGAAATGTAAATGTAGTGGCTGTTTAAAAGAATTATAAAAAGACACCACTAGAAAAATAGTTTAGTCATTAAGAGCCTTGAGCAGAGGTCAACAAACTATTCTGCAGGCCAAATCCAGCCTACCACACGGTGGTGTACAACCCATAGGGTAAGAATTGTTTTTACATTTTTTAAATGTTGAAAAACAATAAAAGAAGAATACTTCATGACATGAAAAATATATGAAATTCAAATTTCAGTGTCCATGAATAAAGTTTTTTTAAGACTAAACCAAGCTCATTCATTTACATATTGTCTTAGGCTGCTTTCCTTCTGCAAAGACAGAGTTGAGTATTAACACAAACTTTATGGCATAAAATACTTATTACTTGTCCCTTTGCAGTTGACCACCCATGTCCTAGAGTCAACCTTTTACATTCAAACACCAATGCAACCACTTCCTAGTCTGTGATTTAAGTAAGGTACTTAACCTTCGTGAGCTTCAGTTTACACGTTTTAAACTAGGCATACTTATAATACCTTACCAGATAATTATGAGTGTCTGGTACATCATAAGTACTCTATAAATGTTACTGTAATTATTAATATTCTTCCAGGGTGCCATTGTAAATTATTGGGGAAAAAATCTACAGAAGCTCATAGCTTGGTCAGTGGGGCTCAGTGATTGAGCATGGACCTATGAACCATGAGATCACTGTTAGATCTGGGTCAGGGCACATGCCTGGGTTGCAGGCTAGATCCCCAGTGTGGGGTAAGCAGGAGGCAGCCGATCAATGATTCCCTCTCATCACTGATGGTTCTATCTCTCTCTCTCCTTTCCTCTCTGCAATAAATCAATAAATATTGATAGAAACATCGATGAGAGAGAAACACTCCCTATTGGGGATCGAGCCCACAACCTGAGCATGTGCCCTGACTGAGAATCAAACCGGTCACCTCTTGGTTCATGGGTTGAAGCTCAACCACTGAGCCACACCGGCCAGGCACAATAATCAATTTTTGAATATATTTATTATATGTAGAATCATTTGTTCTATTACAATCCAGTTCAGTAAAGAAATTGCTACCCTTAGGTTTATATTTTTCTAATTTTAAAACTATATTTTAACCTATTTTTCTAATCTTAAAACTATATTTTAACCTAAAGTGTAGTCACTTATGCATATAGATGCATATATATGTGTGTATGTGAAAAATTTATTTATATTCCAATATTTATATCTGTTGTGTGTGTGTGTGTGTGTATACATAAACATATATATACATATATATATATATATATATTAAAAGCTCATGAAGCTCAGATGGGCAACAATTGCTCCGTCATCATTTAATGATATAACAACAGTGCCAGCGTTCTGTGGACTTAATATTAAATGCAACCACTTGCTCATTTGTTCATATAAATGATTATACTATTTACATCTCACTCATGCCACATGGGCCATTTCAAGTTAAAAATATTAAAGTTTCTAAATGTGCAAGTGTTAAGCTGCAAAGTAGGAGCTGTTTTCTCCCTGGGATAATGAACATCTGCTGAAACAATTTGTCCAACAGAGCAGTTGCTTCTGCTGGCTCTTTTTTTTTTTTTTTTTTTAAAAGAGAGCTCCGCCCCATTTTCCAAAATCTCTACTGTCATTGGACTTTCCTTGGACCTTATCAAGAATGGCCCCTGTGTATGCCCAGCTGGCATGGCTCAGTGGTTGAGGGTCGACCTATGAACAAGGAGATCATAGTTCGATTCCCAGTCAGGGCACATGCCCAGGTTTCAGACTCAATCCCCAGTAGGTGCTGTGCAGGAGGTGGCCAATCAATGACTCTCTCATCATTTATGCTCCTATCTCTCTTCTCCTCTCCCTTCCTCTCTGAAATCAATACACACACACACACACACACACACACACATACATACAGTGGCTCTTTTTTTTTTTTTTTTTTTAAGAAATGGAAAAAGGATCATTGTTTAACTTCAACTCTCCTCATCTTCTACACCAAGAAACAGTTTCTCTTAGGACTAGATAGTTCTAGGATTTAGAAAAATAAAGGGGCTTCAACTTTGTATTTATTTTTTCCTCTTTTCAAGTAAGGGTAAGTCGAATCTTACTTTGAGTGTCATACTCTTTATGTTCCCTTCTAATTTGAATCCTGTTTGAAAGACCACAGGCTTTTCTACACAACTTACGATTTCCGCAGGGAACTGAGCCCTACAGCACCTTCTGAGAGAGGCTGGGAAGGTGGGGTAGTGGTTTATCACACAGCAGAAAATGGGTCAAGTTTTAAATTCAAAAGGCTTTTCAGGGAATAGCTCAGATCTATTACTTTCTGTGTGCAAAGTCAGAGGGGTCTGGAGGGAAGATGATCCAAAGTCTTGAAAATGAAATAAGATGCTCCCCACACTAAAATCCACCAGCATCCTAGAGATAATGGGTGGTTAAATAGCACCACTGATAAACTTCAAGTCCAGGATTTATCAGCCAGGTCACCTCTCCAGCTTTTCTCCATTGGTTTCCCCCAGGGAAAGCAGAAGAGAGGACACTTCAAGCACTTAGCTTTACAATGTGTACTTAAGAAGTCAGTGGGTAGTAACTATTAGAGTTCTCTGGGCAAAGCAGCTTCAATGAAAGGTGCTTCTTTTGTTTCCTCACTTTGAAGTAGAGCTTCTGGCCCTTGGGGGATTAAACCATGAGTCACATCTGAAATGAGGAAGGAAAAGTGTTGTCAAATTTCATGTTGATTCATAACAATAAATGCAGCGAGTGGTTCACAGTATTTCACTGGGGCAGGGAGAAACGGGAGACCAGAGAATTAAATTTGAGCATGGAAGAGTTGCTCTTTGTTATAAACGGTGGCAGAACCTGGCTGTTTTTCACACAGAATGAATTCTATCATTTAGAAATTATTCCTGATTTTTTTTGTGTGTGTTTTTTCAATTACTGTTTTTGTTCATAAAATGGTATAAGAAGAAAAGGTTCAGCTACCAAGTGCAAAATGTTTTTCCACCTGCTATGTATTTTGCCAGCTAGTTAAAATCTTTAGCATTCTTCAGTACAAGGCCCTACGATGACTGTGGGGAGGAGGGAAATTTTCCTCTGTTAGAATCTTTTGGATGATAGTCAAACACTTCTGTAATTTCCTTTACCATTTTTAGCTCCTTTTGGCATCACTTATTTCAAGTATGCCCCTGGAATGTCAAGAAGATGCCAGATATTATTTTGCATGTTGTATTTTAATATAATATCAATCTAAAGTTGTTCCTAGAGACTTCAAAATTAGACTGCTTCTTTCTTATCTTTTAGCTAAAAGAAAAGCTCTAAATAAAACGGAATGGAGCTTTGGGTCAGTCTCCTACCTGTGAAAGTAGATTAGAAAGGAATTTTTATCCTTCAGCTACAGGCAGGAACAGATTGACATGTGTGGACATGAGGAGGATTGAAGATTGAGGAAAACCAGAGACAGTCTTATCACTTTAGGTATCAAATGGTCCAAATATTTGGACCAAAGCCATGACTTCATTGGACTTGTTTTGTGCTGGATATTGGCCTTTGAGTCTTCCTTATTTAAACTGTTTAGAATAATGATTCTGGCAATACTCTGGAATAATTTCTATGGTTATTTCCTCAGTGAAATAAGCCTACCATTAGAAATTCTAGCATGGCTGGCTGGCTATTCTAATTCTCTGAAACAAGCATGTGAGATTTGTTGTGTTGGCGCCTAGAAGGAAAGAATGATAGAGCAGGGAGAGACCTCATGAGACCATCTTATTCTAATGTATTCGAAAGTCATTCAAAATAGGTGGTTCTTTAGTCAAAGGTTTCCAAGGTATTTGTTATACAGGCAATTGCAGTATGACTAGGCCCATAACAATAAAAGAGGGTTGCTTGCCGTTCTAATCAAGAATCATAGCAATATCAAACAAAGGAGGAATTCTTTCCTAAGAAGCTTATGACTAATTCAGGTCTCTACAGGCATTCCAGGAACAAGATTCTTTCTGGTTACCAAGATCATAAGTGTGATTTTGGCCCAGAGGCTTTAAAACCAAAGCATGTTATGTTGTGTCTCACTTGTTCTGTGGGTCAGTTCCTCTTTTCTTTCCTATGCTCTAGGTTTTGTTTTCTATCCTTATTATATTGAGAAGCAAGTACAAGTATTTTCAGTTGGTTTACCTGAATTCATCTCTTATAGGACCAACATGTTTGAACTAACAATCACAAAAAAATAAGTAACATAGAAAACATCCCTGCTCTATATTTTCTAGCTCTTCTCCCACTTTTTTTTTATTTTTTATTTTTAGCTTTGTGAACTTGGAAAAGTCATTTAAATTCTCTGGGTTTCAATTTGCTCTTCTGTATAAAACAAGAAATTGAGTCTAGATGACTGAAAGAGTCACTTTTAGTCCCTACTGTCTATAATCCAATCTATTATAAAGCAAAATTGTGACCTTTATTATGAAGAAAAGACAGTGGGAGGGAAACACGTTAGGAATTTTTTCTCAATTCTCCCACTGCCACAAATGCTACAAACGACTGAAATTGGTGACTTAAAACTTTATTAGCTATTTTAATTATTTGGGTAAAGTTGCACACAAAGCTTATGTGTTTGAAAGGGGGAGAGAACCTAAGCTACAATCTTATTTTTTCCATTTTTGACCAGTTTCAAGACTGGGAGCCTGTTTTATTTTAGAATAAAATGCTTAATAATATCATGTGCTAGTTTCTTAGGAAATAACAGCTAACTAAAATTAACATTAGTTTTGATGTCTTCCTTCCAATTAATAAAATATAACTTTTCATTTTTTTTCTCCCATATTTTTGTGATAAACGTGCTCACTCCTGCAAATGCCCAACATTTCTTTCTAAAACTTCTTCATTGAAATCCACCCCCAAATTTCAAAATACTCAGGGAGAAAATATTGCTAAAGATTTACTTTTAATGATTCGATTCCATACACAAACAAAAAGAATATTTTCTCTTAGAGTCCGACTCCTTACCTATGGCTTTGAGGGTAGAGAAAGGAGGAGAATATTGTATTGCTATTCTTGAGATTTCCTCAAATTCTAGAGATAACGTTGATATGAGAAAACCATTGGAGAGCTCGGATAATGAAATATCAAATTTTGGTTAGACCGTGAAATTAACAGACTGGGAAAAGGAGCTAATATAAAAGGACTGGTTATGTTTCATTTCCTGAATTTTTATGTCTAAAAACAAAAACATTTGTCCACTTCCCATTTTGTACAGCTATTGCAAAAATTATCTGCCGATGAAGATCTTAAAGATGTGAGTTTTACTTTAAAGTTGTAGGTGGAAAGGCTACTCAATTTATACCAAATTGCCACTGTCGACTTGGTTTCCTGGGAAAGATCAAGGGGCATATCTTGTCTATTAGATGATGTTAGAATCAGCCTTAGTGACAAGTTAAATCTTTCAATTTCATTTCAATTGTTACCTGCTTCGTAGGGCAGTGCTGACAGGTTTGGGTTAGCTCACTGACACCACGGACCTTTGCAAATAATTGTGCATGGACAGATAAGAGTTGCAAGAAGAGCTGGTAGCTAATTACAATGCTCATGTTTGTAGTTTTCTATCACAACTGAAAAAGTAAATTTAATTTTAAAATTTCCACCGAATCTATAAAAACCTGATTTATGCAAAGTTAAAAAAAATCATATCCAAGATATAAAATCAACATAATGTAAATAGGTTTATACCTTTTCCTGGCAGAACACACAAATTCAGAGGATAATCTAAACCAAGCATCTGCAACTTTAAACTTAAAAAAGCCACTCATTTTCCAGTTTTGTCTTTATAGTAAATTCTGTGGTGGTAACCATAGAGCCAATAACCTAGCAAATACAGTAATGTCTGTGAAAATCACACATGAAAGACATAATTTTTAAAAGGTTAGCCCATGAGGATAATTTTCAGGTACAATCATTTATCTTTTAAACTGCTCTGCTTCTAGGAGGTCTCTTTGGGGAATAATTCAAACAATAAGAAAACAAACTTTAAAAAATTAGATAATTCATTCCAATATATTTTTCTTCACAATATATTTTACTGCTTATTAGATATTCCAGGGAAAATGTATAGTTTTTTCACACTAGAATTTAGACATTTTCATTAGTTCAAGAGTCGTAATTAAGAAAAACCTATACCTTGCTGAGCATTAAGAAATCATAATATTAAAAATTGTACAGTATTACTTTCTTTTCCAGGCAGTATTATTGTCCTGTGTTCCAACACTCAGCTCTTTCACTTAATCGGGACATCTCAGATATGATACAGATAATACCAATTTTAATACTCTGAATACTGGGTGTGTATCTGAGATAACCTACATTCCCAAGTAGAGAAGTGCTGTCATTTTTGCATAGAAATGAAGAAAAAGAGTGGGGAAATTCAGAAGTTAGATTTCTGAAAAGATAATTTAAAAGATTCTCATTTAGGTGTTTACTCATGCATCAGCTGCCTGGTGGCCCTAGCCATCCAGTTTGCTCAGAACTGCCTTGTCTTACAATAGCTGGCCAGAAATGCACTGCTTTGGCCCCTACAGTGAGTCTCATAGAACATGAAAAATAACTTTCTTGTTTCCCTGCTGCTACTTCCCATCTTCCACCCCACTTCCCAGTAGATGTGGTGAATGTCAGGAGGTTTGTCCTCCCTCATTACTCTTTGTTCTCAGTTCCCACTGCTGTTGAACTATCTCTCCCACGTCCTTCCTCTTACAGCCGCCCTCTTTTGTCCATTCTGCATGGACCCAACTATGAAGCACATGTTTTTATTTGTTTCCCTGAAACACATTCACACCAAGCAGTTGGGTTAAATATTTGGGTGTATATTTTGGAATACGAGGACATTATATTACAGCACAGCAGGGCAAGTAATGGTAAAGTGAACATCGGACATCCTATTCATTGGTAGTACTTGCCACTAGGCACACTTTGCTCAGGACTGAGCTCCTGATGTCTTGCTGGTCCAGCAGTGTTAGGCCCCACTGCTTTTCCTGGTCTTGGAACACTTGAAGCATCCATCTCTGGCTGGAGCAAAACACTGTTCTTACCTTATTATGCAAGCAATATTTTTTGTCCAATTTTTAGCTCATTTTAGACAAGCTCCAAATGCAGAATCAAAGATGGCTCACCAAGATGTTTTTGCTAAACAAGGCATTTTTTTCCATGAGGATTTCTGCTGCTTGCTGTGGAGTTATCTGCTAGCCCCACCACCTACACACTCACACACACACACACACACACACACACACACACACGATTTTGTAGTACGTTTTACATTTTGAAGGCCATTCAGCCAACAGAGTATTAGGTTTTGAAGGGCCCTAGACAGAGATCTGGGATTCATTCCCATGTTTCCTTAATCCCTGCTAACCATATCCAAATTCCAAGTCCTGGGTGATTTTACTTGATACATCTTCCTGCTCTCTGCTGCTACCCTAATCCAAACCAGCAATGCCTTTTCACCGGGGCTTTCAAAGTAATTGAAAGATTAACAGGAGAAAAGTCTATTTTCACATTCAGGTGGGAGCACCCCATAAGAAGTAATTCCCTGAACAGCAGAGGAATAGGGTTACTATACCAGGTCAATGAAGGGGACGGGGTCAGGGCTCAAAGGATGGGAGGTTCTGAAAAGGCTTGTTGACACAGTTTTTTGGAATGTCCCAGTGCCCAAGACCAGTCACCTCCCTAACTCTCATAAAGTCCTGCTGTAGTCAGATAAGGGAAGTTCAGAGCAGATCTCTTTCTGCAGATATTTTCACTTTGGAGTAATCTTCATACCATTTTGGTGAGCTGTTGGTCCTTATACTATCTCCCTACATCTAGTCTTGTTCCACAAATCTGTTCTCCATGCTGTAACCACAATGATATTTCTAAAACACCAGATCATGAGACTCCATTTCTTAAAAATAGTTCAGTGACTTTGTGCTGCCAAGGATTATGATTTATAATCCCAGATTTACCACGTGCCTTAAAGCTTAAAGAACAAAAGAGTCCAATCATATACATCTAGCCTATATGGCCAGAGATTTACATGGCAGGAAAGGTAAGGCAAGATGGGTAAATTATGACCTATAAAAACATTAGTCTTTAGAGCCATCTCACGTTTTCTATTTATATTTTTCAGATTTTACTACTAAAATCAGTGCTTTGGGCACTGTGCCAGGTACCAAATCTGTCCCTCTTTCCTTTAGTTTTAATTAACATTTCATCCCTTTAGGGCCTTACTGAAATGCCTGGCTAAGTAAGTTCATAAGCTTATTCTTACGGTGTTAATAAGTTAATGTACTATGCATTTCTCATACAGTGTTTCTATTTTAATTATGTCCTTCATGACTTATTCCACAGGATGTCCTAGGAAAGTCATTGCAGACCCTGAGGCCACAAGCTGAGGAAATTTGAGCAAATGGGCTTTTGAAAATCTCTAAAACCCCAGGCTCTTGCTTGGCCTAGGAAGAGAACTGGCCCTGAAGGGAAGAATTCTATTGCCTTTGTATAGTCGGCAGGAGAGGGTTTTGTGCTATTCTGGATAACTTGTTACGCAGCACAATTCAGTGCACCAACGCTGGTATTCCTGTCCTGCTGTGGTTAGTTACTTACTTGAATCATCCATGTGCATTTTTAAAAATAGCTTTATTCATCGAGACGGCCCCAGTGATATCGAGACGGCTCCAATGAGGTTGAAACAGCCCCGGTGAGGTTGAAACAGCCCTGGTGAGGTTGAATCAGACTCAGTGAGGCTGAAACGGCCCCGGTGAGGCTGAAACGGCCCCAGTGAGGTTGAATCAGCCCCAGTGAGGTTGAGACGGCCCTGGTGAGGTTGAGGCGGCCCCTGTGAGGCTGAGATGGCCCCTGTGAGGCTGAGATGGCCTCTGTGAGACTGAGACGGCCCCAGGGAAGCTGAGAAAAATACCACATAAACTCACTCATTTATGGATAATAAGGACCATTATAGACTGAACAAAAATGGATACAGAGGCAGAGCAGCATTGAGCAGAAAGTCAAACTACAGTGGGAACCCTGGGGAGGGTTAGGAGGGGTAGGAGATCAACCGAAGGACTTATATGCATGCATATGAGAATAACTAATGGACACAAGACACTGGGGGGTGGGGGAAGCCGAGGGAATGTCAAGGGGCAGGGGGAAATGGAGACATGTGTAACACTCTTTGTAATACTTTAATAAATAAAAAAAATAAAATAAAAAAAATAAAAATAGCTTTATTCAGATATTATTTACATGTCGTAAAATTTACCCATTTGAAGCGTACCACTGAGTAATTTTTAGTAAAACTCGAACTTGTGCAACTGTCACCACTATCTAATTTTCAAACATTCTCAGTAGCCTGTACATATCAGTGGTCATTCCCCATTCTTACTCTGCTACCCCAACCTAACTTTAGGTAACAGATCATCTATTTTCTGGCTATAGAGATTTGCCTATTCTGGACCTTTCATATAAATGAAGTCATACAATATGTGACCTTTTACTGCTGGCCTCCTTTGCCTAGCGTACTGTTTTCAAGATTCATCTACGTTATAGCATGTATTGTAATACTTCACTCCTTTTTATTTCCAACTGATATTTAATTACATGGACTCACCATCATTTTTTATCTATTTATCAGTTGATGGACATTTGGGTTGTTTTCACTTTTTGTCTATTATGAATAGCACTGCTTTGAACATTAATGTACACATTTTTGTGTGAACATGTGTTTCCAATTCTCTTGGGTATATACCTCTTTGTGGAATTGCTGGGTCATATGAAAATTCTGTTTAACATATTGAGAAACTACCAAACTGTTTCTAAAATGGCTACACCAGTTCATACTCCCACCAATAATGTGTGAGGGTTCCAATTTCTCCACATCTTTGCCAACCCTTGTTATTGCCATCCTAGTGGGTGTGAAGTGGTATCTCATTATACTTTTGATTTTCCTTTTCCTAATGACTAATGATGTTGATTATCCTTTCATGTGCTTATTGTCTATTTATATATCTTCTCTGGAGAAATATCTATTTACATCATTTGCCCATTTTAATTGTGTTATCTTTTTATTATTGAGTTGTAAGAGTTCTTTATATGTTCTGGATATAAGTTGTTTGTCAGATTCATAACTTGCAAATATTTTCTCCCATTCTGTGCTTTGTCTCTTCACTATTTTGTTGGTTTCCTTAGAAGAATAACAGTTTTAAATTTGAGAAAGTCCAATTTGTCTGTTTTTTTCTTTTGTTGCTTATTCATTGAGAGTTATAGCCAAGAAAGCATTGCCCTAACCCAAGGACACAAAGGTTTACTTTATGTTTTCTTTTAAGAGTTTTATAACTTTAGCTTTTATTTTTAGTTCTAGGATTAATTTTAGATATATTTTGTATATGGAATGAAATCAGAGTCTAACTTCATTCTTTTTCATGTAGATATCCAGCATCATTTGTTGAAATTGCATGTGATTTTCCAACTACACTATGAACTTGTTATGTTAGCTCCCTATCACTGTCTTAGTAAGCAAATTCACCTCGGAAAGGCTTCAGATATCACTATTTGGTTCTGTACATTTGTGTGCACTCTACATCTCTTCATGCTTCTGAATATTTTGTGAGTATTGTTCTGTTGACTATCTCAGATGTTCAGTTGTATTTCTCTTCTCCAAAGCAAAGATAGCATTTACCATATTTCAGGTAAAGATTGGGTGACAACTGTTATAAGCAATTAACATTGACCTACATAGAGCTAAAAATTCATCCATTTATTTCCTCAAGAAAAATTTACTGAGTACCTATTATGTGCTATAAATATAATGCTGGGAATATAGTAATGAAGAAAATATAGACCATGTCCTCAAGGAACATGTTTTAGAGAGAAGAAGCAAAAAAAAAAAGTACACAAATAAGTGTACAAATATGTGAGCTATTGATACATGTTAAGAGGATAGAGACTGATGCAGAAAGGGATTGCCAGTTTATATAGAATGGTCAGAGAACTCTTTGACTAAGTCACATTTAGTTGGAGTTGCAGGGAACTATCTATGTAGTGGGAATAGCAAGTACAATGACCTGAGGTGGAATATGTTTGGCTCAGCTCAAATTTTCCCTCTCCCTCTGTACTTCTAATGCAAACAGCTTAATTTCTGTACACCTCCCAATTTTATCAGTTTCTTTTCTAAAAATTTTTTGCCATAATGGATTATACATAGTACCATACCTAAAAAGATTCAGTTTAGAAAATGTTTCAAAATTAGATAAATTTAAAACTAATATAAAAACAAAAAACTATATTTTACATTACATTTTGCTTTCTTGCTGAAGCATTATTTCTGATGTTGTGACTTCAATCTAATTCAGCAAATTTAATTGAATGCCTATGGTGATATTTCTCAAATCATAATTTGTGGACTACGTTTGTGGTTCAGAACTTTCACCAGGGACTTCACAATGGTTAACATAATGAAAGATAGTCAGGCCTAAGGAATTTATGATGCCCATATTTGTATTCTGACAATACAGAATGCAGTAAACTCCACTGGGCTGACTTACTTCCAAGATGCTGTATGTTGAGGAATCTGGATGGCTTATGAATAGCCTACCTTGAGTGTTCTCAGCTATGAATCACCAGGTGTGTATGTATCATGGGGTCAGTTAATCACTTATCCATATATGGCTGTGGTAATTCAATGACCCACTGGAGGTAATGTTAGAAAATCAGATGTTTCCTATATACTATATTTCCACTGAATATCAATATCCAAAGAGAAGATAAAATTTTCAATGCATTTTACAGCCATCACTTTTCTTAAAAAGTCATCACTTTTCAGAAATAATGCCCTGAAAATCAATGCCCAACCTTTGTCTATTTCTCCCTGCCCATGTTTGTGATCTTTATGTCAGATTACCTTAGGCAGTTGGCAAATCTTAAGTGTCCTGGATATGTGAAGGAAAGATGCTTTAACACCTTCAATACTTAAACTTGGAATATTCCAGAAGGCTCTGAACTAAATTAAAATGCAATTATGGAATGCCCTCTTGCCTTTTGCCAAATATATGTAATTCTTACCCACTGCCTAAAATAAAATAATCCTTCCTGCCCCTGCCCTTACATTGAGACTTTTTTCAATTGCCTGGCATTTCTTATGTCTTGTTTTCCACACTGTCTTGTATATACATCCCTTGACTGCCAACACTCAGAAACATATCCTATGGCTATAGAGGATTCTCAATAAATATTTACTAGTGTATTATTATTGTGGCTTGGAAGTATTAGGGAAATTAATATTAGAATGACTCCATGGGGTTTAACCGTGTTTCTATTTTGTTGTGTGTGTTTTTTAGTTTTATTTGTTTAGTTTGTATGGCTTTGGTTAAAAATAAATAGGAGAGGATGAGTGAGAAGAAAATTTTAAAGTATGTTATTCATTTAGGGATATTTTTCTTTGGTTTTACCTGCCCTGTGGTCAGAAATAGAATTAAACTTTAAACAAAACAGAACATTGTATTGAATTGTAATGGCTATTTCTTTTAGATGTGGTTAGAATAATGGTCTTTAAAGGGTGTTACCAGATTAAATCTTTGCCAAGTAAGGAAGGTGGAGCTGTGTGGGAATTAGGCTTTGTTTAACCAGGTTGTCTAATGTTTTGCTGAGACATGTTAGGAAAAGCAATCCAAAGTAATGTGGACTCAGTATGAAATCAGTCTGAAGCACACCTTATAAAATTTAAAGATTTTTTGCCATTCTCTTAGAAATTCATATACCAGAAATGCTAGGCAAACTAACTCTACTTACTACACACATATTGTCCATTTCCTAACATTTGTGGGACCAGAAAAAGTATCAATAATAAAGGCCCACATACAATATACCAAGTTATCAATCATGGTAAATATCTTCAAGTGAAGTCTCCTCCATCCTCCTACCTTAAGAAGTATACCTTCAGGCAAAATTGAAATAAAAAGTCCTTGGATATCTTGGAGCTTCATGCTGAAAAAGTGAGGATATTAGGAGAGCCTGCTCCAATTCCCACAGCCTAGCCCCTTTCTCTTCCCATCCCCAGCTCCATCCCACACGGTAAAGAGGTCTCAAGACTATGCCTGTGGCCACATCTGTTCACATATCTGCATCAGACCCCTTGCAACACCTGCTGGTTTGGGCATCCCTCTGGCCATGCTGTTAGAATAATAAATGCCTGGGAACAGAATTAGGGAAGAAGATAAAGCAGACTCATGGCCAGTTGGATGGGGATTTCAGGGATTCCTGATCACCAGAGAGTAATGAAAAAAGGGGGCATGACTCAGGCTTTTGGGTGGGCACAGTCCTTCAGTTTCTGGATTCTTTATCTTGGGCATAGGTCTACAGTCAGAGAGATTCTCTAAGCATAAGGTCCGTGATAGAGCCCCCTCTTGCTCTGGTCCAAGAGTCATACTCTTTGGGTGTACATATATATGTGTGTGTATGCCAAGCACTGTTGCCTATATATCCTTTAAAGATACAGAAAATTTAGTATGTAATCACGTATCGATTATCTTATCTAAAGGAGAGGTATAACCTTATGGATGATCTACAAGGATGAGTAATACAACACATTTGTCTTTGGATGTACTACAATAATTAGTTGACTGTGGATATCTAAATACTTCAAACAAATAATGATACGTTATGCAATAATGAGATTAAAGCCCTTCTCAGAAAGGCCTGGAAAGCTGTCAAGTTTCCTTCATCTGTGTACTGAAGGATCAACTTCATCCCATTCCTGGTTGCACTGCTCTGTACTGGGGGAAAATGAGCAGCATTCTCTCTTGCTGAGCAAAACCTAGCAGCGGGCTGACTAGATGCCGCCTTCAGCTGAGTCCCTCCCTTCTCATTGGTGGCTTCACATCCTCTTCTCTTTAGTGCCCTTGCTCTTCTTGTATGCACTTTGGACGGAATTCTCCTAAAACCTCATCTCCTTAGCCTCATGGCAATTGAGAGTTGAAGCTCAATCTTTAGTCTTTTAAACAAAAAATACTGAAGCCCTAACTAAATTTACTTTTGTGGTTCAGTGATATTGAAAAGTCATAATCAACAAAATGAAGCGTGTGAATAAGAAAAAATTACGTTCTATGTGTCAATATGGCTTTTAGTTTTTTAAGAGGTCATGTTTCAGCTTGTGTTTGTATTTCGGAGGCGAAGAAGTCAAAGACTTGAGAGTAAAGGAGATGCCATTGAGGTATACAAGATGCAGTAAAGCAATTCTAAGTAAAATGAATCAGTTGTTTGAACAAATATTACAGATACATGTATGTGAATTACTCAGGTTTAATACTGTATTTAATAGTTTTGGATAACCTGAAGTAGTGAGTTTAATCTATTGTGATTCAATTTGCCGTAATTTGTAATTGAGGCAAGATATTTTAAGTGATCAACACCGTGGTTCATTATCATTATAACTATTTGAGGGTTTCCTTATCTCCTAACCATGTTCTCTAATATTGTATTACTCCGTGAAGAAGAAAGTGGGTAATTGGAATCCATAAACAGAGGAAGTGTGTAAGAGAGCAAGCTCCCTGGGGACAAGGACATCTTACTGGCTCATTGACCTGTGTCCATAACCAAGAATCTGGAATGGCCCATGGTAGGCCATTAGTAATTTTTGTTGGCTAACAAAAGAATATGTAAAATAATGTAATTATATCATATACTGACCATGGCCCAGGATTAGTATTTTAGTTTTATTAGTATTTTGTATATTGTATAGCATGAAATCTTCTGTTATAGGTGAAGAAAATGAGAATCCATGAGGTTATATAACCTGCCTAAGAACACACCGCTTGTCAAATGATGGACTTACCTACCAACTACTGTCGTTTTATTATTTCTATTCCCTCATAGTTATCTGTACCAGAAATTTAAATTTCCTTAGCTTTAATTGGCATATCAAGAGTATGAAATATACCAATAGTCAGTAACTTCCTTTCAAGGCTAACAGTGTAGTTTGAAATAGGGACCTCAGTAATCTGAGATCCAACACGGCAAAGCCCTGTGCTCTAAGTGATCCGGGTTCCTTGGTCTCAGCCAGAGGCCGACTTCCCAGGAGGACTTCCGACCTCTTTCTGGTAGCAGTCCACAGTCAGGCACCTGTCAAGGCCACACACAGCAGGAAGAACAAAGTGTCACCTGTTCTCCAGAACCTTTCTTTCCAACTTGCTCTGACTTCCTGGACTCTGGGAACCTTGGTTATCTAGACCGATGGCACTCGCCAGCTACACTTGGCCTTACCTGACTTCCCTGGACTCCAGCCTCAAGTATAACAACTTTTTACCCCTCCCAGCCTGTGTCTACCTCCCATGGCCTTCCTGAGGCTCTTCCAGGATGGTATCTGCTAGAACCTACCTGGCTAGTTTAGACACCTTCGTGTGCTTTCTTCGCTTGTATAACTTCAAAACCATTTAAGCGATAAACTGCAGAAAGCCTCAAGAGTTTTAAAAAATCATTGGAAAATAAATTAGATCTTATTCTAAAATGCCTTCTCTGCCACTGGATTATAATGATTATGCTGGTTTCTCTGTTCAGATAGGCCAGAGAGATGAATCCTCAGTAATATAATGACTATCGGGTGACCCTTTTGTTTTGTCTGCAGGCTTCTGATATTTGTAAAAGGCCTGTAGAATGTGTGTGTGTGTGTGAGGGGGGGGGTATGTAGGTGATGTGTGGGGGTCTGTGTGTATTGGGGGGGTGTACTGGAAGAACATTGGGCTGTTTTGCTAAGGTGGCGTTAAATGTTAGTTTGAACTGATATAAGAGGTCTTGTAAAAAAATAAAATGAAATCTAAACTGTAAATACTGATAAAAACCAAACAAACCCATATCAGATATTGTTCCTACCATGAGCAATGGCCTCTTTACACAGGATAACATAGTTAATGCCATGGTTTAGAGAGATCAGTTAAAACCTGTTACGTGTTTTAATGTATTGGGGGAATTATTTCGCTTGTCATGTACAGAGACAAAGAGGCAGAGAGAGAGAGAAAATGTTAACTAGCGTTCCCTGACAGAACTTGATCTAATGTTCCTTACAGTGTCTTACTATAAAATGATGTGTATTTTAAAAGGTATTAGTTTTTAAATGTAAACTGTATTAATCATTAAAACCCTTTCAAAGTCCTCATGAGAAAGGTAAAGTGTTTTCTAGTTTCTAACCTGTGAAACTAAACAACAGGCAGATAAGATCTGGGAAGCTGTTCAACTGAACTAATTTGTTTTAAACATTTGATATTAAAGATTTGATTAAAATTTTGCTTATCATGGCTCAGTTTGGAATAGTAGAAGAAGTTAATTCCAAAATGCCTCAGACACTAAAGGGACTTGCAAGTTGTAACTAAATTGCTACATGTATATATGATGTTTTTAGTCTATACCAGAGCTAAAACTATTGGCACCTGTAATTTCTGTGAATTAGCATGAAGGCCATATGGCTTATAAAATAAGGAGGGTCCTGGGAACAAGAATTACATTTGCCTCCTGGTTCTAGCTCTGCCAGTAACTAGTTTGGTGAGCTTGGGTGGGTCATCTGACCTACTTTGGCCTTGAATTTTTTTCAGTGTAAAGGAGGGTCTAGGCCAGTGATGGCGAACCTTTTGAGCTCGGCATGTCAGCATTTTGAAAAACCCTAACTTAACTCTGGTGCCGTGTCACATATAGAAATTTTTTGATATTTGCAACCATAGTAAAACAAAGACATCTTTTTGATATTTATTTTATATATTTAAATGCCATTTAACAAAGAAAAATCAACCAAAAATATGAGTTCGTGTGTCACCTCTGACACGCGTGTCAGAGGTTCGCCATCACTGGTCTAGGCTCTGATTTCTAAGGTCTTTATTAAAGCTATAAAATCCTGTAATACTTCTACAACTTTCTTTCAAGCTACACATTGCTTTTTTGCTTATGCCTGGGCCTATCCTAAAAGTATTACTGGAACTTATCCAATCATAGCTTTGGCAAACAATACAGCCACAGAAAAGCTACTTGCGTCACTTGATTTTATTTTTTCACACTCAAACAATACCTGGCAAATAAAGAAAGGTTCCTGAATTGTGATTGGCACAATAATGCATGGTCAGCTGCACTGAGAATTTAAGCAAACTTTATATATTGTCAGGGTGCAGAATGAAGGTGAGGGCTGATCTGCAATTACCTGTATTTGTGAACCAAACCAATGCTGTAAATTGTGGGTATGGGACAAATGCCAAAAACCCAACTGTACAACAGTTTCTTTACCCATATATCCAGTTTTGTTATGTTAGCACAATTTCTACCCTCTCCTACTTAACTGGCTTTTTCAAAAGAATGCACACATGATCAGCAACTTTTTTCAGCCCTCTCACTCCTAGGTCTTTTATTGGATTTACCATCATAGTCCACTCTTTATACTTTGCAATTTCTTATTTATCTCATTCTTCTCTCCATACTATAAATTTAGTTGTAATACAAGATATATTCCTAGACCATTTGCTCTTCTGTATTGGATCTCATTCTTTTAGGGTTTTCTTGACGAATTTTCACTAATATCTGGACAGCTCCAAAGTTAGTATCTTTATTTTTTATTAGTTTTTAACTAACTGCCACTGGCTATATTCTCATCCATCCATCCATTCATTCATTCATTCATTCAATAGATAGAGCACTTACTATGAATAGGCTATTTTAGGGCCACTGGAGTATTTGAGGGATTTTTTTAAAGTATGTAATTTCTATAAAGAAGTGTTGTGATATATCTCAGTACTTGCTGGATTTAACAGGCACACTCAGGTTTTCAAAGGACTAAATTAGATGCCCTATTTTTTAGAAGTTAATGACTCATGTTTTTTATCATTTAGAAATTACTTAGAAGAAACAGAATTCAGGAATAAGACTTTTGAGTCCGTAGAATATATTAATTTTCAACTCAAAGAATTTTGCCCTTGTATGTAAAATATAAGATGCTGTTGTACTGTCATTATATGAAACATAAGTGTAGCGAAACTACTCATCCTCTTCTTTTTCTCTTGTCCAGCTCCCTAAGCCACTTTCTATGCCTGCTGCCGAAATCAGCTCTCCCCCATCTATGTTATATCATCCTTTCTTTGGTCACCCAGCCTTAAAACAGAGGAACCCATGGCTTCGTCCTTACTCCATTCCCCTGGAGGCCTACATTCTGTCAAACATTGCATCGATTCCTGCTTCACATTATTTTCAGAAGCATCCCTCTGCATTCTCTCTGCCCCTCCCAAAGTGAGAACCCTGCATCCGCAATATTGCAACAGTCAACTAGCCTCAGTCTCAATTTTCTAACTCCCTTCTACTAGTAAATCCCCCGACATCTGCCAGCGGAATCTTTGGAAAGCCTTTTGCACCTTACTTAGATCATCAGTAGCTCTCCAATGACTACAGAATGAAGTCTAAACCCTTTACATTCAAGGTTCACCCCCAACTATCTGATCTCGTCAAGAAAAGTTAAACCGCTATGTTTTGAAAAAGAAAAAGGATTATTTAAAACTGATCATTTTAATGGAAGGAGAGTTTTTGATCTTAGCATAGTTTGTCTAATCTCCTATCTGCAGGTCTGTTGGGAAATAATCTTCCTCTGCAAACAGAAATAAGAATTAACCACTTTGGAAATAGATTTTTAGAAAAAAATACAGTAACAAAAGGAATAGAAGGGCAGAAAACAGAGGGGTTTGACTTTCTGTCTGAGTGAGCTTATGGGCCTCCTAGACACACTAGGATGCCTTGGGAGCCTAAGGAGGTGATATCTTAAATGAGAGCATTTAGTATCAAGGTCAGATTGGAAGTGAAGCAAGAATTTCATGTATTTATGTATTAAGGTCTAAGAGAAAGATTTATGGGTTAAGGCAAGAAAACTGTAATTATTCTATTTGATATTGCTCCTCCAATTGAAATAAAATACACATTTTGAGAAGGAATTATCTACTGAACAACCAGTGGTCAAAGAAGAAATCAAAAGAGAAACAAAAAAAAATATCTTTGAGACAAATGAAAATGGAATTGGAGCAAAGCAAAGTTTATGGGATATAGCAGTTCTCAGAGGGAAGTTCATAGTGATAAATACAATCCTTTTTTAACCTATATGATTTAGTTTAAATTTATTCTAAATAGAAAGCAAAAGTACTGCCTCAGGAGACTTTCTGAAAATACATGAAAATGAAGATCCTCAAATACAATATTCTTACACTACAGAATGGAACTGTCCACTCAATCCAACTATTTCATCCAGACTCTAGAAGTTAGGAAAGAAAGTGAAATGTAGTATAGACTTATAAGTGCTCTGGAGTCAGACTGCCCAGGTTCAAATCCTGGTTATGTTCTTATTAACTGGCTATCTGTAGGCAAGGTACTTATCTTTCTATGTTTCCTTACTTATAAAATATGAGTAATTACCTCATAGGCTTATGCTGAGGAATATATGAGATCATGCATATAGAGTGCTTAGAAAGTAGGCAGTAATATATCTATTTTATCCGACAGAAGAAAAGTCTAATATACTAAGTGTCTGGTTGTCCAGTTGTCTGTTCAACCAACCAAAATGTAATATGCTAATGATATGCTAAGACTGCTCAACCACTTGCTATATGACATGCGCTGACCACCAGGGGCAGATGCTCCGACCGGTAGGTTAGCTTGCTGCTGGGGTCTGGCCTATCGGGACTGAGTGAGACGGGCCAGACACACCCTGGAGCCCTCCCTCGGTCCCTCTCCGGCTGGCCAACTTCCCACGTCCCTCCTCAGCCCTGATCATGCACCAGTGGGGTCCCTCAGCCTGGCCTGTGCCCTCTCACTATCCAGGCTGAGGGACCCGCCCCCTCCCCCCGCCCCAGTTCACAAATTTTGTGCACCTGGCCTCTGGTAGATGATAAAACCAAGACACAGAGATATTGGAACTTGCCTAAAGTAACACCACTACTAAGTCCTATAGCCTCAGCAACTCCAAATCCTTGCTTTCTTCACACTGCCTCCTTCATTTTGGATTCTGGGAGATGGACATGGATAAGACATTGGCCCTGTCCTCAAGAACAACACGTTAAAAAGCGAGAAAAACGAGAAGTGGACAATTCTGTATAGGCACTCCAGGATGAAGACACTTAATCCAGGCTGGAAGGCCTGGGATTGGTTTCCATTGAAGTTTACAGCTAAACCAGGTCTTGAAGTGGACAGGAATTAGATCATGGGCTTAGATGGGGTGGAGAGTGTCCCAAGCAGAGGCAACAGCAGGCAAAGGAGTGGAGAGGATGCTCGGCCTGCAAAGCTGCAGGGCGGTGAGAGGACACACACACAGAGTATTTACAATAGAACAGCTCAGCTGGAAAGTGGAATTTGGGGTAGGGCGAGGCCTGGTTTTAAGGGGAAGGAGTTGAAGCAGTTCTCCTCTGCCAGCCATGAAAATACAAGTCAGGAAGAGGCATCTCAAATGCTTGTACACAATGGTGTCTATTCACTGGCCCCAAACACTCAGCACCTTAAGTACAGGCTGGTGCTCATTTACTTTGAGGCATAGGTCGGACTCCTTTTAAATGTAATGTGTGCCCCAGGCCTGGGAGGTCAGCTGTCTCTTAGGTACTGTATATTTTTTTTACGGAAAATAACCTCATTAACAATTGAGAGAAATCTCCCAAACTTCCCTC
Organism: Myotis davidii; assembly: GCF_000327345.1. Classification (NCBI taxonomy): domain Eukaryota; kingdom Metazoa; phylum Chordata; class Mammalia; order Chiroptera; family Vespertilionidae; genus Myotis; species Myotis davidii. The sequence goes on along the minus strand of NW_006288615.1, from coordinate 9,834,246 downwards.
TTCCAGGTATTCTCTCCTAAGGAAACTTATCTACATTAGAATTACATATTCAAATTCCTTTGTTTCCAATGGAAAAGCATCTTGCTGACCTCTCGTGTGAGAAGTATTTTTAGTGTTAATCTTACCATTCTCACGGCAGTGGATAATGTATAGAACAGGTTACACTCAATGTACTAGTATAGATGGGTTTATAGAAAAGTGCTGATTTAAGGGTCTTTTTAAATTCTTCTCCTAACAATCGATTATATCAGGATAACTGGGGATTTCAATTGTCAGTGCAAGTTTTTATTAAAAAACATTTATTAAAAAGTAATTAAAATATAAGCTAACTAGGCACCTGAGGAAATTTCAGCACAGTACCTTCTTTACTCTGTAAGACAATTTATCCATCTAAGGCCTCCCTGGATACTTTGCAGAAAAGTTACTTGTACGATGCAAGCATGTTGGGAAACCATCCATCTTAACAATGTCACTATCAATGACAGTGGACTCCTGGTGGTATAATCTTTAATTCAGCTTAACCAATAAAGTATGACTAAGTGCCAGGGATACTGTGAGTTAAGTACTAGGGGTGTTATGAACAAGATATAGTACTGTCCTTAAATAACTCATTTTACAGGTTTAAAACATAAAATCTCCATGATGTAATATAAGTAATAACATAGAAGTATGCATCAAGTCTACAACACGCTTGAGAACATCAGCAAACCTGGAGAAAAAATAAAAGATAATTAAGCAATTTAGTGATTTTTTTTTCTCTAACTGGATATGGGAGGGTTGAATCATTTTATATAGGTCAGAAAAACATCAGATTAGTACGAACTTGCCTAGTGTTTGATCACTCTTGAAGTGAGTGATAATGTTAAACTGGAATTGTTAGTCCCCTTATCTTTTAAAACACCTCGTCTCCCTTTTAAGTGTCGTAAAAATGCAAATCATGCAATATGCACCTGTTTAACTAGAAACATTTCCTTAGATTATGTACTATATCATAAAATAATTTTAAAATCAAATCACTACCTAACATATGATAGTATTCCTAAGAACACAATGTGGATATCATAATTTATGAGACTGAAAGCTACAAAACATATTTCTTTAAAACTCTGAAGTAATATTTTTGTTGCCTTTGAGGCAGAAATGTTTCCATGTGAATCTGTGAACTATTTGTCACTGTAATCTGAATTCTTTACTCTCTTATGAATAATTTATTATAGATAAATCACAGCTTTTAACTGAACAATCTTTACATTAAAATGATTTAAAGGAAACTTTTGTCTTGCCTGGGTCAGAACTTATAGTTCCCAATTTACATGGAGAATTTCAGGTTTAGTGTCTTTTATTTTTCCTTGTGAAGGTGTCATTAGCTTCCATTGTCAACAGTGCTGTTACTGTCATTTCCTTAACTTATATTTTTTTCCCTAACTTCACCATCACCAATAATCATATCACAGTGACACTGATTTTATAGTAAATTAATGGGATTATTAGATATGTGCTTTATATTTTATCTTAAAAATTAACTTCCTCTTTTTTAGTGTAGAAAAAAAATAGTGGAGGTTCCATGTATTAAAAATGTAATTTTAAAATGCACCATACAATTTCCTGTTTATAATAGAATTAACTAGAATAGAAGGTCATAAATAATAGATATTTCTAAATATCCCCAACTAATAGAAACATGAAAAAATTTTCATCCATTGTAATATTAGATAAGGTATCATTTTACATGTGAATATTTCATATTTATTATCGCATTGCCTTTCAATTCCCTTTTTTTATTTTATTTATTTGGGTCCTTTCTCTTTTTTTCTTGATGAGTCTGGTTAAAGGTTTGTCAATCTTGTTTACCTTTTCAAAGAACCAGCTCTTGGTTTCATTAATCTTTTGTACTTTTTTTTTAAGTCTTTACATCATTTTTTTCCACTCTAATCTTTATTATTTCATTAGTTCTGATTTCTAGTTTTTAAAATGATATTCCATGTATTTTTATTTTGAACCTTACAAATACCAATATGTCATGTACTATATATTATATTAATATAACAATATATAATAATGATAGAGTAGGAATTGTGCTTCAATCATCTTTGTTAAACAAAGAAAATATAAAAAATCTGTATGTTCTAAAACAGTGGTCAGCAAACTATGGCCTAGAGGCCAAATTTGACTTGACCACCTGTTTTTAAAAATAAAGTTATATTGAAAAACAGCCCTACTCATTAATTTACGTCTTACCTATGGCTGCTTTTGTGCTGCAATGGCAAAACTGAGTAGTGACAGAGATCAGAGGACTCACAAAGCCCAAAACATTTACTAACTGGCCTCTTAACAGAAACAACAAAAATGTCCTGACTCTGTCCTACTATGTCCTTAAGAGTCATATTTAAATAACCACACTTAAATAACTTTTTCTTCCTTAATGATGCCAAAAAATGTGTGATATATTATATGTACATTTTTATGAAAAATCTGAATACTATTGAGGTGAAAGATAGAATTTCACAGCATTTAGTGTTAATATTTTATTTTATAATATAGGAAGCAGAATATAAAAATGTGCATGTTGACAGGAAAATAATTAGGAAAATTTTGACTTTCTGATGTGACTAGCATGCACTCAGAGAAGTGCCAAAAAAAAAAAGTCTCCTCTTAAAGTGAACCTAATATAGTTCTAATTTAGTTTGGCATGCAATTCCATTCCTATTAATATTTCAGCTTAGCTTGTCTTAGCTAGCTTTTAACAGAAATAATTACCAAGTAATTTTTACAGCTTTAAAATATGCACTAAGGCTATTTTAATCTTACTTTTAGACATTTCCTATTAGGGAATTTTATACTTGAGCACAAATATCTTTTTCTTTAAAAACATCCTCTTCAGACAAGATGTCCTATAATCCTATGATATATAATAAAATTGTACCAATGATAATGCATTCTGACCAAACATTTAAATAAACTAAATACAGATTTCCTAGAAGTCATACATAACTTCAAATTATTGCCTGCCCCTGGTTTTCCTGCTCTAAAGTTTAACTGTAGAGAAATTGGAAAAACCAGACTTCCCTTTATTATTGCTAGCAATTTGAGGGTAATTTAATTGAGGGCATAAAATAAAAAACCAATGTAGGCAAATGAAACACAAATGTATATTAAAGTTAGAGATTATTTTTAAAAAATTAAATTACAGCATTTTAATTGTAGAATGCTTTGTTTTGGTTTTTATTTTGGTATATTTACACTATTGAAAAGTAATGGGATCTTTTACTTCAAGACACCAAACTCAACATCTTTCTAAAAAGAATTATGTGCCCTAGCTGGTTTGGCTCCGTGGATAGAGCATGGGCCGTGAACTGAAGGGTCCTGGGTTCAATTCTGGTCAAGGGCACATACCTCAGTTGCAGGCTCTGGGCCCTGGTGGGGGCATGCGGGAGGCAACCAATCAACGTGTCTCTCTCACAGCAATGTTTCTGTCTCCCCCTCTCTCCCTTCCACTCTTTCTAAAAAAAATCAATGAAAAAAATAACTTCAGGTGAGGATTAAATAAATAGGAATATGCAATAAACTTTCAAGTGTCTTTTCATGGCTGTACTATACTTCTTGTGTGCCATATCAACAGCAATAGTATATTTAACTGCCTGTGTGTGGCATTTATTCAAAAAACTTATTCCATAAATATATGTTACATCTTCTGAGCATTACCTTTATTTACTCATTTTCCTTGTAACTTACAGCTTAATGAAACCCCATAAAAATTCTGATTTACTAAATTTAAGGCATGAATACAGCTTGAAAGAAAATCGTATTTGAAATTCTCCATTAGTTTGGTGCTAGACACTCTTCTTTCAAGGACTGATCAACTGGGACAAAGTTGAATAGAGTCATGATAAAAAAATTTTACTCTATTTGTCCAGTTTCTAGTCCTACGTATACCTCAGTGGTTTTGATAGCTTTCTAGCTGGTTCCCTTTAAGAAGAAACATAATCTCATAATAGAAATAAAAGCTCAATTGCTAAGTACTCCATAAATGTTAGTTCCCTTTCTTTCTTATCTTACTTCTTTACCCATTCTCTCTCCCTCAGGCTTTCCCAAGTCAAAATCACTCTTCTCACCCATGCCAGACTTTTTTTTTTTTTAAATAACAGTGCTTTTAAAGCTGGTTGTGTGGGTTCTGTAGGAGGGAAAGTGTAAGCAGGACTCTCTCACTGCTTTTCCAGGCAAAAAAAGTTCCCCTATGATACATTTCAGAACTCATTCACTTTTTTTAACATTTTTTAAAAGTGATATTTTAAAACACTTGCCTGTAATTAAAATGGCAATTACCTTATAATTCAGTTTCTCATTATGGTCCTCATTAGTTTTCAGGTTTCTGGGTATCAGAAACAAAATCTCAGTACTCACTTTCTATCTGGGTCAAGTTAATCTCCTTGTATAAAAAGGACAATGCAACTATTTATTGACTGAATAATAATGTGCATGGACCGAATGATTCCTAATTGAAGTGTATTTAAAATCTTACATAACTTTTCAATAAAAAGGACACTATGATAAAATTAAATTTTTAGTAACTTGTATAAATGTATTACTGTATTTGCAAAGTTTAATTCACTGGAAATAACTTTAACAATACATATTTCTAAAATTATATGTGTATAAAGATATATGTGCACATGCATACATCCACACAGATAAACTGAGGGTTTTATTGAGATTTTCATGTTATAAATCTATTTTTTAAATAAAAATTTCTGGTAAAAAGATTGTAGTAGCAAAAGTTCTTTTGATCAAGCCATATTGACAGCTAAGGCAATCATATTAACAGTCAAGTTTATCTGATGGGAAAACCAGGAATTCTAAAAAAAATATTACAGACATTGGCAGTTATATTCAAGTACTCTACAGTTAAAAGCAGCAAGAGTTTATTTAACAGGTTGCTCAGAATCAAGTGGAACTTACTGTTTTGGTGTTTTGCCTAACTTTTTCCTCATTTACGAATGAATCAGTGCCCCGAAGAGATAGTTTTAAAATGTAATAAAAATGTAATGTCCTAATTGCACCAATATAATTTACTAACTGGAATGACAGTACTCAATGGTATTTGTCTGACACTGGATTTGCGTATTTCTTCACACATTTTATTAAATGAACACCTGCCAAAGCAAATATCTGAATGATATTTATTCCAGATTGTTTCTATGTAGGAACACAGTGTTACACTGCTTGCTTCCTTGAAAGAATATAGAAGATTAGAAGTTATGAATGTTGAAAACAAAATTGAGTTTCTGTTTTTTGAAATGCTACCTCCAAGTAGAATTTTAAAAACTGAAATTTACTACTAATAGGTACTCACAAACCAGAATCTAAATAAACCAAAAAGATTGTTCAAATCTTTAATCAACCCTCAAGACTCATTTTTATCAAACATTAACCAATTTTTTCTAAGTGCCTAAGCATACTGATCCAATAAAATAATAGATCACCAAAATAGTTTAGGCATAAATCTTTTCTTCATTTAAGTCCTGCTTGCATTGAGGCTTTGTAGTTTATATGAATGGTCTCTGAAGATCAAGTTCATTATTTTTAAGGTTGTGGAAAGACACTTGTGGGAGCCCTTGACCAGAGGGAAGAAAGCAGAGCCAAGGCCAGAGTTTCTGCTCTTTCTTTAAAGCGCTTTCAGAATTCTTCCAAAGAGCCACAGGAGCTACTGTTGGGGCTGTGGAAGGGCCAAGCAGGTTGGACCCTCACCTTTGCCTCACACACTGCACTCTGTAACAGAGTTGCTCCATTTGCATCTTTGTTACATATCTGAAATTCTGGGTAAGAATGAGTTTGGGAAAAAATGAATTCTGTTCCTAAAAAAACAAATTTGAAAACCATTGCATTACCTTGTGTACCGTGAGGGAAAAGAGGGAGAAATATTATGAGGACTCCAATCTGAAACAATGTCATTGTTAGGAGCTATCATGGAAATGCCTAGAAATTGCATGCCTTAAAGAATGGAAACAGGATTCTGAATATAGTTGTTTTTTTAAATACAACTAAAACCCTGTTCATTTTTTTTCTTGAACTCAGGCTGTTTACTCAGGTTTTTAGAAATATGAATTGTACAGAAATGAACAACGAATAAACACAGTTTAGTAGAGAAACTTCCAATGTGTCTCAGAATGCAGGGACAGGTGGGGCATATTGAAAGGCATAAGGATAAACTCGCTAACAACAATGGAATCCTAAATGGACTTCCTGAAAGAGCGAGCACCATATGGGCCAAAAGACTTAGGAAGAGCTTTCTGGAAAAGAGGTGCTTGAGTAAGAATAGAAGATATTCCTGGTGGAGAGAACAACAGAGCATATTTATCAGAAAGAACGGAGATTCAAATGGAGAGGAGTGTTGTGCCAGGGGGATGTCAGCTTGAATCGGTCAAGTGCGGTTACATGGAGGAAGCATTTTACAGGCAATAGATGTTGAATTGAAAGTTTGCAGAAGGGCATACTTCTGATATTCAACAAAAGAAGGCCTTTAGTGCTGGTTGGCTGGCAGTGTATTCTGAATATAAAAGAGACTTTTTTATCTTATGAAATTACTGGTAGAAAAATTTAGATGATACTTCAAAAGATGCTAGATTGCTTTCATAGATTTAAAATCACATATGTAATAGTAGACCTACATAGACACTTTATACTGCTGTTTCCATTGAGTTGGCAATAAATAAATAAATAGATAGATAGATAGATAAATAAATAAATAAATAAATAAGTAAATGAATAAAAACTTAGGAAGACTACACCCTCCCCTAGTCCACTTAATTCAGGTCAGATTTACATAATGACTATAATTTTTCATTTTTATTGTTCCTTTTAAAATAATTTAGATACTAATTAAAAATTTTTGCTTAATGTAAGTTTACTGTTTGAGACGATATGTGAAATAAAATAGTCTCTCAAGGTAGTATAGATATATTATTTAGATACATTAGAAATCATGGTTATTACTAGATAATTAAAATTGAGAAAAGAACTTTTCTTAGGAAGATTTGAATTAAATGACCCTGAAGAAGTGTTCTTTTTTCATTTATTGCTAATATTTCTGTTTCTTTACTATGAAAGACATGGACACAAAATTTTACCCAGGATAAATAAATCAATAAGTAATATAAAAAAGGATCAAGTAGAAAGATCCTTCCAAGGTCAATTCAGTGAATGGTCCTTAGAAAGAATTTATTGCATGATTATTAATTAGGGAAGAAGCAGCTAGACCACCATTTTTTCTAAAGTAGCACATTCTATTTTATAAATTAAAATAGATCTCAAAAATTGTCCTACAAAAAGATTTTTGACTTCTAAATGTATTTCTTTAATCTCCAATATCTTCAGACCACCCAACTGAAATGTTAAATGTCCCCCTTTTCCATTTCTTTTTCTTTCCCAAGTTCCTGGTTTTGTTGGATAAATACTATGAGGTACTTGTTGAGGGTTGTACATGGGAAGTCTGTCAAGAGGTATGTTTGAATGGAGCAGTGGTAACTGGGCAGTATTCTAAAATTGTATGCTTATATAACTGCAGTGTTTTTGTTTTTCTTAGTATACAAGCTTAGAAAAAGAACTAAAATACATTTAAATAAGACTGTGTTAAGAAAAGGAAGGTAAAAGAATGATGAGATGGCTAGTTTTGGACCAGAGTGTAATTCTGAAGAGTATTAATATGCCAGATAACAATGTCCATTATATACTTTTTCTTGGTAGCCCCCTCCATTTACCAGTCTTGGAAATCTTTAGTAAAAATGACCTCCCCTGCTCTGATATTGTGCAGCTTATTCTGTCTAGAGCAGCGGTTCTCAACCTGTGATTCGAGACCCCTTAGGCAGTCGAACGACCCTTTCACAGGGGTCGCCTAAGACCATCCTGCATATCAGATATTTACATTACGATTCATAACAGTAGCAACATTACAGTTATGAAGTAGCAACAAAAATAATGTTATGGTTGGGTCACAACACGAGGAACTGTATTTAAAGGGCCAGAAGGTTGAGAACCACTGGTCTAGAGGCTAGACATGGGGGAAAAGGCAGAGGATTTTGATCTAATTATCTCTGGATCACTCACAAGCTAAGTGTGCACACACATTCACAGACATGTGCATACAGTTGCAGATGTGCACACCTATGCACACAAATGTATATCACCACTCAGAAAGGTTCCTACGTGTCAGCTTGAGCTACTTCCCCATTGCCCAGGGGAGCTCATTTCATGTAAAACTTGCTCTGTTCTTGAAACACTGAGGTTATGCTCAATGGTAGAAATTAGAACTTGAAGATCAAACAAACTGATTTGATCTTCCGATAAGCCATTGGAAATGGATGGAAAATGTCAACTTTTGGTGCTTCCAGAGCCTATGAATAAAATTATTTAGAAATTTTCCATCATTTATCTTGTTTTACTTTAACTGAGGTTTGTACTTTTAGGATATTAAGAATCAAGACTATATATTTATATGGATAAAGGACTTCATTCTAATTTGTATTTATAACTCAAGAAACACCATGTGAAGTTGTGAACTGCTGCTTTCATGGTGGTGGTACTTTGAATATAACTGTTAACTCTTAAAACAAGTTGACTACTGTCAATAGAACCTCTTGTTATAAAATTAATTTAACACCGGATGATGTCTGGTGTACGGCCTTATTGCTAGGTGCCTTACCCATCTTTAAATCACATTTTATTTGTCCCATATTAACTAATATTTTGTGAACTAGAATAGGCCTTAAATATCCAATCCAGCTAAACTATACAGAGGGAAATGTTATATGTTATGCATTTCACAAAAATAATTTTTATGTAGCACACAAATATCTAAAACTATGAGTTCCAAAAATATAGGTGTATTTCATAGTGAAGAACTTTCACAAAGAGACTTTTGGAAATACTAGTTAGCATTTTTAAGTTGATCCTTAGGGATGAGCAATATGAGTTACTGACGTGCTCAATGAGAGGGGTGATAAAACTGTACTCTTTAGCATGATTTTGGCTGTAAGTAACAGAAAATGCAACAAGAACTGGCTTAACAGTAAGGAACATGTCCTCAATATTAAAATGTTTTGAGTGAAAGAGTGCCCAGAGTTGGCAAATTCAGCAGCATAGTTACTTCATCAATGACTGAACATCTATTCAACTTTCCATTTTGTCATCCTGGGTATCTACCTAGGCTGGTCTGATTTAATATAGGCCATCCAATTACATTTGAATTTTAGTTGAACATTATATGTTCTGTGCAATATTATTCATTATCTAAATTTCAAATTTAACTGGGTTCCTGCATTACTATTTCCAAAGTCTAGGAAACGTATCAGCATCTAGGTTTTTCTTTGTAGGCTAACTCCACATATGGTCATGTGGTGTCTGCCAGTCTCTTAGTGTTAGGTATAGATGCCAATAGCCAGTGACATCAAAGGAATCCTGTTGGTAAGGAAGACAGTGGAGGAGTGGTGGTTTGGCAGACAATGTAAGTCACCAAGGCAAATCTCAATTTTTGTTGACTAAAACATAATTTCCTCTAATACTTGCCAGTTAGTTCTATAATAGTGTGTGATTTATCCTGCCTTCTGATCCAGGGATAGGATTGTTTTTCTAACAAACTTTATTATTTTTTAATTGAATTTATTGGGGTGACACTGGTTAGCAAAACCATACATTTCAAGTGCACAACTCAATAAAATATCATCAGCACACTGTATCTTATGCCCATCACCCAAGCAAAGTCTTCTTCCATCTATTTTCCTCATTCTCCCCTCACTTATCCACCTCCACCTACCCCTCATATATACAGGGTTTTGCTTAATCCCTTCACCTTTTTCAACCAGTCCACCAAACCTCTCTGCAACAGCTCTCTATACCATATATTTATGTGTCTATTTCTATTTTGTTCATCAGTATATTTTATTTATTAGAGTCAACATATAAGTAAGATTATT
>NW_006288615.1:9822874-9824043 GCF_000327345.1 Myotis davidii | reverse complement strand
TTTTTTCATATGTCTATTGGCAATCTGTATGTCCTCTTTGGAGAAATGTCTATTCAAGTCCTTTGTTCATTTTTAAATTGGTTGTTTGTCTTCCTGGTTTTGAGGTGTATATTCTTTATATGTTTTGGAAATTAACCCCTTATCAGATGTATCATTGGCTAATATGTCCTCCCATTCAATGGGATCCCTTTTTATTTTGTTGATAGCTTCTTTTCTGTGTAGAAGCTTTTCAATTTGATGCAGTCCAATTTGTTTAGTTTTTCCCTTTGTTTTCCTTGCCTAAGGAGATAGATATATCAGCAAAATATTGCTACAAGGGATGTTTGAAATTTTATTGACCCTGTTTTCTTCAAGGTTTTTATGGTTTTAAGTCTTTTATCCATTTTGAATTTATTCTGGTGTATGGTGTCAGTTGTTGGTCTAGAATCAATATAGTACAGGAAGTCCTAGCCAAAGCTATCAGACAAGAAGAAGAAATAAAAGGCATCCGAATTGGGAAGGAGGAAGTAAAACTGTCATTATTTGTAAATGATACGATATTGTATACAGAAAACCACCAAAGACTCCACCAAAAACTCCTAGATCTGATAAACGAATTTGACAAAGTAGGATACAAAATTAATACTCAGAAATAAGTGGCATTCTTATATACCAGTAATTAACTATCCAAAAAGAGAAATTAAAAAAACAATCCATTTACTGTTACAACAAAAAATAAGTTACCTAGGAATAACCACGGAGGTAAAGGACCTGTACTTGGAAAATTATAAAATACTCAAGAAAGAAATTGAGGAAGACACAAATAAGTGGAAGAACACACTGTGTTCATGAACTGGAAGAATTAACATAATTAAAATATCCCATACTATTCAAAGCAATACGGAGATTCAACATAAACCCTATTAAAATACCAATGGCATATCTCACAGATCTAGAACAAATATTCTAAAAACTTATATGGAACCAAAAAAGACCTCTAACAGCCTCAGCAATCTTCAGAAAGAATAAAATTAGAAGTATCAAATACCTGATATCAAACTATATTACAAGGTTATTGTAATCAAAACAGCCTGGCCGTGGTATAAGAATAGGCAAATGGATCAATTGAACAGAACAGAGAGCCCAGAAATAAACCCACACCTTTATGGTCACTTAATATTTGGCAAAGA
>NW_006288615.1:9821042-9822677 GCF_000327345.1 Myotis davidii | reverse complement strand
CACAGGGAGGGGCTGCCCCTTTGGGCAGCTGAATTCACGCTGGCACTTGGCCTAGACGCAGTGGTTCTCAAACTTCTGGCCCTTTAAATACAGTTCCGCATGCTGTGACCCAACCATAAAATTATTTTCGTTGCTACTTCACAACTGTAATGTTGCTACTGTTATGAATCGTAATGTAAATATCTGATATGCAGGATGGTCTTGGGCGGCCCCTATGAAAGGGTCGTTCGACCGCCAAAGGGGTCGCGACCCACAGGTTGAGAACCACTGCATTAGAGGCTCTCTATGTTTGAGGCTGCTGGTTCCTTTCTCCTCCTTTATGTTAGTTCACATTACTCATGGCCAAATCAAACCTCAGTTTCCTGTGTTCCCTTCCTCCTCCTACTCCCCTACCCTTTAAAACTTATCCATATCCTTAGGGCCCTATTTGTACTTAAATGATAATGGTTTTGTGTGGGCTAGGGAAAGTAATGTGTGTTAATATTTACTTTGCTAATGTGTTGGACCTCTGCGTAACTTCAGGCTTTAATCATTTCAACAATTCACCCCCTTTGAAAAGCTCTTCAGAAATGCTGCCAGTTTAGGCACTGTAGTGGTATGGGCACTTTTGGCTTCCCTAACACACTCAGAGGCAGATAGTTACAAGAAAGTTTGGCCTATGACTCCATTGCCTCCTGGTCTCTGATCTTACTCACATTGCAATCAACTGGTTTCTGGAGCCATTTTCTCTCCACCCCTCTTCCTGTCTCATCTTGAGTGATTCATATGTGACTTCAATATTTATAGAGATGCCCCACCCAACACCCTGAACTCATCATTTCTTGATCTCAGCTGCTACACAGGCCTTTAGACTTCAGCACCACACCCCAGTGCTACCTAGTCATCCAGCAACTCCTCACCTCTCTTAATTGCACTTTACAATTGTACTGCCTTACTATGAATTCCTGATCCTTTCAACTATCCTTCTTCCTCACTTCTATCAAACTAACTCGTTGACTTCATAAGGAATCTAAAACCTTAGTCAAATAGCAAACATTCAAATCTCTGAGCCCTTCTGCAAGCTGCTTCCTTCCCTCTTGCATGACCTTTTCCATCTAATCTGCATTCCATGGTTTAACTCATTAACTAATCCCTTAAAGTCCATCATACTCAACCTCTGAACTCCTATCCTGAATGAATCTAAAATTGTATCTTTTGAAGTTCGATACTTGCATACCTGCTAGTAAGCCTTCGAAATAAAGTCGTATATCATCGTCCTCAGCATTGGGAAGTGGTTAAGAGAATGGAGTGTGGAGCCAGACTACTGAGGTTCCTCCCCTTACTAGCTTGGGTGCCCAATAGGAAAATAGCATGACCACTTTATGCCTCATTTTCTTCATCTGCAAAAAAGGGGATAATAACCAAGCATATCCCATGAGTATATTATAATGAATAAATGAGCTAATATTTATAAGATGTTTCTGGCATTGGTTCTCAACCTTCCTAATGCCGCGACCCTTTTACAGTTCCTCATGTTGTGGTGACCCCCCAACCATAAAATTATTTTCGTTGCTACTTCATAACTGTAATTATGCTACTGTTATGAATCGTAATGTAAATATCTGATATGCAGGATGTATTTAGGCGACCCCTGTG
>NW_006288615.1:9809986-9820913 GCF_000327345.1 Myotis davidii | reverse complement strand
GTAAATATCTGATAAACAGGATGTATTTTCGTTGTTCGCAAGCCACAGGTTGAGAACCGCTGGTTTAGAGGAATATATAACTGCCAAACAAATATTTTACTTCTTCCTTGTAGTTTTATTTCCATTTTTAATAATAGCTATTCTAAACTCTTTTTAATTCCCCAAACAGCTTAAGTTCCATCATTTCAGCAGATGACCTGGCCTAATTCTCTGAGTACAAATAGGACATTAGGTGTGAACTCCTTTAAATTATCTCCCCCCCACCTGAAAATTTAACTACATTGGTGGAAATACATTTGTATTTCCTTCCCATCTAAGACAAAGATATGACATTCTTATATTAATTTTCCTCTTTTTCTCAAGATCTTATCCCTTCAAATACCTAACCTTTTCGGTATACATTTAACCTTTCTCTGTCTACTTGTTCTTGTTTTATTTCCATTCATTTCTCCTAAAAAATAATTCAAGTCCTTTTTCAACCTCACATTTCTTTTCAGCTATTTTCCTGTCTTTATTCTTTCTTTCATCAGATGTCTACATTTACTGTGTCTACCTTTACCTCTCTCATGCTGCTTTACCGAGAAATGATAGCAAATCACTGTAAGGTCTAATATTAAAATTAATTGGGAATAAGTTCAGAGGGGTCAAAGCCTTTTTCCCCCCAGCCTTATTCAAGAAACAATATTTATTATTTTGAATGGCTATATAATGGTTTTCCTGCTTTTTTGTTCAACTTAACAAATTGATTGTTCTGGTTTGAATTCCATTGCTACTTCCTATTTCACTCTTCTCAGAGGAATCAGTCCCACAGATTCTTGCTGTAATCAAGGCTTCACTTTTCACTACTCCCCACAGTTACATACAATTTCACTCATATGTGGAATCTAATAAAAAAAATGAACTAATAAGTGAAAGAGTGACAGACTTATAGACAGAGAACAGGCTAATAGCTGTTAGGGGCGAGTGGGGGGAATGGGTGAGGAGGGTGAAGAGAGAGAGAAAGAGAGAGAGAGAAACTAACTCTTGGGCATGGACAAAAGTCTGGTGATTGCCGCAGTGGAGGGGGTCGTGAAGGGAAGTGAAACAGGGTATAGTGGGATAAATGGTGATGGACAGAGACTTGACTTGGGGTGATGTACACACAATACAGTGTACAGATGATATGTTGTAGAATTGTGCACCTGAAACCTGTCTATTTTGTTTACCAATGTCACCCCAATAAAAAGGAAAAAACTTCCAATAAAGAACATTAGTTAAAAACTGAAAGCTGCTTACATCTTCCCACTGGCAATAATACAATCCCTTAAAATAGCACATTATGGCCTTTAAAATTTGGTTCTCACCTACCATTCCAACCTCACTTTATCACAGTCTCCCACTTGCCCTAACATAATCATGGGTCATGCACATACTTCCCATACTTCTACCTCTGGAATAAATAACTAGAGTTTTCAAAGTTGAAATCACTTTTCCTCCTTAAATTATAAACACAATTTCTAAAAGTTTGTAAAATCAAAGAAAAAAATTAGGCATAACATTGCCATTCTAACAAAACATATTTACTTCCCTCCTAATATTCTGCTATAAATATATTTGTACAGTAAACATAATTTTGAATAATATTCTAACATATTTTATTTAGTTATTTTCTTTCCCCTGTTGCAGAGAAGAAATATAAAAAAATTACACAAGATTATTTCGAGAAAAAGAAAAACTGAAAGAACAAAAAACAAGGGTGGGGACAAACTAGAGCTGTGAATAAGCTTTAAGATGCATACCATGATGGCCTACTCATCTACCATGAGTGAGCCACACATTTGGCTCTCAATTTTCTAGCAACCAATGTAAAAACAGAAACACTGTCATTTATCCAAGTCCCAGTGCCCTTGAGATTTTTTTTTTTTAGAAAGTCTCAGTAATTTTGACTCTTCTTGGAACACATATTGTAAAAAGATATTTCTGACATCCTCCTAAAGAGAATACAGGGTGATATGCTTAACTTTGGGGAGATTCTGTATTAGAGACAGTGCATTTCAATTCATGGCATTGCTCATACTGAAAACCAATACAGATGGATGCCATTGCATAAATTACAGTGATTTTGTAAAAACTAGCTTTTTGGAAATCATTTGACCTTATCAAGGCACCCCGCTCTTTGCAGGTCTGCTTTAAGTCACAGGTAAATCCTAATATATTGAAATAATCACATAGAATATATATTAGTCACAGTAATAGCTGGATTTTTATCCTTAAGAAAAACTTTATGAATATTGTTTCTCTTTAAGATTGAGTTTCAAATAATTCTTAGGTAAAATCTTAAAACTCCAGGTCCCATATTGAGCAGTTGAGGGTTGCTTGGAAGACCAGATTTTAGGTTGAAAAGTAAAAAAAAATCTCACTTTTTGATCATGAACATTGTTCCCTTTGGGAAAGTCCTCTGAGTACAAGAATGTGGCTGGACCAGGAATGTCTCCTCATAGTTCTGGGTTGCTCTAAAAGAAATATGTGTACCACAGCACTTAATCATCTTGATATGTAACCTGTATTGTGGACAGGAAGTCACTATAGGACAGAATGGTTTCCGGTAGGCAAAGGTGTCATAAAAGGGTGTGTTTTATGTCTCTATGTGTTTAATCTGTATGTAGAACAAATCGTATTAAAAACTGGGCTACACTCAGAGGAAGGAGGAGTGAAAATTGGTAAAATAAATAACAAGATATGCAGATGATACCATCATACTGGCAGTAAGTAGCAATAAATTGAAATGACTTCTGATGAAAGCCTAAGAAGAAACTGCCAGAGCAGAACTGCATTTGAACATCAAGACAAATATCATGACTACAGAAGAAATATACAACTTTTGCATAGATAATGGAAATATCAAAATTGTTAAGGATTTTGCTTACTTTGGTTCAGTCAATTCAAATGGAGGCTGCAGCCAACAAATGAAGAGAAGGCTGAGATTAGAAAGGGCAGCAGCAGAAGAATTGGAAGAGATCGAGAGCAAAGATGTGTCATTAGAGACCAAGGCTAAAACCATTCACGCCCTCCTATTCCCAAGTACTACGGATGCAGGCGGAAGTTGAACAGCAAGAAATCTGATAGGCAAAAAGTTGATTCATTTGAAATACAGTGTTGGAAAAGAGCTATATGGCTACCCTGGACCAACAGAAAGGTGAACAAGTAGGTCCTAGAGCACATTAAACTTGAAACCACCAGAGGCAAAAATGACAAAACTGAAGGTGTCCTACTTTAGGCACATCATGAGAAGGCAGGGTTCTTTGGAAAAGATAACAGTGCTGGGAAAAATAGAAGGTAGCAGGAAAAGAGACAAACCACATAGGAGATGGATAAACCCATAAAAGAAGCGAGAGGCATGAGTCTATAGGACCTGACCAGGGCTGCTGAGGACAGGACTCTGTGGACATCATGCAATCCTAGGGCGGCCAGGTGTCCGAGAGGACTCAACTGGCATGTAACACTGAAGAAGCTTGGCCAATAAACTCTGTTTTCACAGTCTCTAGAGTTTTTCATGTTTGATAAAACAGAAGCAGTTTTTCTAGCTTTGCTTTTATTAATATTTGTCGGGCTGTTGAGATGTGGACTCTTGTTCCTAATGAATTCTATCACTAACTAGGTGGCTGACCTTACGCAGGCTATTTAAAGTTTTTGAGCGCAGTTTTCCTCCTTTGTAAAATGAGGACATTGTAGTAGTTCATCACTTTCCTAGAACTCCTTCCACTTGTAAGTCACACTGACCCCTCTGCCCAACAGTGGACCTGGAATACTCCCAGGCAGTCACACATCTTAGGTAAGAGCATGCAGGGGCTTTGCAGAGCAAAAGTCCTAGTTCCACTCTGCAACTTCCTAGTATGTGGCTTGGGGCAAGTGTTCACCTGCATAAAGCTCAGTTTCCCTATCTGTAAAGTGAGATTAACACAAGCCCTTACAGAGTTGTTGTATTAAAGGAGACTAAATGCAGCTCTAAATACAGTGTCTGGCACACAACAAGTACTCCATCAAAATCATCTATTTTTAACATTGTTATTTCCTTGGGTCCACTGACATAATTGCTCTTCTAATAGCATTTCTCCAAATTGAATATCAGCACTATTATAACTACAGTATTTAAAGGTTTGAAGGTGCCAACTTGGGCTGACGTGTTTAGAAAAAGTTGGAAAGACATGGGCTCAGAGGATTTTTTAAAAAATAAACAAAACTACCTGTGTGCTGACCTTTACCCTGTAGTTCTTTTATTTAATAACAGTCTATTAATAAACATAACTTTAAGCTGTTTGATTTGTACTAATGTAATCTAGGCCAAACATGCTACCTGAAAGTAATAATAAACTTTCTCCAAAGAAATTATAATGGAAGTTTGCTTCACTTTTCTGCCTGCTTTGAAACAAGATTGTGGGGAAGTTCTTAGCATTGAGTTCCCATCAACAGATATTCAATCACTTTAACTTTTGATCATATGTAGGTTATATTTAAATACAAGTAAATGGGATAAAAATCATTCTTAGATGGGTGAGATAAGCTTTGAAGGCTGTATAAATACTGCATTTTATATTTTAAAAACAATTGCTTAACCAGAAAAGAAAAATTCCCCCAAATGTGGGAAACCAGAGTTCTTTGCTATGCTCTTAACTACAGCAGGAAATATGTGTTTGTTTATTATGACCCTAGTGCTTCCATAGCCAAATGAACTTTCAAACACTGCACTTTCATTCTGTATAACCAACAATTGTCACCCTGCCTTGTGGAAACTGATAATTCTAAGGGAGTTCAAGAATACTTGCATAATTACATCTACTAAGGCCAAGTGTGTTCCCACAGCGTGGAGATGGACCCTTTGTGAACAGGAACACTTATAACTAAAGGGCCCCCTACAGGATGGGTTAATTAGCCCATGGTAACTGGCTGAGTTAAAGGTGACTTTCGGGGACTATCAGATTTTATAGCAAAATAGATCTGAATTACCATTATATGTTTAAGACTGCCTCCTTCTTGATTCCAGGTTTCTCCTCACTCATGAGATGTGAACCTCAGCAAATTTACACCAGGTTGTAGAAGAGTGATCACTTCTATTGTTGCTAAAAAAAGTTCTCTGCAGGATAAAGGGTGAGTAATATGTTCTGTAGATACCTGCATGTTCAATATCCAAAATTTATCAAGATACTGTATAGACTTTGATTATAGCAATTCAATTTTTAAAGTTTCTTAGGAAGTAGCTTATTTTCTGTCTCTATAGCTCTGTTTCTTTTAATATTTTGATTAACTCTCATGAACTTCACTTACTTTAAAAGCAATTTTAAAGGACTGCATACTGAATTTTTAACAACTTTCTAAATGCCTATAGCCTGACCGGTGTTACTCAATGGTTAAGTTCAATTCCCAGTAAGAACACATGCCTGGTTGAGGGCTCAATCCCAGTAGGGCGTGTGCAGGAGAGGCAGCTGATCAATGATTGTCTCTCATCATTGCTGTTCCTATTTCTTTCCCCCTCTCCTTCTCCTTTCCTCTCTGAAATAAATACAAATGTATTTTTAAAATAAAGACAAGAATTGCCTATAAGCATTACTAATTGGCCAATTGATTTAATCAGAAGAAAGAGATTATTGAGTGGCTACATCTTATAGCTTCTGAATTAAAGAATGAAAAAAAAGGGGGGATTTAAAGCTGTGGCTGCACTATAGTAGATCTGGTTCTGCTCACCATCACAGTGCTGGTTGAAATGGAGTGTCCCTGCTTCCTACTTGTTCAATCTTGCACTTTCTGTTTAGTGATGGTAAAAGAAACGGGTGGAGGTGCATGTAAATAGCCAAAAGGTTTAGCAGAATCCTATCTGAGTCTGGCAGAAACCCGGCCCTCTCCCCATTCTGTCCACCTTCAAACTTGCCAAGCCTTGTTCGCTTTGGCTTAATTTAAAAAATGCACTTCTGGCGAGTGAGGAAAGGTTTTGTACTGTGTTTTCAATGACTCACCCAAAATAACTCCATTCAACTTGTAAAGGGTCCTGTTCTGAATGCAGATTGTGTTTGTTCTGAGATGGGCATGAAGGGGCTGCAGAAGGCAGATTAGAGAAGGGAAATGTGATGGGAGAGGCAGTGTAGTTCAGGCACACATCAGAATTATTTTTAAAAAAGACATTGTGTGTATGTCTTCAAGAACCATTTATAAGATCTACACCGTAAAGCTTTTAAAGATACATTAATAGTAGATAGATACATGGTTCATATAGTCACAAACTTCTTTTTTTCTGATCCTCCTAAAATATAGGAGATATTTACATGTAAATATATAATTCCAAAGATATGCATAGTGAAATGATAAAAATTTTAATAGTTCTAAATGGCTGCACATGGTAAGTAATCACATACATAAGAGCTAGCAATAATCTTAAATTGGGAAACAAATGTGTATCAATAATTGATCTCAGGGCAGTTTTAAAACTGAGAAATACAATATTGACATCCCCCCGTTGTGTACTGCAGAAAAATGTTTACTCTCAAGTGGCATAGATTGAGCACTTGATAGCAATAGATACACCTTAAAAGCATTTATGATTCATAATGTCAGAGATTTTTAATAGCAATATTTTAGGACAGGACTAAAAAGAAAAATAATAAAGAACTGACCTAATCTTCAGCATTAAGACTTCACAGCTGAATTAAAAATATTTTGGCTTTCCTATGTGTAACTATGTCCAGTTATAAGGATATCAAAACCTCTTTTGAGTTGTTTCATTAATTCATGAAACAGACCAAATAAAGCTTATTCTGTTATATAATCGTGCTTCATACCATTATTGATGAAGAATAGATGAGCCATTCTTACCTGTTGCTCAGAAACACGAGAGAATTGAGCCACTGAGAAGAAATCAAGCTCTCTAGAGAGTGTAAATTTCACATTATGTGGCAAATGGAAAAATTGTGACCTGGGAGTGATGAAGTGAGGGATAAAATTACAAGTTTTCAACATGCACAAAATCAGAAAGTATAAAACTTTTCCATATTATGTAAATAATGTTCAAGGTAAAGTTCCTGTGGTATTGACACCTGCTTCTCTCTTTAATACGTACTTGGGAAAATATGGGAAATTAAAATACTGTATTGTATACTATATTAATGCTCCCTTATGAAATATTTATAGGACAATGAACTAGTATCATAATCCTTGATTTTTTTGCTAAGGTGAAAGAATAAATAATAGGTGTAATTATACACCTTAAATATGTCATTTTATTACCTTCACATATATACATAAATCAGAAATACTCTAATGCAGTGGTTCTCAACCTTCCTAATGCTGCGACCCTTTAATATAGTTCCTCATGTTGTGGTGACCCCCAACCATAAAATTATTTTCATTGCTACTTCATAACTGTAATTTTGCTTCTGTTATGAATCGTAATGTAAATATCTGATATGCAGGATGTATTTTCATTATTACAAATTGAACATAATTAAAGCATAGTGATTAATCACAAAACGATATGTAAATATATATGTGTTTTCTGATGGTTTTAGGCAACCCCTGTGAAAGGGTCATTCGACCCACAAAGGGGTCGCGACCGACAGGTTGAGAACCACTACTCTAATGATTAACAATGACAATAAAATATATATATATTAAAACAATCTAAATTAGACAAACCACTTTTCCTCAGAGTTCAATAATATGAGTTGTAAATAAATCTTTAAACATTTTTGAAGTATTCATTTGCTGAGTAATGTTTTCCTTTCATTCTCTTTTATACTATGGCAAATGATTCCACTGTTACTATTGGAAATGTTAATAGTTATTTTGAGAAGCTCAAATGATTTCATGTTGAAATACATTTTAGAAATAGTGAGTTAAACAAAGGTAAGCCTTTTTTTATTTTTAAGTAAATTTTGAGGACTTATCAAGTCTTTAACATTCATTATGACTAGGTTGGGGTAAGGGACGATGAGGATATAACATGCAGTGTTTTCCAACCTTATTTCATATAGAATTTTTCTCTCATGGTAATCGTATATATAATAATCAAAGTGTAATATGCTAATTAGACTGGACAGCCAGATGTCCTTCCAGACGAAGCCGGGGCTGCAAGGGCCAAGTCCTTTGCACGAATTTCGTGCATCGAGCTTCTAGTTGAAATATAAAATGCTGCTCTCTTGGTTTAATCTGCACTCTACTTACCTAATAGCTCCCAGCTCCCTTTGTCTTAATAAAGGTTGAAAATTTAGTAAGCTGCATCATTATCACTTTCTGATCAGATTCTGAATTATTAAGATTTAGATGCATAAAAGAACATTTTTGATCTTGTAAATATTGAAGAAACAATACCATAACTAGAACCGAAATGCTTTAGTCTACCTAATAGTAAATCTTGTTTTCTAATTTTGAGATATGTGTTAAAATCTGGGAAAACAAAAAAATAACTGAAGTAATTGAACTGAGCATAATGTTGCAGTTTTGATATAAGCTTTTCTATTTATAACTGCCTAATTTAACCAAAGTATGTTTTCTGTCCTAGCCTGAATTTATGGCATTTTAAAAATTCAGCTGCATAAGCATGAAGACACATGCCATTTACTAGTATAAGAATAACTGCCCCATATGAAATTGATTTTTGCCTTCTGCAATATAATAATTCCAATAGCTATACTGAGTACCTACCGTATTCTATGTCATCCTCACATCACCTTAGATCATCATCATGATTGCTATTTCACAGATGAGGAATGTGATAACCAGAGAGGTATTAGCTGTCTTGCTCTAAGCCATACAACTAGAGAGAGACAGAAACAGATTTCAAACTTCAGTCTGACACCAAAGATCCTACTGTTTCCATTACATCATGGTGGATGGAATTATCCACATCCTATATAATAAAAGCATAGTATGCAAATTGTCCCCTCAACCAACCTGGAGTTTTTCCCAGAGTTTGGCCAGGGGGCGGGACCGGCCTGGGAAAGGGAGGGAGGGAGTACCTGGCTGGCCACAGCCAGCTGCTAGGGACCCTATCAGTGCACAAAGTTTGTGCAATAGGCCTCCAGTGTAATATAAATGTGTTTCTCCATCTTTAAGCATCAGTAGCTCAGATATTATCCTTTATGTAGAATTTCTGCAATGTGGATGTACTTTTGGTCTACAATACAGTACCTGTTTGGAAAAAAACTTTGAAGAAGCAAACAGCTAGACTCTCATGTGTGACAGAGCATTCATTATTGAATAAATAAAACACCCTGGGCATTTTTTAAAATCTCAAAGTTGAGAATATAAGGATAACCCCAGCTATTTCAAGGACTTCCCTCTCATTATTTCTGTATTTAACATTTTGCATTAAAAATCAGCATGTAGAAGAAAACAGTATTGTGCTATTGTAAACTCAACAACTGTTGTTACCCGCTGACAATTTTTCTTCCTTTATTAACTCTGGTGGTTTAGTTTTTAAATGTAAATTATGGTTCATTACTGCTTTTCTCAAGAATTCTTTATTGTCTAAAAGTGTGTTTAAACAACAATAAAACTAAGTAAAAGACAACAGGTCTTAGAGAAACAACATAAAGCAAGTATCTTATCCATTCCACCGTCCATTCTGAAGGACATAAAGTATAGAAAATTTACTTCAAAAGAACTCACTGTTCCTTGTGGGACTGGCACTGTACTAAAGTGTAAGAGGTATAGGAAGACTACTGAGAAATGCTCTTTATTCTCTCACAGTTCACAATTTACAAAGAGGCCAGTCATATTATTTACTGTACAATTTAGTCCCCACGTAAAGGATGTAGACATTATTCAGTTGCATATCAGAAAATTGTGGGAGAGATGTGACTGGGAGCAGTGGAAAGATACAGTGAAGGAAAAGTTCTGGCTCCACCAGATCTTGAAGATCATGAAGTTATTGTACAGAAAGACCAGGAATAAACTGAGAAGCAAGGATATAGAGTCAGCAACAGTCTGTGGAGATGATGGAATGGAAGCTGGGAGAAGTCGGGTAAGGTGGAGTCCACTGGGGTCCTGAATGACACTGAAGGCAGTGTACTTTATGGTCTTTTGACCAGAATCTTGGGTGCCTTCTCCCTCATTCTCTCTCCTTACCTTTCCTACAGGCAGCTAGACTCTGGCCTATGTTTGAGGGCCTTTAAACTGCTAGCTGCTTTTTGCCATAGGACTCTTGAAGGCGGAAACGTCTTTAAAATTAAAAAAAAAAAGAGTAATAGTGAAGTTTCAAACGAACAAGAGAAAATAAAAGTATCACTGTTCTAGTTCCCTGGATATTTCGTGGAATACCTAAGGCCCAGATGATAGCAGGATGGTACTGGAAAGTTAGTATGGACTTTGGATGTGATTTTATAGAGACTGTACTGGCAAACCATTAGCAAGGAGTTCGTGCCTGATTTTGAATGGGATTTTATAGTCTTCCTCGCGAGATTTTTTAAAAAAACAAAAGGGTATGCCCAAACTCATTTGGAAATTAGTTCGGAACCTTGACATCATTGGTTTCCTGTAGCATCTTGCTGCACCAACCCCGAGCACATTTCCCCGGCTAGTCCCTGCTCTATTTTTCTTTCCCTCTCCATGTCCAACCTCAGTGTGGAATTTCCAGCTTAAGTGTTCTTTGTCAGCCCACCTGCATCCCTCACACAACCTTCACCAACAACTCTCTTAAGCATGCATGCGGCCCTGCACGCGGCGTGGCCTTTTCCAGCTGGGACACGCGGACGAGACGAGGACCGCGGGCCGCGCCCCTGCCTTTCATCTTTTTGCAGAGTCGCCGGGACACAGTTCTTGGGTCTCCCCGGGGAACTTGCAGCGGGCCGAGCGGACGCCGGTTGGACGCGGTGAGCAGTCCTCTGAGCCAGACCTGGTTGCCGCCTTTTCCTGCTCTGAGTGGAGACAAAGTTGCGGGGAAGAAAACACTAACCAACAAACG
>NW_006288615.1:9777655-9809397 GCF_000327345.1 Myotis davidii | reverse complement strand
CCGACCTTTAAACGCGCGCGCTCGGCCGGGCGTCTCCAGCGTCCGCAGAGCCCACCCGGTGCCGTCTCGTTTCTCTTCGGAGGGACCCGAGGACTGGTGCCCGGGCTGCATGGTGACCCCAGGAGACTTTCCTGCGTGGAAGTGCCCCGGGTTCTCCCCGCCGCGGGAGCCCTCCCGCCTGGTGTCGGTGACGAGCTGTCCCTCCCCTCTGCCCCGCAGGAAACGTGCCCAACGAGAAGATCGCGATATGGCTCAAGGACTGCCGGTGAGTGCCCGCCGGCGCCGCCGGCCTCGCGGAGGGAGACCGGGCAGAGGGGACGCCGTCCCCGCGGGTCCCGTGGTCGCTGTAAGCTGTAAACCGGAAAGTGAGCCCGCGGATCGCTTCCTCCTTTAAGCGCTTAGAAATGGAAGCACTGTGACCGCCGGTGACTCGGGGACCGCGTTAGCTCTGCGATTGTTGGGGCTCGAGCTCCCGTGCGGGATGCTGGTGTAGCATCAGGGATCGCAGACCTAAAACAGACCATCGTGCCATGCTGTTAGGCCTGCCTCGTTTTTTTATTCGAAAGGATTTTCACACGATATCTCATTTTGCTTTTGTTTTGACATCTTTACATCTGGCCTCAAATCATTTCCCTTTCAAATGTGTTTTAGGTGAGTTTTGAAGCTGCATTGCACTCTCTGGGCTTGAATATTTTTGTGCGTGCCCTGATTCTGTTTGGAGAGCTATGAAAACTAGCTAACTTCGTTCTTGTAATTTACTTCTTGGAAATGCATTTGTCAGATGGCGCTGGAATTCACGGAAGGGAAATAGAGCTTTGAAAGCATTCAGACGGCATAAATCTGTTTAATTACATGTTTTGGCAACTGGTACAAAAATGTTTGATAAAGTATGGAGGCGATGAATCATATTGCAATTAAATCTTATGACAGTGAAATGTGCTTGTTAATTCTTTTTCCCCCCAATTTATTGCTACTTATAACATCTCCAGTGAAGAATGTTGCTTTTTTAAGATGTTTGTTTCTGCACGTATCTCCCCCACCCCCAACACACACACACACATTTGGGGCTTTTCTTAATCTTGTGTTCAAGTACCAGAGTTTGGGAAGTGGTTTTGGGGGAGGGAGAAGTGATTCTCATATATGTCAGTTTATAGATAAAATATTGGCCACTAGACTATTGATGTCCTACTTTGATGCGTTGCGTGGAGCCTTCCTGAACACTTTATTACAGATCTCTTTAACCTTTACTGGGGGTGTCATAGACCCTTCTGAAATATGATAAAATACGTGAAGCCTTTCTCTAAAGAGACACCAACAAAATGTTTAAGAGCAAGAGAAGAATCTCATCTTTATGAAGTAAAGGAATTAAGTTTGTATAAGAGATTATATCAAGCATGGGGTAGATCTCCTTGATTATATCAAGTAGGTAGTAAATAAGTGCATCTTTTGAGGTAAATGCAAATAGCAAATCTCAGTGTTTAGCAGGGTGCATGGTGTCTGACCATGTGTGAACTTTCATTGCTAACCTCGATGCACGCAGGCAGATTCTGCAGTCCGCGGCTCCTTTGCTTCTTTTTCTTCTCTGCAGTCGCACCTGCTCTGTTCAGAAGTGGCCTTCCCCTGTACCCGGGAGAGGTAGAGCAGGTCTTTTAGTGTTGGCTTTATTATCACAGATTTGACTTCTAGGATATATGCAACTGTATTTTCTTTTTCTGTAACAATTTAGGTTCCTTCCCAGAGTTGAGCATCTAGCTACTTTGTACATTATAAACAGGTTATCTGAAGACAGCATTTTTGTTCTCAATAAGTTCTCAAGTAGTCATTGTTTTCTTATTTCTCTCCATATCCTGAGTAGAGATACCACATTGTGTTTTCTTAAAGTAAATACTTAATTTGATAACCATTTATTTTACTTTATTTTTGGCTAAGTAGAAACAAATGGCTTGGATTACCACCTAAGACAGGACAAGAGTTTTTGATAGAATTTGGAAGAGAGCAATTATAAGAGTGAGAGACTTGTGTTTGAAGGAGAATGCCAGTTATGTTCTGCTTATTTGCCACTTTGTGTCAGTGCACAGACCCGTGGATACATTTGCACAAGGAGTAATAGTGTTTTGTCCTAAGAAAGGAGCCATTGAAAAGAATGACCTTATTTTATGGCATAAGTTAGAGTTTCATTAAAACGTATGCAAGTAGGGGAGGTGCAGGAGGCAGCCGATCGATGATTCTCTCTCATCATTGATGTTTCCGTCTCTCTCTCCCTCTCCCTTCCTCTCTGAAATCAATTAAAATAAATTAAAAAAATAATAAAACATATGCAACAACTTAGCTCAAAGGTTTTATTAATATCTATGGTAGTTTATGATTCTTTTACTAAAAAAATCACAAAAAGCACAAATTTACTTAAAAAAATCACTAATTTCCAAAGAGCTGCCTTTGCTATATATTTGTTTGCAGAAAATCAATGTTTAATCAGCATTTCAATAACATTTCTTTGAAACTGATATTTTTATGTTGATACTACATCTGAGGGAATTTTTAACAGGTATAAATTGTTATGAAAGTAGAACTTTCAAACTAAAACAATCTGTTTCTTTAACATAGTTTTGAGAAAGAAGTGGAAAACTTTTTGCATTGAAAAAGAGATTTCTAAGTTATCTGTGATCTACAAGAATGTGAAAGGATTTTAGTAATGGCTAGTTCTTGATTCTCAAGCTGACTTTTTAGTAATTTTCTTTTCAGAGTTAAATGAAGACTATGTGTACTTTTTAGTTTAAAAGCAGAAAATAAATCTCCAACCTCCATTTATATCAATAAAGATAGTAGTTGGGATAAAGGAGGTGCCCAGTGCTCTAAAATGCTAGTGATAGGTTTAACAGATAAGGTTTAAGATAACTCTTGGGCCTCATTTCTAACTAGTCTCTGACTTTGAATTTTATCGAGATAATGATTTGCTTTCTTTTAATTCTGTTTCCTGTTTCTAGGGAGCAGACTGAGGACATTTTCTTAATTCCTACTGTCATTCTCTCTTTCTGTTTCTGTAAAGAAAGTGCCAGTTCATATCATTTATAATTGCCATTCTTGCTCTTAATTGCTGGCAGATCAGACGTGTGATTAAATCATTCCTGGTAAACTGACTTGACACAAGTATTTGCTTAGTTCGTAGCCTATTACTTATGTAATCCACTTGCATTCCTTGTGTGTTTGGGAGGAGAGTTACACTGTGATTAGAAGCTTGCTTAGCTATAACCCAGTAAGCATGAGGCTTGCAGTGACAGCTCTCCAGACAGCTTTTCACGACTAAGGTTTATATGTTTGTGTGGTTTCAGTACCCCTTTGGGAGCCTCACTGGATGAGCAGAACAGTAGTACGCTGAAAGGTAAGAAAAAGTTGCCTTTCTAAATCTGTTCTTTTCGAGGGTCCTGCTTCATTTGTCCTGTAAGTGAAATATATATCTTGTTAATAAACTTTTAAAAGGTGGTGAGCTTAAGCAAATTACCAAACGTTTCTATAACGTGAAACTCATATTTTTATTGTCCAGATAAAGATATACTAATCAAGTATATCTTTATTCTTGATGTATGTGAATATAAGGAAAACATATATTGTGTGAGGTAGAGCAGCCTTAGTACAGCATTTCTTTGCGTACATTAACTGAAATGGCCACACCTGAAATTTTACCACCTTTGCAAGACAGAATTCTAAAGCTCAAAGTACGACAAGAATGTGCAGGTAGTGGCAAGGCATATAAGGGACATTTACAGTATTGGGAAAATCTAGCTTGAGCTCCTGATTTAATATGAGGGGTGTGTGAAAGGAAGGATTGCCCCAAGATCTGGTTTTCCATGAAAACCTTAGGTAAGATATATTATCTTTTTGAAAATCTAAAAGGCATATAAGTATTAAATAGCCTGTAAGTTGGCTTCTAAGAACTTCACCTGCCTGCAAATCATGGTTTCTTTATGATAAAGTTTTACTTGTTGAAATTATATAATCAATAATTTTTGAGGGCATTCGGGTCTGAAACACTTTACTGTATCATATCTTCTGCTTCGTCAGTTTGGTTTACTAAGACAGTGATTTTACATGGGGCTCAGGAGGAACAGAACAGTAGGATGAATCTTCTCATGTTTCTTTCAGGTGCGCTGGTGAGACATGGAGGAAGTTTTGAAGATGATTTGTCACTTGGAGCTGAAGGTACGTTTGTATGTATTTTCACATAGTTTTTAAAATAACAAAACAAAGGAGAGCAGGTTGATTGCTTTCAGATCCTCAGAGCTAAACTTAAAGGTCTTGAAAATGGCTCAGACACATTTTATAGGACCTTTTATATGTTAATAATCTAGTCAGAGCATACATGATACATACAAGAATGCCTCTGAAAACCTTTGTGAAATGTCCGTGTGTCTTCTTTGGACTTAAATGCTTAAATGAACTGTTCCGAGGCAAATAATGATGATATAACTGGGGAAGAATTGTCCTGCAGAAGGAAGGAAACTTAAATATGTGAGAAAACTAAATTGAAGCAAATTTATTTTTAGTATGAGGTAGCCTTATGTCAGTCTTCCAGCTGCAGTATGTCTTTCTTTGCATTCAAGTGTTTTGTCTTTCCCTTTCCTCTTTTTTCAGATTTTTAGGAGATTAAAGGATAAATAACTTCATCCTTTGCCAAAATTTTATTAGAAACAATTATACTGATGTCTATTCCACACTGCATTAGCATTTTAAGTGTATTGTGCTATGCTTAAATTTTCACAGATTATATAATCTTTTCCTGTGAGTTGATAAATCTTTCCATAATGTAAGATTAAGAATTTTTTTTATTATTTTACTGTTTTTTTAAGATTATTGGTAGCTGTATAGTTGGTTTACTAATACAGTATGCTTTTTATAATAAAAATTAATTGTATTAAATTTTTAAAAATTATAATTTGATTAATAGTGAATTTTCTCCACTGAATTTAATATCCTTGATCTTGCTGTTTTAAATCAATCTGTATGATGTAGAACCTTCTGCTAAATATTGAAAAGTCTAGAATAAATTATTACCACTCAATATGCTTTCAAGGGATAAACTCTGTGTAGGACCTTAAACTTATTGCTTTCTAATCACTACAGTTGAAAATGTTGTCAGCCCATTTTTAAATGCCTTTCAGTATTACTGTAAATAATGCTTGGTATTTGTCTTAGTAGTTTCTTCAAAATATGGAATTATTTTTTAAGATTTTATGTTTTTAGAGCAATTTTAGGTTCACAAAAATATTGAGGGGAAGGTACAGAGATTTCCCATGTATTTCTGTCTCTGTTATGTATAGTTTCCCCCATTATAAACATCCCCCACCACAGGGGTACATTTGTTACAATTGAAGAACCTACAATGAAGCATCATAATAACCCAAAGTGCATAGTTCACTTTAGGATTCACTCTTGGTCTTGTTCATTCTATGGACAAATGTATAATTACATATAGCTATCACTGTAATATCATATAGCATATTTTCACTGCCCTTAGAATCCTATCTGCTCTGCCTGTTCATCCATATTAAATGATTACATGGGAAACCAGACCCTAAAAGAGTGTCCCAGAAAAAAGTGGAGTTATGCCCTGGCGGGTGTTGCTCAGTGATTAGAGCATTGGCCATAGCTCTGAAGGGTCTCTGGTTCAATTCCCAGTCAAAGGCATGTACCTGGGTTTCAGGTTTGCTCCCTGCCCGCGTGGGGTGCATGTGGGAGGCAACCAGTTGATGTCTTTCTCTGTCTCTCTCTCTCCTTACCCCCTCTCCCCTCCCCTCTCCTTCGCTTCCACTCTCTGAAAAGCAATGAAAAATTTATCCTGAGGTGAGCCCAGCTGATGTGCCTCAGTGGTTGGGCATTGACCTGTGAACCAGGAGGTCACCATTCAATTCCTGGTCAGGGTACATGCCTGGGTTTTGCCTTGATCCCCAGTAGAAGGCGTGCAGTAGGCAGCCAATCAGTGATTCTTTCTCATCATTGATGTTTCTAACTCTCCCTCTCACTTCCTCTCTGCAATCAGTAAAGATATATTTTAAAAAATATCCTCAGGTGATGATTAAAAAAAATTAAAAAAGAAAAAAAAGAGTGGAGTTATGTTGTTTTACTGAAAATTATTTCAAATTTATTTTCATTCATTCAGTAAATATTGAGTCACTGTGTGTTAATGCACAAAGAAACAAGAAATTACTATGACTTTGCAGATCAGAAATGAAAAAATAAATGGGGTATGCTGGAATAGATGTTTTAAATTAATTTCATTCTTTATGTTTATCTAAAAAAGTTAAATGCAGTAAATTTAACTTACTCTAAACTTAACAGTAAAGACATTTATCTGTTTAGGACTTGTAAGTCTGGGATAAACTTGAAAGGCAATTTTAAAAAGAAAACTTACGTTGAAATGAGTAGAAATTTTCCAAGTATGTGCATTAAAAAGTGGTTGTAACTGGAGTATCCAGCCTTAAAAAAATCACAGTAGAAATTGATGCATACTGTTGTCACGCTTATATAAATAATGCTGAATCATGTTTTTGTTTTAAGATATTCTTTATTAACAGCTTTTAAATTTAATAATTAAAATTGCATATACCACATATACTGTATATCTTCTTACCACTTATTTCTAAATTGTAAAAGAAGTTTAATTGGTTATCTATATGTCTTTTTATTTTAAACATTCAGTAGAAGTAGTTTTAAATTGCTAACTCACACACAAAAAAACAACCTCCAAAAGCTACTGGTTCTGTTTTTACTGATCTGGCATATTAGGCATTTAGCAATAATATTGTGGCTAATTTGCTAATTGCATCATAGTAATTACTGTCCTACTAACAATTGTACTTCACATTTATTCTTTTTACCTGTAGCCAACCAACTCCATGAAACTGATGCTCAAATTGAAAATAGGTATGTAACTGTGTTTGTTTTCTTCTTTTTTAAAAATGAGGGACATTTAGGAAAATAAGATTTTATGTAATCTATTTATTTTATTTTATTTCATAGCAGTAATAGCTTGGCCAAAGAGAGAAGACTACAGTTTCATCAAAAAGGGAGAAGTATGAATTCCACTGGATCTGGAAAAAGTAGTGGGACAGTCTCAAGGTAACTTATTATGAAATTATGCTGCAATTACTTTGTGCTGTAGATGACCTTCTCTTGCCACTTTTTCAAACTTGGAATTGGTGTAATAGTATGAAATTGAAAGGAATCCAAAGTGTTCCGTGGTTCAGCATGACAGACAGGAGCAGCTGCTTTTTTAAAAAATTAAGAGTAAATAAAGAGCAACAAATATGTTTATAGTGCTGTTGGAATTTGTTAATAAGTATTTTGAACCCTACCAACAACTTGAAAGAGGAACTGCATAGTGGAGTAACTTCTGCTTCCAAAATTCTTCCTTCCTTGAGTTACTCTGACATAGAAATCAGAACAAACCTTTCTAATTTAAAGCTTGATATTTAAGCATAGGTTTTTCTTCCTACTAAACTAAAGATGATTATTGAGAGAGACAGGATAATAAATGTTCAGTTCCCAGTGAATTAGAGTAAGAAGTTGCCTTTGTGTAACCCATACTCACCTTACTCCTCCTACTTCCTGAATGGAAGTGGTTGGGAAAAGTTGAAAGTAAGCTCCTCCTTCTCTTTCCTGAGATCAGGTTGTTACCTGTGCTGCCTCTTAGAGGAGAGCCAGAGATGGGAGAGAAGCTCAAGTTCTACCAAATGTCACTTGGTGCCAGAGTTCTACCAACTTCCTAGTGTGTTTTCCCTTTTAATTTTGTTTTAGCTGCTTTACTGGGAATTTCTTAAAATGACAAAAAAAATAAGGTGAGGAATCACTAGAGAATCTGTGAGTGTCTTCCTTGGGGTTAACTCTTTTCCCAAAGCTGACAGCTTGAGAGAATGGACATTTTCTAAGGGTTAGCACATTTAAGACATGGTGTAGAAAGATACTGAAATAAATAACGGTTTAAAGCTGTAGAAAAAGGTTTTTTTCATAGGAAAGCAGGAATATGAATTTATTTATAATGTAATGTGGACTATGAACTTATTTTATATCTCGGTATTTCTTTATTTTCCTCTTTTGTAGTGTTTCAGAATTGTTGGAACTTTATGAGGAAGATCCTGAAGAAATTCTTTATAATCTTGGATTTGGACGAGATGAACCGGATATTGCATCTAAAATTCCTCCCAGATTTTTCAGTTCATCATCGTTTGCCAGAGGAATAGATATTAAAGTATTTTTGAGTGCTCAAATGCAACGGATGGAAGTAGAAAACCCAAATTATGCTTTAACAAGTAAGGTTTTTAAATATTAGTGTATTATTTTCAAAATTAGAGCATCTATAGCAAGATGGCCTTATTTTCAAAGCCTTACTGATTTCTAGGAATAGCACTGGAGATTTAATTATTGAGGTTAACACAATAGCTATTTTACTTATTTGGAAATTTTATTCTATTTATAGAAGTTAATTTACCTAGTACCCCCCCCAAATTCTTGACTTAAGTGTTACCTTACAGAGTGACACATGCTACCTTGTGGAGCAGAACCTTAGACTTACACCTATTTCCAGAAGGCTTTGTTCAGGAAGGAAAGAAGTAGGGGAGGGGCCTTGTTACTATTAAGTGAAGTCAATTTCAGGTGCTTTTTCTGTAAGTCTAAAATAGCATGGCGAATTTAGTAATTTTTATTCATATTATACCTTTGTTTACTTTTCTCTGTTGGCCAAAAGTTCCAGAAGAGGATCTCTAGGTAGTCCTTGGATTAGCTTTAAGAGATCTATAAATCCACCCCTCCCTCCCCAATTATGTACACTTTATTAGGAGAACATATTGAAGAGTCTTAGTGGAGTCCAAGACCTAAAAACAGAATCATAGCTTTAGATCAATACCTAGTCCTTTCTGTGTTATGTGGTGTTATGCTTTGTGCTTCTGATTTTCAAAACTAAATTCTAGTGCTTAGAGTGAAAAATCTCCACAGTAGATGTAGAAAAGTTTTAAGTATTCGGTAAGAGGAAAAATCTGGTTTCATGATCTTTCTGATCTAAGTGCAGTTATTAGAATTCTGAACAGTAGTAATGGTTTAATATGTAGGCATATATATATGAAAGACATAAATAAATAGATAAATAAATAACACTTTTTTTTCTTTTTGTAGGTCGTTTTCGTCAAATTGAAGTGCTTACTACTGTGGCCAACGCATTTTCTTCGTTGTATTCCCAAGTCTCTGGGACTCCTCTGCAGAGAATTGGAAGTATGGCCTCAGTAGCCTCTAGCAAGGAGACAGACTCTCCTCCACCGTTAACCCGAAGTAACACTGCAAATCGCTTAATGAAAACACTATCAAAACTGAATTTATGTGTTGATAAAACAGAGAAAGGAGAAGGTAGTACTCCTTCCCCAGCAACTGAAAAAGGAAAGATTCTGAATGTTTCTGTGAGTGAAGACAGTGGCAGTAAAAATGATCCAAAGTCTCAAAAAATTGTAAAGAAGAAAGACTCCTCTTACATGTTGGCTACAGTTAAAGAAGAAGTATCAGTTAGTACATCAACTATTATGGAGAATGCTGACATTGATGGTAGACTTTCTGATGCAGCAAACAGTAATTTTAACCAAGAAAGTGAAAGTGAACACAGTAAAGAAACTCCAAGTCATGGTAAACTGGGTGAGGAATCTGGGATGACAGGATCCGAGTTAGGTAGTGATTTCAGCATGGCCTACCCCAGCGAGCTGGGAGGGTGCAGCGAGTTGAAAAATGTCCACGTGTCCACAGCTGAAAAAGAGCCATGTGCCCCGCGGCAGATCCCATCCATAAGAAATATAATGGTACCAGAGCAGAAGGACTCTTTCGAAATGGAAGAGGTAGGTAAAACGTTACTAAGACCTTTTCAAAGAGTGAGTTCGGGAAAAAAAGTGCCAAAAATGGCTTTAAAAGGAAAGGTGGCTAATGGACTTAGACTAGAAAAAAATCCTAATTTTGTCTTTCCAGGTTTTATTGTTTTGTGTTTCTCAAACCAGAAGTAATCACAGGAATATGTGAAGTCAAGGTCATGGTGCAGCTTATCAGCTGTGGTCCACTGCTGATACAATACTTGAACTTGAACCCACTTTCTCTCAGGTTGAGATTTTGATGCCCTGAGAAAGTCCTGAGAGAATATTCGTATTCAAGTTCATATTGCATAATAGTTAAAAACTCAGGCTATGAAATCAGACAGGTTTGAGTTCTGTCTCTGCCACCGAATTGCTGTGTGCTTTGGGGGAAGCTTTTGTATCTCAGTGGATAAGTTAAGTGTGAAGAAGACTGAGGATAGGTTTGATATGGGACTGGAAAGAACAGAAAGATAGGTACTTGAAGGGGAGGATAGGGAACCTCAGGAAGGTTTGAAAGGCCACTGAAGGGGATTTCTGCAAGTCCAGAAGAGCAGGATTTGATTACTTCTTTCTTTTACCTAGTGATCGTCCTGCTAGTGTATATAAATTTTGAATTGGACAAGGTAAGAATAATAATTTTGATGAGGTTCATATAACACTGCTTTTGAATAGTGGGAGCTGATAGGAGTTGAAGCTATATAGCTTGTGGCAGGAAACGCCTTTATCAAGCACCTACCCTACCTTGTGTCAGGCACTGTACTAGGCCCTTGAAGTACTTCTCTCTCAGTCTGGGGGGCAGGCAGTGGTGGTCTCATTTTACATAGGAGCACATATGTACTGCTGAGGAGTTGTGGCTAAAAATTATGTGCAACTTTTCTTTTTGAAATTTATCGCAGAATAGCTTTAGTTATAGGTCACAGTAGTTTTAGAATCATGTCATTATATTAGGGAATTGGAAAATGGGATAATTGATTTTGCCCATAAATGCCCTGTTAGGTGAGTGTCTATCTCTCACTTGCGAAGGTTTTCCATTTATTGCAAAATTTGGATTGTTGATATAGCTATTTACCTCTTTGTGGTCTTTGAATGTATCTTTTAATACTTTAATTTCAACTAAAAAGTGAAAAAAAACAACATAGCAGCCCTTTGAAATATTTTATATTTTTTTTGGTAAGCTTCTTTTCATCTTTTATATATGTTAATATTTATACTCTTTAATTCTTAGTATATTTCTTATTATAATGAATTTGGAAAATGACTGCTTTAATTAAAACTCCTTTCTTTTCATTTTATTGTTCAATTTCTTTTTTGACTTTCTTGTGATCAAAACTTGTCCAAGCACTCATAATTAAAGTGTAACTTCTTGCCTTCCAGTAGGGCCCTCTCTGTGACAATCAGATAAGATATGTTTGTTGTTTTAATACAATAGCAGAGTATAAAAATTTAAACAGATCATGTTAGATTCTTGAAAATCGCTTATCAGTGACTCAGATGTGATGACACTTTCTTAAGCTATTTTTTAATTTCTAGAATTCCTGAATTCTAAGCTATGGTTTTTAAAAAATTACTGATACCATACACATAAAAGGTCTTTAAAATGTTTATAAAGTGCTAGCTAGATTTGCTTTGGCCGCAAGTTAACATTTAACGGATAGACTGGGCTTTTTTTGCTCCCTCTGCTGGCAAAAAACACTTAACGAAAAGAAAGTAACGTGACATTGAACTTTTTTTTGAAGTACAAGTTTATAGGCATGCGTGTTAAAGAATAGTGGAGTATTTTTTGTTTCTTTAAAAAAAAGAAAGACTATATGGTCAATCATAGCTACATTGTAAATATGGGGAATTTAAAAAATGACGAATTCTTCTTCAGATATATATGAAATGTGGATAAAAAGCTCCTAGAAGTGTTTTAATCTCTTTGGGAACTTTAAAGAGAGTTTGTAGAACAATGGATAAAGAAGGGAAATAATGTGTTTCTTTAATTTCCTCCCCTCCCAAGTATGATTTGAATCATACTGACAAATAGAGAACAGTCTTATTGAGGCAAACTTTTAGATCCCATTCAAAGTGTTACTATTTTTCTTTTGGATTCCTTTCCCTTGAGGTTTGATTCATATTGGGAAATTTCTTCCTGTAAAAACAGGGAATAAATATAAGTCAGAGCGCGCACTTTCTTCCTCAGTAAGTCAGTTTCCAGACAGTAACTGCCTGCCAGCTGCTTCTGAGCTAGGTAGGAGACAATGCTGCAGACGTGGCTTTGTGCGTGAAGCCGCCTGATCCCTTTGAGGCAGAAGGTAAGATCTGACAGTCACCAGGAGCAAAGAGAGGAAATATTTAATTGTCAACAATTAAGTAGATGACAAGAATGACCCTAGCCTTGGAGAATGAAAGTGACTGTTTCTTATGTTAAAAAAGGAAGGAAAAAAAGCCAGACTATTTTAAATTAAAAGTCAGCCTACCTTACAAAAAATGTCTATTTAATATGTTTCAGTGTGTTTAAAAGTTGTAAAATCTACTCTTGAGTTTTGTAATTCTTAATGACTTGCCTAAATAATTCTGTGGTTTTGAAATGGTTTATTTTGAATAAATACATCATGGTAACTCTCTACACCTGTAGGTTGCTAGTATCAGTGATGCTTAGTAAAACCAAAATGATTATACTCATTAAGCAATTGTTCTTCTTGTAGGTGTAAGAATTTTGCTAAGTTGGCAAAAGGAGCCTGACTTTAATAGTAAAACTTTGTCATACATGTGAGAGGAAGGAGGACTTTTATCTGTACATTTCTGTAAATAGATTGTTCTGTGCCTTCTCACTCCATAAATGAATTTACATTCAAATACAGATATTAGTGGAAGTATATGTGCATAATTTTAAGCTACCAGAGTTTTACTAAGTGTTTCTAATCCTGTCTTTACACTGATTGGTGATTTAACTAATGTACCTCATTTCATTGGGTCCTCGATTAACATAGTTTTATTTAACATTGTTTTGCTATAACATTGATGAGGGGCCACAGGAACCTAACTTTTGTTTATATCACCTAGCCTGTGGTACATTGAGTTTTGTTATACACTGTTTTGCTTAAAGTAGCAAAACCTATCCACAATGTTAAGTGATTTGGCCTTTTGTTATGTTCATTGGCCTCAGTTAATCCCAAATCAGTCAGATACACAGTTAAGTTGTCCCTTTGACCTTTCAGATTGAACTGTATGTGTTTTGAAGGCAAATATTACCTTCAAAACACGTATTGTCTGCAATAGAATATGAGCTCTGAAACATGACCTAATGAACCAATGTCTGTTACCTCATAGCCCAGTTAACCACTATTTTGTTATGTGATTTATCTAAAAGAGCAAGTTAGCTTTTTTTTTTTTTTAAAAAAAAGTATTTACCTAACAGAGTAAACCATATATATATGTATGTGTGTTTTTAAAACTTGAAAGTTTTTTTTTAAGGTAAAAATTTGCAACTAATTATAGAATCATAGGTTAGTAGAGAATGAGTTAGTTCTGTGAATCATTTTCCCTTTACAGGTGAGGAAGTGTTTTCCCCTCCCTAACATTTGATATTGCTTGATAGCAGTGGTTCTCCATCATCTTTCTGAGGATAGTTATGTTCCCTTTGATATCAGCACCTCACTGAAGGGAGGTGCAAGGGGGTGTCAGTATAGGGAATTCCTGCAGGGTGGAAGAGAGAGAGAGAGAGAGAGAGAGAGAGAGAGAGAGAGAGAGATCTAGTCTAATCTTTCCCACTTTACTGTTTCAAAATACTTATAATCACATTTGATCATCCTAAGGACCTGTGAGGTAGGAGTTTCATTGTTTATTTTTCAGTTAAGAAAACTGAGGTGATTATCACAGACACTGGACAAGAACTCATGTCATTGCATGCACAGCCCCATACTACTTGTTTGGAAAAATAATGTTTTCCTTTGATTTTTAAAAAAATATATCATTAAAAATTAGGTAGAATTGTAATTTCTAAAGCTCCAAGTTTCATTTTTCTTTTTTAAAAAACTGCCATACAGGTCTTTTTAAACCTTAGAGGAAGGGTTATTTGAGATAGAACATTCCACATATTGCTGCTCTATAAAACATAATGCAACAGTATCGTACCTAAGAGATATATGTGATAGATATTTTAAAAAAATCTGCCACAGTAGCAGGAGATTGATTCAAAAGGTATGGTCTTTGTTTTATTAAACGTTTTTAAAATGAAGTAATGAATTACTTCATTTTATATATGGGTTACTTTTAAAGCTGTTTTATAATCTCAAAACACTGAGACCAAGTTATTTTGTCATTTGGTTTAGTAGGGGCCTTGGGTTTTTGGGGTTTTTTGTAATTTTTATCATAAAAAGTTTCAAGTTTACCCAAAGATTAGAGAAAATAGTGTAATGAACACCCACTATCTGTCACTCAGTTCAGTTATCCTTATTGAGCTGTAGTTAATTCAACGAAAGGCAAATTGTAGCAAATGACCAGAATTCTACCTGGAATTGAAACCATTGAATAGGAAAAATCATGCCACATAAATCTAAATTCTGTGTGTCATAGTTTTCTGTGGTGCAAACCATCTGGCATATGACTGCTTTCCTTTGCATACCTTTGACTAGTAATAAAACATAATAAGCTATGAAATTCAGCCATTATCACTAGTGTGTCTGGTTCTGCCTTCAACAAAGAGATTGATGATTTTGCTAAATTAGCAAAAGGATCCTGACTTTAATAGTTTCATTAGTAAAATACGACCTTCAGAACTTTTTTTCTATAAGGGCCTTTTTCAATCAGTTTACAGGGTTTGTGGTCAAGGGAGAGAGAGGGAGTTAGATGATTGATTGAGTGACCAATTTTTGCCAGGAGAAGCTTCTTGAAGAATAGTATGCTGAGGATACATATTCATTAAAGTCATATTGTTTTGTGACTAATTTTGTAAATCTAAGGGACATAATATTCTATATTAAAAATGAGCTTATAATTGTATTGAGAGCTTATAATTTGTCTCATTTTAATGTGCATAAATTGAGATTCCTAGAATATAATTAAAGAGACATTTGCATTTCTTTTATAGTTTCTGGTCTATTTGATATAAAACGCTTTGAAGTAGGGTAGGCTTAAATAGAGACTAATAATAGACCCTTTGTTGATTATAAAAGGAAAATGCATTTTATTTCCTTGCACACAAAACAATGGTTTTCCTGTTGAACTTATGTCTGCTGCTTTGAAGAATATTTTATAATGTTTCAATAACAGAATAGTAGAAACTGGTTTGTACGTGATTTATAGGTGATGGCTTTAAATGGCCAGTGTGCTTTCAGTTTTCAAAAGCGTCATAAACTTGGATTCATGGAACTGTTTAGAACAAAGATAAAACAAATCAGACCAATTTTTAAATTAGTAATAGCATCTTTAACCTTTGGGCTTTTTTCATGTTGATCATTCCACTCTGATTCAAATGGAATATTTCTTTTTCTTAAATGGATTCATAGCTTGAAACTACCAGTGTTCTACCTAAAACCTGTTTGCTATTTGCTCTCTGATTTTTTCAAGATTGAAATCCCACGTGTTTGGCTAGTTTGCCCACATTATTTGAATGTTATTTATTATTTTAAGCACTAATCATTACAGGGTGTAAAGTGTTGGGAATTAGTATTCCCCCCACCAATGGGCCCAATGTTCAATCTTAGTAGAGTTAGTTATGTTAGAATAATGGGTGTGGCAAATAAGGAATCTGAAAATTCCTAAATTCTGTAGTTGTGCAGGTGGGGGGAAAAGACAGTGTAAGAGACAACTTTTGTGGGTTTGATACCTTCTTTGGACAGAGTTTCAAGGGAAGATTTATGGTTAAGCATCTTTCAACATTTTAGTTCTGTTATGAAACCTGCTTTTCCACTTAGGGGACTCCCAAGTTATGTCTTAAAAGATCAATTATGTCTGGACAAAGAAGTCTTACACACGAGCAGACTTGATGCCAGAAATTTGTGGGATTTTATATAATTTTGTAATGGGAGCATAATGTGTCATTTTTCAAAGACGCAGGATCTGTACCTGCCTCAGTGGTGTCAGCCATGCCATGGCCCGCTGCAGGGAGTCTGTTAGCATTTCTCCTGGCACTGAGCAGTTTGAAGTTTAACATTGAGAGAACTTTTTATTATGGATCTATTTTTCATATGATAGCAACTTTTAAAAATGAGGTCGTTTATACATGTAGTCATTTTTCTCTGCTAGTTAAAAACTTACACTCCTATTGTTAACTTAAAAGTAATTTTGAGATAAGATATTGTGCACTTTTTAAATATGTGAACCTTTGGTACCCTTTTAGGTAGGTTGATTTGTTGAATAAATGATTGTTAGGAAGTGTTCTTTGACATAGATTCTTTTAAGTTTTAATTACTTAAAATTCTTCTTTAGGTTCAAAGTACAGAGGGAGAAGTGCCTCATGTTCCAGCCACTTACCAGTTAGGTCTTAATAAGTCGAAAAGAGGTAAGTAGACCAATGTCCACTAGATCCCAAGCACATGACCGCAGTGTTGTCTGTTGGTTTGGAAAAGGGGTTTTGTCTACCAGTATTTGTAGAAGATAATAGTGTAAAACAGTAATTAAGAACACAGATATGCATGCTTCATTAATGTTTGGTTATAGGATTTTTTGTATTCTTCTTGAAGACTTTTGTGCTCATAAAGTAATTTTAGTTTGCTTATTCTTCAATGACCTCGTTACACAATTCTGTGCATTTTACATATTTTTCAGTTCTGCATAGGGCTAGGTGGGAAGTGATAGAGCAGCGGATTTAAGCCTACATTTTCATGTGGTTATGATTGAAATATACATCTGTATTATCCCCTCTTATGTCTAATACATGAATATGCCTGTGGCAAGAAAAAACACACAAAAAACCCATCAATGTCTCAGCAGTAGTTAAAGCTAGTTAAATTAAATTCAAACTATGGATCAAAGGTGAGTGCCTGTAGATGTCATTCTTCTCTTGAATTATTAATTATTGACCAGAGGACCTTTGAATCCATTTCTTTCACTTTTCATTTACAACACAAAAAGCGTGTCTGATCTTCTTTAAAGTCACAAAGCTTTTGCGATTTAGAGAAAAAGAGAGAGGAAGTAAAGAAGTTAAAATGACCACTGAAGGTAGGACTGTTTATTTTTAAAACTTTACCCATGCCGAACCACCCTGCTTTTTTTAAGCAAAGGATTCATATGTATGTTCCTAGAATAGGAAATTACATGTTTGTTTTCTGATCTCTGAAATGACTTTGTAAGAGATAATTTGCATAGAATTTTTCTTTTATTGCAATATGGTGCTAAGAAACAAGAGCTCCACTTACTAGGTTACTATAGTTCTCATTAGACATAGAATGAATTTTACTATTTAATTTTCTTCCTCATGTAAATCCGTAATGCATGTACTTCTGAAGTGTTAGGAAGAGTTCATAGGAATCTTTGTTTTAGATAGGTACACAAGGGGTACATTGTGTCAGAAGGGGTAATGGTGTCTTTGACCTTTGAGCTTTTTTTCATGTTGGTCATTTCACTCTCATGCCTGTGAAATATTTCTTATTCTTGAATGACTTCATAAGTAAAACTTAGAGGATTCTACCTAAAACCTACTTGCTAATTGGTCTCTGATTTGTTCAAGATTGAAATCCCTTATGTTTGGCTGGTTTGCCCACATTACTAAGATGTGGGCAAATTTTATATATTTAAATAAAAACATTATAATTACTTTAAGATCTCCCAAGAGTAAGCTTCCTGTGGTAGGAAAGATGGAATGTGGTTTGTATTCACATCCGGGTTTCTTCCTCTTACTGACATGGGGTCTCTTATTTCTGGTGGCATAAGTAAGAATGTTAACATTTTTATGAGTCACATTTTTATAAATTAACTAGAGGTCTGGTGCCTGAAATTCATGCATTGGCGGGCAGGAGGGTCCCTCAGCCCAGCCTGCCCCCTTTCACAGTCTGGGAGCCCTCAAGGGATGTCCCACTGACGGCCTCAGTCTGGCCTCCTTCTGTGGGAGGCAACCGGGCTGATCAGGGGAAGGCGCCACCTCCATCACCCCGCTGCTGCTGCCACTGCTGGCTGCCCCAGCCGCCACGGTGTTTTCATCAACACAGACTCCAGTCCTTTCACTACGAAAAAATGACAACTTTCTTTAGGCATTTTCAAGATGTCTCTTTCATAGGATATGACATTCCTTTCTTTTTTTTTCATCCTCACAAAATATTTTCCCATTGATTTTTAGAGAGCATGGAAGAGAGAGGGAAAGACAGAGAGAAACATCAATGTGAGAGGCACACTTTAGTTGGTTGCCTCCTGCATGAGCCCTGACCTGGGCCCCGGCCAGGGAGGGGCCTGCAACCTAAATACATGCCCGTGATCAGAATCAAACCCAGCCCCCCTGTGTGTTGTTCTCTCAGGCTCTGGGCCGCGCCAGGCCCCTCTTCCTGAGCTGGCCATGACCATTACGGCTTCTCAGCCTAATTTGCATATTACACCCCCCCCATATATGTGTGTGTGTGTATAGTAAAATGGTTTTGTGTGTGCATGAAAGAGGGAGAGAGAACAATATAGTGTTTTAGTCATTTTGAAGATAGCCTATCAAATTTTGATAATGCAAACATGTGAGTATCTTAGATTAATAATAATTGCAGAATTAGAATCACTGGTAATGTATTTATTTTGCAACTTTAGTAAAAATGCATATAATGTCTGTATAAAAATATTTCACACTTTTGCTAATAGGACTTTTGAGATTACAATGATCTTAAACTCGAATCCAGTCTTGGGATTTACATACTGAAGCCCAGAGAGGCTTAGTGACTCATGTCGCAAGCTAACATTCCATAATTATTTTGAGAGCAGTGCAAAATTTTCCTTAGTACAGAGGAGAAGCAATATTTTCTTAAGTCTAGCAGAGTAGGCAGGTGTTCTGTTTTGTTTCTTTATGATACTAGTCAAATACAATGTCCAGATGTTTTGTTCTCACTTTAGTTTGTTCTAACTTCCCAGTTTTTAAATTAGAAATGTCTTATGTCTTTAGTTAGGACAGAAGTCTCATTCTTTAAAGTTCCACCTTTTTCTTTGGAGACCAGTGCATTTTCTGAAACAGAAATGTCTGACTCAGGAACCTAGATTATGATTTCTAGGTTACAGAATAGTTTTACTTGCATTGCACTGAGCTCCTAAAGTGAGCCTGTAAAATACATAGGATTGCTATTCTGTCTTGCAGAGGAGAGACCTTATTGCTTTCAGAAATAAGCAGGAGCTTGAACCCAGGCCTCTTTGTCCTCCCCTCTGCCCGACACCTGCTCTGAGGGCTGAGCAGTCTGCACTCTGACCTGACCTGTGTGGACTCAGGCTGACCACGGAGAGGTCAGCTCCGCACAGACTGCCCCGCGGCAGATAAAATGGATCTCAGCAGAGAGGCCCCAGTGTGGCTGGGCATCAGGCTTCCCTGCATGCACTGACAGCTTTTTCACTTCATCGAAATCTGGCAGCTTTTGACATCACAGTGATCTTAATCTCAAATCCCAAACAGATAGGCAGCTTCACTTCTAAATCCTTTAGGTGATTGCTTAATTCTATTGTTGCTTTAAGAAGATAGTTATCATTGATTCATTCAGCATTTTTTTTTTTTTTTTATGGTTAGCTTCTGCTAGATACTGGGATACAAAGAAGAATAAATAAGGTTCCTGCCCTCAGAATGCTCACATTGCAGTTTTTTTGTTTTTTTTTGTTTTTTTAAAAAGGACATACACAAAATTTAGGTGGTGTAATGTAAGATGTTAATTGTCTTCTCAATTAATATAATGCATAATGACTATCTATGGTAATTAACAGCTTATTCCAGTTCAGTTTCACAATTATTCCAGTTTATCGAGAATTTTCAAGGACATTAGTCAGTTCTTATATTACATTATGCAGTATTATTAACTTCCAAATGATATTACAGAATTATTCTAAATTATTAATGAGAAAAAAATTACTCCATTCCATGATACTCTAGGTGAAACTGAGGCTACACTGGGGAAT
The DNA here is from genome assembly GCF_000327345.1 of Myotis davidii. Lineage (NCBI taxonomy): Eukaryota > Metazoa > Chordata > Mammalia > Chiroptera > Vespertilionidae > Myotis > Myotis davidii. Next base: position 9,789,475 of record NW_006288615.1, on the reverse strand, counting down.
TTTTCAAAATCAGGCAAACTTTAATTGATTTTGGATTTGATTCAAAAATATTGTAGAGTTTTTTATTTCTAGATTCAAATCTGAAATGAATGTGGATTTGGCAAGCACACTTTACTTAGCATGTTGCTTTTGAAGTTCTGAAGAACTTGACTATCTCATGAAGCGACTCCCTTAGTAAATGTAATAGTGATGAAGTCTCTCTGACTGTGGTATTTGTAGTGTGGATGGGCATGTGATTCTGTTTATTGTACTTAGTTGGCCTTTTTACATAGTTAATGTTTGTTGTTTTTTTAGGTTATATTAACTGGGAATTAGAGGTTTGGGACCAAAAACTAAGTAGGGTTTTTATAAGATTAACAATATTATGTACTAGTTGAACCTATTTGACTGTTTCATGCACTTGTTACAAAAAATATTATTTCATAACTTACAAATGTTTGCATCACTTAAAACACCAGGGACATTTAGGTACCTGCAAACAAGTTATTTAACTTATTGGCCTTAATTGTATTTTTATTTTCTTATTAGGAAGGTAATAGACATTTTTGTATACTACATTTACATTTCTAATTTTACCAACTATATTTTTACATTTATATTATATTTTTACATAATAGAAATGGTTTATTTGGGGACTTATATTTTCACTAGAGCCAATTTTTTAATTCAAGCAATTGTCCTCCAAGGATAAGACATTAATTGGACCTACCAAAGTACATTATAATTAGAGCTTAATTAGCAACTGAACATCGAGAATTTCTTATCTGATTCAGTTTTTGTTTGAATTTGACTTACCTCCTGTGCTTTGAAGGCACAATTTTTAATAAGTGATGCATATTTTTCTAAGACAGAATCAATGTTTGCATATCCTACATATGTTAGTATTTCACATATATGTTATAACATTGCTAAATATGACTTCAATGAGAACAGTTTTGTATAACTACACTTTTTTTGGTAGATCACCTGTTACGTACTGCCAGTCAGCATTCTGATAGCAGTGGTTTTGCTGAAGACTCAACAGACGGTGTCTCCCTTAATCATCTTCAGGTAAAATTTTCTATGTAGTAGGCACTATGATTAACTTCATGTTTAGGTGATTTTTAAAGTAGCTATGTATTTCAAGATTCAATCTGTGATATCTTTATTTTTCAAATGACAATAAGAATAAGACATTTTCTGGGATGCAGATGTAATCTAAGTGTTTGGCTACAGATTTTAGGTTTCACTAATTCTTCATCTCTGACAAATATTTAACAACAGCAAAAAAAAAAAATCTTTCTTTTTGGACCACCATTAAATAGGTTATTTTAATCATTATCCTAGTTTGTCTGTTATTTTTCTTATTTTTTACCATCATTGTGTTTTAGTATTTTCCAGTAAGCATTTATTTAATAACCAACATTAAGTATGGATCCATAGCTTTCTGATTATTATATGACTTATGTGAGAGTAGGTTAGATAACCCAAGAATTAAAGACATCTTTATTCTCAAGGAACATATAGTCTATGTGTGCAGTACACAGAATTTATGTGAAAAGTGTTTAAAACACCTATACACAAATTTTAAATAAAGTTAGATTAATAGTAAAAGAGAACCCCCAAAAGAGCCTTTAGAAACAGCATTGGGGTAGAAATATAAGAGAAGTGTCTATGGTAACTCCGAAAGAACAATTCAGTGGGCAGAAAAGTTGGGAGATGGAGGAGAAACTTTTCCAAGGAAAGCTATGGCCATCAGAGTGCAAAGATGAGAATTTGGTTGTTTGGAAATTGAGTAGTTGAGTGAGCAATTCTGATGCAGTAAATGAGGCAAAAGTGCGATTGGAGAGTAAATCGGTGATAAGGAAGAGAAGATATGAATGTTAAACTGTCCTTTCAAGTTACGATGATAGCTTAATGGTGATAGATCTTTTTGTCTTTTTCATATGGCAGTGGCTTAGGGAAGTTTTTAGGGAAGAGCTCTGTGAGAAGAGAGTTGGGTGCAGAAAAATATGGGATGAAACTTGGGGAAGTACCCTCATCCCGGAGAGGATGTGCTCAGGACAGGTTGGAGGGTTTAGTTTTGAAAAAAGAGACACAGTTTCCTTTCAAAACGGAGAGGAGGGAGTGATGGTAAGAGGTATGGGGAAGTCTGTAGGTATTGGGGAGAAAGTTAAGCAATTTTTGTCCATTTTCTCTGAGTCAGTGTCATGTGCTGGAAGAAAATGAGATGGGTGTTGAAAAAGGAATTTGAGGGTGTTGTAAAGGTCTGGAATAATCTTGGTGAGAAATTGGAGGGATTGCTGACTAGGGTAGTTGGTATAAGCAGTTTTGAACAGCACCCGGGTCACAGCAGAGGTGGGAGACCCCCACATATAGACGCATCATATCTCTGGCATTTGGGGAATGATACTTATTTGAATTTTTCATCCTTCCACCCGTTTTCCTCTCACAGGTTCACGAATCGTTGCAAGCCATGGGGAGTAGTGCTGATAGTTGTGACAGCGAGACAACAGTCACTTCATTTGGTGAAAACCTTGCCACGCCAACAGCACGTGACCAGCCTTATTTTAATGAGCCTGAGGAGGAGTCTCTCATGCCTCTTCCCAAGGGAAGTGGGAAGGCAGCAGCAGTTGCTGACCAAAGGTCAGATAGCCAGGATTCCCCCCAGTGCGAGACAGTTGAGAATACAGGAAATAAGGAGTCCACCTGTAGTGCGGCGGATCACGTTACTGAAGTTACTGAAACGAAAGAGGATTCGTCTCCAGCACAGCCAGAGGAACTGCTGAGGGAGGAAAGTGCTGAAAGTGACGTGGATAAAAGCGTTGAATGTGAATTTGTGCAGTACACCACCCACCATATCCTTAAATCATTGGCTTCTATTGAAGCTAAAGGCAGTGAGAAGGGCTCTGAAACAAAAACTGGGCTTCCCTCTTCTGTGGACAGAGTTAATACAGCTTTGCAAAGAGCTCAAATGAAGATCTGTGGTCTGTCTAATCAAAGAGCAGGGCGTAGCTTGATAAAATCAAAAGACCTGTTAAAACAGAGGTACTTACTTGCCAAAGCTGGCTACCCTCTTAGAAGGTCTCAGTCTTTGCCAACCACCTTACTGAGCCCTGTCAGGGTTGTGTCCTCTGTCAATGTTCGATTGTCCCCAGGAAAAGAGACCAGATGCAGTCCACCCTCCTTCACCTATAAGTACACACCTGAAGAGGAACAGAAATTGGAAAACGAGGCGGTTGAGCATGATGGTCAGTCTGTAGTCAAATCCACTATTTTCATCTCTTCGTCCTCTGGGAAGAAAGATTCAGAAGCCTCTCCGAGGGAGGCGAGCCAGTCGGAGGAGTGTCTTCATCAAAGGACTCCCACCTGCTCCCTCTATGCTCCAGCACCTATATCTCAGTCCACCTGCTCCCTTCACTCCCTTCACTCCGAGTGGCAGGAGCGGCCCCTCTGTGAGCACATGAGGACTCTGAGCACTCGCAGTGTCCCCAACATATCCGGCGCCGCCTGCAGTGCCTTCACGCCCTCTCTCGGGTGTTCTTACTCACATAGACACGCTGCCTACCCTTACCGATCGGGCTCTGTGAACCCTCCTTCTGCCATCGAAATGCAGTTGCGAAGAGTATTGCATGATATTAGAAACTCACTGCAGAATCTTTCACAGGTATGAGAAAAAGTGTATCTTATTTATTTTCTTGATCTGAGCACCTCTTAATTCACTGAGAGGCTAAGACGCATTAGGCATGAACCTCCTCATCTTCATTGTCTTCCATGCCTATACTTATCTAACTGCTCTCCTATACTCCTTCCTCCTGTCTCAGAAACAGCTCTAACGCTGACCAAGGTTAATTTCTCTGCTCATAATCTCCCTTCTAAAGAGATTTTGCCCGTTAGTGTCCTTCCTTCTTTAGCCTCTGCTCCATTGTTTTTGTCTTAGGTTGTCCCTGTTATTTAAAAAATCTTCCCTCTCAAGTACTCTCTCTCCTTCTCTCTGCCAGTGGACAGTGTTCACCACCTCTTCTTTCTAAGTGTGCGTGCCCTTGGCCTGAGTGTCGCCGTGTGCTCTGGTTCTGCTCCTAGCTCTCTGACTAAGCTTTCCCCTTCACCCACTGACTCCTGAGGCTGGTCTCCTGGCACAGCATTAGTCTGCTTCCACTGGGTTCAAAGACCGAAACTACCCCAGAAAAGGAAAAAAAAATCAGGTAAACTGTGAATTTGAATTAAAATGGTCTTATGTGTCTTGTCACTTAAAGAACTGCTAGTGGGCTGGAAATAATTCCCCCTAAAAAGCTCTGAAAATAAGTAAATTGCCCTCAGGTTTGCCTTTCATATTTCACATTTCCTTTCTTTATCTCTTTCTGAACTATTTACATTCAGACAGTTAAGGAAAGAAGAAAGCGACTGTAATGCAAGGATCAGAGTGTTCAGCAAGGTGTCAAGAGGCCTAGAATGTGCATAGTAGATCTCTGCCATGGTGACTGTAGACAGGAAGCCACTTTGAAAGTAAAAACTGAAGTTGTGACTTTTGAAGTTATGTAGTAATGTACCATCTCCAGTGATTTTCAGTCTAACCAGAATGTGGGTGTTTGTCTTCCTGTGTACAAAATGCAGTTAGGTCTGTGAGTGAGACATTTAACCTTTCAACTGTAATTGCGTGAAACTGGGGATTCCCAGGGCCCTGTCTCCCTGCGACTTTCTTTCTAGGCCAGCTTGTTCTACCCTCAGTGTGGTCTTCTCCTCTCAGATGTCCCTTCAGTAACTCAATTAATTTCCACTCCCACCTCAGGAGACAGATGCTCTTCATGACCTGGACTCTGCCTGTATCTCCAGACTTATTCCTTATGTGTGAGCTCCAGCCGTTATTGGACTGCATGCAGGCCCCTAAATAGTTGTGTCATGTGTCAGCACCATTGAGGTTGTGTACTCCCCTAATCTGGATTTTTGTATGTTTCTAACATAACACTCCCCTCCATCCCAGTAGTATAATTTTTTTTAAGTTCTCTTTTCTTTCTTTCTTACACTGTGAGAACGAACACTAAAAGGCCGGGAATGCCTTTTCTCTTTTTTCTTCGCTGCCTAAAATAGTGACGTATAGCAGATGCTCAGACGTCTAAGAATGAGTGATGATGGATTGCTACTCTCTCCATTCAAATCAATAGTTCTGTTATTTCAGAATGACACTTGCTATTGCTTCTATGAGTTTTGTTTTTCTACTTTCTTAAGGCAAGAGGGAAGTCCTGTAAGACATAGATGAACTATACGTGTTCCTTTGCTTCAGCCTCATTCCAAATAGACTGACTTATCCCTGGAACAGATGGGAGTAGTAGGTAGAATGAGAGCTGATTGATTTGGCTCTTGCTCACAATATGAAGTTTTGTCTTTATTATTTTTGCCTCAAAGAGAAAGACCTGAAGGCCTCAAACTCATACTTTTAAAATAAATTGGGTATAGTCACTTTGACATTGATTTGTAACCATCCTTTCACTTTTTTTGAAGTACCCTATGATGAGAGGGCCTGACCTTGCTGCTGCTCCATACAGTCCTCAGAAATCATCTGTTCTACCTCTTTATGAAGTAAGTTCTTACTGAAATCACTGTGTACAAAATAACTTCTGTGATTTAGAAGTATAATTATGTTTTGTTGTATTTTAGAATACTTTTCAGGAGCTCCAAGTAATGAGGCGGAGCCTGAATTTGTTTAGAACGCAAATGATGGACTTAGAATTAGCGATGCTGCGTCAACAAACCATGGTTTATCATCATATGACTGAGGAGGAAAGGTAAAAGTTCATTTTGTCTTAATGTGACTCAAAATGTTTTCTATTCTAAAAAGCATTGCCAACTTTTCTCTTTAAAACTAGGTTTTATTTCTACTGCTGTGTACCCTTTACCTATTTGGTGAACCAGTGTAAATAAAATTCCTAAGTACACTTCCCTGCTTTCAATGCTTTAAGGAAGGTAGTGGCTGTCATGTTTTCAGTGTTTGGGATATTTGTGAGAAAGGCTACAGAGAGAAAGAACAGTTGTCCTGGTGGTCACACCTGTTGGCATTTGCTGTTGTGCCGGTTTCTAGAACTTGGAATTTCACTGCCTTCTGATAGCTGATGAGAGAATGGTGACTGAATCCCCAGACTGCTTTATTCAAACGTTGTGCCTGTCCCCCTGCCATTAGGTATGAAGTTGATCAGCTCCAGAGTTTGCGAAATTCAGTCCGAATGGAACTTGAAGACCTGGAGCTACAGCTGGAGGAGCGTCTGCTGGGCCTGGAGGAGCAGCTGCGCGCCAGGCACATTTCTTCTCCCTTCCGCTCCTCAGCACTGGTGGTAGGTACCCGGGCATTGTCAGTAGCTCTAGTAAGGATTTCCTTATAGTGTTCTGCATAATTTCAGACAAATGCCTTAACTTAAAAACTTAAACTTAACTTAAAATGCCTTATTTTAATGGCATTAGAAGCATGGAGTACATTTAAGGAGTCTTCCCCAAATTAGTTGAATGTACACATTGTGATTACTTTCTTAAATAGTATATTTAGAAATACACTGAAAAATTTTAATCATAATTTTTAATAATAGAAATAAGCAGCAATACAAAAGTTTAGGGGTTTTAAAGGAAAGTGATAGTGGGTTAATCTCTGACATTTAGCTTTTAGTGACTGCATGCGATTGTAAAGAACACAAATATATATTTCAGGTTTTTTGCCCTTTCTTGCCTTTGAATAAATTACTACTTTCTTTAAGCTTTTCCTTTATTTTGGATCCTTTTCTATTCTTTGTTTTTTTAAGGAATCACATGAGGTCTTTGTAAAGGCAAAAAACGTATATCAAAGAAAATGAAAAGAAACACTATAAAAGTACCACTCTTTACACTTCTCATGTTCCTTTTATCAAATTTAAATTTCAAAAGTTGTAGTCTTATTTTTGCTGATACCTTTGCAGTTGTAGAATATATTGCTTTGAAATGCTGAAATAGTGAACTTTTCTCTTTCACCGGAACAACCACACACTCATATGCATATGTGCACATATGGTAAAAATCAATAGAATAGGAATATGTGTGTGCACACATATCAATGAATAGCATAGAGTAAGAATATTCTATATCAATGGTATCATTTTCTATAAAAGGTTTTGATTTATTATTCTGAGAAATGTGTGTTGGTGACAGTAGTGTGATGTATGTACCTTCAGTTGCAGTAGCACATTTTATAGGTTCCCGTGACAGTTGAGGGTGACATAGGAATGCATTAGAGTAATAATTAGCTAATTTATTTTATTATAAAACAGTTGCAGTTTGAAAAAAATATGTAAATGTATGTGTGTATATATATATATATATAATTGTTTTTACTTTTTCAGGGAATGTGTGGCAGTAGAAGCGCTGATAACTTGTCATGCCCTTCTCCATTGAATGTAATGGAACCAGTAAGCCTCTCTCCTTTAAATCACGGGGGCGGGGGACGATAGAACATTTCATAAACACACAACTTCCCAAGTGTAGATGAAATACTTTTTAAACACAGAATTTGATGTTATTTAAATCGATTGGAAGTGAGTTTGGGACTTCTGAAAGTCCCTTGTTACCTTAGGCCACTAGGAAGCCATTTAATTGCATAACTGATTTATCTTTATGGCCTACAGGAGATAATGCATTATAAAAATATTTAATTTATACTCCAGGGTAAATGTTCTTTTACAGTCTGATTCCATGTCCTTTAGTTAATTGGATCTCTAAGCAGACTGCTTTTTGAGCAAAAGTCTGATTTTTTAGCATACATTAAACAAATTAGCAAAAGCATAAGCGATTATGTTTTTCACTAGTTACTCTTTCTTATAAATAATTTGGACACAGCCATGTGGTAACAAGTAAAATTTCATCCCACCAGTTATTCTAGTTACACATTTTATGGCTTGATCTCACTAAGAATTTAAATTTTCTTTTCTATTGTTGCAAATGAAATTAAGTAGTTACTAAATGAATGAGTTAGAATCATGCCTTACAAGTTAAGTGACTTTTGGCAGTACAGCTAGGTCTTTAATTTTTTTAACCAATGATCTTAATTTCAAGAGAGAAGAATTAATAATTTTTCTGATCTCCAGGTCACTGAACTGATGCGGGAACAGTCATACCTAAAGTCTGAATTGGGCCTGGGACTTGGAGAAATGAGATTTGACATTCCTCCTGGAGATAGCTCAGAATCTGTTTTCTCCCAAGCAACATCAGAGTCATCTTCTGCATGTTCTAGTCCCTTTCATCCTCATAGAAGAACTGGACTACCTTCTGGGGACTCAGCGCGCAAACCCAAGACCCATCGGGTACCAAGCAAGAAGGTATTCCGAGCATCAGTGGCCCTAACGCCAACTGCTCCTTCTAGAACAGGCTCTGTGCATTCGCCTCCAGAAGTGGAAAGTTCTGAGGAAGCTGGTGCAGCTGAAGAACCCTTAGAGGCTGTAGGACTTAAATCTGAAGTGGAAGAAGGGTATGGAAAAATCCCATTGATGCCAGCTGCTGAGGAAATGCATAAAAATGTAGAGCAAGATGAATTGCAGCAAGTCATACGGGAGGTGAGTAAAATCCATGCTTTATTTATTTGGTGATATATGTAGGAGGAGGTTGTATTTAAATATTAATTATTTATAAGATATTCCTTTGATTCACTGTATTCAGTAATTTTCATAGAGCTTTTAAATTAACCTTCCCTTTGGTCAGCTTATGTCTAGTGAAGTATTTTTGTAATGTTTGTAATGGCATTTCTGTAAATCTCATTACTGCAGTGTGAAATAATTGCAATTCTGTGTTCACTCTGGCAAAGAAGGTGTTTTTAGAGTTCGAAATAGATAAACATGTGACATGCTCTTTAGATCTGTTTCTGCATTTGTGAAATGAGAGATTAAAATTTAGGTCTCTTTCCAGGATAATGTCAATTTACATGAGAAGTTGGTGTTGTGACTTTAATAAGTGTAAATAATTTGGTCCGTTTGGTTTAGTGGGTGGAGAAATACGGAAACTATATGAGTTGCTCAAATGTAGAAACACAGAATGAAAAGGTTCATCCTGAAGGATGACAGGGGGTCAAACCTGAAGCGTTTAACCATAGTTCCAGTAACCAAAAGGGCCACAGAAAATGAGGAAGGCAGAGGTTGAAAGTTAATTAAGAAAATTAGCAAAAAAAAACTGTTTTGGGCACTAGGATCAGGTAGTAAAGAATTGTCTATATATTTTAAAAGGGAGCCCTAGCTAGTTTGGATTAGTGGTTAGAGCATCAGCCTACAGACTAAAGGGTCCCAGGTTTGATTCCAGTCAAGGGCACATGCCTGGGTTGTGGGCTCAATCCCCAGTAGGGGGCTTGCAGGAGGCAGCCATTCAATAATTCTGTCTCATCATTGATGTTTCTGTCTCTCTCTTCCTATCCCTTCCTCTCTGAAATCAATAAAAATATATTTTAAAAAACAACAACAAACAGAAAAAGGGAGATCAAGTTGTTTCCTAATATTTCAGTCATGTGTGAGACAAACTCACATTTTCAGAACAAGCATAGCAGGAGACACTGGATGTATGTAATTTCTTTTCCTGACATGAGGTAACAGATTAAAGTTTGAAAGATCTTAATTCTATAAAGTTACTTGTCCTACAGATGTAGTTATTTTTGTAAGTTGGTTGTGGCCAACTAGCGTTTATCAAGATCTGTACGTGCAACTTTCTCGGTTATGACCAATTATCTATTCTTATTTATATATTTTATGTCAAAGATCAATTTTTGAGTGAAATTAAGTAATTATTTTTCTTCACACTATTATTTGTTAACTAAGGAAGTAAGTTTTAAGGTACTTTTTTTCCACCTTAGAAATGTGGTATTTTTGTTCCCTTTAGCTTTTAACTTGGTTTGAAAGTTTTCCTTTATATTACTAATTTGTTACAAATACTCCCTTATTGCACATTTGAGTCTTCATTTTAAAAGTCATTAATTGATGGCCTGCTGTGTGCCGTGTAATTTCTTAGTAGTAAGTGATTCCTAGGCGAGAGCATTCATTTTGACTCAGAACATAGCATGTAGGAAGTTGGTGGTGTTCTCTTGGTTCTAGACAACTACTTAAACATCTATAAGAACCTCCCATGAAATGTAGAAGATTTTATAATTTGAAGATATTTAAACTGACATGCAAGGCAAATGCTTTAAAACTATTCAGAATTTGTTATTAAAACTGTTAGACACTCTCTAAGTCAGAATTTGGAATGTTTGGAGGAAATTGGGCTTAACATTTATCCTTATTGTCTACAAAAGAAGAAAAGAAAACAAAAAGCAAGTTACTAAACAAAATGTGTAGATCAAACAGTGTGAAAGAGGAATATTGGTGTATTTAAGAAAATAAACTGCCCTGGCCAGTGTGTCTCAACTGGTTGGGCGTCATCCCATGCACTGACAGGTTGCTAGTTGGATTCCCGGTCAGGGCAGGTGCCCAGGTTTTGGGCTTGATGCCTGACGGGTGTGTGGGAGGCAGCCTTTCCCAACTGGGGGCTGTGCGAGAGCCAGCCAATCGATGTTACACTCACACACCGATGTTTCTTTTTTCTCCCTCCCTCTCTCTAAATAGCAATAAACTACTTTAAAAAGAAAAACTATTTTGAAGCACTTTAATTTCAAATCCATACACTTTTCTCCTAAATTCACTTGGTACTGAATTCTAATTTTTTTTAAAGCTTATTGTTTTAGGTACCAAGAAAATTAAATTAGATTCTGTCTTCCAGTAAATTCTGGCCCCCCTACCCATTAACAAAGCCACTGTTCAGGAAACAAGCCTTAAGCTTGTGTTGAACAGTTTTGCAGATGAGGATTAAGCATGTTTGGCAGACAACTTTCAGGGAAGTTTTCTTATCGCACTCTTGGGTGCATGAAAACAATGATGTCTGTGAGGGCGCTGCTTCCATCATTTCACCATATCTGAAGTTTTTAAAACAAGTGCTTTCATTACTTATAATGTGTTAATACAGTGGAATTCTTATTCTGAAGGACAGTATAGAAGGTCCTTTCAAACAAATGTTTAATATGCTCCTTCAGTAACTAAGCTTTTGTCAGATTAAAGGTACCCCTTATCTGTGCAGATTGTGTATGTTGTAGTGGGGGAAAGTACACTCTCCTGGAATTTTCCCTGGTGGTCCATGATGTATGTAGTCAGTAGCCTAAAACTGTTTACTTGCTTTTCTTTAAGTAAATAAATAAAAAGACTACTGAATAGAATGAGTGAACATGTGCCCATAGTAGCAAATACAACAGAATTAAACGTCAAAGCGTAAACTGATTGCTTTGTGTTTAGAGAGTTGTCCTTGGTTTATTGAAGTTCCTAGGCTTGATTTATGCCTTTTACTATCTTCATTACAGTTTGTCTGACATGCTTTAAACATGTATTTTGTTAAATCCCCGCTTGACTGTGTTCTTCTTATAACTCGTGTTAGTGATCCCTTGAAATAATGGCTGCCGTGAAGCTTGCACTCAGAAGATGCATATTAAGTGGATGTGTTGCCCCACACTTCAGACTGGCTGTCAGTCTGTTTATATTGCCAGTGAGCATTCCTTTCTTAATCTCCAGTAACCTATCTTCAGTCTGTCTCACTTTTTGGAAATTGTGCTCATAAAGGCACTTGACGACTTATCCCAGCGTTTTCTCACTCCTAACCCTTCCAAACTCTCTGGAACATGGAGGATTTTAGAAATAATTTGTCTATACATTAATTCCTTCAATAAATTGTTAAAGGCATTTTATTGTTTTTCAGGGCTAGTCCGTAGTCCTTTTTTTGCTACTTTCTGTGTCCTTTTGTGTGTGATATGGTGTCTCTGTTGTGCTC
>NW_006288615.1:9749003-9777631 GCF_000327345.1 Myotis davidii | reverse complement strand
CTTTCCCTGTCTCTCTCACTCTGTTATTGACTCATTCAAACATTTATTGAGCACTTATTTTATGCCAGCTCCATTGATAAATGAGACCCAATCCTGCCCCTGAAGTAGCTCCTAATAAACACTTTCCACTTGACCTCACCCTTTCTCTTCTGATTTCCTAATGTCCACTCCCAGCAGGAACTAGCTTGTCAGCCAGGCTCCTCATCGAACCCGGGACCCTTCAGTCCGCAGACCGACGCTCTATCCACTGAGCCAAACCGGTTTCGGCTTGCTACAAGTTTCTATTCTGTCATCTGAGATTACCTTAACATTTTCATGATCTGTTATATTAAAGTCCGCCGTTCTCTGAGGTGTTTTTTATTTTCTCCTCTTCTAGCCCAAAGTGGTCTCTCATTTTTCAAAATTTGTTCTGTTCTTATGTCATTAATGAATTAATAAATTACTTTTCCCGGTAGTATTTTAGGAAATAATATTCATTTTGTGCCCATCTAGATAATGACATCCTTGATGGTGGGAGACTTTAGGCTTTACTCCAGTAATGTCTATACTCCCCAGATAGCTGGCACACATTTTTGGTTTGTAAATAATGCTTTTTAACAAGTTTGTCTTTTGAATGTTGAAGAATGACAAGATTTAATAAAATTGCATTATTGCATTGAACAAGGGAACTGGAGAGATTATGCCACTCATTGTCTCCTGTTAAATACAGGTGTGCAGTGGTTTTGACTCAACACACATTGTTTGTGCTTGCAGATTGTGGCTAAGAAATTCTGGTTTTCATAATATTTGTGTCTTAGATGTATTCGTTTAAGAAATGAGTCTGAAATGCTATGAACTTCAAAAACTTTCGGTGATGCCTGACCGGTTTGGCTCAGTGGATAGAGCGTTGGCCTGCGGACTGAAGGGTCCCGGGTTCGATTCCGGTCAAGGGCATGTACCTTGGTTGCGGGCACATCCCCAGTGGGGAGTGTGCAGGAGGCAGCTGATCGATGTTTCTCTCTCATCGATGTTTCTAACTCTCTATCTCTCTCCCTTCCTCTCTGTAAAAAATCAATAAAATATACTTTAAAAAAAACAAAAAAAAAAACTTTCGGTGATGTTTAAAGTTTAGAATGTTGGTAGAAGACAAAATGAGAAGCTCATATTTATTTGAATATATTCCTGTGAAAATGGTTGGTAGCTAAGGAGCATTTGTTTCTTTGTATACTTATGTGTAAATATATATATTGTGCATGTACCAGATTTTTTAAAAAACATATTTTTATTGATTTCAGAGAAAGGGAGAGGGAGAAAGATAGAACCATCAATGAAAGCGAATCATTGATCAGCTGCCTTCTGCACACCCCCTACTGGGGATTGAGCCCACAATCCAGGCCATTTGCCCTTAGCACCAACCACTCAGGAGCCACACTGGCCTGGCTGTACCAGTTTTCATGACAGATTAATTCAGAGCTATTTTTGGAAAGACTTCAATTGGAATGAGTTCAGGATGTACTTAGAAACATTTTAGGAAATAGATCAGGCTGACAGGAAACTGTGGAAATGTAGAATTTTTAAAAGCTGGGTGAGAGTGCTAATTTAGGAAGGCATTATCAGTTTATTTCAGGAAATACACACTTACAGTCTTTACAGAGGGCTATTTGGGGTGGTGCTATATCATAGGAGAGAAAAAGACACGGATAGTCATTTGCAGTGTTTAGTCATCTGGAGAAGAAAATCTTGATGGAATTGCCATTGCCATGGTTTTATTTGCCCTTTCCACTAATAAAATGAGATGTACATCTTTTTTGAAGCTGAAGTGTTAGGTGACAAACAGACCATACAACTAAAGAAAAAATTATTTTTTTAGAGTATATGGTCATTTATTTTCATGTTTTAAAGTAATCTGTGCTAAATGATCATTTCTTTCCACTTAAAACATGCGTGTTACATTTAGAACAACATATAACTTCTTTAGGTACTCCGCTTTCAGACCATATAGCTGCGTATTGTTTTGCCACTAATGGGCTTTCATAACAATGAGAACACTTGGCCATCCTGCTGACTATGATACAAAGGTGGACATTAATCAGAAACATAAAAGTGACTCTAACATTTAGTCACTTCTTTCAGGTTATTTTGTGTCATGAAGCAAATTATTTAATAGAAGTTTTTAATCTATAAAGTAAAAATTTTTAATGTTCTCAACTTAAGAAATGTGATATTTTATAATGTAGTTGTCCAAATTTTGGTCGACCAGACCTAGAAGTCCAGTCTAAGTTGGAGGAGAGATGAACGTGATTGCCCTCTCCCTCCGTATTGCATCAAGTTTCACATGAATGTTGCTTCTTTCTTTATAGTTGGCGATTGCAGAAATGAAATGCTATTTGTTTTTTTGAAAACAAGAAATGGATTACAGTTACATTGCCAAATTCTTATTTTCCTCTGTTTCTATTCTAGATTAAAGAGTCTATTGTTGGGGAAATCAGACGGGAAATTGTGAGTGGACTTCTGGCAGCAGTGTCTTCAAGTAAAGCATCAAATTCTAAGCAAGATAGTCATTAAATGGAATTAATAGGTAAATTTACTGATGTTCTTTGTTTAGATAAATGTAGTTTTTAATGCTTTGTTTTCTTAGTACAGAGGTCTGCTTCTCTAACAAAATTTTAATTTTTAGAATGTATGCACTATATTATTTTACAGTGTAAAAGCCACATACAGCCCCTTTTGAAATGTAGTCAAAATCTTATAATACTAACCTCCAAGGGATTGTTACACAGAGTGGGACAGAAGTGACTTTACAGCCCTAACTGGTTTGACTCAGTGGATAGAGCATCAGCCTGCAGACTGAAAGGTCCCAGGTTCAATTCCGGTCCAGGGCATGTACCCCAGTAGGGGATGTGCACGAGGTAGCTGATCAATGTTTCTCTCTCATTGATGTTTCTAACTCTCTATCCCTCTCCCTTCTTCTCTGTAAAAAAATTAATAAAATATATTTTTTTAAAAAGAAGTAACTTTACAATTGTTCATACGGAAAATAATACAAGATTTACCTCTGTGTTTACCATACTCACAACTGTAAATCTGCTTTCACCCCACCCTGTATTATGTCATTTTACTGAAATTTCATTATAGTAAACAAATTCTGGAATTGGGGAGATAAGGACCTTCAAACCTGAGTCTTATTTTAATTGCATTGGCTATAATGGTATTTCAGATGTATAATTTATGGACCACGATTTTGAGAATCACAAATTCATAGTTATCTTTCTCAATTTTTGCCTTCTGAGAAATATTTCCCATAATTCCATATCTAGTCATGTCATAATATGTAGACCATATCTAGTCATGTCATAATATGTAGAATTGTTTTATGTGTTTTAGGTATAAAAATGAAGAACTTTAATTTTGTCTCATAACTCTAGTTACATTTTATAAAATATATATTAATAGTCATACTCAAATGCCAAAGTCCATAATACAATTCGGTAGAATAATGCCAGAATGAAAAATATTCATTTAGTAGAATATGAGAAACAAATATATAATTTGAAAAAATATATATATGTAAGTATATAAATATTTATAATATAAAAATATAAATATATGATATAAAAATATACAAAAAGAATTTCAGCTGTAGAAAATAGGAAAAATAGTTTTATAAACTATTTCATAAAATAATTAACAGGGCCTTTTTCAAAGCCAGGGATAAAAGAATTAGCTTTCAGAAAGACGTGTAGAGATCACAACAGGATTTTATGTGTGTGTGTGTGTGTGTGTGTGTGTGTGTGGTGAACATTCTCATTTCACTTTTAAATAACCTTTTAGTAATATTTGAAAGATTTTGATGTTCTCTTTTTCTTTTCCAAGGTTGGCATGGATCATATTAGCTGAGTAATGTTGGAGTTATGATATACACTGGTGGAGGTGTTATTTGTGCTTCAGAAGATACTTGCTGCTGAGTTGGGCTGCTGTATACAGTGTACAATGTTTATTCTATGCATATCTTTTTTAAAAACATACATAGAAACTTAGGCACTTTGCTAACTTTATTTCTCTCCTAAACTGTATCCATTCAAAAAGCCTAATATTTATTTGTATGTCAATATTTTCCAATGGATTCCCTATGTAGAATTAATTTTAAAACTTGAAAACTTCCAGATTTAACCAACGTATAAATAACATATTTCTTTAGACTAGCTTCCTTAAACACTGACCTCTATGAGGTATTTACTGTGCAATAACTGATTTGTTTTTTTGAGAGCTTGAAACAACCAATGATTTTCCCTCTACTGCTGTTAATTAGTGTCTCTTCCAAGAAGAAAATTTGTTCTGTTGTGAAAGTTTGCTCTTAGTTCTTGAGGAAGTTACTAATAGCAGTAAGATAGAATTCTCATATGAGGTTTCCTGCCAACTACTTAATGTTCTTACACTGTAAGCATTGTTACTTTACCTAAGACAAATGTATTTTTATTATAGCTTATGTAGTAGTTTTCTTTTGGAAATGTGTCTTATATTAAACACTATGTACTTTTTGCATTGTCCAGACTTCTTTATTGTGAGGAGATGTTTATTCTTCTGTCCTTTAGACGAAATAGTAGAGAATTTCCAAAAATAACGGGGCCTATGACTTGAATGGGTAGAAATAAATAAGCTGTTTTTGTTTCTGTTTTTTTTTTTCTCAAAATGGAAGTAATTTAGATTTGTTCTCCGGGTGGGCGGGGAGAGGACGATGGCTTCCTATTTGGTTATGTGGGTTAATAAATAAATATGTAAGGTAACAACTAAATGTTATTAGAATTATTCCCTTGGCATTTATAATTTTCAACTCCTAGTCTATTTCTTTGTGTGAAACTTTAATCAAAAGTGGTCAAGATGTTAACAATATTCTTTGAAAAACTATCTAAAAGGTTTATAAGTGTTTGAATTATCACACAAAGGCTGATTTCTTTAAAAAAAATTAAAACAATAAAGTATTTATTTTGCCTAACATGTTTTTAAGTGGTTTCTTTTCTGGAACTACAGCATGAAGAAATAGGATTAGATTTGATGAGTAATGAATGAAGTCCAAAAGAATTACAGCATATAACCTAATAGGCTAATATTCTCTTTTCCTGAAGAAGTTGAAATGCAGTTTAGACTAGACCACCCTGGAGAAAGATACGTACTGAGGCTTCTTGGTCTCGTCTAGTTCTGTGGTCCTAATGATTGCCATCTGAGGCAAAATAAAACTTTTCTGTAAAAAATACTGTTAAACTATACAAAAAACATTAAAATATTAGCTTATTCTGTGGTAAAATTGCCTGGTAATTTAACTAGTTGATTTTAATAATGATAAGGAAAAACCAAACACCCTATATTATAAGCATATAATCATATCAATGATTTTTACTACTCAGCGTTGTAGCCATATTTAGTTCATTTCTGATAATACAAAATACCCAGAATTTGCTAATCAAAATTAGAGATGTAACAGTTACAATAATAGGCTGAGCTAGTGGGCAAATCACTTAGTAGTATACGAATAAAATAAAATGGAACTCGGCACTATTAGTTTCATCTTTCCTCTCCCCATTTTAAACCTTTGTGTACTTGAACTGTTGAAAGCTACTATATTCAAATCACCGTGCTAGCTGCTATGAACAAATGAATGAGAGATCCATACCTACTTGGCAGGGGAGATGCCATGATCAGGAAGGTGGTTTTCCCAGGTGGAGGCTTAGCCCTTGCACTGGGATTGGATTTCCCCAAATCTGGGATACGCAACTGCATAATTTGTGTTCGTGGGGGAC
The DNA here is from genome assembly GCF_000327345.1 of Myotis davidii. Classification (NCBI taxonomy): domain Eukaryota; kingdom Metazoa; phylum Chordata; class Mammalia; order Chiroptera; family Vespertilionidae; genus Myotis; species Myotis davidii. Next base: position 9,771,857 of record NW_006288615.1, on the reverse strand, counting down.
TGTGTTCACTCTCTCTCCCCTGGGGGTGGGGGAATGAATAAGAGAGGGTCTACGAACTAAGTGGAAGAACAAGGCATACTTTTATTTATGGGTAAGTTTGGAAGCGCCAAATGGAAAGTATGCAGAAGAAGAATGAAAAGAATTCGAAAGACTCCTTGGATGGTCAGAGAAGTCTTTACCAAGGAGACGTGGATGGAGTAAAGTCTTAAAGAATGGGAAGTGGAAACGATGGGGTTCAAGTAGTTAGATTTCTGATTCACTGCTGAGCACATTGACACTGTATGCAAGCTGTTATTCCAGTACCAAGGCATCAGCTATGATAGTGAGAACAAAGAAAACCAGGTAAAGGGCCTGCCTTCATAGTAACAAATAGAAATTTAAAAACTGTATGAGAGGAGCTATTAATTAGATAAGACATCGTAACTTTATATATTTAGAATTCAGCCAGAATAAGTGAATTAAATGCTTTCAATATTCATACATGATTGCAACAATCATATATTTAACACTACAAAATTTAGATCCTTAGGTTTAATTCTTTCCTCTTTCTCCTTCGTAAAGCTGCTATAAATTCTTCCTTTCCAGGAAGGAAAACAGAAAAAAAAAAAAAAAAGAACCTATGCTTCTTCAGTTTGGGCTATTATTCTACTAAGCAACACTTCCAATTGGACAGGTGAGGGGTCTGGACAATACTTATCTTCAAGAATCCCCCAAACATATTTTTTCGTTCTATTATTTTACATGCATTATTATTTTCCTTAAAAAAAAAGTCATAAACCTAACACTGTTCTAAAAATATAGTTGATGGCCAGCTGAATAAACAGTCTTAACTGACATAATGCATCATTTAAATGTTACTGAAATTCAACGGAATATTCTTGGAGGAACAATATGTACTTCAAGTCTGAGAAGCTGCCATTATTGACAATGTATATCATCATTCGCAGTGACCCCCAATTTCCAAATCACCATCAAAAGATACTTTTGCCTCCATGCCTTCTTAATTCAGGCTCTTAGCACAGTATGTGCAAGCTATAGACAACTTAGGTTCTAAAAATCATTCCTTTCATGATGCATATTGTAACTCACCCTGAGTTTATTCTGGATGACCTTTGCTAATGCTCTTGACTACTCAAACATAAACCTATCGACCAAGTATTGGCCCATTTCCTCATGAGTGTCTATTTGGATGCCCCACGGAGACGGAGACTAATCTTCTGTGAACAATGATTAGCTTACTTGCTCACTCCATTCACTCACTTACTAAATTTTACTGGATACCCACCCTTAGGAAGATGGATATAGAAAGAAAGAATGAATAGCAGCATGTTTTCAGAAAAGGTAATAAAGTACATTGTTTAGAACTCTGAAAAAATCAATACACTTAGGAATTAGATTGTCTCCTACTGGTAGCAAGGATATAGAATAGCAGGTCTTACTATCTGTCTGCCAGATGCTTCGAAGGGAGAAATAAGTTAAGCAGAGAAAGGACATTTTACCACTAAGGAGATATCTTACAGGAAGCTTTTCATTCTAGCCCAGAGTTCAAAGTAAAAAACAAAAACAAGCATAGCACAGAGGAAGGCAACCACAGGGGAACAACCCAAGTCCTCAGGGAAACAGAGTGGCCAAGAGAGGCCTGCGGCAGCAATAAGAGCATGAGCAGAGCTATTTTGTTGTTCATCGGAGCAGGTAATACGTATTTATACTGTGTTAACCGGACATTGAGAAAAGCAAAGACAGTCTGAGTGCTTCTAGGGTCAACCAGTCAAGAAAGAGAATGAAACCCATTAAGGAAAGAACTAGCTTTAGAGACGCTGCAGAAGGGAGTCAGCTGTAAGAATGGAATTGGTTTCAGTCGTTGGTATTTGGAGTTGCTTACCATCCCTTTGGGGAAGGGATTGGTGGTTAAAAAGAGTTATACCTGTGTTGAACACATTGTAATATGTTACTCGTGTTCTTGAGTTAATTGTTTAGTAAATCCATCCATAGACAATGCATGTTTTGTTTCGGTGCATCACATATAATTCTTTTTATTATTTCTCCAGTCCCAAGGTGGGGTAAAAACAATTCCCTTGAGCATTGCAAAGCAGATGCTATCTGATGAGGCAGTTCACAAACATGTATCACAATCTTCTGCCTCTGCAGACATTGCTCGATTACTCACAAGGGACCATCGGGTACACCTCAGTTGTGAATGTTTCTGTGTTTGGTTTTAAAGTACTTATACCACTATTATTGAGATACATAAAATAAGCTCACTCATATACGCCTTCAAATACAAATGGAATTTTACCCAGATCGCACCAGCCTGTGAGGAGATACGGGTTGCATTAGTGATGATAGGCACTTGAAAATCTTGTTCCATCGCCTGCTGAGGCATATCCTCTCCCAAATCTCATACATTTATATTGAAAGGGATCCCCAATTGTTTTTCATGTATCTACACAACTGTTCTTAACTCTTGATTCCAAGTGATTTCTTCTTTACAATTATATTCATTCAACATATATTTAATGAACATCTGTTGAGTACAAAGCACGAATGACAAAGTTAATGTTTTTATCACCTTATTTTACTATTTGCTCATTCTACTAGCATTTGAGTAATTTTTTTTTTTTTTTTTTTTTTTACAATTCACAAGAGTTTTTATCTTGGTGCAATTTATTATTGTTGTTTTTGTTATCTTTCAGTTGCTCTATAGGAAGCCAAAAATAGAACACAAATAATATCACAATTGTGTCAGGTGTAATCCTAAACCATTTTTTTGAATGGATATTAATTTCCTAGAAGAATCCTAGTTTGGTTCATTCTGCCTGTAATGCCCATAATGGGAAAGGGAATGAATGGAATAACCCATATCTTGTGAGGTGTCTTAATCTTTTTTAAATCTAGATATACATTTTGACAGAAATTATTTGTAAAGAAGCACAACAGCAGTGAAGAAAACTTCACCCATCGTCAAAAAATATGTGAGTTATAAACCACAGTCGAAGTATCACTCACAATTTTTCTAAAATAGGCTTAATGTCCCAAAGATTTTGGATTTGTGTCTACTCATAGGTAAATCCTCCCCCCCCCCCCCACCCCCACTCCAAAATCCAAGTGCTTGGCTTTATAAAAACAACAAGCTGAAACTCAATGTGGCACATCAGAGAAACTGATAACCATCCATTTACAACATGTCTTGGTTTATGGATCATCTGAATTATAGCAAAGCTGGCAGCAAAGCAACTTTCTTTAAAGTACTTAATACTTTCCAATTAATAACAAAAATAAAGGGAAAAGAGGAGAAGGCAGTGGGGGAATCAGTAATAACCTGAATAGAAATTTTCTTGTGAGGAAATATTTCTATAATGGAAAAATCCCAACCACAGGTACTTGTAGAGTGATATGGATTTCTGCTGGGGTCCGACCCCAGCAGGTCCAGGGGTCCTCAAAGGTGTGGACGGAGTCAGCGAAGAAGGAATGACATGGAGACAGCGTTCAGTTGATCAGCAGCCTTGCCAGGATCCTAGGCCACAATCTCCAGCCAAGTTCTGTTCAGGGTCTCTAGCGAAGTTCTGGTTAGGATCTCCAGTCAGTTTCTGTGTCCGTGTTCCCTCGCTAGGTTCTCCAGCCAGGTTCGGTCACCAGGTTCTGTCTAGGTTCTCCAACCAAGTTCTGTAGCCAGGTTCTGTCCAGGATCTTTTGCCATGTTCGCTCCAGCGAAGTTCTTCTGTCTCTAGGTTCTGTGTAGGTTCTGTCTTCTAAGTTCTGTCTTCTAAGTTCTGTCTCTACGATCTTCATCTAAGTTCTGTGTCCTGTTGTCTTGTTACATCTGTATTTATACCAGTTGATTCCAATCCTATCAATCTCTATTCCAAAGGTTAGGGCGTTTCTTATCTCCATTCCAGGGAGTAAAGATTATGTAGCTTAAGCATGATTGTTCGTAGTTAAAGAGATTAATTACCCACCTGGCACTTAGTGAAGGGGTTTTATTCCCTCCCTAACTTCAGGGGAAAATCCCTACCTGGGGAAACAACCTTTCTCAGAGAGGTGACCTTGGTTAAAACACATAGTGCCAAGAAGGTGAGCAAACATATTAAGAACAGTATGCCATATATGCCAAGTCCCTTGAAACAGCAAGGATGGACCAGCTCCCAGCAGATTTCTTTTATAGTGTGTTCTCAATTTCAGCATTTCTGTTCTGCTTTTCCTTTTCTTATCTCTATTTCTTCAAAACCTAGAAATTATTTCCTTCTGGAGAGATTTCTTAAACCCCAATTTTCTGTTCTGAGCACATTGTTTTCTTCCTCCGATCTGTACATCATAGTATCTGATAGAGCTGGATAAAAATACCACATTTTTCCAACAAATGTCCCTTTAAATGTCATTCTACTGTGAATGCTGTTAGATTGTACAGAACAAGTTAGTTCTGTATGTGACCCAACCTATACGTTTGAGTCTCTACTGAGTTTGCTAAAAACCAGAGACATCTATGTTCACGTCTTTTTACAAGAAAATATTGCTAAAGTATATATAACTGAAGGGAGTGGAAGACTGTAAACATTAAGAGGTCCAATCTAGAAGCAGATAAGCCTCAGATCCAGGCTTAGCTTTGCTGCTTTCTTACTTGTTTTAGCCTGATTCTCCTGAAAATAACAATAGCACCTACTCTGGTTCAGTGGGAAGATTAATAAGGTGTAATAAGGACATTTAGCATACTGCGTAGCATTTGGGAAGAGCTCAATAAATATGAGCTATCAGCAAGAGGTAGTGATAATGATAATAATAGATGACAAAGCAAATATATATAGCAATGAATTAAAATATCAAGAAGATATTATCTGAGTCAAATCTAAGTGAAAATACAGTCATAATTCCAACTTGATGTTAAATAAACCACTATCAAAATTGTGTGATTTGTTCTGCCTAAAACTTAGCTTTATTTAATTCAGAAAAGTTCAATGTTAGATACATTTGTCAGAAATCTATCTTTTCTAGTATTTTAAAGAACTTTTCATTGGCACAACAATAAAAGTTTAATCAGGATAATTGGCAATGATTAGATAGATGCATTACTCTGTATTGTTCACTTAAAGGATTTGGAGCTTCACAAAACGGGAATCCTTAGTTTTGGCTACTTGTAACCCTTTATTATTTTTTAATAACAATGCCCTTGACAATAATATTCTCTTAGCATTATTCGCCTGTGTCTTTTTCTTTGATTCTCATTTTTAAAAATAATAAACAACTAAGCCGAGTTTTGAAAAACCCTCTAAGCATAGAGATTCTCAGTTGGGCAAGGGCAATTATCAGAATGTGTGTGTGTGTGTGTGTGTGTGTGTGTGTGTGTGTGTGTGTGTGTTGTACACGCAGAATGGATGAGTGTGTTCTCTTTATTCAGTTTCATAATTTTACAATTGGAGAAATATTCCTTTGAAATATAAACTACAGAAAGCACAGCCTTTTCAAATCATATGAACTGGTGGGGTATGGGTTAACAGAAGTTGAGAAAAACTGGCTAATAAATTAAGTCAATTTATTACCATCATTGAAGTATTACAAATAAAATGTATTATATACAGAGTACATTATAATTATTTACTTCTGAGGGGTTCTTCCATGTAGAATACTAGAGATCTAGTTGATCTGCATCAGCCAGATGATTTTCAAGTTAATATAATTCTGAGAAACAATCTAAAGTTAAATAAATACTCAACTGGTAAAAACTGCAAATAATCTGTACAACAATATCTTAAGGCACTGCAATGGGATGGTCAGTATCTTCTCTTTAGTGGGAAGGATTTACAGCTCTGGGTCATGGGGGTTGCTAAGGAAATAGCACTTAACCACGACTTGTATATCTTAGAGACTGATGATCAGGAAGTGTGGACATCAGTATTTCATGACCTTGATATCTCATTACAGGCGAGAGGTGATGGCCACTGCCAACTTCCTGGTTTCTTCTTTAAACAAGGAACATTTAGACATCTCCAACATATTCTGGTACAATGCTAGAAAAACATCCCATATACTGAAGGTGTTTCTTTTCAGCCCACCTATTTTGTTTTCTTTTTAGTTATTGGTACAAAACTTCATAACTATTTCTGTAAAAAAATTAAAAAGACTTCCAATTACTGATGTTGTTGATCTCTAAGAGTGACTATTAAAAAACTTCATAGTATTCATAATAAGCCTCTGGTTTAGTGGTTGGGCAGTTTTTAAAGTATATACTTGTGTAAACAGTTTTATATATTTAAGGTTTTTTTTAACTTATAGATTTTAAGCACATAAAAATACATTTATAGATTGTGCCATGTCATTTCTTTCCTTTCAAGGGAATATTATATGCAAAGCTTATGTCATTTGAAACAGCCATTTTAGATTATGTTTTACATTCCCCCCCGCCCTTTTTTGTGTGTGTGTTTTTTTTATTTTTTTTATTTTAGAAAATCTTTATTTTTTTGCCACAAAACATTTTTTTAATTTTATTTTTTATTACAAAGGGTATTACATATGTGTCCATTTTTTCCCCCCGCCCTAGACAGTCCCCTAGCCTCCTCTATCCCCCAGTGTCTTATGTCCATTGGTTATGCTTATATGCATGCATACAAGTCCTTGTTGAAATAGCTAAGTAAGAGCCCTACCAAACTTCCAGTTCTGCTTAACAAATCTTTATTGTCTTTTTTATGCCAGGTACCTTGCTGCTTTCCACCAAGTCCTGGTAGTTTAATTCCTTCATATCTAATAATCTTCACTGCTAATATCTTAGTTCAGGCCCTCTTACTTCTTATCTCAGCTATGGCACTATTTTCCAACGAGGTCTTCCTCCTATAGTAGTCTATCTGAAGTCCATATTCCCCCATATTGTTACAGTGATTGTTCTACAAGCAAATATGGTTCTATCACCCCTTCGCCTCTATTGCTCAGACTTCCAGTGACTCCCCATTGTTTTTGAGACTCTCTTTTTGCATCTCCATCAGTGATAAAAATATTCCCCTAAATATTAATTTCTTTATGCAATCCTGTTTTACTTAGCTTAACAGATTTTATTTTCCAACCATAGCTCCACATATTCTTATAAAACCTTGTGACTTCCTCCTTCAAGAGCTAGAGTCTATATATCTTCCCCTTTCAACTGGTTGAAACTTCTTGGCTACTTCAAACAATAGAGTGTGGTAGACATGATCACCTATGATTCTCAAGGTTAGGGTATACAAAATGCCATGCACTGCTCTTTGTTTTTTTCCTGTTGCTTAAGCTCAGAACCCAGCCACCACACTGTCAGGAAGGCCAACATACGGTACTTAGGGAGGAGGGGCGTATGTGGAGAAGAACAGGAACTTCTAGCCTTTGATCCTGGCTGAACTCCCAGGCAATGAACAGCATCAAACTGCCAGCCATGTGAGTAAGTTATCCTGATGCAGGTTCTCCAGTTGCCAGTCAAGCTACACCAGGTGATCCCATGAGACAGATTGTCCTTGCTAAGCCCCGCCCAAATTACAGGTTCATGAACAAAATACATAATTATTGTTACTTTAAGCCACTAAATGTTAAGGTTATGTATGTATCAATAGGTAATTGCTACTAATTTTGGTACCTATAAGTGGAATGTTGCCATAACAAAACCTAAACTTGTGGCAATGGCTTTGGAACTGTGTACTGTGGGATGGGGTCAGAATGGTGTGGAGGAGACTGAAAGCCAAAGGGTCTCAAGTAGAGTGTTAGTGGAAGCCTGGAACACCTTAAGGAGGCTGCCAGCAAACCTTAAAGGAAAATATTATTGAAAATGAAGGAAAGGGGACCCTAGTTAGGTGAAGGCAGAGAGTTTGTCAAAACTCTGGTGATGTTTTGACAAACTCTCTGTGGTTAATGTGGTAAAGAGGAAATGTACCTGATAAACTCAATGATCTAGCTAAGGTATTTCCAGGCAGAATATTCGAAATGCCACCTGATTGTTTTGTATGTCATTGTCTATAATAAAATGTAAGGAGAATGAGAGAGAGAGAGGGAGAGAGAGAGAGAGAGAGAGAGAGAGAGGAGAGAGAGGAGCCAAAGAATAAATCATTGAATATAAAAGGGTCAGAACTTGTGGGTTTGAAATAAAATTATTTCTCTAAAACAATTACTAAATTGGAAAACAGCTTCTGGAAAAGATCAAATCCAGGGTGAATGGCTACACTCTTTGTTAATACCTTAGAAGGATCTAAGACTGTTGCTCATAAAACATTTCAGACAGAGGAAAGATTCTTTAAAAATCTTTTTTTAAAATATATTTTTATTGATTTCAGAGAGGAAGGAAGAGGGGGAGAGAGATAGAAACATCCATGATGAGAGAGAATCATGGATCACCTGCCTCCTGCAAGTCCCCCACTGGGGATCGAGCCCACAACCCGGGTATGTGCCCTTGACCGGAATTGAACCTGGGACCTTTCAGTTCTCAGGTTGACGCCCTATCCACTGAGCCAAACCAGCGAGGCAATTCTTTAAAAATCTTACTGCCTACTTGGCCACCTCATTTCAGTTAAATAACAGGGCTCCAAAAATTCCTAAGGGTGTTCTACTCTTTTTAAAAAAATACATTTTATTGATTTTTTACAGAGAGGAAGGGAGAGGGATAGAGAGTTAGAAACATCAATGAGAGAGAAACATCTATCAGCTGCCTCCTGCACACCCTCTACTGGGGATGTGCCCACAACCAAGGTACATGCCCTTGACCAGAATTGAACTTGGAACCCTTGAGTCCGCAGGCCAACGCTCTATCCTCTGTACCAAACCTGTTAGGACTCTCCTCTTAATATTGCATTGAAAATACTCAATACTCTTCTGGATGATCATGGAGATGCTAATTGACCTACTAAATTTGGTGTGATTAAAAAATTACATAAATATCTTTAGTTATACATCCCAGAACAAGGAAATTACAGTGTTAACTGCCCCTACTGGAAAGGGTTCATGGACTATGGAAAATAAAATAGGAAGCAAATATCATATCAAATGTGGCCAGCAGAAACAGTAAATATTGACAGAATCCTGTTTGAATAGTCAGAGAGAATTATTCCGTGTGTTTCCTCTATTCACTTCAACTATGTTAAGTTTAAGGAGGTGAATCAGAGTTTAGATGTATCTGAAATACTTCCCTTTGGATGTGGCATTTTGGAACTGGAAGCTGGCATTGCAGCAGGTACATATTTGGTATTGTCTCGGGCTCTGTGTGAAGTATGTTTTCCCTGTGCAGCCTGCATCTGCAGGGTCAACAGTAACTAAGTAAGCACCAGTGAAGCTGCATTCCTGGAGAAACAATCTAATTATGGCGAGCCCAAAGACCTTAGCCCGGTGATAATTTCCAGAGTAACATGTTCACAGGATGAAATGGAAAAACATCAGGAGCTCATCCTTTTCACTGTCATCTTGTTTATGGAAACCTAAATCTGTGAATGAGCTTTCCTTATTTGTTTCCCAAGCTTCATAGAGACATATATGGAATTCAACCCCGTGAGTTAGCATCTCTATGCAAGTTCCATACAAATGGCCGCCTATGGTTTGAACAACTAGTCACTTTTTCCGGATTCGAAGTCACTTCCTTACAAAGAAACAGATCCAATTTGATCAAATTGTTCATTAAAGACCTAATGTTGGGTGATGGTTGAATTTCACTCCTTAGCTGTTTGTCATTTGTATAATTTAAGAGAGTCGATGTCTGTCAGATCTTTATTCCTGATTTTGCTCTGGCAGGATAATTTTTTCATATTAATTTATGTTATTTCCTCAGGATTTTTCTCACTCCAATAAGAAGAGTGAGGAAAATACACTTCCTCGCTTCAAGGTTGTGATGCAAGGCTGATTCTCTGATACTAAAGGAGAGGCAGCTCTCCGGGACTCCTCCCTGGAGAGGGCTCCACGTGGGCTCTCATCTTTGGACTGTGTGGGAGAAAATCCACTACCACCTGACAGCAACTGTAACTGTTCCATGTCAGGGTCCCTGGAGAAGGGATTATGGTGCAGGATTGGGTATTCTCAGATCAGACACTCACTGTTCAACTCTGATGACTTTTATAGAACACTAGAGGCCCGCTGCACGAAATTCGTGCACGGGAGGGGGATCCCCTCAGCCCAGCCTGCACCCTCTCCAATCTGGGACCCCTTGGGGGACATTCCTCTCACAATCCTGGACTGCTGGCTCCTAATCACTCACCTTCCTGCCTGCCTGGTTGCCCCTAACTGCCCCCACTGCTGGCCTGATCGCCCCTCACTGCCTCTGTGTGCTGGCCTAATCGCACCTAACTGCCCCCTCCCCGCCAGCCTGGCCGCCTCTTACTGCTCCCACTGCTGGCCTGGTTGCCCCCAACTGCCCCTCTCTGCTGGCCTGGTCGCCCCACGCAGCCTGCTGTTTAGTCGTTTGATCATCCCTCACTAACCCCCTTGCCAGCCTGCTCATAGACAGCCATCTTGTGAGGGTGTGAGGGTTAATTTGCATATTTCCTCTTTATTATATAGGATGGGCTTTTACAGAAGAACTTCCCGTAGAAAGATGACCGACCACACACCCTTTGTCTAGGGATAACTTTTATGAATTTCAAAGTTCATGTAAAAGTAAATAGTCTAATAGGACTTCTTATCACTAGGTCAAAAGGAAGTTGGGGACTCTAGAAAAATGATGATGGAAATAATTTGGGGATTTCTTAAACCTGTTATTTTCTCATTTTTTACAAGTCCATTTGTTTTCCTAAAATAAACATCTGTGACACACATAAATTGTAAAAGATCTTTGTACATCTCTTGGGGGAGGTCAGCTAATGAGATTGTGTCCAGTGTTTAGTCATTCTTGAGAGATAAGACTAAGGGATAGCATGGAAAACACACTGATCTCTTGAATGTAGAAACTCCCATGCTGGTTGACTAATCCTGTGAAACAAATGAGGTGAGTTTTTAATTAATTTGTTGTGATTTAATTTTCTAAAAATGCAGATTTTAATTTATCTAAAACTGTGATTGCTCACCAAATTAAATGCTTATCAAATTTTAATTTTCAAAAAATTAAAAACATGATTCTTTTACAAATATAAAATTACAAGTGTCAAAGATTGATTTAGTTAATTAATGAGAGAACCAAAGAAATACAAATACTAATTTAAAAATCTACTGGTCAGGCAGAAATATTATATTTGAAAAAAAAGAAAGAATACCAGAATAAGATTGTTAAATTGAATTTAAAACCTTGTGTTTTAACCTTTTCAACTAGACAGGAAGAATCTACTCATCTACAGAATGAAATTCATTTGCAATGCTATTGGACAAAATTAATTTGAATTGCTATCAATTTTCTTGTTAATATTTATATTTTTACAGTTGTAAGGTAGCCTAATTAATAGGACTAGTAGGTCAAAACAAAACTTTATATTCTTTTCTGGTTATCAATCTTTTGTTGCTATTTTTCTTTTTACTGTGATACAGTTAATTATATTTTTTTTCAAAATGAGAAATATAGAGTGATTCCTCCTGAGAAGTGATTCTCATAAGGGAGTGAAATTATGACACAAATCCTTTGGTATTTATGTAAAACTAAAAACCAGTATTGATGTTATTATATTTTTAATTTTAAAAGTGTGCTTAGAAGTCAAAATAAAATAGTCAATGAAATAAAATGTTTAATATTGATAACTTTATAAAATTTATGAAAAGATTACTCATCATAAATTAAAAAATGAATTTATAAAAACATAAATCACACATTTTGTCACTCTATTATAAATTAACAGATAAAATGTAAGAAGAATAAAAATGTTATATAAAAAAACTTGTAAAATGCTGAAAGTTTAATTTAATTCTTCTCTCTTTTGGCCACGTGAGGACACAAAGAGAAGGCAACCATCTGCAAGCCAGGAGGCGGGTCCTCACCAGGAATTCAATCAGATGACACCTTGATCTTGGACTTCCCAGCCTGAGAACTGTGAGAACTAGATTGCTGTTGTTTAGCCAGCAGTCTGTCATATTTTGTTATTGCAGCCCAGCAGCCTAAGACACCACACCTAAGGAAGATTTTGTTATTTTTTTGTTTCCTTTTGGGGGGCTAGAAAACTGTCCCCTTGTCATCTCCTGTATTCTTCATATTTATAAGTTTTTGATAAAAACGCTATTTGCAGCCTTCCAGAATTTGTTTCTTGACATTTAAAGAAAAAAATTGTGAAAATAAAGATAAAACCTTCTCTATCTCAATCTCTTGCCTGACTCTTGAAATTGAAAACTAAACTCAAGTCTGTCCTTACTGAAATTGATCTTAAGAACCTAATTTTGGAATCTAAAGCCAAACTCTGATTACTGACATTTTCTTTTTTAATTATAACAATACTAGAGGCCTGGAGCACAAAATTCATGCACTGGTGGTGGGGAGTGTCCCTCAGACCAACCTGCACCTTCTCCAATCTGGGACCCCTCAGGGGATGTCCAACTGTCTGTAGGATCAGGTCTAAACCGGCAGTTGGACATCCCTCTCACAATCTGGGACTGCTGGCTCCCAACCACTTGCCTGCCTACCTGCCTGATCACCCCCTAACCATTCCCTTGCCAGCTCAATCGATGCCTAACTGCTCCTTTGCTGGCCCGATGGCCCCCACCATCTTTTCGATGGCATGAGGGTCAATTAGCATATTCCCTCTTTATTAGATAAGACTAGAGGCCCAGTGCATGAAATTCATGCACGGGTGTGGGGGGTGGATCCCTCAGCCCAGCTTGCACCCTCTCCATTCTGGGATTCCTCTCACAATCCGGGACTGCTGGCTCATAACTGCTCGCCTGCCTGCTTGCCTGATTGCCCCTAACCCCTCTGCCTGCTTGCCTGATCACCCCTAACTTGGCTCCCTGCCAGTCTAATTGCTCCTAACTTGCTCCCCTGCCAGCCTGATCACCCCTAAGCACCTCTGCCTTGGCCCCCTGCCTAAGCTGCAGTATGGACTCACTCTGTGGGAGGCAACCTGGTAGATCAGGGGACTGCACTGACTCCATTACCCCACTGCTGCTGCCACTGCTGGCCTGAGTTTCGGCCCTTTGCATCTGCACCTCGGTCCTCGCAGCCACTGCAGCCTTGTCTGAAAGGACATCTGGAAGGTCATCCAGAAGATGTCTGCCTTAATTAGCATATTACCCTTTTATTAGCATAGACTAGAGGCCCGTTGCAGGAAGATTCCTGCAAGAATAAGGCTTCCTGCAGCTGGAGCAAAGCAGAGAAGTTTCCCCTCTTGCTCCCAGCCACTGCAGCGGGTTTCCCCTCCCACTCCCAGCTGCTCTAGCTGGGTTTCCCCTCCCGCCTCCCCCCTCTGCAGTCTTGGCTCCATTCCTGTCTCTGCCACCTCTACTTAGCTCCCTTCTGTAGCGCTTCCCTTCCATGTTGTCTTCAGTCTTCTCTCCCAGCCAGTATATGCAAATTAACCGCCATCTTTGTTTGAGGTTAATTTGCATATCATGCTGATTAGCCAATGGAAGGCATAGCAAAGGTATGGTCAATTACCATGTTTGTCTATTATTAGATGGGATTAATTGCCCAGATGTAATGAAGAGCTCCAGTTGAAGAGTAAGGTGAAACAAAAAAAATAAGTAAGTACCAAAAAGAAAAGCATAATAATATATTTCAAAATATTATTTCAAATATAAAACAAGAATGTCTACCCATGCATAAAAATATAATTGAGAAGAACTAGGTAACAAGGCAACATTAAAAAATGTTTTTTTTAAAAGTAGCATTCTGTTATAAGCTCTTGTCTTCCCTCTCTCTATCCTGTGGTACTGCTAGAACTCAGAGAAACTTCTCTTCCTTGGCAGGGTCTCTGGTATGAAGTTCTGATGAGCAGTACATGCTTGGCCCCTACACTGGTCTCAGAATTGCCACCTGTCTGACATTCTTCAAGTCTTACCTTGGAATGTAAGTCTGGAATTTACTCAGGTCTCCCCATCTCCTCTTGGTTCTGGGTCCTAGTGTTCAAGGGCTTCTCTAGATTGGACTTATTAAAGGTAGTAGAAACCTATGCCCTCCTCCCCCCAATATTTTTTACTAGATGCCCTGTGCACAAATTAGTGCACTGGTGGGGTCCAGCCAGCCTGCCCAGATAGTGGCTGATCAGGCTGGCTGGTGGGGAGGAGATGCAGGGGTGGGGCAATCAGGGGTGGGGCCAGCTGGTGGAAGGGGCTGCAGGCAGTTGGCCAGCTGGCCCTGTCCCCTGGTAGAACTCCCAAACTCCAGGTCACGGGGACAATTTGCACATAAGCCTTTTATTATATAGGATTTGGTTTCTATGTAAAGTAGTCTTCCTTATTTTCTCAGGTAGCCCCAAATGTTATTCACTTCTTGATGTTCCCTTCAATTTCTTGAAAGATTTCAATACCCTCCATGGTCAGAGTTAGAGAACAATCCATATAGCTTCACATGGGGTCACCTTGAAATAACATCTGTTGGTACAAAATCAGCCAGTTTACTATGATTCAATTCAAACATCTTCCAATACCTTTCCCTGAGTTTTTAACACAACTGTATTCCCTAAGAGGTCTTAGATTGCCCTTATCCTAATATTCTGGGATAGTTTAAATTCCCTTTTTTCCTAGAGTCCATTTACAACTTCCCCTCAGGGAACATCATAATCTTTTGCAAATATATGTTAGAATTGGGGATTAATATACAAATTAGATCTTTTGGGAATCCAATCCAAGCTAGTTAAAATGGCGGAGAGGATTTATTGGCTCATATAACTGGAAGTTGACAGGTAAGTTGGCTTCAGGTTTGGTTTGAGTCAGCTGTTCAATCACATCTTCAAAGATTCAGTTTCCTTTCATCTCTTCTCTATCTCTTGTAAGTTCATCTTTTTCTTAAGCCTGGTTCTACTTGTGGTCTACTTTAATGGTTATGTCCACTCCCAGGGCAATGCGCTAGTCCATGCACATCTACGGAAGGAGAAAGGATCATTTCCAAGAGTGTTCTCAGAAGAGGGAGGGCGTTTTTTCTCCTGAAACCACTCCTCTGATCTCATCAGCCTGACATCAGTCATCCCGGGACAAATAACTGTGACCAGAGAGAGAGATTATGTTCATGAGTTTGGGCTTTAGCCACTTGCCCCACTGCGAGGGTGATATGCTTAAGGGCCATGAAGATATTTGAATTAAAATGTGGGTAGGACTAAGGAAAGGGAGAGCAATGTTAGAGAACAACCACAATGTCCAGTATATCTAACTACTCAGAAGATAATAAATGTCCTGGAAGTGATGAAAAACATATGGTGCATTGACTACTAGGCCTTGTGCCAGGCAACATACGTGTTTCTGACACTGTTAGAGAGTATCTGCCCGGTCTATTGCCTCTTTTCTTTGGGAATTTCCCTGCCCTCAGGAATGGGCTCTGGTAGCCTGTTAGACACCTGGTCCAGATTAGGCCATTGTCTTCCTGCTCCAGGAGTTTTGTAGTGGGATTCCAACAAGTTAGTCTCTTGTGGTCTGTGGGAGCAAATATATGAAACTGGAAGCTGTGGAGTGGCTGCTATTGAATGTGCCTAGAGAAACCAAGAAAGCCAGTTCGGGAAAGAGAGGAGAAAGATGTAGATTATGAGCAGGGGGAAGCAATAAAGGTAGTTGCTTGACCCTAGAGAGGGAAAAACAGAGAAAAGTTTCCTTGGTTCCTGATGACTTCACATTCAGCTACTGGTTCAGCTACTCCTTAGGCCCGTTAATCTGTGTAACAGGTTGTTAAAATGGAGCCCGAAGACAAAGAACAATAGAACAGATCCAGAGAACATTCTCTCTACCCTCCCTGCCCAGTTCCCCAGATACTAAAGTGCTGGACCACCTGTGCATGCCTTGTTAAGGAATAAAAAATCTTTCAGCCAGCTTGATCACATACTCCAGCTGGCAGAAGAGGAAAAAGGAGAGTAGAGAGATTTCTTTGTGTGAACTTTATGAGGTATTCTCTGCTCCCTCCTCATGGGAATAGGATGATGTTTACCTTCACCTCAAGCCAATGAGGGAAAACTATGAGGGATTTTGAGATTGGTGTCCTGGAGATTGAGGGTGGCAGACAATGGTGTTTGACTTAAGTCTGAGAGGTCTAAAGTCAAGAGACATGAAGACATTCTACTGGGGCAGTGTGCACTTCCGCTCAGATTGGCTCATGGGGACAAAATGAGACACCTTCCAAAGGTGAACGGACCTGGGTCATCTTAAATGGAAATCTCTTCCAAAAGCACAGCCTCAGAACAGAGCTCCCCAGGAGAGGGCAATGCCGAGGGCAATGCCACGGGCAGGGGAACTTCATTGGTGATCTGAATAAGCATCTCCAGAGAATCAACAAAAGTGCCCAAAAGAGGAGGAATCAGCAATCCTTCAGTCCGAGGGCACTGAGGACAGATTACATTGTACCAGCCATGTGACTTGTTCCCTTTCTTAGTCCCTCGCTTCCTAGGCTGACTTCCTTCCCAGAGGCCAGAACTGTGGCTTACACAGGGTTGAGGAGTCAGTGGAGAAACTGCCTAAGAAGCTAACCATGGCCCGCTCCCCTCCTTGCCCTGGGCCCCATTCTGGGAATTGGGAAAGCTTGACATCAAATAATAGTTTAGATATTTTATTCTTTACTGGACTGGACTCTAGTTTTACAATTATTAGACTAGAGTGGATTGTTTAATGCTAAAACATTATCTAAGAGTGAGTATAAAAGCTATGGGCCTATAAAAGTTTTATCTTTCATACTGATAAATAATATACTTATTTTATTTTTACATTTTATTATTGGCTGAGGTGTCATATAATCATTTTAATGATGCTGCAAGGGAGATATGATTATTCTTGACTGAGGCTCAGAGAGCCTCATAGAAGGGGATGACTCATGAAATAGACTTTACAAGGAGGAATGGGTTTTTGGTAACCAGAGATAAGAGAAAGGGAATTCTAGGAAAGAAAAGAATAAAGAAGCCGAGGCTGGAACTGTGGTAGTCTAATTTGAGTCTAATTTGGGTAGAGTATAAGATCCAGGCAGGGCTAGGGTAAGATAAGTCTGGAAACATTTTAGAGTAATAGTGTGGCCATTTTTAACATCACTTTTACCCCTTATCCTCCTCTACAACTTCCTCATTTTCATTCTCCAAAGAAAAATATAGGTATCCTTTCTATTTGATCTATGTGAGAATGTGCAAACTGGGGCTATGTGAATAGAAGAAGGGGTTATGTGCTAGATCCCACAAGGTATAGGGGGAAATTGAAAGAGCTTTTGAAATAAGTAGACCTAGTTTTAAATCCATTACTATTGTAAGAACATACTATTTATAAAACTCAATTTCCTTGTCTGCAGAGCAGGGAAATCACTCCACAGGACTACTGATAAATGAAATAAGATGAAAATAAGGCAGGCGCATAAAATAGCTTTGTGACCTTACGTAAGTCACAGGTGTTTCAAGTCTCGTCCCTCCATTTACCCATTCCGTTGTGTTGGCAATAGTGCTACTTGTCAACATTTGAAGTATGTCACAGTCAGGATATTTTTTTTTTAGGATAGTAAGTTATAAATGCTGAGTATTTTAACTTCCTATGTCTCCGAAAATTAAACTTCTTGTTTTAGTTACATAAAAAAGTTCCGTTTGGTGAGGGTAAGAAGGGCAACTAAACTGAAAGTTATATACTAAACATGAAGCCTGAAAATTTTTAATGGCCTTCATTTAAGATGAATAGAAAGGTACCTAAGGAAGGGCTTTCTTTTCTTAGGAAATCAATACTCATAAAACTCAAGGTTGGAATTGAGAATTAAAAACCACAGTGAGTTTGTTTAAAAACACGTCGCCTGTCATATTTATTTTCCCTTTGGATAACATAGTGTTTATACCCAGAGGTCTATTTATGCGGCTGCAACGCTTTCCCTGACTTTGAAGTGAACTTCCTAGGGTGTTAGAATCAGAGCCTTCGGGCTTAGAGATCGCATAGTCCAACCCCCTCATTTAAAAAGAGTAAATTGAGGTCAGAGAGGAAGGTGAGTGGCCGGACACCTCCTCCGTTTCCTCCGCGGTGTAAAACGGGACCTCCTGTTTGTTCTTCACCATCAGGTCCCGCTCTGGGAGGGCAGGACTCTCCTTTCCCTGTTCATCCGGACCGCAGTCCTTGCTCTCCCACTAAACCTAGACAGTGCCTGGCACGGAATAGGCACTCTCTCCAGAGTTCTTGAAAAAAAATAAAAGAATTGTGTTTAACCCAGAACAGCATATTTCCTTTTTATCAGAGCCCGATTAGAAACTCTGTGGCTTAGGTGAATCACTAATCACTGGTTAAAGGGAAAAAATAAATAAATCTCTGCTTCTTCACTCCCGGATACATGTTTCAGGGAGCCGCCTGTGTGAGAAACAGTTCCATCGCTGATCACGCCTGCACCTTAAAGCATTCTACTCCTGTAACTTCCCATCTGCAGATTCATTTAAAAACGCCGTGTCCTCTAGGTCAGCTCACCACTCCAGCCCCTCTCATCCTCTGGCAAGCCCGCAGGTTTATCAAAGCTCATTCTCAGAGGAAGAGCACTGCCTGATTCCTCAGTGTCCGTTCAGGACCCAGAAAAAAAAAAAGAAGTCATTTATGTTTATGGGTTAAGTGTGGCTGTCCCAAACAAAGTTTCAGTATTTGGAAAAAAATGTGTTTGCCTTTTGGTGTGATTCAGAGAGAGACTGGTTGCATGTGCATAGTTCTCTTGAAGGCTGTGTGGATTGGAGAATGATTCCTAGACAATGAAAAAGTGAGTGGTTGAATCGAATGAATGAACTTGGATGGTTTGTAATTTTGGAGGTTTTTGTCCGGAGAGGAGGAAGCTAAATCTGACAGCATTCGGCTTCCTGTATGTTCTATGTGGGAGAGGCCAGCTGTTGCCCTTCTGTACTGGGGCACAATAGTAATTAGGCATAAAAGGTAGTAATTAGGAATTTTGATTAGAACCAGATAACTTTCCGGAGTTCCTATAATGAGAGAAAGACAGCTCCATAATGGAGTCCCCCTTTCACTTGTTTTCAAATCCCATCTACCAAGGCTGGTTGTGCTGCTCACTCCACCTTGTTCACAGGTGACTGAGAGCCATGGTTCCCAAACTGAGCCCCGGTGCCCTGGTGCCCCTCTCAGGGAACTCGCAGCAGCACGGGCGTGGTTAACACTGACCAGGGAAAGCACAGTGCCATCTGTTGGAAATCATGCCAACTGCTAATTAAATTGTTTGGACCGAGCAACTTAATAAATGGAACTATTAGGTATTTCTTTTGGCCTGGGGATACTGTGAAAAATTTACTGAGACCTCAGGGAGCCATCAATGGAGGAAGTTTAAGGACCTCTGAACAAGTATTAAGAGACGCCAGAAAGATCACAATTCACAAAGAAGTTAACCTCCCCTCCCCACCGCCCCGCGCCACCCCCCAAATTGCGAACATTCCACCTTTCAATTTACTGCCTGCAGACATCCCCATTCTGTCCTCAGCTATGTAAACAAAGGCAGCTGTTCATGGTCAGAAACCAGCCTCCAACTTCTTGGCTTGGGATCAATTTACTGCCACATTACTGGCTATGAATTCTTTCTATGTTTATCCTCCTATCTGCATCTATAGATAGATGAGATTTATCTGTAAGTGCACATATAGATTTTTTTCCTAGAAAAGTCTTAAAAATTATCTTAAAAAGTTTTTAAAGAATAGTTTATTGATTTTTCAGAGAGAGAAGAAGGGAGAGAGAAACATTGATGTGATAGCCAAACTTCGATAGGCTGCCTCTCACACACCCACCACAAGGGATCAAGCCCACAACCTGGGCGTGTGCCCTTGACTGGGAATTGAACCAGCAACCTCCTGGTGCACATACGATGCCCAACCAACTGAGCCACACCAGCAAGGCTTAAAAATTATTTTTTAAAAGTTAAAAATATGGGTTTCATGTTACAGAATGTGCTAGAGTGGGAGCTGTGGAGTTCTCCAAATCCTAATTGAGGGCCATGAGACGTGTTGATATGAAATCAGTCTCATCCTAGGTGACCTCCATCAACTTTACAAGCTCTTTGATGTCTTATTCATCCATTTATAAAACAAAGAAAATAAGCAGATGTTATTGAGGGTTTTTTGTTTATAAAATAGTCTAAGATGCTCAGGTGAAAGGCGTGACTCACAGGAAATTTCAAGTATGAGATAAACTGTCCCACAGATTCACAGCTAATTCTTTTCTATGTGATGGAAATTTGAGTTTTGAAAAAATCCATTATAAGAATTCTGTTCTCATCAGTTGTGCCTTTCCTCTTAAATTTGTTTTCTTTTTCTTTCCCCTTTATCATACCTTCAAATTGGTTTAGGTCATTGAGAAATTACTTAAGGAACACTTGCACAAATATAATGTCTTTTCTACCAAGGAAAGATCATGTGTATGTTTAAATGTGCATATCCCTTCCCTGTCAGCATTTGTCCATCAAGAAAACAGATGTTAGCAAAAAGTCGATTGTCTAATCTCAACAGCATCAGCAAAAACAGTTCTGTTTGGGTCCGTTATTTTAAAATGAGAGCCCCGGTGCACGAATTCGTGCACGGGTGGGGTCCCCAGGGGGGTGGGGCGGGACACAACTGGCCCTCCCAGCAGGCGGTGGATCTGGATCTGGATCTGTACTGCTGACATTCGAGCTGGTTGTCAGGAGCCACCTGGCAGCCACTTTTATATTGTTTCTTCCTTGCAGAGGATCTAGGGAGGGGAAGCGGCCATGGTGTCCAAGGCTGACTTCCAGAAGGCCAGTGGCATTGTCAGGATTGTGCTGGCAGTGCTGGTCCGTTGGTCCCTGGCCCATTCTCCTGAGATTGGACCTGCAGGGCTACTGAGGAAGTGAGTGCTTGCTGCCGGGCTGCTGGGCTGCTGGGACAGGTCAGTCAGTTGAGCGGTGCTCCTGCTGTGGGAGCACACTGACCACCAGGGGGCAGCTCCTGCATTGAGCATCTGAACCCTGGTGGTCAGTGTGCATCATAGCGACTGGTTGTTCTGGTCGTTCCGGTCGTTCAGTTGCTTAGGCTTTTCTATATATCAGTGTTCTCTAGGCAGTATGTACACAGTATTTCAAAGAGATCAAAGTGAATCTCTACTTAATTCACACAAGCCTTTATAACGTACTTTCATAATATTCTCATGCATAGGTGACATTCACCCACTGAGCCTTTGAGAGAACTTAGAATTATAGGGAGGATCTTATACATTATCTTTTCCATAAACAACACTTTTCCTGATGAAGAAAATAAAATGATCCTCAATCCTACCACACAGAGATAAACATTATCAAAATGTTGGGTGCTTCAGTCCAGCTTTTCATTTATATACATCTTTATGTTATATACATTTTTTTATTTTATCATCTCACTGTGTGTCACAGTTATTTGGGTAATTTTGAATACCATTCACTCCAATTTAATCAATCATGTAATACTTAACACCTTTCTTTTTGCACAAGCTGTTTACAAAGCCAATTTAAGATTATTTTAGATACAAGTAAATTGAAGTAGTGAGATATAGATTTAAAATTTATTATCTTATAAATTTCCACCTGAAGTGTTACATAATTTTATGTTCATTGACTCACTCTGTAATTAATTCTAAAGCTCATGCCACCAGCTGTTTATATTTTTAAACCTTAAAATGGATTTTGAGCAAAAAATAATTCGATGAGATGTTTGGATTGGAATAAGTAGTATTAATGTGCTTTCCCATTGGATAACCGTGCTTTTATCAAGCAAGCTCTTGAAATATCAATTTAGAAAGCCATCTGGGCTTCATCTGGGACAAATAGTAATTTCCCCATTCTCAACCACTTAAAAATATTATAAGTCCCTCTGATTGACTGAATCATAGCATGCATCCATTTCATTGTTTATAAATAGAATCAATAAATATTAATCAGTTGAGGGATAGCCCTAGATAAAATTCATGAAGTTAAATAGTCTTCTGCTCAAAATTGTTTGTTTTAAGTCTTATTTCTTCCCTTCTTACTCTCCATATCTGTGACCAAAATCCAATATTGCTGCTTCTATCCTGAGGAATGTATCTCTCAGGCCCCACTCTGCTTCCCTCCCAGGCAAGGCTTGTGCTTTGGACCTTTTCTGGACATCTTTCCTTGTCTCAATAACCACCAGACAGGGGTGGGCCTCCTGGTAGCTGTGGGTCTTGTTAAATGATTGTATGGCTAATTGCATTTGGGTAAAATGCAAATCATTGATAAATGTTTCAGGAATCATGACTCCAAGATTATGTGTCCGTATAATTAATGGAAACCTTTCAAGACCCTAAATCCCTAAAAGGTACTGTTTGGGGTATGAACTCTAGGGCCCCTTCAGTTCCAGGCCATCATGTGGGTAAGTTCTGGCCTGAGGACCCCCTGGTCCCAGGACAGCCCCTCTTCCAGTGGCCGAGAGGGCACGGTTTTTGAGGAGGCCCCTTGTCCGAAAGAATAGCATTGCACCTTGTAGCCCAGGAGCTGGGTGACCCTGAGGTGGTGTAAGGTGGCATCCCAAGGCTAGTTTTTGTAACTTTCCCCTAATGTCTGGGGCTGCCTGCTGGATAAAATGCATCCCCGGAAATGCTCGGCCCTCAACAGACTTGGGGTCGGTGTCTGTGTACTTTTATAGAGCTTTTGTTAATTGCCCCCGGAAAAAGGGCAGGGTTTTCATAGCCTTTGATAGCAGATTTATTCAATCACATGGTTTGTATGTTAATATTTCTCCTTACAACTGAAAAGAATGTCTTGAAAAATAAAAGATAATGCTTCATATTAATTGCTGCCTCAAAAAAGTGCAGTCATGTGCTGTTTAACCATGAGAATATGCTGTGAGAAATGTATCTTAGGCAATTTTGTCCCTGTGAGGACAG